>NW_027286841.1:2155000-2857500 GCF_022747635.1 Hetaerina americana | reverse complement strand
TATATATATATATATTAGCTGTAATAATATGTATATATTACTTAATTATATATATATATATATATATATATATATATATATATATATATATATATATATATAGCTTGCCTAAAATCTGAAATTTACGCGGCGTTTATCCACATTGGTTAAGTCGAACTGATGTTCCTAATTATACATTTTCCTACTGGCTAAAACTAACTGAAGGATATAATATGCAATTATAATTATTATTATCTAATATTTATCTCAATACTTTTTATAAGTGTTCATTCTCAAATACCGATTGAACAAATAATATTTTTTTCGAAATGTGGATGAAATGGCCGCCTTCGCCTTTATCGTTTTGCATGATGACACTGCTTTTTATCAAATCTACTCATGCTGAAATGTTTCAGGGAAAAATGATTATTAAAAAGTATATTCATTCAAATTCTAAGGAATAATACTCTTACATTTACGTCCAACCAGTGATCTCTTCATCATTGACTGGTTTAGTATTGCGGAAGCAGTACAACGAAAGTTTTTCTGTAGCAACAGATACGTAACACGTGCCAAAAGTGGCATGATAAATTAAAAATAAAATAATATGTAATAATAATAGTAATAATAATAACTCCAAGATCTCCTTGAATCTTCCTTGAGATTGACCGACTTTTGCCACAAACCGGAAATCGGTTCTTTTGTGACTTTCTGTTGAAGCACGTAACACAATCATCTTTTCCCATGGTTTCCACTCGAGTCCCCTGCGGAGTGCGCAGTTGTAAATGAATTTGCACGTTGCCAAATCTAATTTTACTGCTTAGATAATCTAATAAGACATAGTTCCGTTTTCACCCGAGACTAATATTACAATTTTAAAATTAAAGCATTTAAAACAATAATAAGTTTAATCATCCGTTGTAATAGCGCCATAATTTTAACACCAGTTCCAAATAGGAAAAGGAATCAGGTAGTTGTAGTATTTAGGGGATGCGACCGACAACTGAGGTCATTTACGCCATAGGGGATGGACAGGAATGGATGAAGGGTGGAGAAAAACCCGGTGTCGGCATTAGTCTACTCTTAACGAAAGGAGCCAAGGGGTCAAACAGCACGTCACATCCGACGGACGGCGTACTCACTCAAAGTGCCCACCACAAAGCACCTCAGTTAGGGATCGGGATACCACTGAAAAATATCTGCAGCCACCAGGATTCGAACCCGGTCCCTCTGGGTGGGAAGCCAGTACGATAACCACCGCACAATTCCCATCCGCAGGTAATCAGGAATCGCACCATGGCCGACACTGACAACCATGGAATCGTCCCGTCTAGCTGGAGTCGTCTGCGAGTTGGCAAATCATTGGAATGGGAATTTTCCCGTTGATGTGATCCCCAGAGAGCATCACGAGCGGCGAAAGTTCGCAAGTGTTCAGGAATCGATTTTCATAATACGTGAGGCTCTGAGGAAATGCATTGGGGGATTTGAGGGAAAAAATACTCCAGTCACGTTTTCTTATCACTATACATTTAACGACTCGAATTTGGGCATTTTAAATTGATTAAATAAGAAAACAAACTAGCCTAGCTTAAAACAGTAATCAAATCAAAATTTGAGAAAAAAAACTACGGACCCGTCGAGAGATACGAGAACAAATGGCGAATTAAGACGACGATGGGGAATAATCAGAAATGAGTAATGTAACTTAGTAACCGAAGAAATAAAACAGTATATGAATGAATTTCTTGCAAATGGAAATAAAGTTTAATTGGAAATGCATACACTCAACTATTTAAACAATACAAAATAATATTTACCAGAGAAAAATGAACTTGGAGCTACGGGGAAACTTTCAAAAAAATAGTATGTAAAATTTAAACGACTCTACCATTTAATAATAATATTTACACTAAATTATAGTCGTATATATTAATTTTCCACTAGACTGAATAATGACTTACGGTAACTCTAAGTTAATACACAAGTTTTGCATAAAAAGTATCGGGGACAATTTTTCCCTGAGGTATGCGTAAAGTGCTGGCTTCAGACCGTCGGTTAAGTGCGCGCATGACCGCAGATCATATGACTGACATTGATAAGATGGCAGTGCATACCATTATTACCGAAAAATTGGCGATGCGGAAGATCTGCGCTAAACTCGCCCTCCCGAAGGTCTTGACGGACGACAAAGAAGAGCTGAGTCGAGTGTCTGCTTGCGAAGATCTTCTGAAACGACATCGCGACTATTCCCCAACCCTCTTATAGTCCCGATTTGGCACCAGCAGGCAATTTTCTATCCCCAAAAGTGAAATCCTCCCTCCCTCAAAGGACAACACCGCCAAATGGTACCCGAAGTGCCCTCAAACAGGCTTGGACGTGTACCTTCAAGGACCTTCTGCCTACCAGGGAGCTGTCGAGTCGTCAAAAAGTCGATGACATGAAAACTGTGTCGACGCTCAAGAGATGTACTTCGAAGAATTTCGAGGCATTGAATCGATAGTATCTGAAATAAATTATTTTGACGACAATTTTCCGGCTACTTTTTATACGAACATGCACGTTTAACAAATTCATACAATTTAGTTTAAAAACCCTATCGACCACAAGGGGCACGCTACTGTAAACGTCAACCGCCAACACTCCCCCGTCCTCCCCATCAAATTGCCCATTGAGTGGGGCACAATTCACCAACTGCAGTACAAGGGAGCTGTCGAAGATGGCTTTGAGGAAGTCCCCCCTTCGAAGGGACCACTTGCTCCAGAGACACCCGAGGACCCCACCAACACCACCACCTCCTGCCCCTTTGTTTTCACGGAGAGCGCTCTGTCCCTCCACGACATGGGTGCGACCGCAGCGCCTCGGCAGCGGTGAATTCAACGGGCGGCGGCCTTCGTTTGCCACCACCCCCGTTCCTCGCTGCTGTGGGTGTCGGGGCGGCGGCGGGTGAGGACGGAGAGGGTGGCAGGGGGTATGAGGAGGGATGGGAGGAGGCCACGGTAGGATTGGATGGCATGACGAGAATATGACGACTGAAGAAGACGCAGCGAGTCGAGAGGACGGACGCCTACGCTCTGCCTCCCTCCGCACGCGAGGAGGCTGGGAAAGGAGGGGGAAGGGGGAAAAAGGAGAGGGGGAGAGCCGTCACAAGACGGGGACACGCGACCGTCTCGCCGAGAGATTCGTTCGAGTCGGAAGAACTCGGACCGGTTCCTTCCTCCACTTTCGACGGATTAACTAGCGTCTCGGATTTTTCGACGGCGATATGTTTCGCCGGGTGCAAACACCATGAAAAACAAGAAGCCGGGAGGAGGATGATACGCTTAGGCGTTACCCTCACTCACGATCTCTCCTGGGCGAAACACATACGGGGAACATGCGAACAAGCTAGCAAAAAATTAGGATTTATTAGATAAGTAGATAGATTGAGGTCTTTATTTGGGCGAAATTGAGACCAAATGGTCCCTTCTTCCATTTAATCCATGAAGAGTACCAGACAAATATGATGAAAAGGTCAAAGAGAAATGTATTCTTTCGTTGGTTAGGCCTCATTTAGAATATGCTGCAAGTATATGGGATCCTCGTTAAGTTGGATTGATTTAATGCGGTATTGGATCGTGTGCAGCGTAGAGGAGCTAGATTGGTTAAACGTTGTCATTAAACTTAGTAGCGTATCCAAAATATTGGAGGAGCTAGGCTGGGAATCACTCAATAGAGGGAAGGTTAAATTAGAGATTCAATCCCTTGCATAACTTGGAAGGAGGTCTCTTTAGCAGTGATGTTGAAAATGTATTATTACCCCCATCGTACAACGGTAGGAGAGATCATGTAAATTAAATTAGAAAGATTAAGTGCAGAGCAGATAGATTTAAGATGTTTTTTTCCACGAACGATAAGAGATCAGAATAACATAGTCCGACTGCGGGAGGGGTAAAAATGTTTGGGCAAAAATTAGTTTGGTGTGCATTCACCCCCTGCCACACACCCTAAAGGTAGCTGGCAGGGCACTAGAAATGTTGAGGAAAAAAATACGGTGATAGACCGCGCATCGAATCAGAAGTCTAGTCTGGACGACCAATGAAACTCATGTAAGTTCTACACCTACGCAAGAACACCGCGAGCCACCTAAAAGGTGTGTTGCAGGGGGTGCGAGTACCAGGTGGGGTGGGTAAGAGATGATACAGAGGAAGAATGGTTTTCAAATGTTAAGAGAAGAAAAAACTATTCACCCTGAACGGACGTGTAACTTTATGATCATGCTGGCGGAAAAATTCGTTTCAAACAAGTGTTATTTTGACCCACTAAAAAAAGTTGTTTGGTAAGTGAAAAAGAAGGAATTAAAAATGAACCACAACCATCAATATGTACAGTAGGCCTTCCGCATACGAAGACGGGTCACGCGGAACTTGTAAGTTCTATCAATTGACGACCGCTCAACTGATCGTCCCGACCCCCAAAGTCGTCACAGGCCGTAAATGTGGCGGGCCGCTCGCTCGCTGTTGACAGCGGACGGCGCGAGGCAGGCAGTCACGGGGAAGGGGAGGGAGGGGGTGTATGGAAGGGGACAACGCAAGCAATTGTGAACGCAATAAGCACATTCTGCCCGACATTACTCCTATGCCCACGCCTCTGTCTATACCCAAACTCATGGCTCACCGATTGGGTCACTTCTATGGCCTATTTGTAAAAGCATGATCATGGATAATTAAAAAAATTGACGTTTTATTTGGGTACCTCTAGAGGGCGTTTCATCACTTTCGTTGTGTGTTTGAAGTCATATGCCTCGGGAGAATGAGCGAACGATAATTTGACTAATTTTCGATCCCCTTTAAAGTTCTCTCCACGCCTCACTTCCGTTTTCAGTCCGAAAGGATTTCCAAATGCTAAAGTTTTTGAAACTATTTTCATCTCAGAACCAAAAAACGCATCTTATCGCACTATCGCAAAGAAAAACTTATCGTACATAATTGTCGCCATTTCCTCTAATCCTACAATTACAATTCCCATAAAAACGAAACTTGGGCATCGTGATGGAGCGGTGGCTAACGCCCGAAACCCCCCGAGAGGGGCCAATCCTGGAGACAAATAACATTTCTCTCGGGATCCCGATTTGAGGTACTTTGTGGAGAGCACTTCCAATGAGTATGACGTCCGTCGGATGGGACGTTAAACTGTTTGAACCCTTGGCGCCAATTCGTTAAGATTAGGCTAATACCGACGCCGGGTCTCTCTCCATCCTTTCCCAACCATCCCTAACGGCGTACATGACCTCAACTGTCGGTCACCACCCCTAAAAAAAAACGAAGCGTATTATCTGCTTGCCGTAACACCCACCGGAATTCCTATTTCTGAGGCTAACCTTCGGAGCTAGAGAATACGGTCTCAACAAACATCTTGTCTCTTGCCGGGAAGAATTCATGGGCAATCTGGTGATCCAGGGCCACTGCTCAATCGCAATCTTTAACTCTGCGTAAATTGCATCGACCTGAAGACGATGGACGACTCGGCCATCGAAACGTCGGCAAACCTACGAACGTGGACCCGGTGGGAGACCCGAATAATCTTGGAAAACATTATTCGCCGGGAAAGTACCAGATCATTCTTTGCATCGACCTCTTTAAGGCATCTGACCTTAGGAATTGCCCAAAACGTTTCCCGATAATTTTCACACAAACCACGTACTTTAAGAGTTTCAGGATTCAACTCAAATATTTTTTGATGATATCAATATCAAAAGAGGTCGCACTTTTCACAGACTTTATCCATAAAAATTATTAAGACTTTTTTTAAATGAAGTCAGTTGGTAGGAAGGTGCAAAATCTTTTAAAAAGGACGTTACTCTGAGATGTTAAATGAACAAGAATAACACAATTAATATGAATAAACAAACACACCTTCCCCAAATTAGACCGTGGCTTCATGAATACCGTTATATAATAATTGACCAATTGAGTGACCTAGAGAGGCGAAAGCGCACTTCGGAATATGCGAAGTGGTGGGGAGCAAAGTGTCCCTTCGGTTGGCCACAACACAATGGCGTCTCCAATGTATACGGAGCGCCCTCATTCATTTCCCGCCTCCAAAGGAGGTTCCGACCCAAGCGCATCACGACTGGGAAGGCGGCCCACGGGAAGGGAAAGCGGAGGGAGAGAGCCTTTCCCCCGAGCCCGCCGACAAAACCGCTCGCGACAGGATGCGCGGTTGTCGAGCGCGGACAGACACCTTCCTTCCGCTGCCGAGTCGGCGCGAACAATCGGGGCCGAGGAACAAAAGAAGCGAGAGGCGCGAATCGTGTGTTCGACGACGAAATCACTCGTGGAGGGGCCCCAAGGGCGAGGCCACGCTTGGGAAGATCCTCTTGATCACGAACGGCCGCGCAGAAAAAGTTACGCCCAAGGGAGAAAGTGCGTAGCGCCGATCGAAATCACGACTGGTCATGATTTTACTATGTGATAACGTAAACAAATTCGCACTCAAAGAGAAATATATTGCAAACAGCTGTTTACATGGTATTGATAAAAAGTTTGGGGAGTAATTATTTCTTTGCGGGACTGGTACGTCTGAGCGCGCTCGCACCCCGCAGGATCGGTGGCTCGGGGTTCTGACCTTCAACAAGTGCCAATCGTCTGCGAGTGTCCGTTCAGGCTAGATCGTGTTTTTTTTTGTGGGCCGCTGTCGAGAAACTCGGTGCAAGCGTAAAATGCAGCGAACGATTGAACAGCCGTAAACCATTAAATTTTGCGTTGGACTGGGGAATGTGTGCAGAGACGTAGGGCATGATTCATCGAATTTTGAAAGAATGTCATTAACTGCAGTTTTTAAGTAGCAAAAGATCTTCAAAAATGGCCGAGATGGTGTGGAGGACGAGACCGGCGCTAGTCGACCGTCGACAACGGGCGACGCGTGCGTGAAGTGCTGAATTCAGACCGTCGGTTAAGTGTGCGCATAATCGCAGATCGTGTATTGGTATTGATAAGATGACAGTGCACATTGCATCATCACTGAAAATTTGGAGATGCGAAAGAACTCTAATAAACTGGTCCTCCCGACCGTCTTTGGACGGACGATCAAGGGCAGAGTCGAGATTGTCTGCTTGCGAAGACCTTCTTCAACGGTATCGCGACGACTCCCCTCCCCAACACCCCTTACAGTCCCGAATTGGCACCAAAAACTATTTCCTATTCCCGAAATTGAAATTCTCCCTCCTTCAAAGGACACCATCACCATGGGACCCTAAGTAAAGCCGTCTAAGAAGCTTGCACGCGTGTACCCTTAGAGACCTTCCGCCTCCTAGGGAGCCATCGAGTCTTAGAAAAGCCGCTGTCAAAATTATATTGACGCTCAGGGGATGTACCTTGAAGATTTCTAAGAGGAAGTGTAGCAGTATCTGAAATAAATCAATTTTTTCAAAATTTTTCCCGATACTTTTTATGCAAACCTTACATTCTTACAAAGACAGGTTTTATTGAGGAATGCAGTCAAACGGTTTGAGTGTTGGAAACACCACTTCCCTGTCCGCGGAAACCGAAGTACGATTGGCAGATGAAATAATCGTTTAATATAACAGGCACTATTACGCGATATGGAGTCACGTAATATGGTGCATCTATTAATGTGTGAATGAGACTCGATTGCCTTCCAACAAGTTTCAAGGTCTGTCGAAGAACCAGTCTTTCTTTCGTCTCCATTCCGTTCAGCCGTTGTTTTGTGGTTTATGGCAACCATTCGTTTGAGAGACCGGAAGTGGTGAGTGATAAGTGCTTGTTTCTTCAAAACGCAATCGATAATTACTCGCGTTCACTAGAATTTACGACCGAAGCGAAGTTTATAACGGAAATATTTGCACGAGTATCGTTAATGGCTGCAAGGCCTTCCACGTCACCGGGGACGCGATGAAATAAGCGAGAATTCTCGAGTTGTCGGTGTGGCTATGAAGCAGATCCCGAGGTTTTCGCAGGCTAATTGAACGGCGATGTGAAACGGGACTTCCACCTTCAACACATCTCTCTCGTAAAGGTGAGACAGAGGTAATCCCACTGCGGTGAGGGGCGACTTGTGCTGTTAACTCCGTCGATAATACCTAAAATCTTCCCGCGGATGATATTTGGTTGGCTCCTTCATCAACACTTCGTAATGAATGAAATCACTTGAGGTCTTTCTCAGAAATCAAACGTGAATGCCAGAAACCTGTTTCCGGCTTCAGCGGAGGGACGTCTTCCCCTTCAGATCGCGACGACTTTGGTTCCCGCGTTGGTGCGCTTTCGACCACGTGCGTGTGTGCAGGATTTCAGGGTGTCCTTTATCCTCTTAGTTATTCCTTGTTAAAGAATCCTATGTTAAGGCCACACTTTGGCGCTGTTTTTAGATTTATTATTGAAGCGAGTCTCCAGAGAAGCTAACTTATCTCTGGGCACCGATACAATTCCAATCCTCACTTACGCAAGACAACGTAACAGCCAACGCTTCAATTGACCCTCCTTTACAACCTTGCCATCTTCCCTTCGATCAGTTCGGGATGCCTATTCTTTTCTCCTCCATGGACTCATTTGCCCAACATTCCTCCCCTCTGTCTTACAACATTCCACAGTCAAAGAAATTGCTCCGCGTCGACTTTTCTTACTTCCTTTGGATTTTTCCCAACACAGTCCTGCTTCCTTCCTTCCAGGGTCTCTTACTTCTTCTTTTGTTTGCCCTTCCCTCCATTATATTTTTTCTTCATTCTTCTCCACACCCGGGACTAAAAAAACCTCCCATCTGAGATTATGATTTCCTCTCTTTCATTAGGGGCGGTCTTACTTCACTGTTATGCCATTGTGGATCGTGGTGCAATGTCGTGTTTGACTTAAGTGGGCAATACCATGTTGATTCCCTGGTGTACTACTTCTATAAGGTGCTTTCATGATTTCTCATCGTCTTAATGAAGTGTTCTACGATTCTTAGACACATACTGAAACGCGATTTCCTTGACTTAAATTTTTCATAAGAATCTGTGGGTTGGGAGAATTACATCAGATACACATCCTAAATCCAACATTAATCCAATTATACATCCATACCTCTTTGCGCATTTTCGGAAAGTCTTTCTCGGTCCATCCATAAACAGCTGTGCCACGTCAACACCCTCAAAACGGGTGTCGAAAACTATACGTGCCAAGCGTGCCGCAGAAAAGGCACGACACAAAAAGTGTCGCACATACGTCACGCATGTTCTAGAGCAGTAATGTAAAATAATTTGGGAGGCGGTTACTTATTATTTCTTAAGTGTTTCCTGATCTCTTTGCAGCAGGAAGTAAGCTCACTGGTTACGGAGTTATTGCACCTCTGGCGAAGGAAAATATGAATCGATCACCATATGTTATAAACGAAGAAAACAATTCATCGTTTCCATAACACGCCGTTCCTTTTTCGGTCCAGTGTTCTACGTCTTCAATTAAAAGTCAAACTTTATTACGTCTGATTTGAATATTTCGGGAATTAACCTGAAATTTCTTCAATGTTTCTTCGATCAATATTAGTTTTTCATTCATATAATTATCACATTATGGGTTATGAAAAACATTGCCATTCGAACTTGTGAGGAAATTATATTTCTGCCACTAGCAAAAGAGATTTGTCATGATATTCGGTAGTTGATCACGTGAAAGACATTTCCGACAGCTTTTCTGCATTGCCTTCAACCGACCCGGTAATCTCAAACATTAGTCGGCTTGAGAAAGTTTAAGGGCCTCTGATTTTGTTCCCTTCCCTAAGCCGCTCCATTCATCCCTGCCCGGGTTATATTCGGCACGGTTTCATGTGCCAAACGATCCTTGCGAAGGCTTTGATGTGCCGCCAGCCACATTGGCTTGGTCGCCGAGGAGTCACTGTGGTGCACCAAACAGAGACGGCGCCTGAAGAGGGAGGGGGCGCAGTTCAGCGCAGATCTTTCGCATCGCCATTTTTTCGGTGATAATGGTGTGTGCATTGTCATCTTATCAATGCCAATAATACTATGTGCGATCATACGATCACACTTAACCGACACGGTGTGAATTCAACACTTCACGCACCACACGTCAGGAAAAAACTGCCATGGCTATTTTTATACAAACCTTACATCTTACAAACATTTCATTCTGGTACAACTTTTCACCAGCCATTCATTTCGAAGTTCGGCTGACTGCAGCCCCGAATGCTGCACCGAACATCGATTAAAAGCGATTATTCAGGACAAGGCCATGCATTCTCGATCAGAGAACGATACAGAGGTCTGCACAAAGGACCGTTTTAAGATTCCGCTTTTCATCGAGAGAAATGATAGAGAGAAAAATTCACGACCCACAACATCTAGTAAATGAATGAAATAATTGCGTAGCCCCTTCATACGAGCATTCCTTACTTTTCTTCCCTTTTATCGTTCGCGTTATTTCTATTAAATGCCTAACACTCGCTCCCCTTCGAAGGCGTGACCGTATTTATTTTCTTTGCTTACCTGATTCTCGTTTTTTACTTGCTTCACACAATAGAATGAGAACAAACTAGAAATTCATGTTAGTTAGTCCCCACCTCGAGTACGGTGCGGGTGTATGGCATACTCCACGAGGTACACTCAATTATGGAACTACTAGGGGCAGTCAAATGGAAATCGAACACCCGCCACAACACACAGAGTCAGTTAAAAATTAGAAGGAGGCTTTTAACGTATCGATACTACCATCACTGTGTCAGGAGAGCTGCCTAGTGACCGGCTCACGCGGTTGTTGGGTTATGTCCTTGTTGGTGGGCGGGCTGGTTGGTGCAGCGGGTGTTCGGTTTTCATTTGACTGCCCCTCATAGATCGAGTGGAACGTGCAGCAGCTAGGTTTGTGAAAAGTTGTAATGGAAAAGGCAGCAGTGCCACGACACTATTGGAAGGATTAGGAGGGAGACACTAATTGACCGTGGGCTTAAATAGAGGTTATATTTACAGCGAGAATTGGAGGCAGGCTACTTATCTGAGGATGTTAAAGACATATTACAGGCCCCGAATTACTATGGTGTCTCAGATCAAGAGAGTAAAATCGGGGAGATTTATAAAAGAACGGAGACTTAGAATGCCGTTCCTTCCTCGTTCCATTAGATATCATAATAGATATGACAGCAATTGCGCATGCGTGATTAGTGGTCTAAAACCCCCTGCCACACGCTCCTGCGGCGGCTTCCGGAGTAATGAGCATTGTAGATGATATACTATGTACTAGTAGCTACTTTGTTTCCGCGCAAGGATGATTTCTTCACCAATTGCGACGGTCTCGTCTTTTTGGATTTGACACCGGTGATGTTTCAATGCCATCTATACGCTTGCCACCCCTTGTGACTCCCAGTCTTTCGCGTACGCCGCGTGAAAAACTCGAACGACTGATGTAGATATGACCCTCTGCCACACACTGTGCCAGGGGACTGCAGGGTATCACGTAGATGCTGTTGCAATCCTCTAGTTGAAATAACTCGTTTATTCCCCGAATGCAAAAACGCCGACATAGCAAAACAAACGAAAGCGTTCGAACAATGTAGAGCGGCATTTGTTGTCTGCGGTGTAATGAGTCCGTTGCAAGGATGAACTACCCAACGAAATTTTGTATCCCTCCCACTCTTCCGAGTCAACGATTGACACCAAAAGATGCAATTCTCTTTTCTTCCCAGCTACATTTCAATCTTTTTACCCCTCCACCCTACCTCGAACAGAAGGTATACATACACACCAAGTTCGATTCTATGAGGACCACCTGATGATGACGTTCGAAGTCGAAACGTGAATCGTGTTTTTTGAATGAAGTGTGTGGAATTACAAAGTCAATAATTTCATCATGTAACCCATCTCATTTCTGGGCCTTAACGAGTCCTCCCCAGCACGAGAACTTTGTGAGAAAGACCTACGAAATGTGCAACCACATTTTGTAGCTGCAAAGAAATACGGATATCAAATTATAACTCATAATTTCAATGATTAAACACTCAAACATTCCCTAATATTCTTTTTATGAATCCAAACTACTTATTTGACCATTATATATAATCCCACACACTTCGTGTGTGGAATTACAAAATCAATAATTTCATTTCAACGCAGAGTAAGATTGGACGCTTCCCACCAAACCAAGAGAGTACGCAGCGTCGGGCGAAGATGTGGTATTTGTGGCACTGTGCGGAGGAGAGTGGGGGAGGTGGTGCAGGGAGCGCACCACTGCACACGCCCGCGAGCACCTCCTCTCCTCCAGCACACGACGGACCATCGATTCGCCGTCCCCCCGGTCGAATCGCCGACGGACGCCGCCGCTGGGGGTCGGAGGGGGGGGGGTCGGGGGCGTAGGACGGGGGAGAGTGGAATTTAAATTGGGAGTGATTGGGGCCGTGTTTGACCCATTGGCCCGGGGCGGCGAGGGGGTCGTCGCCTTGGAGCGGACATCACGGGGGAGAGCGGCGATCAATCCGGCCGGGCCGATGCGACAATCGGCATATTGGAAACATTCTAGAAACCACGCAGGAATGTCTTTCGTGGGGTCAGGGATATACGTACGTCGTGTTACTACGCAGTAACTAAACAAATCCTCTCTCCCCCCCAACTATCTCAAAACATCCCACCCTAAAATGCACCTCGAATGGTGCTGATGGGTCCTCACTCGAACCGACACGTACTAGCTTTCTGAATTTCCGGGGATCGAACCGGGTTTTCCTCTTCTTTGCCTCAACCAATGAGGCTGAAATTCACGCGAAGAGATTCAGTGTAAACAAATAAAAATCGTGGAGCAATATGATACCAAAACAACACAGGACATCATTTCTCACAACGTAATGTCGCACTGACCTTTCATTGCATGCAGATTACCAAGACGGGAGAAATCGCAATCCCATTGCCCTTGACACCGCATATCGAGGGGTGACGAGGGGGCGCGGGGGGATGCGTGCCCCCTCGCCTCGGGAGTCCGCTCGATCCCGCCCCTTACCCAGCATCGAGCGCATCCATCCTCCCTGCTCAATGGCGCCGACCCTGGGGCACCGACCGCGACTCGCCTGGGTGGCTGGGTGCTTCTCAAACACGGAGGCAGGTGGGGCGGATGTGGGGCGGGCGGGGGCGGAGGTGGATTGAACAGGCGGCGAGCCATTGAGGTCATCCACATCTTAAGAACCCCGAGTCGCAAAATAACAAATTCAACCCCGACTTTTTTCAGGATTTAGAAAGGCATCTGAGTTTTCCTGCGACAAAAAGGGAATCATTTAGGCACTGAATTACTTTACCGGAATATAGAAATAAGAGAGAGATAAACACCGCCCTAGACATATTCAAGGAAAAACTTGGTATAAAAAGTACCAGGAAAATTTTCCGAAAATAGATTTATTTAAGATATTGCTACAATGCCTCGATATTCTCCAAATTACATCCCTCGACCGTCGACACACTTTTACCCTTGCCGGTTTTCAGCGACTCGAAGGCTCCCTTGTAGGCGGAAGGTCCTTAAGGGCACGCATGCAAGCTTCTTTGACGGCAATTAGGGTTCCATAGTCGCTGTTCTCTGTTCAATGGTTCTCTGCTTTTTGGGCTGGCACCGAGTCATTGGAATGGGGTCCACAAAAGATGCGATATAGCCTGAACGAACGCTCGCAGGCGATAGGCGCGTTTCGCTCGCAGGCGATAGGCGAGTGTCGGACCCCCCACCACAGACCAGTTGCGAGGTCACTGCGACGTACAGACGCATACGTTAAAAATTGTTCCCGATACTTTCTATACAAACCTAGCATTCGTTGTATTAAGCGAACAGTAACTACGGCCGTAGGAATATTATGGGAAGAACCTAGTATTTCTTCCTCCCACGCACGACACGCAAACATTACAAAAATCAAACCCAAGCACAAGATTATTTTTTCAACACCAATTTTAAATGGTTAAGTCAAATACACCAATGCATGCATTATTTGCATACACATGTATGTATATGTCCGAGTGTTTGTGTGGGTACATAGGAAAATAGTACACATAAGCATGCTTGAATTAACTCATATTCGAGCATGCATGACGTACCATAAGACCCTCCGCCACACGTCCCTGGAACGGTAGTGCGCCGATGTGGAATAATGTAACGCTTCCCGTTCGTTCAAAGCGACTCTTCACAAAACGGCCAGCTTTCATTTTTTGGCTTTCTTGTTTCATTCCAAAAATAAATCCTACGGATAAGGACACTAAATATTCGACGCATGCGCATTCAAATTGTTGTCTAGACACAGCGAGTAAACGCCTCTCCTTATCTTATTCATTTGAATATTATTATTAGGTAATCTACCGGTTAAGGCAGATTTTTGGATGGACACAACTACAAAATAAATATTTTGTGACTCCTAATAAAACACAAAATCCAGCAATCTACTTTACATCAGGTCCCTCTTCATCTCTGAGTACTTTCTTCCTCCCTTCATCCCGTCCAACATCCCTATCCTGTACCTTCCCTTTCCTCGTTTGCCTAACATTCTCCCCTCAATTACAGTCTTCAACATTCCACTGCTGGCCAATACCCTCTTCATCCACTTTTCCTGCCTCCATGGGATTTCTCCCAAAAAAACCCTCTCTTCACCCACCATACCAAGTACTTCCTCATTTGTATTCTTTTCTGTCCATTTCACCTTCTCCATTCTTCTCCACACCCACATTTCAAAAGCCTCCAATCTAAGTCTATCCTCCTGCTTCAGTGACCATGTTTCCGCGTCGTAAATAACTACGCTCCATATCAATGTTTTTACGAGTCTTTTCTTAACATCCTTACTCAACGTCCCTGTCATCAACTCCCTCCTCCTTGTGAAAGCATCTTTCCCAAGTGCAATTCTTCTTACGTCCCTACTACTTTGACCGTGTTGGTCAAAAACACTACCGAGATACGTAAACTGTTCTACCGACTCTAGTTTTTGCCCTCCTATTTTAATGTTTAGCTTAGCCTTTTTCTTTCTAGAAAATCGGATAACCTTTGTTTTATTAATATTGATTCTCATCCCATACCTGTCGCACTGAATTTCCAATTCACTGAGCAATGCTTGCAACCCCTTGGCTGACTGACAAACTGAAGCTTGGTCATCAGCAAACCTAACTGATTTAACGAATTACCCGCCCACTTTCATTCCTACCTCCAATTCTTCCCATGTCTCTTTAATCATTTTATCTGCATACAGGTTGAACAGCAACGGTGATAATGGGCAACCCTGCCTTACACCTCTTCCTAATACTGCCCATTCGGACTCCCCGTTCCCCACCCGCACCTGAGCAGTCTGAGACATGTACAGGTTGCCGATTACCCTCCTATTCCTCCAATTTATTCCTATTTTCTGCAATATACTCATTATTTTTCCCCAATTCACTCTTATCAAACGCCTTTTCGAAATCTACGAAACAGGCAAATACTCTATTCTATATTCCTCTCGATTAGTGATTCCATTACTGCAATGGCATCACGCGTACCTCTCCCCTTCCTGAACCCACTGATCATCCCCTAAGTAATCATTTGCCCTACTCTCTCTCCTTTTGTTAATGATCCTGAGAACAACTTTAGCCCCGTGGGATATCAAACTTATTGTCGAATATGTCCGCATATTTCTTCGTTTGATTAAACCTAGTTTCCTTAATGGTGCTCCCAAGATACCCATAACTTGCTGTCGCTGTGTCAGGTCCGATGATTGCGAATCCCTAGGCACAATTATTTGGCTCGACAATCTTAAATCTGCTCCTCCGAGTTAGTAGGCCGACCTAAGAGTTTAATATTCCCATTCCCACACATTCATCACCGCATATTATTTCAGATTTATTCGGAGATCCCACTCCCGACACCAAGCACTAATATGACTGTGTAGGGAATCCTGACTGAACGGAGTAGAAGGCACTTGGAATTAGAAGTGTACTAACGTTTAATGTCTACGACCATCAAGACCTCACACCACCAGCTGACCACTGTTAATGATAATTATTCATCAATGCATTTACGCTATCGCTCTCCCTTAGTTTTGGCTATTTGTTTCTCCATCAGTTTAGTTTCTTGCGATTTAAATACTGTAAAATTTTCAGTCCTGTATGTTTAAATGAAATAAATACTTAAGTGCAAGTACTGTCATTAAATTCAAATAAGTAACCTCAGGCGGACCCACACAGTTTCTAAATCAATAAAAAAACCGTACGAAGAGGACACCCATAATTACAAGACGATTATTGCCTGAGATAAATTTTTACGTTCCTCGTTAAAACGTATTTCGTTCTGGAAACAGAATAACTGACCAATCCGACAAACGTTTAGTGATTCACGTTTCTTCTGTGGCTCATTTGAACACCCTCCTCCTCCCTTATCCATCCCATATAGTGTTTGCAACCCCTGCCGCACACTTTATTTCGCGGATCGCGGGGTGGTCATGTAGATTTAGACGTATTAAGTTTCAATTATTGGAAGGCAATACCGGAAAACGCGTCGAAATCTAATTTTTTCTCCCTTGCAGATTCTCTACCGACGGAGAACCATCAATTCAAATGTCATTGCCGTGGAACCCGGACCCTCGGAGTGTGAAGAAGGCAGCCAGTCACTGGAGAGAAACGCACAAAACTCACTACCCCCCAAACATTACTCGGCAGCTGTGTCTAAATAATAACAGGGAAGAGGAGTGAACAGAATTGGCTTCTAATAACTCGATGAAGGCAGGTGGGCGGTATGAAGAACTGTAGGAAACAATCCATACGGGGCCCACAGAAGGAAGCCCACTCAATACGTAATAATGGTTAACGACTGTCTAAATACTTCCTTTAATCGGTACATTATTTTTAATGCGAATATATCCCTTAATGCTGGGAGATCTCTCGTTTGATTGGCCACCAATCTGACTTCCTTTGAAGCTCCCATCGTCCCTCACTACGGGTTTGAAACTCGCGGTGGGGTCATCCGTCATCATCCCCGTCGCGACCAATCAGGGATGCAGCCATGTCAGCTATTGAATCACTCATCCTACAGTCCCAACCTTTCACCTAGCGACCACTTCCTCTTCTTACACTTGAAAAAGTGAACTTAAACAGTGGTGGACAACGGTTTGAAGACGGCGAGGAACTCGAGACGGCCGTTGTCAAGTGGTTCGATTCCCAGGCGGCGAATTTCTACGCTGATGGATTGAAAAAGCTGGTGCAACGTTGCGAAAAGTGCTTAGAGGTAAACGGCGATTATGAGGTTTGTAGGAACCCAATGCGGTATATAACATCGTTTGGTGACGTATATAAATTTTGTCACTAAACGGTCGTTAATCTTTCGAATATGCCTGCTAATAAAATGTAACAAGTCAACACCTATCTCATAATGAGTCACTTTCACTTTTCGTTCCACATATATTGATTGATAAGAATAAGTCCCCAAAGGCAATTCTACCATTTCCTCACGTAGCCTTACGTCAGAGAAATATGAAAAATGCATGTTAATGGACAACCATTTATGGAGGCGTAGGGCAAGAGAGTTTTAGGAGAAGGAATTAGGGGTACACTACGTGGAATATTTTGAGTCGAAATGAAGACACTGGGTTGGTTCCTCATGATACGGTCTGCGGCAATGGACGCGAAAGTTTGGACAGAAGCGTCCCAAAGCAGCAGCTCGCGAAAACCACCCCTGTGACTGTGACAATTCATTTGCTTTCGCCCCGGGGTCACAAAGATGAAAAAAGGAATCAAATACAACATAGACATAGCCGGGGAATTCCGAAAGAGGACGATCACGAAGCGAAATACGGAGAGAGAGCGTGGAAGAAGAAATCTCGGGAATGGTCGAGAGTCGCAGGCGTGAGGTCGATGGGCAAGTGACGGAGGAGGACGAAGGGCAAAGAGGTGACGGAAGGGAATGCACGTTGAGTGGGCAGGAGTGGGCGCCAGAGTCGGCGCCATCGGGCACTCATTAAAAAGACAGTGATATATCACTGTCACAGTGATACATCACAGTGACAGAGATGGCAGCGACCCTCCACGCTTCCTCATCCAGCACCCTTGGCAGCGCCAATATGATATCTACATCTTGACAATTCCCCGCAAGCCGCCATAAGGGCGTGTGGCGGGGGGTGTTACTAGTTACGCATGCAGAAATATTAGCTCATGTACACAGTTTAATATATATTAGCTAATATACAAAGAAAGATACGAGGACATACACTTATACATTCTTACACACACAATTAGGCGTGTTTGATCAAATTACATTTCAATATTAAACGTAATATATTCGAGTGCTTAGGTTCGATTTTGTTATGATAGCATACTGTGAGGGGAAAGAACACACATAAATTGTCTGTGACAGTGTCTGCATTGCTTATTTTATTCCGGTGGTTGAATCTAAAAAGATCATTTGGGACATAGTATTACCGCGGTGTTGCAATAAAATTCAGACGCGCATTGTCTTTATTAAATTCACACTAGTTTTATATTCGATGGGCTCGGGCTTAACTTAATGGAAATCCATCATTATTAAATTAAAAAAAACCACAGTGCATCTTTCCACCAATTTCAGTATCCTAATAAAAAATTGGTGGAAATATGCATTGTGTTCTTTGCTTCAGTTCTCACTAGTTTATTTTCCTCGCCGTCCATTTAACCTTTCGCATTCATCCAAACCTACATCTCAAAACTACACCTCTAAGCCCATTCTGCCGCCTCAACGACCAAGTTTCCGCCCTGCACAATGAAACCATTTACGTGGTCTGTTCAATTAATGCGCGAACTTGTGCGATCTGGCGGCCGTCACGCGAACTATAGCCCTGCCCATTAGCGACGCTAGTTGCCTGAGACCCAATGAGCCGTCTGTGCTTGGCGGATCGTCGAGCTGTGCGTATGGTGCCAGTTATGTTAGTTTCTGTTGGCCTTTTTTTTACTGTTTGTCGAAAATGGAAATCACGGAGCAACGATTCCACATCAAGTTTTTTGGTTAAGTGAGGTAAAATTTATCAAGAAATTAACTAAATTAGCACATCAGAGTTGCTTTTGTAAATAGACCCTCCATCGTATCACCTAGATATTCTCCTCCTCCCAGTGGCCTATATTGACTTTCGTCTCCGATATTGGTCCTCGACACAAATGGTTTGCTGCACCCAGGTAAATGTCTTGCGGGTGCTCCGGGGGAAAGGAACGCACCCGGAGTGATCTAGGGAGAAAATAATTCTCGGGATGGGCGAGAAGAGAGAGCGAATGTGTGGTGGGGTCACCCTCCATTGACTGCGGACGAGAGGTGGACACCCGTCGCGTCGCCCGTAAAACCGACCGCACTCAACGACGCCAAACATGGAAACGCACTGACCACCTGTCTACGCCCTCCTCGTCCCCAAAGAAGATTGCGAAAAAAATATGACCGAGACCTTTCAGAGATAAGCGGGTGGACATTTTTTTTAAAAGGACGAATCTTTGGAAACACTATTTGTTTGACATTTGGAAGCTTTTGTGGGCATACTAGGAACGAGACAGGGCGCCGAATGGCACGAATGATTCCTCATTCATGCATCTCGAAGCCACACACTGCTACGGAAGTCTAGCGCACCAAACTTAAAGACAATGAAGATAAGAGGGCACCACGATGCAATGCTTGCACAGTGGGCGATCATGGGATCCGCCGTCGCGGGGTGAGTGAGAAGGGGAGAGGAGAGTTTAGTGAACGAATTCGTGGGTTTCACAGTTGGATCTCAAAAATACAAAACATACATACGGGGTCTGTGCAATAAATGCACGAACTGGTGCAATCTGCCGACCATGATGCGGACTATAGCCCGAAACTGTCCGAATGATAGGTGATGAACTGAATTTAGGAAAATCAACAGTGCACATTATTTTAACCAAACACGATGGATGGATCCTTCACCATGACAATGCACCTGCACATTCAGCATTGACTGTTCGCCAGATGTCTCGCCCCCTGAGACGCTTCCCTATTCCCATTATGCAAAAATGTGATGATGGGACATCACTGGGAAGATGTGGACTCAATAAAGCAAGAAACGACGGGAAAACTAAAAAGCCTATCTGCCGAGGAGGACTTCCAAGTGTGCTTTAAACAGTGGAAAAGAAGATGGAATAAGTGCATAGCCTACGAATGGAGAACACTGTCAAGGGGACAAAATAGATGTAGACTACATTTTGTAAAATATAGTTTTTATGGCCTCAGTTCGTGTATTTGTTGGATTAGATAGTAGAGAGTTGCGAGGCTTTAGGATCACATGCATGAAATGAGGCCATCCACATTTGTGTTCTCCTGCTCTTGTACGATAATAAACATTAAGGAGATGGATAACGGAGTTTCCGCGTCACTGTCTTAAGAGATGTGTTGCAAGCAACGTCTAGCCGAAGATCGACAATCGTCAATCGGCAATTTTCACCTTTTCCCTTGATTTTATAACCGTCAGTTCATCTGTCACAAGGCTAGGCCGATCACTGCGGTGGACCTCATCGTGAACATTGGTACAGCTTAAGCCGAATGCACCACTGCCTCAATCCACCTTCACTCATCATTCATCTACATCTACACAATACCCAGCAAGCCACTGCAAGGGCATGTGGCGGGGGGTGCTAGGTCACCACTCGTAAAAGAGAACAAAAACAAATGCAAAATCAAAACATCCATGCAAACCTACATCCACAGTGGCGTATACGTTCATGCAAAAACCCTTTCAACTCACACGCATGCAAACACACACACTATCAACTAACAAACGATTGCACCTCATAATGTAGTAAATATTTGTCCAATAACGTGCACGCTAGAATTTGACGAGTAAGAAGGCGAAATTAAATCTCCACATATTCCGTCTGCGTGCACAATTCACGAATTTGCCGATGAATTTCAATTGGCTTGTGTTAGATTTTTGCCAATAGAAACCTAAACTCGGATCGCGCTTCACAATTCGTGGGATTTTCTATTGCAGCCAACACATTTCATCAGTTTTCAAAGTAGAAGAGCCACATTATTCGCGCACTACCACAGCAGGATGCGTAGTTCTGAGTATAGGGACGAGTAGACACCAATGAGGTGGATCCAGCCCTACCCTCCGCGACGCTAAGCCGAGACGCAAGTCACTTTCTCTACAGCCCTCGTAGCTATCACCCTGGCATCAATATTAATAATGCAACGCATATACTTCTCCACGAACAAGGCGACTACGATCTTTTTATTCATTCGGGTCCTGTGGAGTTCCTGGTCCATGCGATAGATCACCACAGACCAAATCACAATTTATTTCCCTTCTATTATTCGCCGTCCCGAGAGAGAGAGAGAGACGGAGAGGGAGGGGGAGACCCTTGAAGGGTCAGTGGAGGCCATTAAAGAAGGGACTACGGAGGGGGGAGGTTGTTGGAGCCCCTCTTCAAAGGGGGGGGTTGAAGATTAGGGAGGGGGTGGGAGGGGAGCGCGTTCCTCACGCCCCCCCCCCCTCTATCCGTCAGAAAGGCCGATACTGGATTGGGAAAATGAACTAAATATCGATGCAGACGCTTCGATATATCGAAGCACAGCTGTCAAATTGATCGACTGATATTCAGGATTATCAAAAAAAAAATCAAACTATCAAACAATGTTCAAAATTTAAATACAATGGAAATATTTTTCTGGGCCTTACATAACAAGTCTAACTTATACCACCGCCGTTCCATATCCAAAGCACAACGAGCAGTTCATATTTAAATGTAATTGTTTAAACGTCATATATTGCGATACATATATACAAGGGAATGCTGAAAACTAATTCACACATTACAAGCATGTGACTACAAACAAAATGACCTTCAGAAGCACTCCTGGTGAGATGTGGAAATAACATTCCCCTCAAAACGCATGCACACGTTTGGGGTGGTTGCATTCATCCAGCGTATTTTAAGAAGCGGAAGTATGGATACGTGTTCTAGCGCTAAGTCAACGCGAGTTAAACAGCGTGATATTTTTTGCTTTCACCTAATATTCCGAGGTCTATTGATTACCACTGAGGTGTCTCTTGAGTTGAGCAAAAAAATCAAAATCGCAAGGCGCAAGATCGGGGGAATGAGGAGGGTTTGGTTTGTTCTCGTCTGTGAGATGGCATAGTACCCATCGTGCACAGATTTTACGGTATCCCAATTGTTCGATAAATAAGCCAACACGTTCCTCGGAGATATTCCAATGCGGTTTGCGATACGCTTTTGAGTGATTCGCCGGTTATTTTGAATCAAACCTTCGACGAGTTTGCGACGTTTATCGTCTGTGGTAGTGATCGGACGTCCGCTGCGTGTTCCAACAACAATTATGGCTTTCACAGGCTCGCAACCACGAAATGTTACTACCCATCGATTTAAAAAAAAATCAATCAGGAGACCTACCAACAGCATCGTCACCATAAAACAGCCTTTAAATGACGATGAATCTCAGTCACTTTTTCAGCAGTTACAAATTCGATAACAGCACGCTGTTTAACTTACGTTGGCACAGCACCAGAACACGCCTCCATACTTCCGCTTCTCAAAATACACTGGATGAATGTAACGACCTCAAACCATCGCATGCGACTTGAGGGGGAATGTTAATTCCACATGCCACCAAGAGTCCTTCTGAAGGTCATTTTTTGGTGGTCTACAAGCATCTGTGCTTTAGTTTTCATCCTACTCTCTCGTATGCTCAGAAAAATATATTGGATATATATTGCCTCAGAGGTAGTAGATTGATCCTAAAAGTGAAATACTTGACGCGAAGAGGTAAAAACATTGGCACTTAATTTTGAATGCCTATGATGTATTCGCGTGGATAATGCCAAGAGCAGTTCGTATAAGAAGTATTCTAGATGGGCTTAGCCACCATTGCGGGTTTATTTGGGCCGGACGGGCGCGTTTCACCATCCTTCGGCGGGTTTATTAAGCGGCAAGAAGGAGGTCAAGATTGAAATATGTACGTGGTCCAGGATGGGACCTCGTACTTATAAATGCCTACTTTTCACCCGAGAGAGACTGCGATCAAAAACTTCGCTGGCAGCATCGAAAGGAAGGGAGGAGGTTTGGGTGCCTGAGATGGCAGTGTAACGTGGGCAAGATTGGGGCGCCGGAGTGGGACAGTTAGGAGCACTAACAAATATAGCATGCATCGTAGCTAATGTATTCTGAACCACAGGGATTCCGGCCATTTACCGGACAGAAATTTGCGATGTGTCAAGATTCATCCCGCGCCATCCGTGCCTGTGGTGATACCTATTCGACTCGGGGTTCGATTCGGGGCGACACACCACTCACTACACCTCCAGCTCCGTACAACATGTGCGATTTCTCTGTCACTACATTTTCCTGGGAATCCTTAAGTGGCACAGAAAATATGGAACTCGCCCCCTTTTAGAAATGCCATGTTTCAATGCTTCTAAGACCTAAATTTGATTATCCTTAAGGGATCTTAGTCTGAACTATTCCATGGACCGAATCAGGTTATTCAGCGTGAAGCCGCTCGGTGTGTTTAACATATCGGGAGAGGATTGAAAAAGGAGTTAGGTGATCTCGCACGCGAAGATCTCAGCGCTCAAGTGGTTAGTGGCTCAGTTAAAAGACGTTCACAAATTGTTCCATGGTTTCGAAGACTACCCAAATTAAAGCGAACTGCTCGAAAAGGCTAATCATTACATTTAAAGGGCCCAAATTCGGAAACCTGGCTATTTCGGCCGGAATAAACATCAGGATTAAGTGAGACTTATCTATTTCACCAGCAAGCAACTCCCTCTTTCAACAAGTTCACAGGTATAAGGCTTCTCAGGAGAGGATCTGTGGCGAATAATGAGCGGAAAATTATATCCAACTGCACGTTCATTTCCGGGGAATTGTCTGACGATGCCTCCGCAAACCAGAAAGAAAATAGGATATGTTTCGGCATATAAAACATAAAAAAACCCCTTAGAAAATTACAGTTTCCAATGATTGATTTCATCTATCTCCCATTTAGAACAACATGCTAACAGCTTTAAATGGAAGGGAGGCAATTCATTGAAAATTCTAATGAAGATACACGCTTACACATAAGACACTTTCACTCCATAATAATAATAATATTATTATTGTACAGCGAAATAACGTTTATAAAACTCGCATAGCCATCCCATCATAACAATCGTCATATTCAATGTTTTCGTGCTTCCGAAGGAAAACAAATATTTTTAAATTCATTTTTTACCTGTAAAACATGTTTTTACATCCCCGGGGAAAATGTCCTTACCTTCCACAAAATTCCCAATCTTTTCCTGGATTTCCCAACCACTGACCACCTTGAATATTATTTACATTGCTTCCCTGCTGATTTATTGAGCTTCTTTACTTGGTTATATACTTAAGAAAGGCACATTATAAAAGTCATCTCTCACTTGGTCAGCGATATACGTACAAGTGCGCATATATTCCATTTGCAAGGGGAAATCAATTCAATTCAATTAAATAATAAATACGGTGTATTAATAGTGCAATCTCTAGACCCAAAAATGCCCATAGAGCTTTTGAAGAGCATTCATCTGTGTTTCATTAAGCCATAAGCCTGTATGAGACCTCTCTGAACGGAAAGATATTTCAGCTCTACTGGCGGGAGCCGCGGCAGAAGCCCACCCGGTGCTCGCCAGGCCCCCTCCAATCCGATAAGCCCCGCTTCCAGATGGACGTGGTCCACTTGAGACTCGGAAGCTTCGAGAAGCCGTGATTGGGACTATTAACGACCGCTCTACACTCCCGCCGCGGGATTATATATAACACTTCCTTCGCCCTCGACGGAAATCGAGATTACGTCCTCGCGGTAACGTACAGATGAAATCAACCCGAAGGGTGGGGGGGGCATACACACATCAAAACACCAGAAGGCCCCCTGCCCCGACTGACAAACCCAGAGCGCTCTCATCCACCGTGCACCACTACACTCGCCGGCAAAGCGGAGAGGCGAGGGGACAGCAGAGTGAACGCCCAACTAAGCGCAGCACGCGTCAGTTATAAGCGGCAGTCGGCCCCGGCATCCTTGGATCACGCCCCGCAATTCGATAGAGATGAGGAGTGGACCACATTCGGGAGACAAGGAGACCCTCAACGGATCCTCTCAAGCACCACCCCTCCTCACCAACCAGCAACACCACCTCCCCTCACCAACCAGCAATTCCCCCTCATCAAGCACCACCACCCCTCACCAACCAGCAACACCACCCCCCCTCAACAACCGGCAATTCCCCCTCCTCAAGCACCACCACCCCTCACCAACCAGCAATTCCCCCTCCCCAAGCACCACCACCCCTCACCAACCAGCAATTCCCCCTCCCCAAGCACCACCCGCCCTCACCAACCAGCAATTCCCCCTCCCCAAGCACCACCCCCCCTCACCAACCAGCAACTCCCCCTCCCCAAGCACCACCCCCCCTCACCAACCAGCAACTCCCCCTCCCCAAGCACCACCCCCCCTCGCCAACCAGCAACTCCCCCTCCCCAAGCACCACCGCACCCATTCCAACGACAAATATTCGTTCATATATTCGTCCATTAATACAAATACTCATTCTTTCCACGGACAATCAAGAATCATAATAATAAGAAACCAAAGCCAATATATAAATATTAAATGCATTTACTATACAAGTCAGGAGAATATTTAACGTTGCGTTGACATAAGGCATTATTAATGTATTATCCTTCGTCTCACTCCGCGGGGGGGGGGGGCTCCCGCTGCCTACAGCGTTGGGTCACATTCCCTACCTGTGTCCTTGGGTAGGTGGGCGTTTTATGTTGCATGTTCATGTGTTGGTTGAGTTTCGCATTCTTGCTTTTCATTTTTTCGCTTGCGCGTTGTTGAATGGATTTCATACTGCATCCTGGGGTGCAACTGTTTGTTGGATGGTCGTGTACGTGATCGCATGCGTGTTGGATGAAGGGATTTTTGCATTAGTGTTTGCGTCACTGTGGGTATAGTTTCACATACCCCTGTATACCTCATTCCTGTCGACCATACCTCCGAGGTCCCCCGCAGCGAAAGTCGGGCAGATTAAGAGGTCGGGGGGCGACTACCGGTTGAGCGGTGGGGGCGGCCGGAGGGGGGAAGACGGGCAGCAGTTTGCGCAAAGGTTGAGGCCACCGAGGGACCGAAGGTGTTAACGGTGAGAGCAGCCACTTTGGAAATGCGCGACGTGGTGCAATATATACATATACTATATCTCCCGAGGCGGCAGTCTGAAGCGCCTGACGGCCGCAAGGCCAAATGGACCCCGCGGCACCGAGATGCGTGCCAATTGCACCGATGGGAGGCAAGGCATCCTGTCGGTCGGGGGAGGATGTAAACAGTGGACTCGGGGGGGAGGGGTAGGGGTCATGAAGGGAGGAATGGGGTGGGTGGGTCATTATCCAATGGAAAGGCGTCGGGGGTGCGGCGGAGAGACCTTCCCCGCGACGGCTAATGTACGTATATAGCGAGAAATTCTCGTTGGAAGCAGGCCTGAGGACTGCGATACAATGATGGCATGAGCATCTAGGGTTCCCCGAAACAATCGCTCCATTATTGTGTCGAAATAAATAAATACAGAGAGGAGTATGAGTGTTTGGTTGGAGTACTGTGAAAGTTAAAAATAAAATTATTTGAAATGGAATACGCTGATGATACGCTTTGGTCTCTTGATGACTTTGATGGAAGGGCGAGCCAACCGCCCTCTGACGCGACTGAATGACTTAAGTGGGTCGCTCTCGCTTTTGGAAACACTCGGACGTTTACCGAAAGAATTGCTACATTTTGTTTTTATTGCATAAGTAAATAGGCAAATGTAAGTGTTTTAATGTTCAAGGAATATATAACGCTAAGAATAGCATACTATAGTTTCAATGGTTTCATCTAAAACGCAAAGAGAATTGATATTTTTTTGTTTAATTTTCGTACTAGGTCTGTCCCAAAAGTAGTAGGACTTAGTCAATTTAAAAATGTGTATTGCCAGAACTGATACTCGTACATTCGCTCGTCTTCGAAGTGTAGCACCCTCGTGCGTCCCAACACCGCTGCCAACGGGTTCTCCACGCCTCTTACGCCTTCTGGAAGGCGGCGCCCGTAATTCTGCCAAGCCCCCTCGTCACGGCCTGTTGTAACGCTACCACCGAGCCGTGGTGAAGTCCTTTCAGCACACATTTGAGGCGGGGGAAGAGGAAGAAGTCTGGCGGTGCATCGTCTAAAATATTGGAATCCCCGCTCACGTGGTCGAGAGGCTCTCGGCAGATCCGCGTGCGAGTTTCCTTTTGTTCTTAGTCAGAGAGCACTCTTGGCACCAACTTCGCGCACTCACCTTTCTCATGCCCATGCACTCGGGGTCACATGTCAATGAACATCACTTTTAGGGATGCCAAGTACACCAGGAACCATGCGAGCACTTAATCTGCGTTCCCTATCCAACAAAGCATCCACTCTCGCAATATGTTCGTCGCTTTTCTAGGTCGAAGGGCGTCCTGAACGTATGGCGTCTTCAAAACCTTCTCTATCCTCCCGAAACAACTTGTGGCACTCATAAACACCCGATCTACCCATGGCGTTATCACCACAAGCTGCCATGAGCATGCCATTAGTCTCTAAACATGGTCGTGAACCTATGATACCTTTATTCATATTACCTCTGTCCTGATTTGCGTTCCACACTTTCCACCTCCTTTCATTCCACCTAAAATTACCTTCTTCCCTCGAAACCCATTTCACTCAATATTCTCCCTTCTATATCTCAGCCTTGCTCAGCTTCAACTTAATTTCTAAATCGAGTGCCAACTTTCCTCGCTATTTCAAGTGATAGTGATGTAGGAGGTCAACACCTCCTACGACATTGTACGCGGTGAAACTAAGTTTAGTTTCACTTGTAATAGACGAATGTCTGCAGCAAACCGGCCTTCGGAGGAATAACTACCTGTGATTTGGTTTTAAGAAAAACGTCGCTGACACTTTGACTTTCCACTGTTCAACTACTCCGTCTTGTTCCCACGACTGGTGGCATAGCGTACACGACCAACAACGAAAGCTTTTTTTGCACGGGAAACTGAACCCGAAGAGGCGCCAATTTATACAGGAAAGAATGATACATCTTGCACAGAGCGACCGCGTCTTGCCACTCTTATTTCGAAGAGTCAGGGACGACTGTCATAACTGCCGGATTGGCTCCTAGGGGCGTGAGTTGATGCGTGGACAGGGCCGTGGACACTGACGAAAGGTTAAATTATGCCAATTCCACAGAAAAACAATGCTGGAGCAGCAAAGTAGAATCTCCGAAATCCGCAGAAAAATCGAGATAAAATATTGCAAGCCGCACATGAATACATTGAGACACTACGCAAAGCGTTAAGTGACGGTTTATCTTCACAGCGCGGTCAACTCAAGATCACCTTCGTCACATTATCGCTCTCAGTGCTCTAACTGTTTAGAGCAACCCTTTCCGGAATCCAAGATGTTGGGTAATTCCCGAAGCTATCGATCACACTAGATTTCACATGAATACCTCTACACGAAACCGACCATGAATACCTCCACTGAAAAGTGTTTAGCTGCCGGCCAATAACCCGTTCTGAATAATATGGCAATGAACGGAAAGGTTATAGGATTCAAACGAATGAAATTCACCATAGTTTACGCTTTCATGTTGTTCAGGAGCAACACGACAATATGGGAATGTTGTTTGACACTTGGTTGACTAGATTCTTCGTCGTCATTAAAATATTGCAAAATGTGCACAAAACTTTATTGCGTGGATTGAATAATTGAAAATTCTTTTGATTTAGCATCGTGTTTCTTTATCCTTGAAATTGTGAAAAAATATCTCTTCTATCAAATTAATTGAAAGAATACATTTTAAGTCGGCTTGGTTGCATTAACCTGGATGACCATGTAGCTATAATTTGGCTTGCTAATGATTTTCCGGGGATTTTCTACATCTACATCTACTCAATACCCCGCAAGCCGCCGCAAGGGCGTGTGGCGGGGGGTGCTAGGACACCACCCATAATTTAGAAAAGAAAAATAATAAAAAAAAAATCGCATGCAATAACGACAAAATCATATATAAAAAAAAACATGGCATACATTCATGCATGAACACTTACACCCCACACACATGCAAACACTCAAACTACCAACTAACATACACATGCACCTGAAAGTATACCTAACATCTCTATAGTGTTTAATTTTGTTCCGACTTGTAAATTCAAAGTTTTTAATATTTCTAAAGTGACTTCGGTTTCTTGCTATTATGATTACTGATTGTTCGGGGAAAGAATGAGTATTTGTACCTATCTGTCTTGGAATCTATCTCCCTTAGTTTATCTTTGTGGTCTGATCTACCTAAGTAGTGTGGGGCCATTATAATTCCTTCAGTGTCATATTTAAACTCGTTTGTTCTGAACCTTTCTAAAAGTCTAAGCCTCGCTTGTTCTCTCCGCACTTCAAGTGGTTCCCAGCCTAAATCCCCTAAGAGACCTGTCACACTTGTGTTTTTATCATAACAATTTTTAACGAATCTAGCGGATTTTCTCTGGACTTTATCTAATTCTTTTTGCCAAATTTTCTCCCACGGATCCCAAATACTTGCGGCATATTCCAAATGAGGTCTAACTAGAGCAAAATAACACCTCTCTTTAACTTTTTCATTACATTTCCCCACCACCCGTTTTATGAAGCCAAGTTTCTTTAAAGCTGATCCGCATATTGCCCTGATATGTGCTCCCCATGAAAGGCGTGGTGTTAGAACAGAAGGATTTTCAATTACTATGTTATTTTTTATTGAATAGACCCATCTTTTTAACAGTTCCACAGCATGACTTGAATATATGAATCCTGTTATTGGATATACTTGCATGCAAGTACTTTCTTTGGTGTATTTAATACTTTTCGAGAGTATGATCAAACTAATATTTGCGTAGAGGTGACATGATTGGGATTGTTCATGCATGACTGGTGACCTAACACCCCCCGCCACATGCCCTTGCGACGGCTTGCGGGATATTGTGCAGATGTAGATACCCTTCCATCCACCGAAAGGGCATGTGGCGGGGGGTGTTAAGGCTCTCCCCGCTTGAGTTCTGAGGATTCAATTAGTTAAATCTGGATAACAGCGGTGTTCCACTTCGGAGCGGACACTTCCCACACCGTCAAAATTAGGCGCAGTAGTCTTGGATGTAACTGAATGAATCCTCCTGAAAAGGATGATGTCGTAGGGAAACAAACTAAAACAAACCTACTAGGATACGGAGCATTCATCGATGAAATGGATTGGAGAGATCCATTGGATTCCACAGAATGGAGACAAGTATTCCACCATTAGCTTCAAGTTAAAAAAAAAAAAAATTAATGAACAAGGACGAAGGCCATAACACTCTAACGCGATTCAATTAACCACGCCACGATTTCAAAAAAACAAACACGGGAAAATCTACGAAAAATTATACATTCACACGTTTCCCCATGTCATTAAAATATAAAGGCACGCATGAAAGAATGACTAACCTTCAGAGACTTATAAAAAGACCTCAAACACATAAAGAATAGAAAAGGGAAAGCCAGGCCGCGAACTTTGATAAGGATCATGTTCACCAGAGATACGCGTCCCAGCGGTGCAAAAAGAAAGGAGGAAACAAAAGAGAAATATTCACGCGCACGATGAAAGCGGTGAGAATATTCCAGTTCCGAGGGTCGCCAAGGAAACAACACCCCCGGAATCCGACCCCGATGACTTATTTTTTATGAACAATCGTATAAATAAATAATCTTAGGTGGAGCACGACATGGCTCGGCCCCCGGTTTAAGGAGTTTCATCAGAACATGTCAAATACATCACCGACAACGGATTCTGTCCGACATCGTGATCCACTGACTCGGCGCATTGAATTCCTTTCGTCTTTCGACGATTTCTTGTGTTTAATTCAAGATGGCGCTTGTGCGGTGTCACTTCTAACGCAATGAAATTAAGAGACGTTTAGCGCAAGTTTACATGGCCTATATTCACATCAATCTACATGTACACAGTACTCCGCAAGCAGCCGCAAGGATGTGTGGGGGGGGGGGGGTGTTAGGTCATCGGCCATTCACGCACAATCCCAACCATGTCACCTATACGCAAATATTAGTTTGATAATGCAGTCAAAAAATATTAATCACACGAAAGAAAGTACTTCACTGCAAGGATATTTAATAACAGGATATTTACAAGCAAATCGTGCTGTAGAACTGTTAAAAAGATGGGTTTATCCAATAAAAAGAATGACATTCAGGACCTGAGAAATGAACTGCCAATTCTAATCATCTCCTACGCGATTGCTGTCACGTATATTTTGATCACCAATGTTTCGAGGGAAAAACATTTTTAAATCTATCCGTTCTACTATACGACATAACAGTCTTCAACATCCCACTGCCGGTCAACACCCCCTTCATCCACTTCTCCTGCCTCCATTGGATTCCTCCCTAACAACCCCTCTCATCGCTCACCATACCAAGTACTTCCTCATTTGTTTTCTTCTCTGTCCATTTCACCTTCTCCATTCTTCTCCACACCCACATTTCAAAAGCCTCCAATCTACGTCTATCCTCCTGCTTCAATGACCACGTTTCCGCTCCGTACATAGCTACGCTCCATATCAAAGTTTTTACGAGTCTTTTCTTAACATCCTTACTCAAAGTCCCTGTCATCAACTCCCTCCTCCTTGTGAAAGCCTCTTTGCCTAGCGCAATTCTTCTCCTTACGTCCCTACTACTGTGACCGTGTTGGTCCAAAACACTACCGAGATACGTAAACTGTTCTACCTGCTCTAGTTTTTGCCCTCCTATTTTAATGTTAAGCTTGGCCTTTTTCTTTCTGGAAAATCTGATAACCTTTGTTTTATTAATATTGATTCTCATCCCATACCTGTCGCACTGAATTTCCAATTCACTCAGCAATGCCTGCAGCCCCTTGGCTGACTGACAAACTAAAGCTTGGTCATCAGCAAACCTAACTGATTTTACGAATTCCCCGCCCACTTTCATTCCTACCTCGAGTTCTTCCCATGCCTCTTTGATCATTTCTTCTGCGTACAGGTTGAACAGCAACGGTGATAATGGGCAACCCTGCCTTACACCCCTTCCTAACACTGCCCATCCTGACTCCCCGTTTCCCACCCTCACCTGAGCAGTCTGAGACATGTACAGGTTGCGGATTAGCCTCCTATCCCTCCAATCTATTCCTATTTTCTGCAATATACGCATAGTTTTTCCCAATTTACTCTATCAAACGCTTTTTCGAAATCTACGAAACAGGCAAATACCTCCTGGTTGTGTTCTATATTCCTCTCGATTAATAATCTCATTACTGCAATGGCATCACGCGTACCTCTCCCCTTCCTAAACCCAAACTGATCATCCCCTAAGTAATCATTTGCCCTACTCTCTATCCTTTTGTTTATGATCCTGAGAACAACCTTAGCTGCGTGGGATATCAAACTAATTGTCCTATAGTCCTCACATGACGTGGCCTTTACCTTTTTCGGAATAGGAACTAAAACTGATCTCACAAAGTCTTCCGGCCAGATTCCCTCCTCATAAATACTACGGATCAGCCCATATAGCCTCTTCTTCCCACATTTTCCCAAGCATTTCAAAAGTTCCACGGGAATGTTATCTACCCCCACGGCCTTATTTAGTTACATCTCCCTTAATGCCCTTTCTATCTCATTGTCTAGTATGCCTGGACCTAAGCTATCTTCCTCTACGTCATGTACCTTTTCAATGTCTAACTTTGTTGGTCTGAGTTCTTTACTATACAGTTCTTCTACATATTCCTTCCATCTCTCTTGGATCTTTCCTGCGTCAACTATTACCTTACCGGCCTTATCTCTAACTGCTATCGTTGATCTCCCTTTCTTACTTCCCGATAAAGATTTAACTATGCTGTAAAGCGCACCGATTTCCCCCTTCCTCTGCAGACTTTCCATATTCTCGCACTGCGTCTTCCACCGTGCTTCCTTTGCTTTATTTGTTGCCCGCCTCAATTTATTGTTCAATTCTTTGTAATTCATTTTGCCTAATTCTGTATTTATATTCTTCCATTTTCGCCGCTCATCCATTTTTGTAATCATATATATATAGTGCTGCCAATTCACTGGTTGTCCTTTGGCGACATATTCATAGTTAATAATCGCTTCCCAATCGAAGAAAACGATCAACATCACCTCCACGTTCGATCGCGGCATCCGAGCTTTTTTTGGCCGAGAGAGGTCCCAGTTAACTGTATCGAATCTTAGCATTGTAGTTTACTACTGTAATTTACAACTGTGGCGGTGTGAAGGATCCTCATAGTCACTGTGGAGAGCGTTTCATCGACCGCGACACTCCTCGAGCATTATATTGAACGATTACAGCCGTAATTAATTCCAATCCAAACTAATTTATAACCGCTTCAACGACGGAAGGATAAAAAACTACATTAGAAAATTTCCAAAATACTTCCCCCAGGAACATTACGACCACGGAAACCTCAGCGATGCACACAAGGGCAGAACGCGAATTCAATCAAGAGTACCCGATTCTCTTCCTTATAACGTAAGATTTATTTATTATATTTGAAGATTATTTATTGTATTTAAAGCCCGAATGCCTCGTGATACTTACAATTCACGTACTGTTAGATTACTATTATTTCACTTATTTATTTATTATTATTTAATTTCGTTCATTTACAATGGTAAAATATAAGTTATGCCATTATAAAAACAAAAAAATGTATTGCAAAATGGTTATTTTAAAAACAATAATATAAATAAGTAAATAAACCAACAAAAATGATATAAATAATTAGATAAAATATAATATAAATAAATAATAATAAAAAAAAAATATTAGGAAAAAAATAAAAAAGTATATAAATAAAAAAATAGTAAATTAAAATAATAAATAATTTGAGAAATAACATAAATAAATAGATGATACTGCGCATGAGCCGTGGACGAGGAGGGAAAATGGGAAAGCAGTTATCAAAGCAGTGATCAAACATAAAAAAGGTCGGTTCCGCCTTTCGTCCACTTCCGTCGGTCCGATCGGGATGCGGAACTGTCAGTCTCCCCCAAGTGTACCGTTGTTATCGGGACGCGGACTGCTCAGGATTAGCGGTTCGGCGCGCTGCACTGCGGAATGTAAACAATGGACTGCGCCAATAATGCCTCAACCCCCCCCCCCGTCCGTTTATCAGCCCTCACCCCTCCCTGTCTCCCTCGTGGTGCCCTCTCGCGGCGCCTTCAGTGAGGCCATAATAAAGCTGCCTGGTGCCTCCTTGGACCGGTGAACCGCTAGATGACACCACCACTGGTGCGCGTGTTTGGAATATGCGCCCTCGAGCCCCTCCTCCCCAGTCACGTAGGCCGTTCCATTCCGAAAGCCTAGGCCAAAGGAAATATCTCGTAAACAGCGAACACAATTCCTAATGATAAGGCATTTAGATGTTTCTAATTTCGCCAAATGAATGATCATTTCCTTACCTTAGGCAAGTTTTACTTCGATATTAAGATTGATTGGGACGTTGTCTGTATATTCAATCGCGTTATAATTATCGCCGATATAAATGTTTCACACTACATTAAGCCAATGTAAAATACTGTTATGGAGGCCGATCCAAACGATTTAAAATTTCATAAAGGTTCGTTAATCCAATAATTAGTTTGCATCGTACTGTTCTTAAATGGTTAATATCATTTCCAATATCTGTCCGAAAGTCAACGATATCTTCCCAAATCGCTCTGGACAACCTATGCTCTAAATTGAAATAAAAAATAATCGAATAGAATTTGCTGAAAAATATTGAGCCTAATAAATCCTCTGAGCCCGATCAAATACCCGCTCGTCTATATGAGGAACGGCGTCGAAAATTGTATCTAGAAATCATATTCGATAAGTCGCTGGCAGATCGAAAGGTTCCCAGAGATTGGAAAACGGCTAACGCAACACCAATATTTACGAGGGTCATCCGGAAAGTAGTACCCGTTCGTGCCGCATGAAGTGCTGACGACGCGAGTAGCCGCTGGACGAGGTCAGATAGCTTCAGTGGCTTGTCTGCCTTCTCTGAGCCAAGTTGCGTGACGCTAGCATTGCCTGTGTTGTTTCTGTGATTGTTTACAATGTTTAAAAAAATTGAGAACGCCGCCAGTTGTGAAGTGAGGGCAGTGATTAAATTCCTCAATGCAAGAAACGTTCGCCCATGTGATATTCATCGCCAATTAAAGGAGGTGTATGGAGACAATGTAATGGACGAGTCGTCTGTTCGGCGGTGGTGTCGCAACTTCAACATGGGGAGGGGGAACACACACGACGATGAGCGTTCGGAGAGACCGTCTGTCATTACAGACCAACTGGTGAGCTCAGTTGACGAATTCGTGAGGAACGATCGGCGCGTCACAATTGATGACATCTGTGAGCATTTTCCCAATGTTTCTCGAACAATTGTTCATGAAATTGTTAAACACCATCTGCATTATGCAAAAATTTGTGCAAGATGGGTCCCTCGCGTATCTCAATGAGCTGGCGGCGAAGGACTATGCAGCAGGAATACAGAAACTTGTCACACGTTATGACAAATGCCTTAATTTGCTTGGAGATTATGTTGAGAAGTAGTTTAAAGTATCCTCTTTCAAATAAAATTTTTTATGTTTGTTAATATTTACTTTTGTGTCTTTATTTCACGAACGGGTACTACTTTCCGGATGACCCTCGTAAAAACAGAGACGAGGAGGAACCGAACAATTGTTGGCCCACTTCCCTCACTTCCATTTTGTGCAAGGCTATGGAACAAAAAGTTGCTAATTCAATCGTGAGATACCTCGATAATCAGGACCTATTAATGAAAAATCAGCATGGCTTCCGAAAAGGTGGGAAGGTGGGAAAATCCTGCGAGAGACAACTTGCGCTTTATGTCGGGGATCAGAGTAACGTTGCCCCACCGCTGTTGGGGTACAATTATTCTGAAAAAAATTAGTCTGGTGTGTATTCACCCCCTGCCCAAACGGCGGCTTGAAGGGTGATAAAAAATCAAAAGAAGATGGAACGGGCATTGATCGAACCACGCTTAACGCACCTCAAAGGGGGGGATATAAAATATGTTGAGAGCGCGGATAAAGGGGCGTAAACGACCCCTGCCACTCGACCCCAGCGATCGCTTGCAGGGTACCATGTGGAACAGAGCAGGGTGGAATAGCATATTTTAACCGTAAGAGCGGTATGGGTGCACTCGAAGGGCAAAGGTGAAATTCTATACACATTGATACTCGAGGTCACTTCTTACCTGAGAATATGCATTCTGTGTCATCCAAAAACCTACAGTAGAGAGACACCTTCGATGGATTTTGTTGGATGTGATCGCATATTAAAAGTCGGGAGTCCTGTGTGATCGATCCAGAGATTTTGGAAAGTAACTTATTAAAACTAAGTTTTTACAATTGTTTACACTTATCTACATCTACACAATACCCCGCAAACCGCCGCAAAGGGGTGCGGCGGGGGGTGTTAGGTCACCACCCGAAAAAGGAACAAACACCGGAAAAGGTACAAAACCACATGCAAAACCAACACATACATGCAAAACTATACCCAACATTAAACAAGGTTGCAACATAAAGAATTTATCCCAAACGATAAAATTACCTACGTAGTATTTTACCAATAACAAAAATGATTCCGTGATCACGAAGTCAAGTTTAAACTATTTACCTAACGGGCATTTGCATTTCCCTCATTCCTTGGCAACGATTAACAACACCAGCACAAACGTATCTGCCTGGAAGTGGTCACTTTGGTAAACATCTCCTGGCTTCGTAAATACCTCTTCAATGGGACCAAATAGGCGATCCCTTCGCGCGTTATGCGGAACCAATTAGGAACGCCGAGGTGTGCCCGCACCGCCATAGTGTTCATATATTTCCTTAAGTAATGTACATAAAATATTTATGATGCTGACTTTAGAGGGGGTTTCAGAAGCACGGGATCACATAAGTACTTACATTTACATTCAATCAATTTATACAGCGAAAGGACTCTTAAAATATGGGATGGAACAGTTTAACATACTGCACCAGGAAATTGAAATAGTCAATCTAAATCCTTCATCGAGAAAGAAATTACTCTTGATCGTGAGACTGAAACCGTATTACCCTGTCGACAAGTTTCTCCCTGGAAAAAGGGTTGCCAGTAGAATTACAAGAAAGGTACATGCATTCGCAATACTTGCTGGATTAATCATACATGCATGAACACACGGATAGGTAGAGATATACAGGCACAATCGCCCCACCCCCTCTTCCAATGGGCAAGAGGGAGGCATGGCCAGTGGAAGGGGAGGGCGGAGAGGGGGATGCACGTGAGGGGAGGCAAAAGAGGGACCGGAGGGGGTGGCCAAAGTGTTTCCGTTGGTCGAACGCAATTCACTCTTCTCCGATCCACAACTCTCGATGGCCTTTCGCAGGCGATCGTAAAAGTTTCACGACGATCACAGAGCGTGGACCGATAGGGCACGGCTCTGGGGGGCGGGAGTAGAAACGAAAAGCGTCACTGAAATGCTTATGGAGTTGGGGTGGGAATCATTAGAAGAGAGACGATTCAATGAAATATTGTAATTGCTAAATAAATTCAGATCCGCATGTTTCAGCACCGAGGTCTCGCAAATCATTCGCACTCCAACATACAGGGGTCGCTTGGATCATGAATATGAAATTAGGAAAATAGATGCCAGAACTAGCGGACACAAAGACTCCTTCTTCCCACGGACAATACTGGATACTGCAGGGTTATAGATAGCCAAAATTCCACTTGCCACCCTCAGCGTCTAGGGGAATAATTAGTTCTACTCAATTTCATGTACTTTCACTAATCTCTTGTGTTTTGTTGTCAACTCATTTCCTGCTAGGGACAGCCATTAAAGAATGCAGTGCTCGTTACAGTGTTGCTTGCTCTGTTCTTTTTTCGAGCCCCTCCTTCTATCCCTCGCCTCTCTCTGTCGCGGCGCCCTCAAAGGTAGGGAATGTGACCCAACGTTGCAGGTTCCGCGGGACCTGCAGCGTTGGTACCTTTGGGGGCGGAGACCATTGTATGCTGCATGTCCATGTAATGGTGGAATTTCACCCTCTTACTTTTCAATCCTGCATGACCTTTCTTGTTATGGTGGAGGTCTGTCGTATAAATGGTTAAAGTTAATTTTTATTCCCTTTTTACGCAATACATATAACTAATTTATTAGGCGAGTTAACCCTTGTTTTGATTTAAGCCTTCCTCCAGCATGTAGTCTTCTCCCACAGGAACAGTTTTCCTTTTCACGGATGGTGACCTAAGACGCACACGCCCTTGCGGCGGTACGCGGGGTATTATGTAGATGTAGATGAGATGTTATCAAATTTACACGTTCTTTGATCGACTTGTACTAAATATTTTTCCCTATATTATTTCCCTACGGTATTTCCTCTCCTCTCCCATGTCACTAACCCTTCCCACCTGGTGCTTGCATTCCCCGCCACACACCGTTTTCGAAGATCGCGGGGTATTTATGTCGATGTCGGGGGTACGGCGATGGATAGAGAGGGGGGAGGGGAGGAAGCGGCGGATTCCGATTCAAAGGAGAGCAAAAATGCCCGGGAGTCAGAGCATCTTGAGCCCGTCGCTCTTAAAGGGAAAAAAAACCCCTCCGTTATTATTCAACTCGGATGTGTGCATCGCATCGACGGCAAGCGGAATCCGCGTCGGGTCTTCATCGCCTCCCCTGCAGCTGCAGCGTGCATTCCCCCCCCCCCTTTTCACCTCCTGCCGGGCAAGTAGCACCTCTGCAGCCCTCTTCTCCCGCCCGATCCTCCCTCGCCCACTCGCGCATTCCCTCCAACACAAAACACGAATCTCAGCTCCGCTCCCAAACGCCACCTCCTCCACATAATGTCTGCCTCCTCCCCGAATTTCCCCGGCAACATCCCCTCTCATCCGCTTCATTTCAACCATCGCTCTTCCTCTGCCAAACTTGTTCTCTCCCTTCTTCCGCCACATTTCAAAAGCACCCAATACACGCTCCTGGCCATGCCGCAAGAGACAGAACAGGTTTGGAAATTCATACAAGACTGCGGTACATATTTTAGCCTTCACTGGTCTTCTCCTGACTTCTGATACCCCAGCGCGCCGGGGCCAATCGCATCCATATGCACATGCCACATATGGGACCAAACGGGGAGATGCGCTCCTCTTCGCAAACCGATTAAAAATACGATATGTTTCTCCGAAATACGCCGTAAGAAGAAGGGACTACTAGTATCGATCTCGCCCAATTAAGTCAATGAATAAAATAAAAATAAATATGATACATATTACTCCGCTCGAACCGTGGCATTCTATGGATTGGAAACCTGGACCACTGAAAACGCCGACCACAATGGAATGGAATCCTTCGAAATGTGGTGCGTGGCTGCTGAAGACCAAGAGGGGAGAGGAAGCGAGAATGAAGGAATGAATTACTGATCGTAGCACTTTTCCACTTGATAATTTTTTCTATTTTACGACCGGGTTTCGATGTATTACATCATTTGGTAGGATGATGTAATACGTCGAAAACTGGTGGTAAAATAAAAAAAAATATCAAGTGGAAAAGTGCTACGATCAGTAATTCATTATGTTCGACGTCCAGCACATCACGCCCGAGGCTACTCAATTTGTGAGAATGAAGGATATCCAGAAGCAGGGGAGCGGAAGAAGCAACTGGGTTGGGAGTACTCCAAGGCAATGCATTCGCTATGAAAACATGACCAATCGCTCAATCTATGCCCAGTCAATCGTGAACACATGGATAGCACAATTAATAACATAAAGAAAATGATAACTGACGCAAGAGAACTCGCAGACAGGATAAGCATTCTGCGATTTGCGGACGACACTGTCATACTTGCAGAGAAGAAAGAACACTCAAATTATAATACCAGCCAATACCGAGAAAGGGATGAAAAAGTCCAGCGCCAAGATGAGCATGGTGAAACTGTGGCAAATGCCTGCAGTTGAGAGTAGGGGAGAAAATTCGTAGGGTAAGGAGGGACGCGCTGGCAGAAACAAGTGGATGAGTTACGGTATTTAAGCATCAAGATCAATGAAGATAGAAGAAACAGGAAGAATAGAAGAAGCGGATTAGGAATGGCTAAAAGTTTTTCTACCACAAGGATAAACCACCGAAGGGTTATAGTACCAGTCTAGGCATAACGACACGATTGATGAATGTTCCAGCACTGTCACCACACTATCGATACTATATTCGATATCGAGTGTCACGACAGGATACTTGGGAATTGTAAAGAGAGGTTAAAGGAGCTCTGTTATTTCAGATCAGTTAGGCCACACCTAGAGTATACTACGGGTGTATGGGATTCTCGTTAAGCAGGTTTAATTTGGAACAAGTTCGAGTGCAACGAAGAAAAGTTAGGTCTGTGATTAGTTGCTAATGAACAAGATAGCAGTGTCACGACACTATTGAAAGAATTACGATGGGAACCACTAGTCGACCTTAGGCCTAACTACAGGTCATATTTTCCGCGTAAATTTGAGGCAGGATACTTACCTGAAGAAGTTAAAGACATATTACAGGCCCCCACTAACTATGGTAGATCAGATCGCGTACGTAAAATCGGGGAGATAGATAGCAGATATCAGATAGATTTAAAATGTCGTTTTTTCCTCGTACCATTAGAGATCAAATTAGAAATGACAGCAATGGCGTAGGAAATAATTGGAATTGTTAATTTATCTATTCTTCCATATCCTCTAAGCTTTTTATAAATTTATTAAACCCATCTTTCAACAGCTTTACAGCAAGGTTCGAATATAAGAATTGAATCTGCCATTGAATATAGTTTCATGTAAGTACCTTATTTCGCTTGCATGCGTGTTGAGGGGGAATGCTACTTCCACATGTCACCAAGAGAGCTTCTGAAGGTAATTTTGTTTGTGGTCTACAAGCATGTGTGCATTATTTCTCAGCCTACCCTCGTATCAACATGCTTTTGGTCTTTTCTTTTGGGTAAAACCATTCCACGGTCAAATTGTAGCGGGTGCTCGGTTTTTATTTGACTACCGCTAGTTATTTGTTCTGTGCAACTCACACACACTCACATTTTCTATTGAGATTAAAACGTAGCTTCACACGAATCCAACCGAAGGCGGCGTGGGAACGAGGGAAGAGATAAGAGAGCCGTTCCCGCCTTGGACTTCGTGGCCCTAATCCAACGGCGCCAAATAGCTCAAGAGAGCGCTCTTCCGGACGGAGCCGGAAAACTGAAATCCGAAGCGAGGAACGTGATCCCCCGTTGCATCACTCCAGCCTCGTCTTGTGCCCTCCTTGCGAAACGCTCCCATTAACCTCCTCTCCCGCATTCGTCAATCCCTTCTTCCATCGAAGTGGATTCCTCTCCCACCGCCGAAGGGCTGCCTTCCAATGCCTCCCACCTCGACATCCAATGCCCCCCCTTCGGAGTCGAACGGACGCTCCGTGCGAAGGAGGGAGGGATGCTGGCTGGAGCAGAACACGTATTACTCCCCCCCCCAATCTCTCTCTCTCTCTCTGTCCGGGTGGAAGGCCAAGTATTTTAACGACCTATTGTCCGATTCACGATTATGAACTATCCTCGCTCAAGAGCACTCCATCCATCTACGCTCCGCTCTATTGGCTAACTCGTCACATCTTCTCTGCAATGGCTCCTAACATTATTTCTTCCAACCTCTCCACACTACGCGTAAATCGAGAGAAGCCATACGCTTATTTTCCCCGTGTCCCAGCCAGCCTACCAATCGTCTGCAAGCGTCCCACAACAGAATTGACTCGCAAGGCTTGCATAAAAAGTAACTGTATACATTTTTTCTAGACGTGCGCGTCAAGTGCTGAATTTAGACCGTCGATTGAGTGTGCGCATGATCATATATCTTATTTTGGGATTGGTAAGATGACAGTGCATACCATTATTAAGACTGAAAATTTGGCGATACGAAAGATTTGTGCCAAACTCGTCCACCCGAAGGTCTTTTGGACGGACGAGCAGCCACACCTACTCCAAGGTAATCGACTACCTGACGAATAACGGCATCACGACGATTCCCCAATCCCCTTACAGTCCCAGCTTGACACCAGCAGTACCCTAAGTGCCGTCAAAGAAGCTTGCACGCAAACCCTTAAGGACTTTCCACCTACCAGAGAGAGCCTTCTATGGTTTAAAAAGCAGCTGGCAAAAGTAGGTCGACGCTCAGGTGATGTACTTCGAAGAATTTTGAGGCATTGCAGCAATATCTGAAATAAATCTATTAGTCCAAAAATTTTACCGATACCTTTTATACAAACCAAGTATATCTATTGCGTGTTTCGCCTAGAATATTCATTTACGTATATATATCCAGCGCACCTGAACATGCTATAGCCTTTAAATGCTGCTCAAGCGTAATATTCAACAGTAATTAATCGCAGTTCCCCATGGAATACGGCTCAAAAGTAATAGTCCCCGCTAGGCGATAAAAGGCTAGGCCAGGCCTTATCACAGGCCAAATTGGACGCGGCCTCTAGTGGGCCTCGAGATCTAAATGAAGTTCAAATACATATCGTACATCTGTCGCTGCTTAGCGTCGGAATGAAGAGGGATTTATTCGGAGAGCGAAGCCTGATAAGGCAGGCTTTTAATATTAATTCCCTCAAGTATTCCCCGGAGCCCTACGAAAGCCAGGGCCGAGTGGGGCCAATTGAAACAGACACACATCCCACACCCGCCCCACCTCCTTCCCTTCCGCCTTCGAGTGGTCCACAATCATACGGAAGCATCCTCCCCTCAGTCCCTCAAGGGGGGGGGGCGTCTCCAAAATACAGACGCCCGCCCACTCAAGACGACTTCCCTCCCGCGCCCCACGAAGTATTAGGCTCAATTTTGGAAATAGATCGAGTGCAACGAAGAGCAGCTAGGTTTCCTAAGTTGTCTAATGAACAAGGTAGCAGTATCACGACACTATTGGAAGAATAAGGACGGGAACCACTTGTTTTTTCCTCGAACGATTAGAGATAAGAGAAAACATGAGAGCAATCGCGTAGGAGATAATTAGAAATGGCAATTCATCTATTTTGTCAATGTCCTGAATGTTATTCTTTATATTTAATAGATCCATAACAGTTCCACAGCATGAGTTGAATACACATCCTTTTATTCAATATTATTGCATTTAAGTACTTTCTTTCGATTGATTAAAATTTATCGAGTGCATGATCATACTAAGTGTAGTATATCTGTGTAGTGGTGTCATAATTTGGATTGTGCGTGCATGATTGGTGACCTAACACCCCCCGCCATACGCCCTTGCGGCGGCTTGCGGGGTTTTGTGTACTTGCAGATTCCCACGTTTCGTACCATCAGTCGCCATCATTCTTTCGACTCTCCTGCCTGATCGATGTTCCAATAGGAGGAACACCGGAGTCAGCGGGGAAATGAGACAAAAATCGACGTCCTTCCATTCGATACATATCGACCAAATACGTGGTTCCTTGAAAGGATCCATAATTTTCCTCTTCCAAAAGAGCGACTCCGTTGTCTCGAATTGACTCGAGGGCGACTGAGGCGCATGGGAGACCCCTGTCCCGCTGAGGGGGCTCATCCACGAGGATTAGCCCCTGAAAACCTTTCAAAAGGAGGGCTGAGGAGTAAGAAGGGCAAGACGAGTGACGGCATTTCTCGCGGGGCGCCGCGACTGAGTGCTATGACTGGGGGTTGGAAAAAAATGCCTTTAAAAAAGCCGCGTGACGTCATTCATGGATGTATCCCAAGACCTCTGAGTAAATCTGCGATGTGAATGGGAAGGCTTTCGAGGAACCGCCAACAGTGCGGCGTTGAGCCAATGGGCAGAAGGGGTAGGGGGAAGGGGGGGTAGGGGGGGGGGGGGGAAGAGGGTGTTCCCGATCAAATATTAATTCAGCCCGAATCCGCTCCGAGGGCCGCGGATGCGAGCGGCGCCGCCACATCGGAGAAGAAACCTGATTGGGCGCCGCAGGGGGACTCCGGTCGACGTCATCGTATTTGAATTAACGGTTTCCATCTGCTTTGGGCCGGGCGCCAAATCTGCGCATCTCCGTACACAAGGAGCACTAACAAGACGGCCCTCACGAGCAGACACGTCTCGGGAATCCTTCACGGCATCAACGACGCCCCACCTCCCTCCCTCCTTCCATCCACAGATAGAGACACAGGCAAAACACGCTCGCACACACGAACCCATCTATGACTTTTGCGTCCTTTGTCGTCATTGACGGACGAATTCGTGAAACGAAATACTTATGCACGTGCCTTTCTGGAATTGTACTCAAAGGAGCAATTAATGGGCAGATATGGCATATTACTTCCTTGATGAGGGTAGAAAAAGAAAATGTTCACTTCCACATAAAGATTTAATGCTTCACACGACCATGGTTTCGATGCTGCGTGTAGTCATCACGTGACATCTTCAGTCTTCAACTTACATAGCCTAACAATCATAGCAAAACAAAAGGGACGCCTCGGTAGCTTAAGTGGCTTAAGCACTCGACCGGATATTGAGGGATCTGGGTTCGAATCCCAGTCAAGGCGAATGATTTTTACACTCTGAAAATGTTGCATTGAAATGCACATTAGCGGATGACTCCGTGAAAAGTTACTGTTGCGGCATCTCCCGCAGTTTCTTTGGAATTTTACATAGCCTAGTTGCACTGGGGGGGAAAGGGAGAGGGGAGGGGGTAAGCAGGTGCAGAAACCTATTAGTGGGCTAGAGGAGGGGGAGGGTAGGTATTCGATGGTTTCTCTCTCAAATTTGAGGAAGTTTATATTAATACTAATAGGTTCAATTACAGGTTGCTGCACCAGTACTCAACTAACCCCCCCCCCCTCTCCCTTACTCCCCCTACTTTCCTCTCCTCTTGGAGCCAGGTTATACATGTATACGTGTGAGTTGAATAATTCTTTTTGCATGTCACCTGATGATGATGCACAGCATCGAAACCGTGGTCGCGCGAAGTATTTAATATTTATGTGGAAGTGCAAAGTTTCTTTTTCCACCCTCACCATGAGGGAACTCCACAAAGTTTAGCAGGGGAATGTTATGATAACTTCCTTGCTCTACAAAGTGCCACCTCCTGCCAGACACCAATTGGTCGTTGTCTTGCATGTGCGAAGCTGAGCGTGATTTCGTGAATCTTCAGAGATTTCGTTCGCATTAGGATGGAGACTCCATGTAATTGGATCATGGAATGCACGAACCTATCCATTGATTAAAGGATTTAATACACTGAAAAATAGCTTAAGGCACGAGAAATGGATTCATATGGTATGGAGAAGTGTTTGAGACAGTGACCGTCACTAAACAACTGCATAATAATTACCTGTGGTCTTAAAACAAACAAAATGATTGTTCACAATTTTTATGAAATGCCAAGCCTTTTGAATTTCTAGCAATAATACTTTGGCAAAAAATATGGTGATTCCATATTCCCTAGCGGTTGTCATTTAACACAAATGACTCAATTTCCCATATACGATTCGACTCTATAGTGCTTTCATACCCTGCCGTACACCGCAGGGCGATTGCATTTGTACTATTAACTTTAAATTTCCTTATCAAGGATTATTGCCATCAATAATTGTTCTTATTTTTGCATTGGCATACCACGTCACCCATTGCAATGCGGCCCCGGTCGCCAAGATGCATTAGCCATTGCCATGGCAACCGACTTTATCAAAACGTAAAAACATCACGAAAACGTCGCGTTCGAATGCTTTGCCACTTAATTTTAAGTCGATTGAGAGAAGCGGCTGGAAAATTTATACGTAGAATCTTAAGTCTTTCAGCCACGTGACAGTGAAGTACGAAGACGCTGCCGCACCACGCCTTGCCGTCCACCGTCAGTCACCTTAACGATTTGAGATCATTCGCGAGACTTATGGCACTCGGATGCCTGCGTCGCGCAACAAGAGGGGGATTGGACTGTGTCTTTTTAATGACTATTTCACTGACTCTCTTTGAATGTCTTTCTACGAGGAAAACTGCATGCGAGGCGGAAATAAGCGCTGCTTTCCATGGAAGAATGAACCGTTACCGGAAAATAGCACACCCTCAAGCAAACGTACACTCGATATCACGCTACCCTTACCTGTAGCTTGTGAACCATCATAATCATACGAGGTCTGTCCGGAAAGGAACCAGCAATGGAATATTTCGAGAAAATAGCCCGCCTTGAGTAGGCCCCCCTTCGAAGCACTCCCCTTGGGACCTCACACACTTATCCCAGCGTCAATCTTCCATTTATCAACAAAACATTCGCTTAAGTCCTAATTATCGGAATGGCCATAACCAGCTGCCTCGTCGCATTATTTTTTATCTCGTAAACGTCGAGAATTTCGGGCTGCAGTTGCAGGGGAACTTGCTCCAAGCCGCAAACGATGACCCAGATTTTCTATAAAAAGGTCTCAACTAGAGAAAAGTCAAGGATCTGCGGCTATGACCTTGAAATAAAAGCCCGGTCTTCCCAACAGTCAGCTGACGAGATAAAGGAGAATGCGACGAGGCAGTTGGTTATGACTATTCCGACAAAAAGGACTTTGCCGATTACTTTGTTGAAAACACGGAAGAGACGCTGGGATAAGTGTGTGAGATTCCAAGGGAAGTACTTCGAAGGGGACTACTACGCCCTCCTCATTGCTCTAGGTAGGATATTTTTCGCAAAATATTTTGTAGCCGGATACTTTCCGGACAGACGTCGCATTCGAAGAAATATGACGACGTTGACTTCCAATCTGACGCTCTCCTTGGTATTAGCCACATCAGTCAACGCCATAAGCCCACCGCAGTTGGTTTAATAGGCGATGGTGGAGATGGCCTAATACTGAACTCGCATTCGACGTGCGAAATTCAAATTTTAACGGGACGAGTCCCTCTCACTGTGACCTAACATTCGGTGCGGTTTATTCGGTACCGCGAAAGTCGCACCGCTTGGACCAAGCACAGTGGTTTCCAAAAACCGTCGAGTGGAATCGACGCCGGGCCCTACAGTAAGTAGCCCGTCCCACCCTCCGACTTGACCACCACGCCTAACTTAAGTCATTAAATATAATTGGCTGACTATAAAGTCACATTCGCATGAAATAGCTAAGTTTGGGCTAGGAGGAATTATTCGTGTAAGATGATGTAACTTAGGAGGCAAAACCAACGTTATCGACTTGCAAGTCGCTAAAAAACCAAATGGAAAACCCATCGGGGCATAAAACAGATTTGGGGCATCAATGCAGAGACTGTTGGAACATCAAATTCAAAATACGTAAGATGTGGAAGACACAATAAAGCAAGAAACGATGAGAAAACTAAAAAGCCCATTGCCGAGGATTTCCAAGGGTGCTTTAAACAGTTGAATAGAGAAGATGGCATAAGTGCATAGCCTACGAATGGAGCGTACTTTGAAAGGGACAAAATCGATGTAGACTAAACTTTGCAAAATAAACTTTTTATGGCCTCAGTTCGCGTATTTATTTGACATACCTCTTACTACCATTACGCAGTATTTTAGAACTCAAGTGACTTAAATAACCACGTCACCTGCGAACTAAAAGCGCGAAAACAGATTCCGCACATTGGCAATCTCACTTCCTTTAAGCACTCGAGTAAACGAACGGCCAATGAGGCATGCACCACCACTGAAACAGCTGTTCGCGCACAACTCCACCAATGCGTACTCCACGCATCAACCAGGGGTGCAAAGAATGGCTCCACTTCGGCTCTATTAAGTGGAGAGGGGGGTGTGTGTGTGCAGGGGAGAGGGAGTGTGGGGGAGGGGTGATAAGGTGGAGGGGGGATGAAGGGGGAGAGCACCCCCACCCCGTGGGGCGCGTGGAGGTGGGTGTGCTTCTGCTGAAGATCAAGAGGCAAGTGGAACACTTGAAGAGAAGTGACCGAGGGAACTAGGGGCGGTGGGTGGGGGGGGAAGGCAGAGAGGAGGCGGAGTCAAAGAAGGGGAGGGGAGCGGTAAAGCAAAAGCACACAGTTACCATCGGATTCGGGTTTTCATAAATTAACGATACTGAAGAGGAACTATAGATCTCATTTTGAATTAATTACGCTAATTATCTATGATTTCCAAGAAACTCCGGGATCACCCGGAACGGAGTCATCTGTTAAATGTGCATGGCAAAGCATCGATTTCAGAGAGTAAAAGTCATTCGCCTTGACCGGAATTCGGACCCTCGATGTCCGGAGGGATCCGGGTCTTCTGGAGGGCAGATGGAAGAGGCTACTCTCTAGGAGACGTAACTTTGCCTCCAACTGAGGAAAGGAAGAGGAACAGGAATGTTATAAGAGCACATTTCCTGGAGAATGGGAACGGGAAACATAAGAAAAGGGGAAAACAACCGGACAATTCCTACCTGGTGAGAAGGAAAGAATGAAGATCAACTTCAAAACTTACAAAGAAATTACGCAAACTTTTACAGGACACGGGGAGTTTAGATCATACTTCAAGAGAATAGGGAAAAGAAAGGAGGGGACGTGTGAATGCATGATGGAGGAGGACACGGCAATACACTTCATTGCCCGATTTATGCCGAGGAAAGACGCGAACTGGAAGAGACTATCCTTGGATATTTGCATAAGGCCCAACAAATTGGGAAATATCTGCACGACGAACCAGTTAGGATAATATTGGATAGATTTATCAATAAACGATATAAAGTGAGAACGGGGAGAACGACGGAATGGAGGGATACGCAACTCATATTTTGTAAAAAATTAACAAAATTGTATTGGGGGTTAAAAAGAAGGTGCCCCCTAACAATAAATTGCCTGATTGTAATCGAACGGGCCAAATTATTATTATTATTATTATTCGTAACTTAAATGACTAGAGCACGTGGACAGGCATCAAGGGATCCGAGTTCGAACCCCGGTCAAGGCGAATGATTTTTACGCTCTGAAATTATTGCATTCTAATTATATGTATATATATACGAGGGTCATCCGGAAAGTAGTACCCGTTCGTGAAATAAAGACACAAAAGTAAATATTAACAAACATAAAAAATTTTATTTGAAAGAGGATACCTTAAACTACTTCTCAACATAATCTCCAAGCAAATTAAGGCATTTGTCATAACGTGTGACAAGTTTCTGTATTCCTGCTGCATAGTCCTTCGCCGCCAGCTCATTGAGATACGCGAGGGACCCATCTTGCACAAATTTTTGCATAATGCAGATGGTGTTTAACAATTTCATGAACAATTGTTCGAGAAACATTGGGAAAATGCTCACAGATGTCATCAATTGTGACGCGCCGATCGTTCCTCACGAATTCGTCAACTGAGCTCACCAGTTGGTCTGTAATGACAGACGGTCTCTCCGAACGCTCATCGTCGTGTGTGTTCCCCCTCCCCATGTTGAAGTTGCGACACCACCGCCGAACAGACGACTCGTCCATTACATTGTCTCCATACACCTCCTTTAATTGGCGATGAATATCACATGGGCGAACGTTTCTTGCATTGAGGAATTTAATCACTGCCCTCACTTCACAACTGGCGGCGTTCTCAATTTTTTTAAACATTGTAAACAATCACAGAAACAACACAGGCAATGCTAGCGTCACGCAACTTGGCTCAGAGAAGGCAGACAAGCCACTGAAGCTATCTGACCTCGTCCAGCGGCTACTCGCGTCGTCAGCACTTTATGCGGCACGAACGGGTACTACTTTCCGGATGACCCTCGTATATATGTATATATATATATATATATATATATATATATATATATTTATTTATTTATTTATTAATAGGTAATCTACCGGTTAAGGTAGGTTTCTGAGTGGACGTAATTACTAATTTAATAATTTGTGACCCCTAGCAAAACACAACATCCTACTTTACACCAGGTCCCTCTTCAGCTCTGAGTACTTTCTTCCTCCCTTCATCCCATCCAACATCCCTATCCTGTTCCTTCCCATTCCTCGTTTGCCTAATATTCTCCCCTCTATTACAGTCTTCAACATCCCGCTGCCGGTCAATACCCCCTTCAGCCAGTTTTCCTGCCTCCATAGGATTGCTCCCAGCAAACCCCTCTCTTCGCCCACCATACCAACTACTTCCTCGTTTGTTTCCTTCTCTGTCCATTTTTTCTCTTTGTTTATTCTCTGTCCATCATTGTCATATATATATATATATATATATATATATATATATATATATATATATATATATATATATATATATATATATATATATGTGTGTGTGTGTGTGTGTGTGTGTGTGTGTGTGTGTGTTGTTTTACGTTGTTTTACGGTGTCAGAGGGGGAAAGATGAAAGTTTGTGACCGCGGTGGATCAGTTGGAAGGGATCGAAAAGCGGGTGTATCGCAAAGTGCTGAAGAGTGTGGTAGACCACGTCACCGATGAGGGTCCACTTCTTCACAGCGTTGGGGAAACGTGAATCATCCAACCTCTGCCACGCCAAACACAGAGTACTCTGGCCACGTCTCCCGAAACGACAAGTGCAGACTGATGTAGCCCGCCATCGAAGGTACATCGAAAGGGAGGTACCGATGACTCGGGAGGAGGAGGGTCTCATGGACGCGAAACTTCCGGGAACTGATTGATATTCACGACGCGGCGTCACTCATCCGCAGAGGACATTAACGCACGAGGGTGGCCGAATTCCTTCGAAGATATGGCACCTGATGTACTGACTACATTTTGAACTAAAATACGTTGCACAAAAAACATTTATTGGTGGCGTTCTCAGCCGACGAATGTCGAGCATGGCTCGCCGATGACAACACATCTGCCATTGACTTAACTTAACGGAAGCACATAACGTAAATTTCAAAGTTCAAATAGAGTAGTGGGCACTTTGCTGAGCCTAAAAGCTAAAAAGAAGGACGTGAATAAATCTTTGAAGAATAAATTTAATATGCAATGCTACCATTTTAAAATACCCACAAGTTCTAAACTATCCTTGCTTCGTACATTACTAATTACATACTTTGTGACCCCTTGCAAAACACAACATCCTACTCTACATCAGGTCCCTCTTCAGCTCTGAGTACTTCCTTCCTCCATTCATCCCGTCCAACATCCCTATCCTGTTCCTTCCCTTTCCTCGTTATCCTAAGATTCTCCCCTCAATTACAGTCTTCAACATCCAACTGCCGGTTAATACTCCCTTCATCCATTTTCCCTACCACCATTGGATTCCTCCTAACAACCCCTCTCTTCGCCCACCATACCAAGTACTTAATTTATTTTCCTTTCGGTACACTTCACTTTCTCCATTCTTCTCCACACCCACATTTCAAAAGCCTCCAGTCTACGTCTATCCTCCTGCTTCAATGACCACGTTTCCGCGCCGTACATAGTCTTTTCTGAACATCCTTACTCAATGTCCCTGTCATCAACTCCCTCCTTGTGAAAGCCTCTTTGCCTAGCGCGAATCTTCTCCTTACGACCCTACTACTTTGACCGTGTTGGTCCAAAACACTTCGAGATACGTAAACTGTTCTACCTGCTCTAGTTTTTGCCCTCCTATTTTAATGTTTACCTAAGCCTTTTTCTTTCTAGAAAATCGCATAAACTTTGTTTTATTAATATTGATTCTCATCCCGTACCTGTCACACTGAATTTCCAATTCACTACGCAATGCTTGCAGCCCCTTGGCTGACTGACAAACTAGGGCTTGGTCATCAGACAAACTAAGCTTTGTCATATATATATATATATATATATATATATATATATATATATATATTTATTTTTTTTTTTAAGGTAATCTACCGGTTTAGGTAGGTTTTTGGATGGACACAACTACCAAACAAATATTTTATTACTCCTAACAAAACACAAAATCCATCATCCTACTCTATATCAGGTCCCTCTTCATCTCTGAGTACTTTCTTCCTCCCTTCATCCCGTCCAGCATCCCTATCCTGTTCCTTCCCTTTCCTCTTTTGCCCAACATTCTACCCTCTATCACAGTCTTCAACATCCCACTGCCGGTCAACACCCCCTTCATCCACTTTTCCTGCCTCCATAGGATTGCTCCCAACAAACCCCTCTCTTCGCCCACCATACCAAGTACTTCCTCATTTGTTTTCTTCTCTGTCCATTTCACCTTCTCCATTCTTCTCCACACCCACATTTCAAAAGCCTCCAATCTACGTCTATCCTCCTGCTTCAACGACCACGTTTCCGCACCGTACATAGCTACGCTCCATATCAAAGTTTTTACGAGTCTTTTCTTAACATCCTTACTCAAAGTCCCCGTCATCAACTCCCTCCTCCTTGTGAAAGCCTCTTTGCCTAGCGCTATTCTTCTCCTTACGTCCCTACTACTTTGACCGTGTTGGTCCAAAACACTACCGAGATACGTAAACTGTTCTACCTGCTCTAGTTTTTGCCCTCCTGTTTTAATGTTAAGCTTGGCCTTTTTATTTCTAGAAAATCTAACCTTTGTTTTATTAATATTGATTCTCATCCCATACCTGTCGCACTGAATTTTCAATTCACTCAGCAATGCTTGCAGCCCCTTGGCTGACTGACAAACTAAAGCTTGGTCATCAGCAAACCTAACTGATTTTACGAATTCCCCGCCCACTTTCATTCCTACCTCGAGTTCTTCCCATGCCTCTTTAATCATTTCCTCTGCATACAGGTTGAACAGCAACGGTGATAATGGGCAACCCTGCCTTACACCCCTTCCTAACACTGCCCATCCTGACTCCCCGTTTCCCACCCGCATCCGAGCAGTCTGAGACATGTACAGGTTGCGGATTAGCCTCCTTTCCCTCCAATCTATTCCTATTTTCTGCAATATACTCATTAGTTTTTCCCAATTCACTCTATCAAACGCTTTTTCGGAATCTACGAAACAGGCAAATACCTCCTGGTTGTGTCCTATATTCCTCTCGATTAATAATCTCATTACTGCAATGGCATCACGCGTACCTCTCCCCTTCCTAAACCCAAACTGATCATCCTCTAAGTAATCATTTGCCCTATTCTCTATCCTTTTGTTTATGATCCTGAGAACAACTTTAGCTGCGTGAGATATCAAACTAATTGTCCTATAGTCCTCACATGATGTATGTAGCCTTTACCTTTTTCGGAATAGGAAATAAAACTGATCTCACAAAGTCTTCCGGCCAGATTCCTTCCTCATAAATACTACGGATCGGCCCATATAGCCTCTTCCTCCCACATTTTCCTAAGCATTTTAAAAGTTCCACGGGAATGTTATCTACCCCCACGGCCTTATTTAGTTTCATATCCCTTAATGCCCTTTCTATCTCATTGTCTAGTAAGCCTGGACCTAAGCTGTCTTCCTCTACGTCATATTCTTTTTCAATGTCTAACTTTGTTGGTCTGAGTTCTTTACTATACAGTTCTTCTATATACTCCTTCCACGTCTCTTGGATCTTTCCTGTTTCAACTATTATGTTACCCGCCTTATCTGTAACTGTTAGCATAGCTCTTCCTTTCTTACTTCCCGATAACGATTTAACTTTGCTGTACATATATATATATATATATATATATATATATATATATATATATATATATATATATATATATATATATCTATATATACACACACACAACCTCGTTAAATTCATTTCAAAGAACGGTGATCTTAAAGAGAATTCCGCAAATACCTTGGCATCAAGAAGGATTTCTTAAATCAAATATAAATATGTTAATAATTATCTGTAAGATACGAGCTCAGGTTCCAGCGGCAAGGATAACGATTGAAGCAAGGGTTATGATTACGGCTACAGTAGTGATAAGGGTTCAGTCAAGGCAATGTAACATGCTCCCACAAGTCAAATGCTATAGATTGTGCGTAGTAACATGCCGAATTCCCTCTTCGCACTCGAAGTTTCGCTTGGGAGATAAGATACGCGGTAACTTTATCATTATCAATGATAATACACTGGTTGAAACGGGTTTTGTAGGGACACACCCTAAGATGCAACAAAACCCTCATTCAATTCCGCACACGTGAACGAACATTACTTCCGCACAGCTTATATTACACGAGGAGACATCACATGCTTTCCTTCCATTGCAACTTGGTTGAGATTGAAAACACATCGGTATGAGAGGTAAGGACCATCGGAGTGCATACCCAATATGCCGTCGTGGATCAAAACACTTTTAAAACGAAGAGAACGGAGCTTGATGAGGGAGAAAAATGAGGAAAACTCACCAAAAAGGAGCATTAATTTGGCACTCGAGTGATTCGGGTGTGCAAGTATGGCTAAGCGCATTTTCACTGCGTTTCCTTACCTGTAAAAGTCAAAGAAATTCAGGAGTTAGTAAAAAAAACATATCTTTTACGAGGAAAAAGTAATTTACTGCATAATTCATAAAAAACAGAGAATTGTACTATAGTTCAAAGTTACACATTTATATACATCCAGCAATAAATTCAACACAGTAACCAGCTTGTTTATAAATATTTTAAAGCACAGCTTTAAGTATGAAAATGATAGCCTCGTATATTCGACATTGAGGATGCCTTAAGCATATTAGAAAAGGGAACATCTTCATGCAATAAAGCGGAGGAGAGTCGTAGGGATTTTTTATTGAAGAGTCTGCGCTCAATTGTAGAGTACATAACTTGGAATCGCCCACCGACGAATTATTCTGCTCTGTTATATCTCTCCCGTGAAATTTTAATAAGAGGGTTGAAGATCTTTGTTATTTCACGTTAGTTAGGCCCCGACTTGAGAATGCTGCGGGCGTATGGGTTCCTCACGAAGTAGGCTTGATTTCGGAACTAGACCGAGTGCAACGTAGAGAAGATAGGTTTTGGAAAAATTGTTATGAACTAGGTAGCGATGTCACGACCCTATTGAAAGAATTAGGATGGGATCCACTAGTTGACCTTACGCTTCAATACACGTTTAAATTACTGCGTATATTTAAGGCAGGTTTCATATCTTAAAATGTTAAAGACATATTACAGGTCCCGACTTACTATGGCAGATCAGATCACTAGTCGTATAGTAGAGCGGATAGATTTAAAATGTCGTTTTTCCCACGTACCACTAGAGATCAAAATAGATATGACGGCAATCACATAGGAGATAAATAGAATTGGTAGGGTATATAATTCGTCCATATTGTGATGTTATTTTTTATTTAATAGACCCATCTTCATAATAGTTCCACAGATTGATTTGTCCATACGCATCCTCTTATTAAATATTCTAGCAATTAAGTACTTCCTCTAGTGTGATTGATATTTTTCAACTACATGATCATACTAATATCTGTGTAGATGTGACATGATTTAGAATGTGCATATATGGATGGTGACCTAACACTCCCCGCCACACGCCCTTTCCGCGGCTTGCAGGGTATTGTGTACATGTAAATCACAAATCACGTAAATCGTTTATGCCTCATCGCTTTCAAAGCAAGGAGGTTTCTTTTTTTACTCCTGTCTTAGTATATATCAATCGCCCAGATTCAATTCTCTGATCCAGATTAGGTGGCCAGTTACAGGGAAGCACATTTCTCGGGTCAAATGCAATCCTCCGCGTTCACTTCGCTGTGTGACTCACAATTACAAAAAGGGAAGTGGGAGATAACTTGAAATTAAAATCGAGTCATATTTTCCCGCGATCGGTTTCGATTAATTTCTCAATTATGTATATGTACTTACTTCCCGATCTTGAAATCGACATCAAACACATCCGGGTAGCAGCTCAATGCGAAATATGCCGAACACATTGGTGAGACACGATTACGTTCATCCAGAGCGAGAGCATATACGTTGCATTGGTTTATTTTGCCTGAATTCCATCCATTGACTATTTTATTTATGCAACGATTGGGGTGAGATTGAGACTTCATTGTCCATTCTTCCACTTTCCCTTATGCATTACAACAAATACAATCACAAACATCTACACCCCTTGGTGGAGGAAAACCCACCTAGGCGGGAATCGAACCCACGACCTATGGGTTGGAAGTTGCCACGTCGCCACGGGGGCCGACTTCAAGATGCGCGGCGAATGGAATATTATCGGCCCCGTTATTTGTTTGCCGTTTCCTGCGAAGGAACCTTCAACGAGGTGCACTTTCTACAGAATCTGTAATTCCCCGTTTCATCGTGCGCAGATCAATTAAATACTAAACCTTTCCTCCTTCGCAACCTCCCACCTCTCTCTTACCCTGTACTTATGCATACCGACGTACGTACTACTATCACCACGAAAATATTTCTCGGACAAAATTAACTGGGGGGCAAATGGGGTCCGAAGGGAAGGAAGTCTGGCACGACAAGACAACACTCGATCGTTCTACTCGGCACAATTTACACATTCGTCTCGTCAGCGCTGAATTTTAATGAGAGCGCAATATTTAATGGATTAAAAAATAAACAATAAACATTTATAGAACATTTTTTTAGGAAAATTGTTCATCACTGTTTTCCAAAATGCACGACGGCTGCCGCGAATTCACCCGGATGGCATGTGGCGCCGCCACGTGGGAGTGCAGAGACAAAGTTGGGCGCTTCGCTGCTTCTCGTCCGCCTCCTAGCTATCCAGGGGTCGTGAGTGCACCGTCATCGGATTTGCGACATCCAGCACCACATTCATCGGAATAAAAGGGGTGGGTGGTAGAGAGGGGTGTGAGGAAGAGAACAAACAGTGATGGCGAACGATGCATTCGCGAGATGGAGAGATTCCGCCTACAGAGGTGTGTCACATTCCCTACCTGCGTCTTTGGGGGCGGAGACCAAGAGTTGGATGTCCATGTGAATAGCAGAATTACCTCCTCTTCTTACTTTCCAATTCTCCGTGACCTATCTTGCAATGGTGGAGGCCTATCGTATTACAAATAACTAATTTATTAGGTGAATTAACCATTTTTTTAAATATCTAGTCTTCCTCCAGCATGTATACAAATTTGTAAGTTATATACCATCGTTTTTACTGAATTGTAATCCCTTCTCCCTTCATCTCCTTTATCACACACCCTTCCCGCCTGTTGTCTACACCCCCTGCCACACGCACCAATTTGGTGGTCCACGGGGTATTTATGTCGATGAAGAGGACTGCCCATAGACGCACTAAGTAACAAAACTTGGCTTTTTGAGGGGATCTGGATGGTGCGGTGGCTAACGTAATGGCTTCCAACCCAGAGGGCCCGGCCTCGAATCGCGGAGGTGTAAGATATTTTTCAGTGGTGTCGGGATCCCTGCTTGAGGTGCTTTGTGGAGGGCACTTTGAGTGAGTACGCCGTCCGTCGGATGGGACGTTAAACTGTTTGACCCCTTGGCGTCTTTCGACAAGAGTTGGCTAATGCCGACGCCTGGTTTCTCTCCACCTTTCATCCTTTCCTGTCCATTCCTAATGGCGCTAATAACTTCAGCTGTCGGTCGCCTCCCCTAAAAAATGTATTTCGTTTGTTGATGCATGGGTAAGTGCCGAACAAGGGGCCTTTATGAATGTGGCAATGAGAATAACGGAGGAAAAGAGTTGAACAACCAGACGTATTATTTGGCGGGACAAGATAAGAACCCGAGGTGGACCCCGAGCGTTGGGAGTGTTATGGGGCCGCGGTAGAGGAGGTTCAACAAGCAAGGAAGAGGACAGAAGATAATAATAGGCTTTCGGCTACTCGTGAAAGCATGGAGGCTGGATGAATAAATGGAGATATAGTTAAGGAGGCCATACACGAGGAAATCCACGGAGATACTTGTCCGGGAGCGTTCCTTTCAATAGTTTAGATTGCCAGCGGTGATGATAACTCAATCACCGGAATGAAAACAAACGCCGCTCACGGTGGGACTGGCTGCATGTGGCGTGTTGCAAAAAAAAGCGCATCGCCGATTTTCATATTTTTCGCACGCGCTCTTCGGAACGCGTTGACGGGGGTGATGCAATCTCCACGGCAACGAGACTCGCATCGCGACACACACACCGGGGCGAGCGACGCCCACGCCTCCTCTCCCGACGCGGCCGAAGCGAAAGGCTTCCTGTTCTCTCGAGAAAACCAGCCAGGCCAAGGGTGACCTCGCATTCGATACCCAATCACACGCCACTACGGTCCATTAGAACCTCTTTAGACGACAGAAGTAACGGAGAGAACCAATCACTTTTTGAGCTATGATATGAAATCAATCCCCGCAAACAAACAATATAAAAACAACTGCGGGATGTATATTTTGGTCTCGGAGAATGTGAGAAGTGAAATAACCAGTATCACTTCCCACAGAATCAGGAGATAGAGATTTTACGTCGATATAATATTAGAAGTAGTTTTTATGAGAGGCGACCGACAGCTGAGGCCATTTTCACCATAGGGGATGGACAGGAAAGGATGAAGGGTGGAGAGAAACCCGGCGTCGGCATTAGCCTACTCTTGTCGGAAGGCGCCAAGGGGTCCAACAGTTAAACGTCCCATCCGACGGACGCCGTCCTCACTCAAAGTTCTCTCCACAAAGCACCTCTAGTAGGGATCGAGGTACCACCGAAAAATATTTGTTGTCCCCAGGATTTGAACCCGGGCCCTCTTCGAGGGAAGCCTGTACGTTAGCCACCGCACCATCCCGATCTCCGAAATAAGATTAAATCGATATATTGGGAATGACATATTGAAGACCATAGATTCACTTAGCTTCCCTGAGACGAAGTCTCATCGCTATGGGTTTTCAAACACCTATTGAATATCCCGGGCAAAACTTCCTGGACAGATTTTCCCGATATTATTTCCTTCAATTCTTCACGAAGTGCAAAAAGCCCGTTCTCTTCCTCTCCTCCTCCGCTCACCTCACCTTCTCCTCCCCAACCCTCTCCGCCTCTTAGACCCCCCATCCCATTCACCCACCTCTTAACAACCCTCTGCCATTATTACTCATCAACTTTCTATCCTCTCCCACCTTGCACAGAGCTTCGTCGCTTGTCCTCTCCTCTGCCTCTATTGCTTTCTCTTTTCCTTTACAAAACAACATTTCAAAAGCCTCAATGAACTATAAGCAGTCGTCTCAGCCATCCAATCTTACAAATCCATTGAGTGCTATGCTTCGTATTATAGATTGTATTAAGTTTCCCTTTGAATCTTCGAGTCGTGTACCTCTCATTAATGTACTTCAATCGGAAACATCCTCTTTCGGCAACGCACTTCTCCGAATGTAACCATAAATATGTGCACTAAATTCCAAGAAACTCCGAGAGATACCACGATAGTAACTTTTGACGGACACATCCGCTAATGTGCATTGCAACGTGACAACTTCAGAGTGTAAAATCCTCATCCGTGATTTTCTCTGAAACTCTGGATTGATGCGCAACAAAAGTTTGTCTTTGGCCTTGGAATTATACTTCGATAGACGCAAGAATTGTACTCGGCGAGGATCAGGGGACTTCCCGAGTGATTTCATCCGAAGGGCCTCTCGGGTGTAAATTAATTCCCTCTCTACAGAGCCTGGCGTTTATGGCGGCATGAAAATTTCACATTCAAATGCAGTAAATTCATCATCCTCTCAGGTTATAACTATGCACGACCACTGTTTTTTTATTAAGTCAACAATATAGGTACTCGCAATAATAATTCCTCTTGGCTGATCTCACGGTAAAAGTTGACATGACATGGAGTTAAGGATATTCAGAGTAAATTACCTTAATGCGTATAGTTTCCGGCAAAACGCAAGACATTAGCGAAGGGAGCCGTGAGCGCATTTGCGATTCTTAAGGAAGAAGACAAAGAGTGGAAGAAAATATTCCCGAGATTTGAACATGAAAAAAACTGGATCAGTTTAATGCGACGCTTGACGACATCGATACGTATTGACGCTCTCGGGCAATATTTTCCGATATCTTTGGGGACAAAATTCATAAAATTAAAAAAACTGAAAAAATCCCGAACACTTTTATTTTTGTTCTACGACTTGTCTATTCCGCCACGGCATCATCGCTTAAGTAATTTCACAAATACAAAAATATTTGGTAATCCACCGATAGCCTCGTAAATTCAGGCTTACAATATATTTGTCCCTTCGTTTTAGTTTGCTCATTTAACCACTTTGCTCGGAAGGGTAAATATTTACGTTTTGGATGCATAATGAGCACATCGGTTGCGTCCCCCATGATGCCGCATTATGTACGCACACATGTCGAAACTAACGACGTCATTTTTCCAAAATTTCAGCCAGCGCGAGCAGGACGGTTTGTAGAGGCATTTTCTCAATACCACATTGCAGGCATTAGTCAAAAGTTAAACTAATTTCAATTAACGTGATCAAGAGGGAATAAAATTACAGGTCATAAGCCTGTGTGTAATCCTGACCAAGTACTGTGATTGAGGTCCAGTGAAAATTAAATGGCCATAAGAGGAAATGTGGAGAAGGATGGAAAACGTTAAGGGGCGGGAATGGGAAACAAAAGAATAAGTACAGTGCGCGGTGAGCGGGGATTGTTGACAGGAATCCAAAGGAGGAAAGAAAAATGGACGCAGGATATTCTGATATAAGAAAAACGAATAATAAAAGCATAAAAATAAAAAGATGAGAACCTTGGAAGTCACACTCCATACTCATCAACTATGCCTTGGCGGAAAACTCCACTCCAAGAATAGAAATCTAAAACATGAAACACGTTCGATCTGGTGATAATCTCAACCTCGGATATTCCATTTCAATAATTTCAAACTTTTTATCTTATTTATACGGTATTTTACTCCAGGATAAATATTTCGCTTATTAATTGTTTAAATATATGCTTTGTGTCGTTAGTAGTTCATTTACATTTATGCGTACTTTTCCAGTAATATGTTACATATTTTTAAGTTAAGCTTAGTATCAATTAAACATTTACCCAAGAATCCGTCTTCGTCGGCATTTTTTCATTTTTGTTGGTTTTATTACTTTGTGGGCTTGCGTAGCGAAACGGTGACTCCCTTGGCATGGCTTTGGCGAACGAACTATGATCACTCGGCTGCATTCATGCCGGCAGCTATATTTTTGATAACAGCATTACTAAATGATTACACTCTCCAAACATAATATTACACTTGAGGATTATTTTCAGTAATGTTTATATACCAAAATAAGATTTAACAAGCACACAAAAGAGGCATGGATACAAACACGGTTCTTAGTCACGGAATGAAGCACCAAACAAAGAAATACGTTATTAAATCTCCATTTCAAATATCTGTATGCAATAACTTGATAAAAATAAAGTTGTTACACGAATTAAACTACATTCATGCGGACTACGCCAAATGTCTCTTGCCTTAGAAGAGCTCTGAACTTTCTGACATCGTATTAATAAATCCTATGTTTTTTCAACGAGTAAAGAGTCCCTCCAAGTAAGTATTAACCAATGCAATAGCAACCAAAAAATATAAGGCAATCCCACCATGGCGATTTTTCTTCTGCTGGTTGTCTCGCTTCTAGGACTTGGAATTATGTGGTTGCAATATGGCGTATTTAGGATACACTTCTCGAGTCCTACATTCGGGGGCCAAAATAGGTGCCTAAATTTGTGCCCTCTCGCTGCCTAACGAGTTTGGACACCCTTCGAGACTGCGTTCACCCTAAATTGGGCGATTTTGGCACCAAAATGGCGACTCGGGACGCAGTTTTCGTCAAGCAGTCGAAGAAGCTTGCACGCTTGTACCCTTAAGGAACTTCCGCCCACCATGGAGCCTTTGAGCCGTGGAAAAGCCGCTCTAGAAAAAGTGTGGCGACGCTCAAAGGATGTAACTTGAAGAATTTTAAGGCATTGTAGCAATACCTGAAAGAAATCTATTTTTTCGATATATTTCCCGATAATTTGTATACAAGCCATGCACACCTTCATTTCAAGTCCCGCAAAAAAAGGCATTACAAGTTAGGCGAACCACCCACAGACCACAACTACGCCTCCAGAGCCACTTTGATCTCCCCCCCCCCTTTCTTACGACAGTACGTACATCCGAATGCGACCACATGTTCTTAATAGAACACACCTGATCCACGTCGGCTCTTTAGCGAATCCGGTCTTTTTTACGTTCTTAGTAGGAAGAAAAGGTTGCCGGGGAGCATTTTGATGGGCGGTGGAATGTTGAAGAGAGCGACGGAGGAGAGAGGAGACGAGGCGGCGGGAGGAAAAGGATATTGGACGGAATGGAGATAGAATGAACGTGGCATTGAAGAACAGATTTGTGGTATGGGGTGCCAGGCTTTGTTTTTGTCATTTGAGGCTAAGAAATGAAAACGATAAATATAAGATCTGTGAAATCGACAAATCTTTTGATTAATTCGACATGATACGTACTTCAGAAATTAGAGCAATGTACTGTCGAATTGCGACTAGATCAAGTACGCTAAGTATAAATAAAAGAATAGAAATATGCAAATAATGCGTATCGAAAATTAAACCAGCACTTCAAAATAAAAGGCAAGTCGTCCTCCAATCTAATTCAATATCCAGAAATGCTGCAATTTATTCGTAGATTGAGAACTGTAACTAAAGACTCGAAGACAGCTGACAATTTGCCCTGTTCTGTTAATTCGGTTGCTAAACGTACGAGTCTGTGACTTACGACCGCGGAAAGTAATATACGTAATTAAAATACTGCGAATACCACCCATCCATTAGATGGCGACGTGAACTTTTAAATAAATACGTACTAGCGGTGGAAATAAGAGGTTTTGCTGGTCATGAATTTCATGAGTAACGCGTCACGCATCACGAAGGGGCAAAGTCGATGACGACAAAAACGATGACACAATTAATGAGGCTGCAAATTCCTATTCAGATGAAAATCAACGATTCGCTGATATACACCGATATCACAAAATTTAACGTAAACTTCTAAATTATGAAACTGTTTCAGCGTCTGCATGAAGTGCCTCCATGATTCTATCGAAGAAAATTAACCGTGCGGCGTTTTCACATTAAAACCTATTTACGTGGAATCTAATTTTAGAGATGTGATCTAGACATTGGAACATCGCTGGACCAAAGGCATTGGTGTATTGAGAGACTACGGTGAAAAATAAAAACTTTTCACCGAGGTAAGCCATTTATTTCTATTCCATTCCGAGAACGTTTCTAACCACCCTCATAGAATTATACCGCCAGGTTTCGCTTGAGTTAAATAATCAGGCGAAAAATATAAGCTTGATTTTATAATAACTAGATTTTTATTTGGCGGCCAAAGAACCTTCTAGTTTATCTTACACTAAACCTAAGCATTGGAGAGTTCGAATAAAAGACTGAAACCACTAGGACATATATTTAACAATGTGATCTTAAATATAGAAATGAATTCAATAATACTATGACTTTTGCATATTACTCACTGATTTAGTCCAAAATCAGCACAATGCAAATTATACACTGACTCTCGGTAGGGTTGTCTTCCGGCCTCGTATTGCAAAAGAATCTCCTTGGCGAACGAATGAGCAGAGGTCGGATGGCCAGAGCAAGGGAAAAAGATAATACCTATTATTGCATTTGGATGGTGAACGGCATTCCCCACTCCCTTCCTCTCTCATCGTTCAATTTCCCCAACACCCACACTCCTCCGCGATGGCAATTTACAGCTATCAAAAAGAGATACAAGCACTGAACTCTTAAGGTATAGAGGGATTAATTGTGAAAATAAATACTCTCTATTGTGAAAATAAATCTCTACGAAATAAATCTCTTTTCCACATTTCTAACTAGGCATTGTTAGTCGACATTTACCAAACTTTTGAAACGGAATTCACCTATTCCGTTAATTTGGGTTGGTTTTAATGCCTACTACTCTACCTAAGTATACAGCATGTATATACGTTTAGGAGTGGTCGTATGCGAGCGAGAGAGAGAGAAGAGCAGCGTGTGATTCCACACGTAAAATACATACACTCCTATTGCTTCGTGTGACGGATGTAACGATTAAAGGCTATCACGAGGAATGGTCTTTGGTCCCTTGAATACCGTTACGCGTTTTGTCTGTTGAGGTTACCCGCGCATACCGTAAGTTAATCGTCTAGCGCCCTATATACGCTCCTATATCGTCGACAGGAGGACAGATTGACCTACCAGAACTATCCACGAAGTAACCGCCCTCACGCTATAAAAATACATTGTATTGTATACATAAATACATCTCATAACTAGATATCTCTACTGTTCAATTCGGCATATCTTGAAATTCCCCGTCAAAACGAGCACAAAGCATGTGGTAACCTTATCACGAAACGGATTTCATACTTGGCCGTGATTGAAATCGTATAGCTTATTTTGACTCGATATTGTACAAACAAACGACAAGCGGCGCAATCTTCCGACCACTGCAAATAGAGTCGTACTGAGCGACCTACTGTGTGTGTGCGTCAATGCAGCGCCATTCATTCGGCTCCCTCTTCCAGCAATTATCACGCTACACAAGAACGTGAGGTCACTTTGTGAACAGCCCGGCCAGAGGACACCAGCGACTTCCTCTCACCTCCGAAGACAGCAGTCCGGTCGTCACAAGAGTGTCGCCGCCATCTTGAGGGTCCACACTCTCTTCAATCTCCGGCAAACGGAATGCCCAGCCGCGGAGGTTTTGAAGAAACTCCGTTTCACCGGGGGAATGAGGGTTGGGGAAGAGGATTTGGGGGGGGGATGAAAGAAGTAAAAGAAGAAACTGACCCCACATTCCTGGGGATCCCTCCTCTCCGTAGACGGAGCCGCGGGAGGTAAGGGGGGTGCTTGCCGGGGTGACACACACACACATACTATATATACATATTATATATATATATATATATATCCATTTATATATGTGTGTGTGTATATATATATATATATATATATATAGTACAAGACACAGTAACACATAATATAGAAACACAAAAAAAGAGAACACTCACACGTATTTTATTGATATTTCGACGGAAACAATCCGTCTTCCTCTGAAGATATACTATAGAAGTCATATCTTCAGAGGAAGACGGATTGTTTCCGTCGAAATATCAAGAAAATACGTGTGAGTGTTCTCTTTTTTTGTGTTTCTATATTATGTGTGACTGTGTATTGTACTATTCGGCACTTCCGTGTTACGTCTATGAAAGCATATATATATATATATATACACACACGTGTGTGTGTACATAAAATATGTATGTATCATATGCAATCGAGTCTAACCCTCAGGGGAGATACCACTCGTGAGAACCGCCCCTCCTCACACACACACTGGACGCTGACGGGGCGGCGATGCCTCGCGGCCACCCCGAAGTTAAGAAATGACCGCTTATGGTTCCTTTAACCGCCCCCCCCCCCGCGAAGACCCACAAGGACAATAATCTCCCTCGCCGCCCCTGTTCCGTAACCAGCGCTTACATTTTTGATAACGAACAGACATCTGTTTCTAAACAAAAGAAATACACGCATTCATGTCAGACGAAAGTCGTTTTAACAACTATTTTTCTTCGGTTTTAATCAGCGAAAGCTTTTTTACCGAAAAAGTACAATGCATTGAGCCGTAAATTGTTCTTTCGTATTCAAGTGACATTAGATTACGGACACGGAATTGAAAGAAAATATTTCAGAAATCTATTGATAGGCTAATTAACGGATGTCTGAATAATTCTACAATGCCAGTCTCATTACTATATATTTGCTTTGTCTTCCGATGTGATAGAGGATAATTAATATTCTTTCTTCATAAACAACGGCCTAAATGATGCAATAATAAACTTAAGGAAGGACTCCTCCTGAACCCTCTCCTCTCCTCCAAAGAAAACCCTGTAAGTGATTAAGGGCCAGACACTATGGCACTACACAACTTATAGCGTCAAACCTCATCGGGAACCACACCAGAGAACCCACCTCCTACGAAATATTTCCGTTTAAAAAAATAATTAAAAATGTATGCACGGGTCCATTTCCCTCCGGATGACCTCCGTAAAGGACACACAGAGGTCACTCGGTTTCTTGGGATGCAAGCAAGTGCTGCACGTCACGACCGGTCGACCTGCGTGCGCGCCACCCGGCTTCAACGATCAAGTCATCTGCGGGTACCTACCCGAGGTCAGCTCACGAATATTCTTTCCTTTTGTCACCATTACCACGGTTACAGACGCGGTTAATTCACAGTTGTCTAATCAGAAGCCGGTAGCAGTTTTCCAAGTACTTCTATACTGACGCTTAAAACGGGGCGTAGTGGGTAGATCGCTGGGCTTGTCGTGCGGAAGGTCCGGGATAGACTTCGGTTAAGGCCTCCGATGCCAACCTCAGCTTAACCCAAGTTACGCATTCGATTTTTCAGTTGCCACATCTTCATGGGACATGGAACTATTCCTCTCTCATTGCCCTCTTTGTGTGTAAATGTCATACATCTGCAAAATACCCCGTAAGCCGCCGCAAGGGCGTGTGGCGGGGGCTGATAGGTCACCAACCACCCATGCACCATCCCTATCATGTCACCTCCAGACAAACATTGAGTTTGATCATGGACTCGCAAAATATTAACCACACTAAAATAAGATCTTATATGCAAGAAGGCTCAATAAGAGAATACATATATTCAAATCATGTTGTAGAATTGTTAAAAAAAATAGGTCCATGGAATAAAAAGAAGAATAACATACAGCATATCGACAAATATACACACTGTCAATTATGATCATCTTCTACGCGTCTGCTGTCATGTCTATTTTGATCTCGAATGTTTCGAGGAAAAAGCGACATTTTAAATCGATCCGTTCTACTACTACTACTACTACTACTACTACTACTACTACTACGAGGGTCATCCGGAAAGTAGTACCCGTTCGTGAAATAAAGACACAAAAGTAAATATTAACAAACATAAAAAATTTTATTTGAAAGAGGATACTTTAAACTACTTCTCAACATAATCTCCAAGCAAATTAAGGCATTTGTCATAACGTGTGACAAGTTTCTGTATTCCTGCTGCATAGTCCTTCGCCGCCAGCTCATTGAGATACGCGAGGGACCCATCTTGCACAAATTTTTGCATAATGCAGATGGTGTTTAACAATTTCATGAACAATTGTTCGAGAAACATTGGGAAAATGCTCACAGATGTCATCAATTGTGACGCGCCGATCGTTCCTCACGAATTCGTCAACTGAGCTCACCAGTTGGTCTGTAATGACAGACGGTCTCCCCGAACGCTCATCGTCGTGTGTGTTCCCCCTCCCCATGTTGAAGTTGCGACACCACCGCCGAACAGACGACTCGTCCATTACATTGTCTCCATACACCTCCTTTAATTGGCGATGAATATCACATGGGCGAACGTTTCTTGCATTGAGGAATTTAATCACTGCCCTCACTTCACAACTGGCGGCGTTCTCAATTTTTTTAAACATTGTAAACAATCACAGAAACAACACAGGCAATGCTAGCGTCACGCAACTTGGCTCAGAGAAGGCAGACAAGCCACTGAAGCTATCTGACCTCGTCCAGCGGCTACTCGCGTCGTCAGCACTTCATGCGGCACGAACGGGTACTACTTTTCGGATGACCCTCGTATAAATCTCCCTGATTTTACGAACGTGGCCAGATGGACCGTATTGAGTCGGCTCCTGTAATATGCCCTTAATATCCTCAATTAAGTAACCTACGCCGCACAGGGTCCACTAATTGGTGAGCCCGACCCTGATCCAAGATGCAGCTTCGACGAACGAACTATCGGGTTGATTACTGCGAGAAAATACCCGGATAGTAAAATAATTAGCATATTACACTAATAACTGGTCGTTGTAGGCAACCTAATTTATCGCGAGAAGGCATCAACCCGGGTAAAGGATGGATCCAACGCGTGAAAAGCACCATAGGGACATTTGCATTGTGGCGTTGAAGAAACTACTGAGTCAATAAAAGGAATAGTGAAGGAATGGGAAATCAAAGAGGGAAATTAAGAAAAGGAGCTATTAAGAATAGCTATTGGTTACTCGAAGAAAACTTACGAACGAACAGAAGGCGTCACATTTATACATTTGGAATTAGGACACGCTGGAAGCATTAGGATTACAAGAGCGACTTCAGCTTTTAGAAAAGTGCAAAAAATTTTAAAGTGCTAAGTTTCAATCGTGATTTGCATATTAATGAATATTAATCACCAAAAAAGGGCAGTTTCACGCAACATGGCGAATTTATTACTGACCCCAGTTCGACACACTACATATACATAATCTCTTCATGTGGCCTGAAGATGGCGACGTATTGCATCGAAACCAGGTGGTTGATGCATTTGAAACTGGAGGAAGAGTGTAAATTAATTGGCCATTGACATAAATTATTATGGTTTAACTCTGACACAGATGGAACAATCACACCCTGACATTAGAGTTAATTAGGCGAGACCCGAGTCAAAAGTTGCAAGGGAAATTGACAGTATTTATTTATTTAATCTATTAATGCACCCTTCAAGCCACTGGTAGGGTGTGTGGCAGGGGGTAAATGCACACCAGACTAATCTTAATCCGAGTATTTTACCCCTACCGCGGTAGAACAACATCAATCCGATCCCTTACCGTTCGTGGAAAAAATGACATTTTAAATCTATCTGTTCTACTCTTAATCTCTCTCATTTTATTGACTTTATCTCCCCTACCGCAGTACGATGGGGGTAATAATAATTTTCAATATCACTGCTAAAGAGACCCCCTTTCAATTTATGTGAGATCTTCAATTTGTGATTTAACCATCGCTCCATTGAGTGATTCCCAGCCTAGCTCCTCTAATATTTTGGATACGCTACTCAGTTTATCATAACAACGTTTTACGAATCTAGCTCCTCTGCGCTGCACGCGATCCAATTCGGCAATCAATCCAACTTCGTGAGGATCCAATATACTTGCAGCATATTCTAAACGAAGCCTAACCAGCGACAGATAACATTTCGTTTTACCCTCTCGTCACATTTCCCCAATACTATTCTAATAAATCTTAATGTTTTGTTAGCTTGTCCACATATTCCCCGAATGTGTTTCACCCAGGAGAGAACGGGAGTGAGGGTAACGCCTAGGCACGTATTCAATTGAGTCTACACCTTCCATTTCGGTGTTCCCGATGCAATAGGTGTTCGGGTGGGAATTGCTCTTTTTCCAAAATTTCATCACTGAGCACTTTTTTAAGTTTAATACTAATCGCCAAGTGTCACGCCAGCGTTGCAACGCATTAAGGAATCGATCGATTTCAGGATTCATTTCACATCGCACAATGCGAGACCAAAACTACAGGAAACATGAATTGGGGAATAATAATAAGAAATCCAGAATGCTGAATTGACCTTCCTTTAGCGATGACGTTGAAAATGCATTTATAGTCCAATCTTACTACGGTAGGAGAGATCATGACAATAAGATTACAGAGATCAAGAGTAGAACCCACAGATTTAAGATGCCATTTTTCCCACGAACGATAAAGGGAGAAGAACATTAAGCAGCCGCGGTATGCTGAAAAAGCATGTTCCTTTTTTTATTCCAAGCAGCCTAGTAGGTTGTAATTATTTTAATTTAACCTTAGTTCTTTTCAAGTTCCTATAAACTGGTCTCTAATGCGTAAATGTGTATTTAACGCAAATATACCGCAGTAAATTTACCTGCAGGGAATCATTACTTGCATCATTTGAATTATTTAGATACTTACTGCAACCAAAAATTAATAAATACTTAATTTTCAATATTTCATGCCTGGCGTTGAATCAGCACCTGCCACAGACCCTGGCGGTGGTTTGCAAGGCACCATGCCGATGTAGATGAATCCATTAATTGCCAATAATCGTACTGCAATGGCGTGGTGACCTAACACCCCCTGCCTAACGACCTCTTGGCGGTTTACAGGGTGAGATGCAGATGAAGGTTCGCCACGGAGCCGAGTGCGTACTCCGGCGATGACCCTACCAGGTGAAGAGGCAGCCTCTCCCGGTGTCGAGGCCAACCGCCCCCGGCAGTTCCACGCGCGGCTTCCCCCGAGGCACCCCTCCGTCGACCCACAAACCCCCGACTACTCTGGCGTTCGCCGGGTTGCAATTCGAGCCGTCCCAGTGCACCCACAGTCCCGAGGAGCAGCCCTAGTTCCCCGGGCAGCGTTTAAACGAAGCGATCCGTGAATGCAATGGATGGACCTTAGTGAACACCCAAAAAGAAGGGACGCGGGTTCGGCGCGAAGACTGAAGTGGACGCAGAATATGAGTCTCAAGGCGTGACACAAGGAATCCGCCCGCCCGCCCGACAGTCGCCCAACCCTCCCGAGCCCCCTCCCCGTGAAAACCTTCCGTAACCCTAGAACTCTTATCCAGTGAGGCGTGAACCGCGCCGTGGCGGGTACTCGATTGAGCGTGCTCCGGGGAGAGGTGCATTACCCCCCCCCCCAGGGGGCGGTAATGCACCGTGATACGTGCATGGAATCGGCCGAAACATCAAAGTCGGGTAATCGATCATTTTCTCTCTCTCCCCTGAAGAGAATGACAATAATCCATTGCCAAGGAATTCAGGCCAGAAGACTCGATTACGATCAGGTACAGCATTGCTTTTACACCAAAAGGATACCTACTTTAAGACTAAACATTCCTTTTATTTCTGTTGTTTCCTGAGATTCACGATTTTCTCGAAAATTCATAATAATTACAAGGTTTTAGACATTTCAATAATCGTAACAGCTCCGCCAATCAATATCAGGCATTTCTATTTTTGATCACGTGCACGTTAGTCTGTCTTTAATGTTACCTTTCTGTAGATGAATTTGGTAATTTCATTTCTACAAATACTTGCACATTTTCGTAACAAATGCCCTCAGCTAAGACGGCGCATGCCAACAATACAAGTTAACAAATGCCTCTTCAATTCGTAGTCAACTGATTATTACATGCAATCAAGTGTACATGGTGTGCATTAAAAGTTTTGGAAAATGTTTCGGGAAATAGATTAATTTCAGATTTAGCTCTAGTGCCTCATAATTCTTCAAAGTATATCGCTTGCGAGCGTCGACACACTTTTCCCAACGGCTTTTCCACGACTCGAAGGCTCCCTGGGAGGCGGAAGGTCCTTAAGGGTACAAGCGTGCAAGCTTCTTTGAAGGCAATTAGGGTCCAATGGTGATGTCCTTTGATGGATGGTGGATGGATGATGGCTCTTTTGGGAAAAGGGAATAATCCGCGGGTGCCAAGTCGGGATATAAGGGGGTATAAGGGGGTTGGGGAATCGTCGCGATGCCACTGCATGAAGTATTCGCAAGCAGACTCTCTCGACTCTGCTCTTTTGATCGTCCGTCCAAAGACCTTCGGGAGGAAGAGTTTAGCGCAGATCTTTCGCGTCGCCAAATTGTCAGTGACAATGGTAAGGGTACTGTCATATTATCAATGCCAATATACGACCTGCGATCATGCGCACACTTAACCGGATGACTGAATTCGGCAATTCACGCATACATCAGGAAACAATTCTTACCGATACTTTTTATACACACCTTGTATATTTTAAGAACAGCACAGTTTTCTATCGTATTTTTGCGCAAATGTGCTCTCACTCGACAGCATGTGCCGGCGTTATCAAACATTTTTCCAATAATTCCTGGCACTATTTCCATGGTTCATTTCCTCGATTTTTTGGCCACGTGTGGTGCCGACCAAGTTGCTGAACTGCATCATTCCGATTACCCGCCGGTAATTTTTCTCAAGATTAGGGAAAAGTCGTATATTTATTAGACGGACACGGTAATTACTTCAACCTCTCAAGTCGTCGAAATGCTTTCAACAGATATGAAAAAAGATATTTTGTCAAGGGGTGGAAACCCTGCGCCTCAACAATCAATATACGAGAGCGTCCAGAAGGTAACTTACGTGTCGGCCTAGCGTGGCGGTGGGTAGAGCCACGACCCTGGCGCCTTAACCTCCCTAAACTCATTACTACGCATCCTGCTGAGGTAGTGAGTGCAGACTATGGTTCTTCCATACCTTGCTCACATTGCGAAATGTTAAAATCTGCGCTGCAACAGAAAATCCCGCGAGTTATGAAGTGCGATCTGAGATTAGGTTTCTACTGGCTAAAAACTAACACAAGCCAATTGAAATTCATATACAACTATTTAAACTGTGTACAGAGACGGAATAATGAGTGAAGGCGGATTGAGGCAGTGGTGCATTCAGTTTACAAATGGCCAAAGCACCAATGTTCACAAGGACGACCGCAGCGGTCGGCCTAGCCATGTGACGACGGATGAACTGGCGGTGAAAATCAATATAAAAATTCGTGAAAATCGCTGATTTAAAGTTACGGATCTCTCGCTAGACGTGGCTGGTAAGAAAGCGCTTTGACGGTGAAGTAGAATAGCATGCTGGTGTACGTGTAAGGCGGCAGATGGCTTCAGAAACCGCATTGAAAAGCTCTGTGTATCGTTATGACAAATGCCTCAATTCCAATGGCGACTATGCAGAAAAATAATTTTTAAATGTGCCTTTTTAATGTCTACAATAAAACTTTGTCTTCTCACTAGGTTCATATTTTATTTCAAAACGTAAGTTACTTTCTGGACATATTCCGTATGTGAGATAATTTTAACAAAATATATTTAAGCCAACGCTTTCTGTTGATTAATTACTTCTCCTTAATTATATGATTCTAAATTGAAAAAAAAAATTATGCTACAGGGTTCGTCCGGAAAATAAGTGTACTGACTCCTGGGCTGGGCGCGCCGCTCCAGGCGTGCCCAGCACCGCTCTGATGGGCTGCGATTGGAGGGGGGTATGTTGGCAAGCGACGCTGAAAAAGGCAGTCGGCTCTGAGCTGTGGTGTAGTGAGGAGCTCTGTTAACGCGAACCTCCACGCTTCGACCCACCTCACGGAACGCGATGCCGAAGTTTTTGGAGCAGCGTTATTCCATCAAATTTGCGGGAAAGCTTGGGAAATCGTCTACCGAAACTGTCGGTATGATTAACCAGGCTTACGGGGAGTCAGCCATGTCCAGAAACATGATCTTTCGGTGGCACAAGATGTTCGTGGAGGGCAGAGAAGAGGTCGACGACGAGTCTTCGAGAGGTTCCCGATTATGCCTTTGCGGGAGCGTTCCAGGAATGGGAACGCCGCTGGAACAAGTGTATCGACTCGCAAGGGTCCTATTTTGAGGAATATTAGCTTAAGATATGTAAAAGTGTAATAAATTTTTTTTCCTGAGCTCAGTACACTTATTTTCCGGACGAACCCTGTATCCCTGGGACGCATTCGTCGTGTGCAACAGTCTACCATGTGTCCACACACTTCCCACTCCTCCGAAGGACTGCAGAGTAAGGCGTGAATATCCGGATCCACTCGAAAGCATACAGACAATCGAATTCTACTTCTCTTCTTGATCCTTTCCCATTAATATGCATCGCACGCAGAAGTATTCGTTATCGATTATTTAAATCCAGACGTGCACGCACATTTTTTCCCGGCATGCGTGCGTGTCTCTATCCAAGGATGGGTGCGTGTTACGAACACTCGGAAGTAACACGCATGCTATAACAAGGTCCACTTCGCTCCAAGTTCCGTATTTACAATTCGGCTCAATGCCTGTCTCCCTCACTCCCCATCTTTTTTGTTTGACTCCTTACTCAACGGAAAAGGAATTGCGAGGGCTGTCGAGAAAGTAACTTACGTTTCGGCCTAGCGTGGCGTTGATTTGAGTTAGAGCCACCATTTTGGTGTCTAAACATCCCTACCACACCCAGTACTACGCATCCCGCTGTGGTAGTGTGTGTGCAGATTATGGTTCGTCTTCTATTTTGCTCACATTGCAAAATGTTGAAATAGTGTGCGCTGCAACAGAAAATCCCGCTAGTTGTGAAGTGCGATCTGTTATTAGGTTTTTACTGGCTAAAAATTAACACAAGCCAATTGAAATTCATAAAAAACTATTTAAACTGTGTACGGAGACGGAATAATGAATGAGTGAAGGCGGAGTGTGGCAGTGGTGCATTCAGTTTTAAAATGGCCAAAGCACCAATGTTCACGACGAGGACCTGGCCGGTCTAGCCTTGTGACAGATGACCAGTTCTCGGGCATCATGCACATTCGTCCGTTCACTCTTCAACACCACTGACGCACAACACTGCATCTCATCACTTAGTTGGTGGACAGCACAAATTTTCAGATGACTGTCAACAGCTTTGAAGTTAATCGCCAGTAAACGCCTTATCACTAAATGGATTTTATATTTGGCGGGATTTTCCATTATATTGTTCATTTTGACTTGCTACTGAAAAACGAAAAGCGGCACTTTCCAAACACTGCAGCTCGAGGCTTACTTCCCTCGAATGCGTGTGTGTGTCACTACAGCAAAGAATAGGCTCCCCCCACCTCTTCACTCGCTACACGCAAACGGAGGTTACTTTCTTGACAGCCCTCGTATATCCGCTACATTAGTAAGTACATAAAGATGCAAGAAAAGGATTTTAGCGAACACACGTAAGTGGATCATATTTTGGGCATCTCAGACACTTGGCCGTTGAAAAGGACAGGCGTAGACTGGAAGTTCGGGGATGTGAGCCTGGAGGGAGGACAGGAGATCCAAGTATCGGACGTCCCCAGCGTTCGGCGGTGGTCAGTCAAGAGGAAGAGGGCCTCTGATTTAAATTCATAATAATCCGCACGCTCTCTCCGATGGAAGAAAGACGTCACTCCGATCGCGAATTCGTTACGCGAGTCTCATTCCCAACCGAAACAAACTCCCGTAACAAATGAAGGTCACACGCCAATATTTCAAATAATGTTTTAAAAATCATTTCATTAACGGTTCTTTGTGGAAAATCCGGCGCCAACATTCCTGGAGTTAAATAAGGAGGAGTGGAAAGACGCTTGCACTATGTAACGTTGGTTGGAACGACACATTCCGAATGCCGCAATTACATTCAACGCGCGCACCGAGAGAGAGTCATTCATTTGCGCACCTCGCTCCGCACTTGTGGCGGGCGCATCTATGGAAAGTCAGACAAACAACACTTGAGAGGCGACCGCAAAACCAGCAGGTATCGAGGAGGAACCGAGGGGGCGGGCGGGGATACGTGGGCGGGGAAGAAAGGGGGGGAGGCGACCCCGGGCTGGAAGGGGTGCATACCTAGAGAACGAGTGAGTGAGGAGTCGGTCGAGGTAGACGACCTCTTTATTCCACTTCACCCTCTCCTCCTCCTCTTCCCTCCTTATTTTTTTCCTCTCCTCGGGGGCGTGGAGGAGGGGGGGGCGGGGTGGAGACGAGGGGAGGGCCGTCATTCTTAACGGCAGCTCCTTCGACTCCCCCTCCCTTCCCCCCGCCCCTCCTCTCTCCCCTAACATTGGGCTCATCTCGACAGGAATGCTTTGTAGGGCGGTCGCCGAGTGGGTCCGGGCCCCAGACACGTGCAGCGCCTCGTGAGAGCACGCACCCACGCAGGCATTTGTTTTTCCATCGAAATAGTAAAGCGAACAAGGGGGTAACTTGTCCATCGCCCACCAGTGAGTTACAAGTTGGGCAGAATAATACGAGAGAAATTAAACGCGATATAAGTCACATCAGCAATTAATACAGCAAAAGCCAACCTTCCATGGACCTTAAGCTGGCGGAAGAAGTTGTGCGCCTAGCGCTGTGCTGGCGGGACCATTGATAATCATCACAGCTCCCGCCAGCGTTCTTCAGTGAGGCGGCTGCAACGGCCTCTGACCTCAGTGGGTGGCCATTTGAGTGATGTCACATTAATAACACTCTTTAGGAAAGCAACGGCACCTCAATTAATCTTCCCAAGATTTTTATGATGGACGCCATAGTGAAAATGAGTCCTGACAACTACGTGACTCGGCCCACTGGGCCGTGTGACGTGCCCGACAGCGGGGGAGCTTCCGCGGTCGACGCCTCACAAAATCCTTGTAAAGCGGATTCGATAGCGGCAGCGAAGAAGACCCAGAAAAGGACCGCACCAGTTAAATTGAGTACTTGGGATGTTAGGTCGATGTTAAAAACTGGTAGCACTCTCGAGTCTACGAGTAGACGCTTAACCTTTGTTCTCTAGTGAACCCAAATGGTAATTGAGACAGTGAGGTTGCTCTTTGAATCCACCTTTACGAAATTATATTTCAGTACTTTTATCCGCGAAGTTTACGCTTTCGCCGAGAGGTGTTTCTGTGCCAGAAGAAAACACTTCTATTTAAAAGGCTCAAGATCGAAAGAGATCAAAACAGAGTTGGATGACTTTCATGGCACGTGTGCTCCTGTGAAGAGTTCAAACGTGGCCGTGAACCCACAAATGATGAACATCGTTCGGGACGTCTAGTGGAAATGACTTCCCGCGAAATGATTGAAAAATCCACGATATGGTTTTGAGTGATAAACGAATCTAAGTTCGCGAAATGGTGGAGGCCATGGGCATATCACAAGATAGCTGTGTTTACTCTCAGTGGAGAATAAACGTAATCGTTTGGTCGACGGCGAAGACAGGGAAGTTGCCGAATGACGCGATGGCCACGTTTTTTTGAGATGCACGGGGAATCATCCACATCAATTACTTCCTTACGGAGCGAAGAAACCAAGAAAAACGTCTGCATTTGGAAAATAAAAAAAATTCCCTCTCATCAAGACACCTGCGCGGTCTCGATACCGAAAATCACGTAATTATTACGACATCATCCGTATTCGCAAGATAGAGATTTCACCCTTTTTCACCCAGAGACTTTTTATTTTCAAAGTTGAAAAAATGGCTCAGCGGAAAACGATTCACGTGAAACGAGGAGATCATCAACAACACAGAGTATGCCTATTTTGAGGACCTTCCGAAATTCTACCTTTTGGCACGATTATGAAAAGTTGAAGAAACACTGGGGAAAATGTATCGAATTATAAGGAGATTTTGTTGAAAATTGAAAGAAAAGCATCCAAAATAATGCTTTCCCGTTGTTTCCTAGCGACTTATTGAACGAATCACGTACCCCATATGTAGGGACCGGAGCGACAGATCAAATTAAACATATACACTTCAATCAAGCGAAGTACATGGAATCCTTTCCTTATCCAACAGGCACGATCCACGATCACAAATACACAAAACATGCCATCAGTCACAGAAATTTTAACAATTCACCGATATCCCACCGACGATTCATGCAGAGACTTAATTTTCCGTCAACGAGTAAAAAAATCCACCGCGACGGATGTTGCGCCCGTCCCCGTTGGCAGTCGACCGGGGAGAAGTGGGTCAGTGAATACGCGAATACGTACATGTACTCGTATATCAGTCTTTAAATTGCTGGGGCGATCCCAAATAATATAACAACATAAGGAGAAATTACCTCCGCAGACGGTTCTCAGCGGATATCATACTGATCCCCTTTGCAACTCTTTTTGGTCACTTCTCCGCAATCCCTCAAGAAGGAACGGCACCAAGGGGTTGACGCCTGCCCGATAATCCACATGCATTCACACAAACAGCCGCGCGGGTTGGGTTCACAATCACACTGCCCTGTCGCATGCGCTGGGTAGCGAATGTCGCTGGAATTTCCTCCAATCGAAAAGTCATAAGCACGTCATATTTTCGCCCTATGCAAAAACTCTACAAGGCCGCCAAAACGGTGTGCGGCAGAGGGTGTTGGGTTATCAGCGGTTGGGAGCCATTGGCGTTTATATATATTGAGTTACCATTTTTCCGGGATATTGGATTTATTCGTTAAGTTTCATGTCACGAAGCGATAATGCGAAGGGAAAAGAATTTCTAACAACATATTCTATCTTGAACATAATATTACTGGTCTTGCCCATTACTGTAATGTGGGGTTAAAAATTATTCCCTCAAAATCGGAGTTAACCCGCGGAAGTTATCTCCACGACTTCATGGTCTCCCGAACCTGATTATACAATGACAAGTGACGACTACTGATGTTTCATAATGGTTCTCCATGAAACGGACGACTCTTCCCTACATCTTGTTTAAATCAGTAATCATAGCCTTCAGCAAAGGGTCAGAAACACTCGAGGCGTTTTCAAGACGCCAGCAGGATATGGTAAAATATCTCAAAGCACCGCAGGAAATAACAGCACAATGATCTACGCAGCACGAATTTGAATACAAAATTTATAACGTATTATTATGCGGGAAAATTCAAACGCAAATAGTTACAAAAGGGAGCACCTCACATATAGAAGTTGACATATAAGTCCTCGTAGTTTGTAGCTAGTACATGCCTCCCTCCCTGTATCTACAAAATACCCTGCAAGCCGCAGAAACGGCGTGTGGCGGGGGGTGTTTGGTACCAACCATGCATGCACAATGCCAATCATGTCACCTCAACACAGATATTAGTTTGATCACGCAGTTGAACAGTGATAATCACTCGAAAGAAAGTATTTTTATGCAACAATATGAAATGACAGGATGCGTATATTCAAAGCATTCTATTGAGCTGCTAAACATATGGGTCTATTATATTCTTTTTAAATATATGACGGGAAGGATAGGCAGGATGTGGACAAAATGGATAAATTGCCGATTCTACTTATCTATTACGTAATATTGCTGTCATGTCTATTCTGATCTCTAATGGCACGAGGAAAAAATGATACCAAACAATACTTTAAAACTATCCGCTCTATTTGCTCTATTATTTATCTCCCTGATTTTACGTACGTTATTTGATGTACCATAGCAACTCGGGGCCTGTAACATGTCCATAGCAACCTCTGATAAGTAACCTGCCGCAAAGGTACGCCGAAAATTCAAACTGTAGGGTCAACTAGTTGCTCCCATCCTAATTCTTCCAATGGTGTCGTGACACTGCTACCTTGTTCATAACAACTTTTCACAAACCTAGCTGCTCTACGTTGCACTCTATCTAGTTCCAAAATTAAGCCTACTTCATGAGGATCCCATACATTTACAGCATACTCAAGGTTGGGCCTCGTTACTTTTTATTTGCCAGTCCGCTAATATCACGAATGTGTTTTCCCCAGGACATATTCTTAGTCTTCGTCACAACCAAATATTTTTCCCATTCTACGTGCGTTATGTTGGCTCCGTGTATTGTGTGTTTTTGGGTGACATACTTCTACTTCCAAAATTTTATCGAAACATTTATTCAAATTTAATTCTAGCTCCCATACCTCGCACCACTTTTGAATTGTATTGAGGTCGTTAGCTAATGATGGCTTATCTTCATGACTAGATAATTTCCAACATATCTCTGATAAGAATGAGGCCCATAATTCTGATTGCTCTGGCCTGAAGACTTAAGGAGTCTCCTGGATGAATTAACAGATGAGAAATTACGCCACAGCAGGGGCCTTCTTGGGTGAGCCCGCTGCCAGGGTTAGCTGCTTCCGTGGGAGAGGATTATTAACACAAGACTAAATGGAACACTGACTATAGCACCCAATCCCATTTAAAACATTTTAGTTGGGACACAACCCTCTAGTGGGCGCGCTTTTATTTTAGATTTATTTTATTTTTCCTCAGTGAGAGTATCTGTCAGATATTTTAAAAAATCAGCAATCTCATTAACTCCAATCATTAATGATTGTGCTAAGCAATAACTCGCGAAGTGATCCACATTTATTGCAGCAGGGGCCGCTCCAGAGGTGGGTTGGGTGAGGAGCGGACGTTGCTCGGAGTTCGCAGCTCCGCAGTTAGGGGAAGAAGAAAATTTGAAATGTGTGTGCCAGAATTTGGGCCATGAATTCTACCGAATCGAATGAACGCGCCGGACCGCTCAAAGACTAAAGCCTGGGACTGCTTTCGAAGGATCTGCAAATCGACGGAAACTCTCTGATAGGGAGGACAGCGAGGGAAACCGAGAGGATGTAAGGTGACAGTAACACCACGCCTCGCGTCGCCGTGACGACGGGAGGAGGCCAGGAGACGACGCACAGACGGACGAACAAGGGGCCCGTCTACAAACTCACCCCCCGGCCTCCCCCCGTTCCACGCCCTGCGCCGGATGCTGCGTCCATGTTCCCTCCACTTTTTTGCCCGCGCGCTGACGTCAGCGCCACTGAGGAATGGACGGCCGGCGGCCCTAGGCTCTGCGGCGGTTCGAAACTGAGTCTCTTTTTACCCCCCCCCTGCCCCGCCCCCCGAACGTGATATCTGCATATGTCTGCCGCTCACCCGCGCCTCACCGAACGGAGGCAGGGGAAGGCGACAGACACATGAATTCTGGCACGCGGAAGCGATGGGGTCAAAAGCAGATACGTACGAATATTCATTCGCATGCGGTCACACTAGATAACTGACCCCTACGCTTTTCGTCCTGTACGGTCACGGGTGAAACGCCGTCAAATTGCTGACCACTTACCACGTATCTACGACGGTACTTCTCCTCGAATCTAAGTATTTAACTTTAGCAAGGATGGGTGCATTTCGCACGATGTGTATCGTACGAAAAGTTGAGGTAGGACCTCTGGAGGGTTATCCGAGAAGGAATCGTAACAGCCGAAGCTCGGCAATTTCGATATTTAATTCAAGTCATAGTTTCGACAAACCCCAAAAGCGTGAGTGTTTCATATTCCTGCATTCGGAGTCTGTGACACCCAAATTGTCACTGACAAGTTCTGACGACATCGATTCCTTTCTGAACGAGGGCCCACGTGGAGTCCCACTACGAAATCAAGATTCGCGTTCATTGCCACCTCCAAGAGTGTCTAAAGGGACCACCTACGTACTACGCCGAAAAATATCGGCACGAGATTTTGATGCAGGGATCTCCGGAGACCCTGAGAATCTGCGCATGATGGCTCGTGAAACCCCCGCCCTTTCTGGGCGACTACCAATTCGGAGCTAAAGGCTCCCCTCTTCTCGGCGGACTTATCGACGGTAAAAAGGGGCATCGCACTATTTGTGCAAGCCCTTTTTGTTTGTTTGTCCCATGAAAAATCTTCTACCTGACGTGTTGGACAGAGCAAAAATTGAGTAGTTTCAAGCGTGACGCGGTGGAATTCCTACATAATAATGAACGCATAAAAGCAATTTTCCCTAGTAGTAGCATATAGTAGATAGCAGCTAATCACCCAAGTGGTGTTCAGAAATTTTGCGGGAACTGTTTGTAAAAGGTTTTTATTAAACTCTGTATTTCGCAATCCTGTGCTAAAATTTCCTTTCTCCTTTCCTGCCACATCCACTCCCTCCTCCCGGAATGTACATAGGCGTGTAAGGCGGCACTTGACTTCATTCTACTACATGAAGATGATGAAATACATCGCAATCCGGTCGTACAACGAATCTTATACCGCGGAAAATTGCTACTATTCGTACTTTACTGTGTTGGAAAGAAATTCAAGAAAAGAATTTAATTTACGCGTATTATTGAAGAGTTTCACGCATCCCAATTAGCGCATCTAATCACCAAGTCACCAAGCTCAGTTCTCCAATTAAAAACACAACAGGATTCAACGATTTGGGGGTCGTTTGATATAGTCTTTTTACGGCTTAGGGTAAATGGAATTAGGAAAAAGAAAGTTCACTCTTCAATGATGGCGAAACTAACATAGACACATTGCAATTTGTGACCTGATTCGCGGAATAGATAGAAGATAACGTTTTCTCAGTTAAAAAGTGATTAAAATGGATCATCTACCAGCCCCAATTCAATGCATGTCACCAGAATACAACGGAATAATGGAGAGAATAAAAAATGCCACGAAAGACTGATCATTTCACCCAGATGATACGATGAGATGAAAGCGTGATTGTCCTCGATTTATGCGTACATATGCGATCTATGCATATACCTTCCATGTGCACATTTCCTGGCTACAGCCTAAATAATAACAGCTTCTTTGAGGGTACATTTGTCTCTCCAATGTTTTGTTATTAAATGAAGTGATGCTGAAGTAAATTTATATTGCAGACTTCAAGGCGATGCTGTTACAGTTAGGTTGAACACTCCTTCATGCATTTAGCTAACTAGCATATAAAAGGACAAATGAAATCTATGCCCAGATATGAATATAGAATATTAATATCCACAGTGCCAAATATCGTAATAAAGTACATAATGTTGCCATAATAACGCCAAATAAAGTACAAAGTGTTGAGGTATTTTTAAAGACAAGTTCTTGAAAATTATGAATTGGGAATTTGGAATTATGAATCTATACATCTCTGGTATTTCCGGGCCAATTTGAATCCATGACAACACAGAGGGACGCCCTTTGTCCGTGGTGCGAATACCATTCCCTCACAACCGATTACCACGTTCCGCACCCAGCCCAAGGCAACGCCGTCAAATGGCGATGAGCAGATTTCCACGCCTCGAATCAATTTTTTGATTTTTAAACTAAGTTTTTAAGTAGGCTCGAATCAATCATTTCGACATCGACATAAATAGCCCGCGATCCACCAAAACGGTTGTGTGGCAGGGGGTGCAAGCACCAAGTGGGAAGGGGGGAAGTGATAAGGGAGGAAGTGATAAGGGAGGAAGTGATAAGGGAGGAGTACAGAGGTTAGGAGGGAGGACCGGAGGTAAAAGAGGGAGAGATAAAGAGGGAAAAATATTCGAAAAAATAGTAACTTTGTGACTCCCGAGAAATTTTTCGCGATACGACTAGGGTTTCGTGGTTCGACGTCATCTTCGGGCCTTCAAGAACGTCGAAAGGCGAGTCGTATCGCAAAAAAAATTTCTGTGGAATCACAAGTTACTATATTTTTTCATTTCCAATGTGAATCGATTCCATAAAGTTACTCCTAGAAACCATCAATTATGAGGGAAATATTCGTTAAAAAAACCATCAAATAACGTGTAAATTCGGGTACATGCTGGAGGAAGACTTAATTCAAAACAAGGGTTAATTGACCGAACAAATTAGTCGTTAGTTACACGAAAAAAGAGATTAAAAATGGACCACATTTATACACACACGACAGATCTCCACCATAACAAGACAGGCCATGCATAATTGAAAAGTAGGAAGGGAAAATTCTATTAATTCATTTATACATGCAACTCATAGTTTCCGCCCCTCAAGTCAAAGGTGGGGAATGTGGAATCATTTAATGATAGATATCACGCGATCCATCACCATTGCAGCAACCCATCTGAACGAACACTTCTACATCGTACTCTGCAAGTCTTCAATAAGTTGGGGCGGGGGGGGGGGGTAGTTACATGTCAGTCATGATCCATCAACGTTGAAAGAGGTTAGCTATAAAATTCAAAAGGTGGAACTAAATTGCAACCAATGTAAAAATCATTCGCCTAGATTTTTGCTCTGGAATTGTTGCACTGTAATGTGCGTAGTCGGATGACCCCATTAAAAGTTCCTGTCGCGACATCTTCCGCAGTTTCCTTGAATGTAATGGAACCAAAATTAACGAAATACTTCGCAAGCACTACAGCAAGTAAGTCAAAAGCACTGCACATGACACACTATTTGCTAGTGTGGAATTCAACGCAATGCGATTTAAAATGCATATCTTGAGCGCCGTCGGCGGCAGTACCTTTCATCCCTCGTTGCCCGGGGAGCAAATTACGTTTCATCCATTCGACTCTGTAGCGGGTCATTTTTTATCCAGATGTCTACACTGCCGCATTAAGATGCGGTAAGTTAAAAGTCGGCGTAGTAGTAAGGAGAATTTCTCCTTTTTACTTTTCAATTATAATTTGTCACTTTATTGAATGAATTTTCATTACATTCGTACGTGCATGTATGTTAGTTGATAGTATGTTTATGTATTTGCAAGCGTGTGAATTAAAAAAGTGTTTGCATGAATTTATGCGCCACTTTTTTGCCACTTGCGCCAGGTTTACGTGAATATGTTGGTTTGCATGTGGTTTTTTTTTGTCTCTTTTACGGGTGATGACCTCGCACCCCCCGCCACACGCCCCAGCGGCGGCTTGCAGGGTATTACGCAGATATGTAGATGAGATGCACAACAGCATCACAAGAGAGCTCGACTCCTAATTTACGTAGCAGAGTGCGATTCTGTGAGCAATCATCCCGAGTGATTGATTGATTCTCGGCCAGATCCTATAAGAATCCAGTTAGAATAATGAGTTTTTCATAAAAACCGTTCATAAATCAAGCTCCTGCTCACTGCACTGCGGGCAATTTGGCAATCAGACCGACTTCGTGAAAATCATAAATGCTAAATCCTAAATGCAGCATAGTGTGCCAGGGATGATTTTTTCCACCAAATCATGTTCTAATTGAGTAGTTTCAGGAGTGATGTTGTGCAATTCGAGAATAATAAAGAACGAACAGTAACAATTTTCCACAAGATAAGATATAGATAGATTTTATCAAGTGGGTAGTAGTTACTGCCCTTTCTTCATTATATTTTGTTCTTTTCCGACATTTCTACAGTCAGTCCATCCTTTCTACCTTTTCTAAATGGCCCGACCTATTATTTATTATGCTAAAATATTACAACCTAAGTCAGGATCATTATAATCAGCATCAGATGATATGGGGATATATACATTTAGAAAGATATTTCTCGAAATATTCTAAAATTAGGATTCTTTGGCGGTGCGCTCTGCGAAGGAGAATAAAGGCTACGCAAAACACAAGCATTTATATTGAAATCTAGCAGCAGTTCCCATGAGGAAGCATTTACGAACGCGCCAGCCATTCGTGCGCAAATGATGCTGACTCAATGGGGACCTCGTCCTACCCTGGAACGACAACTCTCCCCCACAAAAAAAAACCCCTCTCCCACCCCCGACTGCTTCCCATTTCCCCATTTCGTCCGCCGCACTTCGCCGATGACCACGGGGCCGAGGGAGGGATGAAGGGGAAAAAAAGGATGGGGGAAGGGGGAGGGAGCAGAGAAGACCTCGTCGCAGCCCGTCAAATTGCCCCAGACGCAAAAACAAGCCTTCGGGTACGAATGATTCTCAGTATCCAGGGAACGGTCAACGTGATCGTCCTCCCGACGCGTGGCGTCGCGATGGGGCGGCGGAATGTGTCAAAATCCCAAAAAAAGAATAATACGAGGGAAGGATGGAAACTAATGCACACATACTTGCAGACCGCAAAAAAAATGACCTCCAGAAGCACTCTTGGTGGCATGTGCAAGTAACATTCCCCCTCAACACGCATGCGCAGGTTTGAGGTCGTTACATTCATCCAGTGCATTTTGAGAAGCCACGCCAACGCGAGTCAACTTTTCTTTTTCTCGAATCCAGGACTTGACAACTGCCTTCACCTCATCATCCGAGGTGTAATGATTGCCCTTGAGGTGTCTCTTGAGTTGAAGGAAATTATTAAAAATCGCAAGGCGCAAGATCGGGGGAATAAGGAGGTTGTGGAATCGGTTCAGATTTCAGGCTTCACAGAGCCTCTCCAGTTGCGCGCGAGATGTGTAGAAGAGCGTTGTCATGTTGCAGGATTATTGGCGCCAGGCTGCCTTTAACACGACAAACTCCACGTCGGAGGTGTATTTTACGCTTTAAGTGATTCCCCGGTCATTTTCAATGAAATCTTCGACGAGTTTGCGATGTTTATCATCTGTGGCAGTGATCGGACGTCCGCTGCGTGTTTCATCAACAATTATGACTTTTCCAGGATCGCAACGACGACATTTGACTAATAATCGATTCACAGTAGACCTATCAACAGCAATGTCATCATAAACAGCCTTTAAGGGACGATTAACCTCAGCAGGAGTCACTTTTTCAGCTGTGAAAAATTCGATAACAGCACGCTGTTTAACTCGCGTTGACATAGCACTAGAACACGTCTCCATACTTCCGCTTCTCAAAATACACTGGATGTATGCAACGACCTCAAACCTACGCATGCGTGTTCAGGGGGAATGTTACTTCCACATGCCACTAGAAGTGCTTGTGAAGGTCATTTTGTTTGTGGTCTACAAGCATGTGTGTATTAATTTTCAGCCTACCATCGTAGTAGTAATACTAAGGCAACTCCACCAGAGGCCTCACTCCAGTGCGGTCAGTGCTTGAATACGTTTTTACGGTTTGTATTAAGCCAACAAGGAACGTCATCAAATTTTCCGGCACAGGAGAACAGTGCACGCCCCTCGAAGTGGAGGAATGCAAAGGAGCGAACACACGGCGAAATGGCCGATCAAATGGTTCTCGATGCAAAACATCGGCGACGACAAGGATGAACAAAGAAGTCAACTGTGAACCGCAAATATGCAAATGGGGCTGGAAAACAAACGAAGGAGGGAGAGAGAGTGAAAACTTACAGCGCTCGGCGAACCACTAGTGATAACCAAAGGATACACCAGATGAACGGAATAAAGAGAAATGTAATGGAATGCAAGGTCTGCTCAAACAAAAGATGAGACTTTTTCAATAAATACTTGATTTTATCAGTTACCCTTTAATCATGCTTATCGCCTTCAAAATACATCCCTTGGCTTCCAATACACGACGCTTCCAACGTTTTTTCCAGCTTTCGAATGCCGCCTGGAACGCTTCTTTCGGGATATTCTCTAAGTCTGCGGTACAATTTTGTTGGATGTCTTCAATAGTTTCACAAAAAGGCGTCCTTTCAAGGTGGATTTCAACTAAGGAAATAGGAAAAAGTCCTCTGGAGCACGATCCGTAGAGTAGGGTAACTAGGGGATCACCGGTGTGCTGTTTTTGGCCAAAAACTCAGTAACAATCAATCAAAGATGTGAGGGTCAGTGCGTTGTCGTGATGAAAGCACCAAGACTTGTTTTACCACGTTTGTGGTCTCTTCCGCAACTTGGCGTGAGAGCGAAACCTTCTCAAAACCTATATATATATATATATATATATATATATATATATATATATATATATATATATATATATATATATATATATATATTTATATATATATATATACTACCTTGATCAAAAATTTCCCGGAATTTATTCAGAAAATTAAAAATACAAGTTTATTCATCTAAATCTATATTGTCCCCTTCAAAGTAATCCCAATCGACTGCAACACACTTATGCCAGCGCTTGATCCAATCCTCGAAACATTTTTTATATTCGGTTTTCGATATGTCCATCAGTGCTTCCTGCGATTTTTCCATTACTTCCTCTCGGCTGCTAAAACGCGTTCCCCGTAATGGTTTTTTAACTCGATTGAACAGAAAGAAGTCACAGGGAGCCAAATCAGGTGAATTCGGTGGCTGTTGGATGGTATTTGTTGCATTTTTCGTCAAAAAATTACGAATAATGATAGCACTGTGCGACGGTGCGTTATCATTGGTGCAAAATCCACGAGTTTTCTGCCCACATTTCTGGTCTCTTTCGGCGAATTGCTTCACGCAAACGTCTCATAACGCCCAAATAATACTCTTTGTTTACTGTCTGGCCTTCTGGCAAAAATTCATGATGCACTACACCGTTGTAATCCATGAAAACCGTCAGCATTGCCTTCTTTTTTGACTGAAAACGACGTGGTTTTTTTGGTCTCGGCTCATTTGGTGAACGCCATTCACTTGCTAGATGCCTGGATTGCGTGTCGTACGCATAACCCCACGTCTCGTCTCCAGTAATGATCCTTTTGATGAATGTGGGATCGGATTCAGCCTCGCAAATCATGTCTTTTGCGACGTCAACACGGTCTCTTTTTTGCATGAAATTGAGGTCTTTTGGCACCAACTTTGCTGCTACACGACGGAAACCCAAATCATTAACCACAATGTCTTGGGCGGATCCATAGGCAATGTTCAAGTCCTCCGCTATTTCTCTGATGGTTAATTTGCGGTTATTGACCAACATTTCTTTTACTTTATCAATTTTTTCACCGACTTTCGATGTCGATGGTCTGCCACTGCGTTCATCATCTTCGATTGACTCACGACCACTTCTGAACCGCTCGTGCCACTGGTAAACGACCGTTTTTTTTAGAGAATCGCTGCCGAAACACTTTTCCAACATTTCCAACGTCCGTGCGCCACTAAATCCGTTTTTTACGCAAAATTTAATACAAGTTCGTTGTTGCAAATTTAAATCCATTTCTGAAATTGTAAAAAATCGCCAACACACACAGAGATAGATGTACTCTTGGCTACGTAACTTTTGTAAATGTCAAGTTATGACACTAAGATTTAAAGGGAATATCAACAACAGATGTACCAATTTAACAAAAAAAACAGAACTCAAATCGGAACGATGGGAGCGCCACACGGTGGTTATTCCGGGAACTTTTTGATCAAGGTAGTATATATATATATATATTTTTATATATATATATATTTATATATATATATGTATATTTTTATATATATATATATATATATATATATATATATGTATATATATATATATATATAGATGTTATGAGAAGGTTTCGCTCTCACGCCATGCTGCGGACCATATATATATATATATATATATATATATATATATATATATATATATATATATATATATATATATATATATATATATATATATGTATATATATATATGTATATATATAGTGCTGCCCATTCACTGTTTGTCTTTTGGGGACACATTGATAATGAATAATCCCTTCTCAATGGAAGAAAACGCTCAACATCACATTCACGTTCGACCGCCACATCCGTGCTTTTTTGGGTCGTGGGGAAGATGGCCCCTTCCACCCTCATCACTCATTCCCCCCAACACTTTTCCCGACTCATAGATTCATTGCCAAATGTCTCTATGCGTAAGTTTCAGTTGCACTTTTCCCGAGGTTAAAAAAAATTAAATGCACACACGCAAAACCCCCTCATTCTCACCGAAACGAGGATTTGTGCAGCAAGCATGTGCAAGCTCAGACAAGAATCGCTGTTGTGCGGAGACAAATCGAGATAGAATCCCGAGCAAAGCGGTGTTTTACTTCTCATAGATACCGCTATAATTCAACACCCGATTGTGATATGCCAAGCAGTTCGGACAGAGAAAGACTTGTCTCATATTTTTCTGTACAGGCCTTGTACTCGGCATTGAAAACAGAAGGACCAAAGGAGCAAAGGAGCAAAGATGAGGCGTACTTTGCCAAACCAAATCATACGACAGTCAGTGTAAGGACAAGAAGTAGTGGACAGAAAAGACTGAAGAAGGGAAATATAGTAGCAACATAGAGACTACTGAAAAGTCGATTCCGAGCAAGAAAATCGAAAATCAACTACATCAAGAATGAAGATGGAAATAACATGCATAGTATATAAGATAAAGACATTTGAAACGGATTAGAATGTATCGCAGCAAAGTAGAATGAGTAGAATCAAAACAAATTATCTCAACTTTCCTCAAAATGCTTTAATTTATTTACATAGCACCCTGCAAGCCACCGCTATGGTGTGTGGCAGGGGGTATATCATTCATCGGCGGATAACCCTCATTCTGTCATTCGATTATATTCATCATTCTCTAATTCGGGTAATCCTGTCTTTCATTCCCTTAATCCTCATTCTACCTTTTCAATAATCCTCATTCTCTCATCCGCCATTCATTCATTATACTCTAGCCGCCGTGTTTAGCAGAGAGCGCCGCTACATGGGCATTTGTTGAATTTATTCTGTGTTGACATCGGGCGGTGTCTTCAGCCAGCAAGGGCGTGCGTCGCTTTCATCGTCCGGCAGACTCGAGCTGCACTTTAGGGAAAGAGATTTCAAAGTTTTTCAGGTGGGAATTCAATCCAATATTCAAACACCGCCACCGGTATCCGTCATCGGTATAAGCCGTGGAGGGTGTTCCAATAATTTGGGACCCTACTTTTGGTCTTCCGGCCCAAAAGCCGCGTATTCTAGGTTCTTAGCTATTCATTTATGTATTTACTTTTGTACCCTGGAAGCCACAGCTAGGGGGTGAATACACACAAGGTTAATTTTGACCCGAACATGACCCTACCGCGGTCGGACAAGGTTATTCTGATCCCTTATTGTTCGTGGAAAAAAAATCTTTAATATATCTGTTCATCACTTGATCTCTTATTTTATTGACATGATCTATCCGACCGTTGTATGATGGGGGCTATAATATATTTGCGACATCACTGCTTCCAAGAGACTTCCAATTTTTGCAAGAGCTTCAGTATATAATTTAGCCTTCGCTTCGTGATTGATTCCTAGCCTAACCCCTCTTAAAATTTTTATACCTTACTAAGTTTATCATAAGAACGTTTTACAAATTTGGCTCCTCTGCGCTACACTCGATCCAATTCGGCAACCAATCCAACCTCTTTGGGGATCCCATATCCTTGAAAATTATTCTTAACCTCAGGCTGATGAACTGATGAAGCCAAGATGGAGGAGGGTGAGAAAGACCATTGCAGAGGCATGCTGAGAGATTAATTCAAAATGCCTACGAAAGACCTGAAGAAACACGAGGTTCTCGGAGAGTGAAAAATCAGAAAGTGAATATTAGAAAGCTGCAGGCAATCAATCATGACATAGATATACTAAAGACCATGAATTGGCTTTTCTTCCTCTACTTTCCGTAAGAGAGCACTTTCGACAGAGAGATGCGTCACCTGCAAATAATTCATGGCGATAGACCTTCAAAATGCATTAGAAAAAAAAATTTTACCAACTGAAGCACGATGCCATATCTTCCACCTCAAGCCACGGATTCCCCAAACGGAGGTCAATACACTCGCGTACGTGGGTCGATACCACTCCCCTTCAATTTATCGGGAATTGATAGAAGAAAACATTTCTGCACACACGTTTCATGAAACGAAAGACAAGCCTAACACGTACCTTTAACGATGGGGTTGATTTACCTTTTGTATATTTATTGCTTCCTCTTACTAAAAAAAGAAAATTTTAAATCAACGAGCATATACGCCAGATTTTCCCACGGATGTTTTGGGGCTTACTTTTGCTGATTGCCTCGAATTACAGGCAAGAATAAAAGACACCATTGTAAACTCTTATCCGCGTCCCCAATGACGCCTCAAGGAAAGGGAAAAAACCAGGCACTAGCAATTTCAGCATGCATTGTTGCGGATTGTAATCCAGGATGTCAAGGTTCCAAATGATGTTTCCGTGAGTAAAAACGAAGATAACAACTTGAAAAATATCCTCCGGATGCCTACGGGAAAGAAGTGAACATTTGGGAGCTTAAAATTAAATTGAGAAGGGGTGGCGGGCGGAGTGACGGTCGATTCTCGCCAACCGACCAAGGCTGAGACGTTGAATCCCACCCTTGGACGACTTGAGGCCATATATAAAAAAATAAACAGAAATAGTTGCATGTGTAAATATGAGATGAGAATAACGCCGACCGAGGGGACGGTTGAATTCGAGAGAGTGAGGATTCAACGTTAGACACGGTGTTTGCCACCGCTCGGAATGCAGAGAGAGACAAGGATGGGAGCAGCGGCTCAATTAAGGCATAATGAATGCGGATTGTGGTCGGCACAGTTCCCACGGCTATTTTCGCGGACGCTCCTGGTCCGGCGGCGGCCACAGGACACGCCACGACTCCCTCCGAAGAGCTCTTACGCCGCGAAAAACCGCCGCGCCATTCGCAACTGCTGTGCGTATTCCCACGACCGAAGACGTAACACGGCGTCCACATGTATGCCAAGGACGTACACATTCAAAAGGGGGAGGACTACGAAAATAATGACACCGTGAGAGGGGGAGGGGACTCGACCATGCGATATGCAAATACTGAATACTATAGATTTAGCGTCGTCGTTAAGGGGATCCAAAGAAGAAAAAAAAGTAATTCCGGTCCACAACCATTAGCGTAATGTTTCGATGGCTGTCCAGAAAGTAATCTCCGTTATACCATAAAAAATACGCTGAAATAGTAACAGAAAACTTATTGTTTACAATTCAAAACTACATATCTCTAATATTTCAATAGATATTCGCCTAAGAGATTTGAACATTCGTCATATCTCTGAACTAGTTTTAAAATTCCTTCAGTGTAATATTCTACCGCCTTCCTGAGATCGCAGCTAATCGATGACTTGATCGATGATTTCAGGTGTCGTAAAACGCCCGTTTTCACGAACTTTTCGTCAATTGTCAAGTGCAGTTAATTGTCCATCACAGACGGGGGCGGCCACTTCTGTCATCATCATCATAATAGACATTTGTCCGTTCACTATAAAACGAACGTCAACGCCGAGGCACAACTCTCATCGTCACTCATCACATTTGGTCCATACAGAGCACGAATTTCCCGGTAATGAATGCCAGCAGCTTTGAAGTTTTTTTATCAGTAAAAACCACATTAACGGAATTCACATTTGGGGGGAATTACAATTGTATTGTTCATGTTGACTCGCTATTGCATAAACAAACGACACGAGGTGCGACCTTCCAACCACTGCAGATCGAGGCGTACTGGCCTAACGTCAATACAGCAACTATTCGACTCCCTCTTCCACTAATCCTTATGCTGCACGAAAACGAAGAGTTTACTTTCTGGACAGCCCTCTTATCTAAGACGGAGAGCGGTGGTCAATGTATTATTTATACACACCGGATACGATTGCGCTCGAACACCGTCACCTTCTCTGAATGCATGTATATCTAATGGATTTTTCCTCGAGAAACGGGCCATAAATTTGAATATTTCAAAAGACTTGTAGGTCTTCGTCATTGTAATCGTTGAGGGCAGGGTAAAACCATACCCACAGTGATATACGCATTTGAGACTAACAGGTTCAACAACATTATGCAATTATAAAGGATCGGTGAAGATTTGCACCGGTAAAGAGGCTGGGTACCTCACTCTTTCTTGTGAGACATCGAACGAAGAGACTTGAAGGCTACCTTTTAGAGGCTATCTTACCAAAAGAGACACGATTATTACAGAAGCTATTTGAAATCATTTGTTTAGTTCCCATCATGGCAACACCCTATTTGAAAGACTCAACATAACCCCGTTTTTCTTGATAGATTCTTGCATGACGTCTCTCGCCATGAACTATTTTATGACTCAAGAGGCATAGCTTTCCACTACTACTCGTGGAGGGTCTCGAGTTCGAATCCCGGTGTCGAATCTAAATATCTATCTGCGATTTTTCCGATAGCAGTTATTTCTGGGCAACATGAGGGCGAGGCCATTAGGACGAGGTGAGGAACCCTTTACGTGTCACAGGCAACCCTCGCTCGGGCACCTTAATGTGCCATTCAAGCGCATATCAACGAGTGTGCAATTAATGCACTTTTCAGCATTATGAAATTTTAAGAAGATCAAATAATTTTTTCATCAAATTAATCTCAACCACAAGGGGAAATTAGTCGTGCTATGCATTAGTTGTATTGGATGATGAAAATTAAAGAGGATTTGAACAAGTTTTCCTGAGGCACCGTTGTGGTTTTAATCTGTATTGTGTTTATTGTACATTTATAATGAAGTTTTACGTCAATTTTGTTTTCCTAAAGGCTAAATTATTTAGAGCGGAAAAATTTCACAGAACAGTTTCTAAAATTAACTAAGTTTGCTTGATATCTTTTAACATTAATATTTTATTCGCTCTTGTTATTAAATTCTAAAAGGGGAAACCATTTGAGGCACACAACAATTGTGAGGGCTATCTCTTCGCTCTGGGGCCCTTTACCTCAAATCTTCGAACCGATTTTAAAAGTCCTCGGATACACCCGTAATGAAATTAAAAAAGTTAAGAAATTCACACACTGCGCAATTTAGGCAAGTAAAAAGCGCTGCGCTATCTATGAACATCATCAGGTACTTTACATGCATATCAAAGGCATTTGTTTGGACTTGTAGCTTTGCCTCACTCTAGTGACCAATGCAGTCATTGATGACGGGAAGTTTGTGAGTTCGACTTCCGGGCAGGACTTGACAGTCGGGAGTGATACGGCTTTTCAAGGTGGAGGCACGCAGCTATCTTAACCGCCGGAGCACGCAAGAGCCTCCATTAAGATTAATCGGAAACTTGACAGTTGCAACGAAAGAGTTGGCCAACTGCCGGCTAATGTTGCCAAAGGGCAAAGCGGGGAAAACGCCCGTTGAAGTCACCGATCCGAGCGACTCTCTCGAGAACCCTTTCTCGACCGCATAGGCCACACAGAGTGAGGTCCAATACCTTCAAAAAGAATTAGCATTATTATTACAGATATTTTACTGTTTAAGAGAAGCTTGTATGGCAACCGTTCATGCAACGACACAATGATACACTTCTTCACCCCTCAGAAAATAACCCAACCTGACACCCCAAAAAACTCATCTTCATCTCTGCGCACTTCCTTCCCCCCTTCATCCCGTCCAACATCCCCATCCTATTCCTGCCCATTCTTCCTCTGTCCAACATCCTCCCTTCTATTAGTCTTCCACACCCCCAAACTAATCAAAACGCTCCTGCCTCCTTAGGATTTCTCCCAACAATCTCCTCTCCTCCCACACCCTATCCACCGGCACTTTCTCGTTTGTTTTCCTTTCTGTCCACTTCACCTTCTCCATCCTTCACCGCCAACTGTGAGTAGGGAAGGCTGTGGAAATAAAGTTGTATTCTGGTGTTTATTTGGTTCCAAGATCAAAATAACATTATATAGATGAAGTGAATTGAAGGTATAAAGGTAAAAATAAAACTTTTTCTCGAAAATAGATTCATCCAAATCCATTATACAGCTTAAAGACAATACGCCTGATTTTTTTAAAATTCGAAACGATCATTTTCTAGAGATACTTTTCCGTTCATAATGCAGAACACTAATAATCAATCGGAGCTCCATTTCATTAAGGACGAGAAATGTGGCACTAATGCATACTAAAAAGGATGATACAGGATATTGTAAAATTTAAAAAAAATCACTATATTTCGAAACGGGTATCGAATTCGTGGGTTTTGAAGACAAAAATAGAACTACCAACACGGAAATGATTATCCCAACTAGAAAAAACAACTAAAACAAACGGTGAGTAAGGAAATATAATCGCTCCCAATCAATCTGAGAGCCCTTTTTTGTAATTTAAACCTACATAAGTGAAGCGCGATCTGAGGAGTGACAAAAGAGAACACTAAATGTTAAATGGGAATAAAACCTACAAGAGGCCAACAAAAGCAACGCGTTCTTCAATGTGCGTTGGGCATCCACATAAAGAGCTGGAGCGTCCCTTCCAGACACCGCAGCCTTTTTCATTGTACAGTTGGGCCACGCGCGAGGATTTTTTTGCACGCCTGATTGGAATAAAGATACCAGCGTCGTAAAAGGCATCTCCACCAGCAGCAGCCGAATCTAAAGGAAATAAGGCACCGGACTCATCGGGACAACACATTTCTCGGCTCCCCAACGATACTTTCTTAACCCTCCGTCGCCCACCGTAATCCCGTGCCCCTGGGAGCCTTTCCAAAGATCACGTTTCGTCGACCCCTGGGCCCAGGCCATTAACTCTGGCCTCAATTTAACTCCTTGGTTTCACGTCTTCCCCAGCATCGCCGGAGTCCACCTAGCGACCCAGCATGGGACCCGCACAAGAAATGTCCATTCCTTCATCTACATCTACATAATACATTCCATCATCTCGTGTGGCTCATTCCGAACACAACAGCGTACTAAGTGTAGTTATCACAATCCTCAATTGCAGTTCGCATAAAATACGTGCGACTAAAAATATCCGACTTTATCCTATTGGCCTCGACCTGTTTGCCCCACTGATCCATATGAAACAACTCTTACGTCCCTACGGTCAGGAACAGAATTAAATCCCATTATTATGACGAAGAGTAACACACTGCAATATAACCACTACAAAAAAGAGACATTTGCAAATTGAAATGTAAATATTGTAACACAGTCTACATAGGACAAACGAGAATATCATTCAATATCACTGGCACAGCACTGCCACGCGAGAACAAAAAGAGCCGAAAGTTGGATGCATATGTATTTACGTCATTTGAAATAAATGCATGAAAATATGTACATAGATCACACATAAACGTGTGAATTTTTAATTATAGTAATAATCCAAAGATCTCCTCTTTCACTCGCGAGCAATTTCCTATTGCTGTTGAAAGCCTAGGCTCACACATACACGTACCCTCAAGTGGCAACCTTTGTACCCCTGTACCCTCAAGCAGCAATAAAAACATTGGAGACCTTAATTTACGTTACCTAAACGCTATTCTTATTAGTATTCAACCCGCTTAGGTAGGTTTTGGCTGGACACAGACTACACGCCGGTACAACGACGATTCCTTCCATTTCCCAGCAAAAAAACAACCCAACACCCTACGATACAACATACCCCTCTCCATCTCCGTGTACTTCCTTCCTCCCTTTATTCCATTCAACATTCCTATCCTACTACTACCCTTTCCTTGTTTGCCTAACATTCTCCATTCTGTTCCTGTCTTCAACATTCCACTGCCGATCAATCAGCCTTCTTCATTGTGAAAGCCTGTTTGCCAAATGCAATTCTTCCTCTTGCATCCCTACTACTTTGACCATCTTGGTCGGAAACATTGCCAATATAGATTAGCTGTTACCCATGCTGTAGTTTATGTACTCGTTCTGTAATGTTTAACTTAGCTAAGTTCCTTCTCGAAAACCACATAACATATGTTTTTCTTGTACATTTATTCTCATACCGGGCCTATCGCACTAACATTCCAATAGGCTCAGAAATGATTTTAAACTTTAGGATTACTTAAAAACTAAATATTGATCATCATCAAACCTGATTTTATGAATTCCCCGCCGACCTTAATTCCTATATCCAGTTCTTACCATCATGCATCTCTTTAACCATTTCCTCCACTCGTGCTGCCGCCATTTACGGAGAAATTTACATCATCAGCCCCAAGTATATACCAAGAAATGTTGGGGAAATGACGACTCGCTCCTCCGCTGTTTCCCTGCAACATGCATTGCGATGGGCGCACCCCGCTGTTTCGCTGCACCAATCGCTATACTCCGTCGCCCACCGCTCCGGAGGTCACCACATCGACACTCCTCCCATTTTCAACTCGATTTTCGCACGCCCCGCGCACGGCTGTCCAGATTTCTCAGCACTATTTCTATTCAGTATCCGGAGTGGGGTCTCCAGAAAAAACTGAAAAAATGCGCATCAATTAATTACTGGAAATAAAAGAAAACTAGTCGGTCTCACGCACAGATTAATGGGAGAGGACAATTTAGACTATCGTAGTTGGAGGATGGTCAAGTCAAGGCATGTAGTTCGAAGAATTTTGAGGCATTGTAGCAATATCTGAAACAAATTACGTATTTTTACGAATTTTTTCCGATAATTTTTATACAAAACTTGTATTATTTAGGGATTTTATTTGTATTTCGTATTTTTAGTACCCTAACAGCCACCGCTAGGGTATGTGGCAGGGGGTGAATGCACACCAGACTAATTTTGACCCGAATATTTTGACTCCTACCGCGGTCGAATAATGTTATTCTGATCCCTTATCGTTTGTAGAGAAAATTACATTCTAAATATATCTGTTCTACAATGAATGTCTCTAATTTTATTGAAATCGTCTCGCCTACCGAATTCCCATGGGGGTAATAATGCATTTTGAACATTAAGAAGATATCCCCGATCATCCATCTGAGCACCAGGGATGTCTGAACTGGGAAAGAATACAATTCAAACCACGACTAAGACTTTAAGTAAAGTAAAAATCATTTGAGTTAATTACTGACATGCGGAGGGAAATGTTTTAGCGCCGAATTACTTTGTCGAATAAAATCACATCAGTGAGAAGTTTGGGCATTCTCCTGGACACACAAAAGGGCGCAAGAAGTCATATTTCCACCGCTGACGGCAATAGCAGGGAACAACGCGTAACACACTAACTTTGGGGAAATAAAATGATGTGGATAGACAATTATCACTAATTACTCCAGTGGATAGTGACCAAACTCTCTCTCGCAAGAAATAAGATAGAGACCCGAAAGTAGGTACTCCCATGCGACATATAAGTCGCACACATTGTTACCTATGTATCTCCCATCGACCCTTCCCCACAAATGACCTCGTTTGACTAACCCGTAGGGCGTGGCGTTTCTCCCTGTATTTTTCATTGCTCGCAAACCGTTACTCAATTGTTCACGCGGACGACGAGTTAAGCATTGATAATGGGAGGCAGAGGGGGAAGGGGAGGAGTGTGGAACTTCTTTAAAGACGCGGGGTAATGCGAATTCGTCACAAAGAAACCGCGCAGATATTACAGACGCATAGATATTACTATCCGACCGCGGTATGGTCATCTCCGGTTCAAAAATAGCTTGGTGTGTATTCAACCTCTGCCACACACCCTGAAAGTAGCTAGCGGGGTGTTGGAATGTCTAGAATATCTCAAATACAGAGCGACTATGAAGCGACTAAATGATGATTGTATCTCTCTCAACAATACGTGACTGAATACATGCATACGGCGACTGCATTACAGCATCTCCTAAACAACGAAGCCAGCGTGATTCGGTTACAGTTTCTCCCGATGGTAACCAAGGCACCAATACTAACATATATACAACACATTCAGTCATATCTAGGTATGTGTTTACATTATTAATGGCAACAGGTTATAGAGAAAACCTAAACAATAGAAGTAGGGACAATTTGAAAGCGTATATCGTCAAAAAAGTCCGTTGCCATTCAGGAATATCCAAGTGTTATACTTTTTGGGGGACATTGACCATTATTCTAGTCGTGTCATTCCGTTCTCTTATGAGTTTTAGTGTAATGATTCGTGTAGTGGGAGTAATATTAAACGTCATGCAATCTATTTTGATGAGTAGTCGTACTTATGTCTTACATGTTTCATTTGATATATTTCACCGATTATACTGTGAGCCGAATTAATTTCAACATGTTTTACGTCATTTCAATTATATTTTCACAAATAGTTCCAGCTGCAAGCAACCCACTTCGTTCCCCTCCTTCCTATACTAAATCATGCGTTTTCTTCTAAGAAAAACAATTCGTTTCCTTTGCAATTCATGGAAATTGCGCTTTATAAAACGGAAAACCGGCAGCAGCAGGACAAAAGACGCAGACGACCAATTCAGATAGAATAGGATATTGGAATGTCAGCAAAATGTTGAGGAGAGGAAAATTAGAGAATATTAAGCGAGAGATGGAAAGGGGAAGTATACATATTTTAGGTCTATACGAGGTGAGATGGAAGGACAGCGGGGATTACTGGAGTCATAGTTGTAGAGTAATGTACAGCGGCGGGGACAAGAGCCAAGGAGGGGTTGCCATGGTATTAGATAGGTAGGAAGAAGCGTAGTCAATAGACTAGCAACGGATAGAATATTACTAGTAGAGATAAAACTAGAACCGACGAACTTGGTCATTATTCAGGTATACATGCCACCGAGCAACCACAAGGAAGAAGAAGTCGATAGGATATACGAACAGTTAGAGGGCATAATCGCGTGTGTTCCTGCAAGGAAACATTTGATAGTGATGGAGGATTGGAAAGCGACGGTAGGCGAAGGAGGGGATGATGGTGAGGTGGGGGACTACGGTTTAGGCACGAGGAATGACCGCGGGGAGAAAGCAATTGAGTTCTGCAGGAGACAGGGGTTAGTTATCACCAACACTTGGTTCAGACACCACAAAAGACGCAGGTATACATGGAAAATGCCAGGTGACTCGGGAAGATATCAGCTAGATTATATCCTGGTTAGACACAGGTTTAGGAACAGTGTGATAAATTCCCACAGCTTCCCGGGAGCGAATGCGGACTCTGACCGCAATTTAGTTGTGATGAAGTGTAGCGCCCGTTTCAAAAAGATAGGGCAGGGTTGTCCATGGTCACCGGTTCTGTTTAACATATACGTGGAGGAAATGATTAAAGATGCATGGGAAGAACTGGACGTAGGAATGAAAGTCTTCGGTGAATTCGTAAAATCAGTTAGGTTTGCTGATAGCCAAGCTTTAGTATGTCAGGCAGCCAAGGGGTTGCAAGCATTGCTGAGTGACTTGGAAATTCAGGGATGAGAATGAATAGAAATGGGATGAGAATGAATATTAATAAAAACAAAGGTTATGCGGTTTTTCGGAAAGACAAAGGCTAAGCTCAACATTAAAATAGGAGGGGAAATACTACGAGGGTCATCCGGAAAGTAGTACCCGTTCGTGAAATAAAGACACAAAAGTAAATATTAACAAACATAAAAAATTTTATTTGAAAGAGGATACTTTAAACTACTTCTCAACATAATCTCCAAGCAAATTAAGGCATTTGTCATAACGTGTGACAAGTTTCTGTATTCCTGCTGCATAGTCCTTCGCCGCCAGCTCATTGAGATACGCGAGGGACCCATCTTGCACAAATTTTTGCATAATGCAGATGGTGTTTAACAATTTCATGAACAATTGTTCGAGAAACATTGGGAAAATGCTCACAGATGTCATCAATTGTGACGCGCCGATCGTTCCTCACGAATTCGTCAACTGAGCTCACCAGTTGGTCTGTAATGACAGACTGTCTCCCCGAACGCTCATCGTCGTGTGTGTTCCCCCTCCCCATGTTGAAGTTGCGACACCACCGCCGAACAGACGACTCGTCCATTACATTGTCTCCATACACCTCCTTTAATTGGCGATGAATATCACATGGGCGAACGTTTCTTGCATTGAGGAATTTAATCACTGCCCTCACTTCACAACTGGCGGCGTTCTCAATTTTTTTAAACATTGTAAACAATCACAGAAACAACACAGGCAATGCTAGCGTCACGCAACTTGGCTCAGAGAAGGCAGACAAGCCACTGAAGCTATCTGACCTCGTCCAGCGGCTACTCGCGTCGTCAGCACTTCATGCGGCACGAACGGGTACTACTTTCCGGATGACCCTCGTAGAACAGGTAGAACAGTTTACGTATCTCGGAAGTGTTTTGGACTAACACGGTCAAAGTAATAGGGACGTACGAAGAATTGCACACGGGAAAGAGGCTTTCACAAGGAGGAGGGAGTTGATGACAGGAACGTTGAGTAAGGATGTTAAGAAAAGACTCGTAAAAACTTTGACATGGAGTGTAGTTATTTACGACGCGGAAACATGATCACTGAAGCAGGAGGATAGACGTAGATTGGAGGATTTTGAAATGTGGGTGAGGAGAAGAACGGAGAAGGTGAAATGGACCGAAAGGAAAACAAAGGAGGAAGTATTTGGTACGGTGGGCGAAGAGAGGGGTTTGTTGGGAAAAATCCTATGGAGGCAGTAAAAATGGATGAAGGGCGTATTGATCGGCAGTAGGATGTTAAAGACTGTAATAGAGGGGAGAATGTTAGGCAAAGAGGAAAGGGCAGGAATAGGATAGGGATGTAGGACGGGATGAAGGGAGGAAGAAAGTGCACAGAGATGAATAGAGGCTTGTTGTATAGTAGGATGTTGGGTTCTGTTTATTTAGGAGTGACAAAATATTTATTAGGTAGTTGTGTCCATCCGAAACATACCTTAACCTGTAGATTACTTAATAATAATAATTTAGACTCTGGTTTATGAAATTCTATTATTAACGACTAGAAGCTTTCTATAAAAAATATCGGTAGAAATATTTTCCAGACGTGTGAGCCAATCGCTGAAATCAGACAGTCGGTTAAGTGCGCGCATGATCACAGATCGTATATTGGCATTGATAAGACCACCGTGAACACCATTATCACTGACAATTTGGCCATGCAAAAGATCTGCGCTAAACTCGTCCGTCCGAAGGTCTTCGGACGGATGACCAAGAAGAGCAAAGCCGAGTGTCTGCTTCCGAAGACCTACAACGTCATCGCGACGATTTCCCAACACCCTTACTGTCCCGACTTGGCTCTAGCAGACTATTCCCAATTACCAAAAGTGAAATACTCCTCTAGAAGGACACCACCATGGGATCCTAAGTGCCGTCGAAATAGCTTGCATGTGTACCTTTCAGTGCCTTCCGCCTATCAGGGAGCCTTCGAGTCGTGGAAAAGCCGCTGGAAAAAGTTTTCGACGCTCAAGCGATTTACATTGAAGCATTTTGAAGAATTGTAACAATAGCTTCTGGAATAAATCTATTTTTCGAAACTTTTCCCGAATCATTTTATAAAAACTATGTATGGTTGGATTCCAGCGGGGCCCATGGGGATCCACCATTGAATGGGCCTCAATGGGCCGCTAAGGACCGTGCAGTACCCCGCGCATCCTCGGGTCACTCCACGTGTGGGTGTCGGCAGGAAGCGGAGGGGCGGGGTCCTTCCCCTCACGTGCATCAGGAAATCAAGGCCTCACGGCAGGGGGGCGGGGGGTAGATTTACGACGGCGAGAGTGCACCTCTGCGGCTCGAGGGCCGTCTCGAGTGAGTATCCGTGGGCTCGCGTGGAAACGCTCCAAAGAATGGCCGGAAATGAAGGAGGGCATCATTTGAGCCGAGTGGCACACGACTTTCTCTCTGCCATTCGCCGACCATCACAACGCCCTGCAATTAAACAACCGTTTCTCATCCTCGACAATAAAAGTAATATATTTCATAGCGTAAGATTCTCATCACCAGGCTGGGTAATTTGTCAAATTGAGCCGTAATTTACGAGAAAGGAAAAATACAATCCGTAAATCGTTTCTGCACATAGCGTTTGTTAGCCCGGGTTTCGACAAATTTCCAGGAGATGACATAATATTTCGAAATCCGACTCGCGCCATTCTATTTACGGGGTGGCATGGGTTATACTTGTTGTGTTCAGAAAATAACGGGAATTTTCTAATTTCGCGTTATGAAGAGTACGATGGAAAAAAAAGATTTATTATGTTGGTACACATGCCTTGTCTGTGACAGCCGCGTTTAGGTTAGACGTGTTTTATGCCTTAGTAGCCTTAGTTCCGACGTCATATCCGTGAACCCGTGTTTCGCCGCGTGTTATAACACGTTTTAGTCATTCTGCATCGTCGTCGTTGACTTAATTTGGTAACTCCTGAGCAACTTCCATTCGCCGCTGTTTGATTTTATTAATTCAACAATTTTGGAACGAATTCTGGCGTCACGCGTTTCACACCCAAAACATTCGAAAATATTTCATGGCATGAGCCAATTTAATATGCCAAAATCATCAGCGACTTCTCCGATTGTGATTCGGCGATCATTCACAACCATTTCTTTCACTTTTTCCACGTTTTTATCGTTTGTTGATGTGCTGGGGCGTTCGTCATCTTCAACGTCTTCACGGCCACCTTGGAAACACTTATAACCACTCGTTAACTCTTGTTTTACTCACAGCTGACTCCCCATTTTGGCCTAGGTTAACATTTCGCACACTTTGTTACACTTTATTTCATTTAATAGGCAAAATTTGTAACAAATTCTTTGATCAAACCGCTAGGGTGTGTGGCAGGGGGTGAATACACACCAGAATAATTTTACCCGAACATGACCCTACCGTGGTCGAGCAATTTTATCTAATTGTCACTCAAATCTAATTGTTCTTAACTTTATTTCTCTAATTTTATTGACATGATCTCTCCTGCCGTACCCCAGATAGGGGTAATAATACATTTCAATACCACTGCTATGGAGACATCCTTCCAATTTAAGCAGCTTCAATCTGTAATTTAACCTTCGCTCCATTAAGTGATTCCCAGCCTAGCTGCTCTAATATTTTGGATACACTACTCAATTTATCATAACAACGTTTTACAAATGCAGCTCCTCTATGCCATACGCGATCCAATTTGGCAATCAATCCAATTTCGTGATGGTTCCATATACTTGCAGCATATTCTAAATGAGGCCTAACCAGCGACAGATAATATTTCTAACGTTGTTCGAATAAAAATAATCAAGCCCAGGGGTATCAGTATAAAAAACACTATAAGACATAGATGAGGCTAGCTTTAGTCCAGGCATACTCGAAGATGACATAGAAAGGGCTTTAAGAGCATTGAAATAAAATAAGATCGTGGGGTGGACAACATTACCGCGGAATCACTTAAAGGTTTACAGCAATACGTGGGAGGAAGGGTTTAAGCATTCGATAGAGAGGAATTTGGCCGGAAGACTTCGTCAGATCAGTTCTCATTCCAAAGAAAGGCAAAGGCTACATCATGTGAGGGCTACAGAACAATAACAGTATGGAGAGCAGGACAAGTGATTACTTAGGGGTCGATCGGTTTGGGTTCAGAAAGGGAAGAGGCATGTGTGATGCCATTGGCAGTAATGAGGTCACCAATACATAGAAACATGGAATACAATCAGGATGTATTAGAATGTTTAGGAGATTTTGAGATTTTTTGGAAATCTTATCCATAATATGGAATTGGAGACCTATTCGTAACCTGCAAATTTCTCAGCTCAGGTGTGAGTGGCGGATGGGCAGTGGGAAAAGGACTATGGCATGGGTGTCCATCATCACCCGTGCTCATCAGCGTAGATATACATATGAGGAGGAAATGATTAAAGAGCCATGGGGAGAACTGCAGATAGCAAAAAACATCGAAGGGGAATTCATAAAATCAGGTTTGTGGGTGATCAGGCTTCAGTTTGACAGTCAGTCAAGGGTTTGCAAGCATTGCTGGGCGCATTGGAAAGTCAATGGCATCCGAATGGGCTGAGACAGCAGGTGGCCTATCTCGGAATCCTGTTCAATTCCGAATATCGGTCCATGGTCCCAAACACCCAATGTATACACTGAATCGGATGTCTAGCTATCGCGTAAGGACACCAATGCTTAAATTTTTCACTCGTATATTTTCCCATTCGCCACTCGATGTACCCTATTCTCCTCGACGCTCCCACGACGAGGCCTACATGTAATAGGCGTACCACCCAAGGAAATGATGGCCGACAAATCTCAACCATTATTCATTTTAAGCTTCCTCCGGGAATAACGGAACTCGTGAAGTGTTCCAGCACACACTCGCAATTCAATCGACAACTCGCGACCTCTGCCACGTGACGTCATAGGGCTTCGAACCGGCGAATGTTGTCTCCGCAATCGGACCCCGGCGCGAGACATATCACGAGCACGTAAAGCACGAGCCCTCGCTAAAAATAAAGAGGCCGAGCTGTACAAAATGCCGTAGACGGCGAAAGCAAATGTTCTCAAGGAAGACAGAGGCTTTCTTATAAGGTCAAGACGGGAATAAAGGCGACCTATCGATCGATCGGGGAGAGAGCAGTAACGGGCAAGGCTCGGCCGGAAAAGGCAATGCTCACTTTCTTTTGGGTCCTTTTTCTTTCGCGGGAAGAAGATCGGGACGGATTGGGGCGATGAAGACGTCAGACAACCGGAGAGTCCGAACCGCGCGACTACCGCGCCGCGCTCCCGGAGGATATCCGCCGAACCGGTTTCCAGGGGTGAAGGGAGGGGCGTCGCCGGGCGAAGGAACGCCAGGCCCCAGGGGAAGATCCGCCGCCACCGCGCCCCTCCCCCCCCCCCTGTCTCGCCAACGAAGCAGGCGGATTGTAGGGGGGCTGCTTACGGGATGAACGGGAGCATTTATTGCTGGCACACACCCCTAGGAATTCTTAATCCTACGAAATACCGTTGACGTCGAAGAGGTTGATCATGCATATGGATGAAGCATAGAACGAATCATCACACATGGACCACACACACACACGAGACACACGTGGAGTTGGATTGGCCGCCGAATGAGATCGCGTGCAACGTTATTGGGCCAGATATGTGCGAGGGTTGTCCAGAAAGTAACCTCGGCTATCTTATAAAAATACACTGGACTATACAGTACGTGAGCAGAAAATTTATCATTTTCATTGCAAAAATACATCTCTCTACCATTTTATACATGTTCGCAAAAGAGATTTAAGTATTTGTCATATCTCTGAACTAGTTTACGAATTCCTTCAGCATAAAATTCCGCCGCCTGAGATCGCAGCCAACCGATGACGCGGCATCTCTTGAAGTTCCTCGTCAAGACGTAGACAAAACATGTGAATTAGCCTAACTTTTCAGTCGTGTTTCCATTAAACAAAAGTCGCATATAATCTGTTTAAAACTTTCTGAACATTTATTTTACGCCAATTGTTTACGCTATTGTGGGTATAGTTTTGCATTTATGTGTTGATTCTCCATGTTGTATTGTTCCTTTTTACGGGTGGTGACCTAGCACCCCCCGCCACACGCCCTTGCAGCGGCTTGCGGGATATTATGTAGATGTAGATGAACATTTCAGATATCGTTAAACGCCGGTTTTCAAGAACGTTTTCATCAATTTTCAAGGGGCAGTTCATTGTTCACCACAGACGGGAGCGGCCACTTCTATCAATCATCATCATCATGGACATTTGTTCGTTCACTCTTAAACGAACTCCAACACTGACGCACAACTCTCATTGTCACTCATTGCCATTTGGTCCATAGAGTGCACAAAGTTACCTATGATGCATGCCAGCAGCTTTGAAGTTTTTTTATCAGCAAAAACCTTAACACAGAACGGATTTCACATTTGGCGAGAATTGCAATTGTACGGCTCATTTTGACTCGCTACCGTATAAAAAACGACAAGCGGCGCGACCTTCCGACCACTGCAGTTCGAGGCGTGTAATGACCTAGTGTGTGTGCGTGCGTCAATACAGCGACCATTCGGCTCCATCCACCGATCAATTCTATGAGGTTACATTCTAGACGGTCCTCTTCAAACGCTGCCATGGCAAACTGAGTGGCGCATCAAAATCATTAGAGGATCTAGACTGAGAATCACTCTCAGAGTGAAGGTTAAATAACAAATTGAACCTCTAGCATAAATTGTAAGGATGTCTAATAAGAAATGATGTTGAAAATGTGTTATTAGCCCCATTTAATAATCCAGTGCTACCAACATGATTAATATCAGCAGTAAACGGGAAATACTCGCTTTAGTGGTCTTTCGGGAGAAGATAATAATTAATGCAAACAAAATGTATAAAATATAGAACAACTACTTTGTCTTCGATCGAGTTCTGGAATTGGAAATGTTAACCGCTAAATCAATTCTGCTACTATTAATCACTTCAGAGTACGGTAATGAAAAGCTTAAATATTTATCATTTGTAAGTTCTAGAAGTAGTTGGCATTGTAGAAAAGAATTTGGACCAACTGCAGGATTTCCTCCTCAACTATAGGCATCGAAGATATGACATTCGTTTACGTGGATTTTTGTTTTCATCGAGCCCAAAGGTTTCATCCATTTCACCCATGTTCGTTTTGAAATCCAAAATAGCTTCTTCCAAGTAAGTTATCAACTGCAGCCTCTTCGAACTGCTGCAATGCTGTGTTTTTTTCTGTCTCCTTAATTAGTCGTTAAGTTTAATTTTAAAAGTGACAATAGCCGTTGATTGCATTTCTATAATTTTCTCAACATACGAGAAAAGTTTTGATTACTGCAACCCTCATTTCGAAAAAAGGGAAATACTCACAAGCGTTTCAAAAATGAATTTGATTTTCGCATTAATCCTGACTCTGGTGCTATCGCAAAAATTGCATTGATGCCAAGTTTCTGTCAATGAAATGTAGCACCATCTCCAATTTGATACTGGATAAGAACGGAATGACGGGTCTGTCTTTATCTTCCGGGATTGATGTAAAAAAAGATTTCGATCACTACGAAAGCTCTTTCAGTTTAAATCACGCGCCAATTAGGCGACTCTCCGCCACCTTTTGATATTACAAACAAGAAGTAACGAGGCTCTCCGATTACGCATCGGAAAAATATCACTCGTCCAATGGAGTCTTCGGCAACCCCACAAATGCAAATGGCGGCCGTGACAATGGCCGTCAACCCAGCCCCACGTGGGCACAAACACGCGTGCCCATTGAAACCATAATAAACACGGGAATACATTACCTCCGAGATAAGAGAGCGCAGCGTAAATCGAGGGAATTCCTTCTCCCTCGTATGCTAATCGGACGATACTCATCACGTCCCCTCAAGCAGCAGCTCATGACCACCCTTCCTCCATCGTGGTCGGAATTGAAAACGTATTCAGTGTCCGTAAGAGCGTGTGTCCGCCGACAGCGCACGGACCTCCCCCCTCTTACCTGTAGAGCCTTGGTGAAAAAAGAGAAGGCAGTTAACGGGTGTGCCCTTCGTCGAAATGGCCGTATGACGCATCCCATTCTTCAGGTCTTCACTGCACATTAAGGAAACGCAGTTGCGGACCCCGCAATGGATCGCCCGCGACTGGTGCGATCAGCATCAACAAATAACCGCGCACATGCGGGTGCGTGTTTTCTTCCACGAGCGCGCGTATCATCCGGGCGATTCCTCAGAGCCAAATGAACAAAATACTACGAGAACCGTTCCTCTTCGTCGCGGTCAGGTGAAGTCACTCATACGTGGGGCCCTACCGCACGATGCAAAATAAAACTATAGGGGCAGAATAATACATTTACCACGAAGAGGTCAACAACATATATTAACGCTCAAGAAAATATAAGTTCACCGGCAAGAGAGGGAGAAACGTGTTGGAAGTCGTTCGCGGAGCATGTATCGGAGACGTTGTGCACTGGGGGAGGAGACCAGCTGAAAGGAAGAAGCCCTCGAAGCATCGGTGTCGGTGACTATCCACGTAGTAGCCAGGGGCGTCTGCGTCCATCACGGGACTCATCTTCTAGGGCCACGAGTTAGTACCCCTCCGTCTCCGGCGTCTACAAGGTTGGTATAAAAGTATCGGTAGCAATTTTTTCCTGACGTGTTTGTTAAGTGCTGAATTCAAACCGTCAGTTAAGTGTGCGCATTATCGCAGAACATATTGGCATTGATAACATGACAGTGCACACACCATTATCACTCAAAATTTGACGATGCGAAAGATCTGCGGTAAACTCGTCCTCTTCACGTTCTTACGGATGGAAGACCAAATGATCAGAGTCGAGTGTCAACCTGCCTTCTGCATTGTCATCGCGACGATTCCCCAACCCCCTTAGAGTCCCAAGTTGGCACCAGCAGGCTATTTTCTATTCCTAAAAATGAAATCCTCCCTCCCTCAAAGAAAACCACCAGGGGACCCAAAGTGCCGTCAAAGAGGTTTAACCTAAAGGACCTTCCGGAATCCGCCTACCAGGGAGGCTTCATCAAGTCGTGGAAAAGCCGCTGGAAAAGTGTGTCAACGCTCAAGGGATGTACTCAGAAGAATTCTGAGGCATTGTAGGGGGCTGTATTGGGGCATCTGAAATCTATTTCGTTATATAAACTTGTCCCGATACTTTTTATACAAGCTTTCTATTTGTAACGTGTCAGTCCGGGGGATCAAGATGGTGCGGGGGCTACCGTACTGACTTCCCACCCAGAGGGCCCGGGTTCAAATATTTTCAGAGGTATCTCGATCCCTACTTCAGGTGCTCTGTGGAGGGCACTTTGAGTGAGTACGCCGTCCGTCGGATGGGACGTTAACCTGCGGACCCCTAGGCGCCTTTCGTTAAGAATAGGCTTTTGCCGACGCCGGGTTTCTCTCCACCCTTCATCCTTCCCTGTCCATCCCCTATGGCGCAAATGACCTCAGCTGCCGGTCGCCTCCCCTAAATACTATTCCTACTACGAGTCAGTCCGTCGCCTCCCTCCAATGCCCGTCACCCTCACTCCATCTCACGACCTGCTAATCCGTCAGAACGTGACCCCTCTCGACACAACCACGGCAACGGAATAATCGCCGGAAGCCCCATCCCCTCCTCCCTCTCCCCCCGCCCTCGAACCCCTTTGTTGGACAGAGGGGTGGTGGGGAGGAGGGAGGAGTGGAGGGGGTCACCATTCGAACGTGCCGGGGTACATGGAACGGACGATGGACGGGACAACGAGGGCTGCGCGCCTACTCGCACCGAGATTCAAAAGCTCTCCTGCGCTACGGAGTCAAAGACGACACAGTTGGCCGGCCGACCGACTGATAATTTGATATTTTGCCAGCGCTCCACCCTAATTTCACTATTTAATGAATCAATCCGCCACTGATGATGCAAGGCCGGGACGACCTTCAACCACCTGTGTTGACGACAACATTGATCGTGTGCGGTCCCTTGTCCTTACCGATGGTCGAAAAACTGTCCGAATGATAGCTGATGAACTGAATTTAGGAAAATCAACAGTGCACACTATTTTCACCGAACATGCTGGATATATAGCACTCGTTGACATAGCACTAGAACACGTCCACATACTTCCGCTCCTCAAAATACACTGGATAAATGTAATGACCTCAAACCTGCGCATGCGTGTCGAGGGGGAATGTTACTTCCACATGCCACCAGGAGTATTTCTGAAGGTCATTTTGTTCGTGGTCTACCATGCATATGTGCATTAGCTTTCAGCCTACCCTCGCAAATACATTCGAAAACCTTTTTTAAGTTACACTCTTGCAAATACATACAACTAACATACACATTCACCAAGTCATCCAGACATTCAACCGCAAAAACGTGCACTGCACTGACCTTCCTAGAACCTACTGACCTCTGCATATCACAAGGCACAAAATTACAATTAGTTTACAAAAAGGGCATTCAATATTGCAAACGACAAATAAAACCCGTCCCGTATCAATATACATTACAAATTCCAAGGCTATCGACGCAAAAAAACTTAACATATCCATCAGCACACATTTATGGAGTATTTTGGTGGTATTTGGCGAACAATACACCTACGGACAATCAAATATATTAGACATTCAGGGCTAGGTCACTGTGTAAAAGTGTTTGATTTTTGAAAGATATTCGATCCGGCAAAATGTTTTGCTTGGTTTTTTTTTCCACGAAGAAACGAAGTGAATTCGAGCAAACACGCTCCTGGTCCAGATCGAACCAATTCCTGCTTTTCCATTCGTCACCGGACAGCTCCTTCTATTCCTTTCCATAGGATACGCGGTCACCAGGGGGGGCGCCTAACAACGACGGGCGCACGACCACTGAGCTTCACGGGGCCTACACATTTACACAACTGATGCAGCATCTCGGGAGTTTGGAGCGCGATTTAGATTCCCTCCTACTTCTGCCCAACCCCTTCGCCATTTACATGCGTCACCAATCATTGCAACAATCATTGTCGACATTTTTACAGTGATCGTAGGAAAATAAGGAAGTAAAAAAAGGAAATGGCGAATCGTGCGGTTATGCTCAAAGTGAATTCGAATTTATTAACAGTGGAATTCCGCGGAAGTCGGATGAAAAAAGAAAATAGCGAGATAAACTCCACGACAAAGTTGAAAGCCCCTTACCAATATCAAAAACAAATAAATAGCGTTTTCCTAAGCGACAAATAAAAGAAATTTGAAAGTCTTGTGAAATGTTACGATTGAATTAGATAACGAAGCTGAAATTCAAGCATCGGTCTAAAAACAAAATATTTTGCTATTCAGTAACGAAAAAAACTTTCAAGCGGCATGATATTAATGTTTATATTTAAAATGTAAACAAAAGTACAATATTAGACCCTATTTACGGCGTTCCTGGCGCATATCTATACGTATGATATCAGAATCCACAAAAAGAAAACCAACATCTTTTGGTGTGGAAGAAAGAAGTCGAAAACATATAAACAAATCGATGAGTGAAATTAGAGAAATTAAAATCTTTTATCTGCACCAGGACAGTAGAAGTTTAACCAGGGATGGAAGAAGTTTGAGTGAAATATCAAGGGAAGAATAGCTGGAGCAAAGAAGGTGCTCATGGAGAAGAGGCTACTGCTCTGTTCAAAGTGCTAGAGGCTGCAACCGAGGAAGCAGTTGTTCAAGACTTTCTTACGGCACATACCACTCACGGTATGGACCAGAGGAGAGTGGACCAGGGTGAAGAATAGGAAGGAGCTTATGGACCGTGGTGCTAGAGGTTAGAAATGGACGGACAAAGTGAGGAAGGAGGACAAAGTGCATGGAAGAGCGGAGCAGAGGAGGAGGGAAGGACGAAATGGAGAGCACTCCACGGCAAATGAGAAGTGCTAAATGGAATGGAAACACACCTTGTAGAGTTACAATGGATTAGTTGAAAGCATAATAAAGAAGGGAAAATTAAAGGGAAGATCTCATCTATCTACATCTACACAATACCCCGCAAGCCGTCGCAAGGATGTGTGGCAGGGGTTGGTAGGTCGCCAGCTATTCTACATATATTCCCTCTACTTCCTCATGCAACTGGCACCCCGCGATCCATCCTAAAAGCGCGTGGAAAAGGGGGCGACCCAACATCATTCATACAGCATGCCTACATATATTACGAGTATAACACGGTTAGCAGCTATTCCTATGCCTACACAAAAATAGGGTATGAAAAACATTAAAAGAGGGCAGACAAACATGCAACTCAGACACTTATTACCGGTTGGTATCCTACGCATTCCAGACGGACTTTTCACAAATACAATAAGCTTTATATACATTCACCTACACCCCACCAGGATCAAGGGTGCGCGTTGGGGGGCGTTTGGACGCCAGATTAGAATGTTTATACTGTAAAGTTGCATAGTGTACTTGCAGATGAGTATTTTACCAGATATAAATCTTGTGAACACCTATTTTCGACAAATGTGCGCCTTCTATTTTCTAAGTTGTTCTCCCTTTTATTGTTGTCACGAACAGTGGGAGGGCAAAACGGATACTTGAATCTATCAGTTCGACCGAGCAACTCTCTAATTTTGTAGCAATTGTCCACCCTGCCGATGTAATTAGGGGTCCTATTTATATCTACAATGCCCGAAGAAAAATCACACGCTTTATATCTTTGTAATTAGTTTAATTTAGCCCCGAATTTTCGCATATCTGAAGGTACCCACCCCAGATTCTGTATTTAATGTGTAATCCTGCAAAAGGAAGACAAAGAGACAAGCACACAGGACAAATTAACAAGGACGTAAAACAGAGAAGCTATCAACACTGAATGGGGAAGAATGGCGGGCTGCAGTGAACCGATCCTAGGAACTGAAATACTGATGACAAACGCATGCACTGCCCAACATACATACTACAATAAAAACCACAGAGAGAGAAATATTTGGTCCGAACTGACAGATTTCCGCTTACGGATTATGTCCTCATGTTTATAGAATATTTAATTTTGTCTTGCTCTCCCAAGGTAATTCGCTGTTTACTGAAGTTGACCAATGCTCGGGCCGATGTTTCGTGTAGGTCCCCTCTGATCCATGAACATGAGTATTACGACTTTGGCGTTCCACAACATAAAAGCGCGTTTTTATTTACAGCTTCCTTGTTTTGAATGCGTCCATGACGACTCCGTTGGTAGCTGGAGAACGTAGCAAATATCTTCAGGAAATTCTCGTTTTCAGACAGATTTGCGTAAGTCTAAGACTATCTAGCAGAGTTTTCGCAGGCGAAATCTATAGTTGCGTCGCCCCGCGCGATAATGAGGCTAGGGTATATCAGCAGCCCCCCACGGTGGTCACATTCAGGGCCGGCGGCGGCGGCGCGCGCCGAAACTGAAAGGCAGGCGCCTGAGGGGAGGGGGGCACGGCACGCCGCGATGAGACCACCACCACCCGGCCCCGAGGGAACGCTTCGAATGCGCCAGTGGCACGGTTCACGTGCAGAGCACAAAGGGCGCGCACACGTCGCGGGGCCCACACGCATCGCGCACCCGGGGGCCAGCGGTCCGACGGCGAGGCCGGAGCGAGAAATGAAAGAGACACCGTGCAGCTATTCTCTGCCGTAGAGCAAATCTTTGCACGGATTCTGCAAACTTCATTCATGCAAGCTTCCAATTCATGCAAGAGATTTAATCAGTAGTTAAACCCAGTCTCCTTCTAACTAAATGACTCAAGGATTCCTTCCCACGGGCAATACGTGATAGCAACTCTAGGGTTATAGATAGCAAATATAGTATTCCATTTGCCACCCTCGGCGTCTAGGGATAATTAGGTCTGCTCAATTCCATGCACTTTCATTTACCTTGTGTGTTTTGTTGTCAAAACTCTTTCTTTCCGCATGACCACATTAGGATGCCATTAAATAATGTGGGGCTCCTAACAGTTTCGTTTGCTCCGCCTTTTATCTTTTTAAGGTCCCCCTTCCATCCCTCGTCTCTCACCGTGGGGGGACCCTCCCGCTATCTGCAGCGTTGGGTCACATTCCCTACCTGTGCCCTCGGGGAAGAGATCGTTGTATGTTGCATCTCCATGTGGTAGTGGAATTTCGCCTAATAACTTTCCAAATTCTAGCTTGCACATTGTTAGATAAATTTCTTACGGCACCCTAAGTTGCAATCATTTCTTAGATGATAATATTTGCATGCGTGTAAGTTGAAAGGATTTTTGCATGAATGTTTACGCCACTTTGGGTATGGGTTTGCATGTATGCGTTGGTTTTGAATGTGGTTTTGTTCCCTTTTACGGGTGGTGACCTAAAACCCCCCGCCATATTTCCTTGTGGCGGCTTGCGAAGTATAATATAGATGTAGAACTCCCAACCTGGCTCCCCTAATAATTTTGGCACTAAATACGTTGGCAACTGGTTTTATGAGGCGAGGACTAAAGCGATCTGCAGGATAATGCTAGCTGTCGGAAAACCACTGTTCATTTCTAGTGGCTAAGAAAGCAGACAGTAAACGTTTACGGACTAGCTCTTTGCAGCAAAACCAAAGAAAACCACAGTCATCAACCATGCGGTCGGTTTGATAGTGTACAAAGGGCTAACCTGGTACTAGGTCCTTTACCGCGTGTGAAATGCGAACGTTAGCAGGGGAGGGGGGCCCCTGTGCCGCCCAGATAGATCTGGTCCCCGAAAAATCACACGGCTCGGGTGAAGCCGAGGGAGCCCAGAGACGTGCCCGGGAATCGAACCTGGGTCCTCCGGGGAGTAGCCCAGCGTTCTACCCACTGGACTTCTACGTTCCTTTTGACGTATTGAGAAAATATATTTTTTGAGCATATTTTTATTCCAATGACGAAAGCTGACTGATTTATTCCAAAAAAAAACTTCCTTAGCAAAGATGAGTTAAGTTTCCCCATTGATGTGATCGTTTTTTTTACATAATTTATGTCCGAAATTTAGGCATCGTTTTATCATTAATATTATAAACTCGCTGATGTAACTTCGATCATTAATTACTCAATTATTCCACGTCGTCCTTATTACCATCGCCCTCGATAACATCGGCAACTGGCAAACTGACCTAATGCTGTGATAATGTCATCAAACACTTTTCAGAACAAACGAGTTCAAAAATGAGACAAAAAATGGAATTATTATAACCCCACAATATTTCGGCACATCAGATTACAGAGATAATAAGATAATGGAGATAAACTCCTCCAGTGAAGATGGATACAGACACTCCTTTTCCCAGACAATCAGTAATCATAATAGTAATAAATCGAAGTCTCTATAGAAATGTTAAATACATTCAATTTACAAGTCAATACAAGATTAAACGTTTTGCAGACATAAGGTATATTCGTAGGTGCCTGTTAGTTGATAGTATATATTTAAATGCACGAGTGTAAGTTAAAAGGTTTTCGTGCATATATATATATATATATATATATATATATATATATATATATATATATATATATATATATATATATATATATATATATATATAGACCCACGGATCTCAGGGTAAATTACGTTTCCTCGATGGCTCAAGTGGATAAGATCATCCGCCCGGCAAGTGGAAAGATCCGGTGTTCGAGTCCCGGTCAAGGAAATATTTTTACTCTTGTGATCCGTTCGATTCCGCCTTCCCCACCTCTATTGTGTTCGTCCTTTATGTGTGTTCCTATCCCTTTTCCTTATATCTGTTTCTATGTAAATGAGTATTTATTCGCCGTTTGGCGGGAATGCATGTTTGAATGTGCGTGTGTGTGTATATATATATATATATATATATATATATATATATAATGGGCTGACACAACATAACACAAATAGAAAAGAATAGACACATATAAAAGAACACTTACACGGTGTAACCGTGACGGTGAAAGAACACTTACACGGTGGGACCGTGTAAGTGTTCTTTTATATGTCTCTATTCTTTTCTATTTGTGTTATGTTGTGTCAGCCCATTATTGTGCCGCTCGTATGAGTTTTTCCGGACAATCGTGGTATATATATATATATATATATATATATATATATATATATATATATATATATATATATATATATATATATATATATATATATATATATATATATAAGCTTCTGTGGGTGTACATTTGCATGGATGTGTTGATTTTGCTGCATGTGGTTTTATTCTCTCTTATACGGGTGATGATCTAACACCCCCCGCCACACGCCTTTGCGGCAGCTTCCGGGGTATTATGCAGACGTAGAACACTAATACCAGAGTCGAAACTTTCCTTCTTCGGCAGGGAAAGCGCGAACTTTAAGATGCACTGCGACGAGACGGAGAACGGCGTTATCTAACATCATTTATTTGCACAGCTCATTATTTCAGACGATTTGTCCTTCTGACGTGTCATCCTCCGTTTCATTCGATCGCTCCATCACACACGCTCACGACCCGAGGAGGCTAAGAGGTGCCACCTTAAGACAGGACGTGAGGATATTAACGGAATTGATTAACCTATGCTCATCGGTCAGGCCGCCTCGGCTTGTCCGATCGTCACCGTTCTCTCGGCATTGGTGGCCTCGCGGGGCGGGGACTGTTGACGGCTGCGGAGGAGTGGGTAGGGGCATTCGCGGGAGGGAGGAGGAAGACCCTTTTGACGGCCAATTCAAACCCATCGCGTCAACTCGCCACAATGTGGGTACACGCACGCCTCCGACTCCAATGAAGAACTCAATTGACCAGGGGCCGCCCTCAACCTCCGCGTGAGCTGACTACTAGGCTCGAACCGTTCTTGCCTATTCTGCTCTAGGAGCACTAGAGGAGCACATCTACCCCCTCCCTCTCTTCCATTTCCCACGAAAACTTCTACTATGGTCCGGCTTCTACTCGAGTGTGGTCACTACACGTGCCGGAAACTGAGATTAGTGCACAGGCACTAGGACTGGACCCTAACAGGGGCTTTCCCCGAAGAATACGAGTACGCCATCTCTTTTCAAATGCGTGGGCTCCTCTTTCATTGTTTTAACCCTATACACCGAAAGGGATTTCATTCCAGGGGAATATGTCCATGGCAACAATGCCAACAAATATATAACTCCAAATAAACAATATGGCATGTTTTAGGAACGGCATTTTTCAATGCTCACGCAGTTCAGTGATCTATATTTAATCTCTCTAATTTAATTGACATGATCTCTCTATTAGGGCCCACCCACAGGCTGAGCGGGCTATGAGGCAATGGCGTCTCACTTGCTCCGAAAGGTTTCCTTGCAGAGTCATTATCTCGCAATCGCGCCGTTAAGGGTTTGACTAGTTCCGCGTACCACTATCCCCACATGTTCTAAAAGCCCTGCCCAAAAAAAATCGGTTTCTTTATTTCAATTGTAGAAATAGAACTGCTTTTCCATTGTTTAAACCATTATTTTTTTTCAGTCAGTTATATCCATGGCAACAATGTCAACAAATATAGAATTCCAAATGAACAAGATAGCGTGTTTCAGGATCGGCATTTTATAAATCTACTTAATACCACGTAAGCCGACGCAAGCGAGTGCGACGGGGGGTGTTAGGGCACCAACCGCAACTAAGAAAAGAAAAAATACCGCATGGAAAAGCCACACATTTGTACAGTCCATAAACAAAAAATGCTTTGCATTCACGCTAAAACCCTGACAACCCAAATACCTGCAAACACAAAAACTACCAGCTAACACACACACCTACAAATATACCTGATATCTTTCCAATGTCTAATTTTGTTCTGACATGTAAATTAAATGCTTTTAATATTTCTAAAATGACTTCGGTTTTTTACTATTATGATTCCTGATTGTTCGGGGAACAATCGTTAAACTCGTTTGTTCTGAATCTTTCTACAAGTCTTAAGCCTCGCTTGTTCTCTCCGCCCTCCAAGTGGCTCCCAGCCTAAATCCCTTAAGAGGAGACCTGTCACACTCCTGTTCTTATCTTAACAATTTTTCACGAATCTGGCGGATTTTCTCTGCACTTGATCTAATTCTTTTTGCCAAATTTTCTCTCTAGGATCCCAAATACTTGCGGCATATTCCAAATGAGGTCTAACTAGAGTGAAGTAACACATCTCTTTAACTTCTTCATTACATTTCCCAACCACCCGTTTAATGAAGCCGTGTTTCTTTAAAGCGGATCCGCATATTGTCCTGATATGTGCTCCCCATGAAAGGCGTGGTGTTAGAACAACCCCCAAATATTTAACTTGATTGGACGTAGTTAGTTCTGAACCCTCTATTTCGTAGTTTATATCCTGTTCGCCACTTCCTTTGTTCCAAAATTTATCTACATTAATAATTTCTATACACACAGTGTTCGATCTCCGCGGGGGAATTAAAAAGGGGGTCCTCAAAATGGTATAGAACGATTTCAGGAAAAGTAAGGTAAAAACAAAGACGAGGGGCGGCTACCTTAGACAAGAACTCTTCAGGGGAACTTTTCATGCGTTAGATATATATATATATATATATATATATATATATATATATATATATATATATATATATATATATATATATATATATATATATATATGGACTGAAATGGCGTCCACTGTTGCCGCATAGCTTCCTCGAACACCCACCGGGAGCAAACACTGCGCGAGCTGAGGGCAATGTGGTTCGAATTTTGGCAACACTGGATATTTTTACTCAGGGGACATAGGGATCGCAGAAGATAAAATACAAGGATAGGACGATGTCCCGAAGGGAGATCGATACTTAATGAATCGGTTCCGCACTCAAACTTCCGGCAAAGGACTGTTTTGATTCGGAGAACCAAACTGCCGTGCCCTTGCAGAGATGCGGATTCATCATCTTCAAATCATCAGTCATCCGTTTTCGTTATACTAATATATGTTATTCTTGGTTACAATGTACTCTTTGTCGTAACTCCTCTTAACGAGCCTCGTTGTCCGACCTATTTCTTTTATTAAACCGACCTAGATATAGTATATAGGGAGCCCAAATACTTCAGCATGTACTACATAAGCCACCTACTCCAAGTGTGGTTAATAAGCAACAAGTACTAACGCCCTTCCACTTTCTCTCCGCATTTCTCCAACATCCTCTTCACGTGTAAATACTACATTTCAGTTCGCTTCGCCGAATATTTGCCGTCTACGTATGTTCAATCCATGAGTAATCATGGGCCAGAGTGACGCATACGTATGTATTACATTTCACAATGGTTTTTGCGGCTTGAAAAATGCTGCATACATTCAGTAATTCGAGGGGTCACCATTGCATCGGATTTTCCTCGGGGATAACATACACGGTCGCACCCAAAAGTGGTAGGACTGATTTTCTCTGGCGCGAACGGAGCGGTGGAGGGGGGTCTGCCTGGCAGGGTAAGGTGGAGGGGGCCTGTATATGCACGATTTAAGGAGGCTAGCACCCGTCAAACGTATAGTCGGAAGGTGTAGTGACGAAAAAGTGCTATTTGATTCTATTAAGACCTCACATACAGTATGCGGCGAGCGTTTGGAATTCTTTTCAAAAACAGTGATTACAGAATGGAATAAGGTGGAGAGAAAAGCCGCTATGCTCGTGAAAACTCGTACCAAAGACACAAAACGTCAAACATTTAATTCAGAATATGGCTGCGTAAGTTTTCGCGGCGGTGGTTTGAAGTACTCTGCATTGTAGGGTTTCACCGCGTCGTTGTTTGATTCAGACAACAGTTTCACCGAAGTTACATTCGGCGTCTTCAGGTCGAAGATGAGGGACTCGGAACCACAACGCGTGGAAGGGAGTTCTCCGGGAACCGACCAATCAGCGAGCAGCCACTAGACGGGACCACATATACTATATTTTCACGCGTTACGCCACTCGGGTGACCAAGGTAGGGTCAAGGTAGGAATAGGAAGCAGCCCTTAATTTAGGCGCTTTCATTTGGGGTCCCAACGGAGACTTGATACTGCATTTTCAATTGACTGGTGGTCGAAAAAATATCTGCCTCAATCAAGGTGACAATCCTGGGCGCAAATGAAGAGAAATAAGTTCAGGGAAAGGGGCTACCTACCCCTCCCTCCAATTGAATGGCGTTCGGCTAAGAGGAGCTAGATTAGTATTTTATTTATTTTTTACGTAGTCATAAATAAATAAAATGTACGCATGTAAAAAATAAATAAAATGTATGCTTGTAAAAAAAATGTGTACTTGCCCCGTGGCAGGGGGTGATTACACTCCAGACTACGTACTTTTGACCTTACATTCTTTTCCCTCTCAGCGCGGTCGGACTTTCTGTCATTATTCTGATCCCTACTCGTTCGTGGGAAAAATTACATCTTAAATCTATCTGTTCTAAAATTAATTTCTCTAATTTTAATTGGCAGTATCTCGTCTACCGTAGTGCGACGGGGAAAATAATATGTTTTCAACATTAAGCACTGCTATGACAAAATGATTAGCGCATCTGCATTATCTGAGGAACTAAGCTGATGAAACAATCGAGAACCGAAAATTAAATTCTATAATTATGCCCTTAACGAATATTGGAATTGGGGCTCTTTTGTGACGATGCTAAACAATGAATTTCTACCCCGATCACCAAACGGTAAGAGCGAAATCGAATTAGGACGGATCCGATAAAGCGCGGATACAAACGCGGACGCAAAGGAAACAGTTTTTCATAAAAAATAGCCAAACATCAGCAGCCATTATTTAGTCTAACTTATTTTACCGCAACCATTTTCAAAAGCTCACCTTCTAGGCGTATTATAACAAACATAAGAGTTCAAAGGGCGTGCTTTTAAACGTAAAATTATTTATTTTCATCAATATTATTATGATTTAGTAATCTACCGGTTAAATTACAGATTAAATCTCTTGCATTTATTGGAAGGAGGACGTCAAACCTTAGCACTGATGTTGAAAATGTATTATTACCCCATCGTACTACGGTAGGAGACTTCATGCCAATAAAGTTAGAGAGATCAAGGGTAGAACAGATATATTTGAGATGTCAATTTTTCCACGAACGACAAGGGATCAGAATATCATTGTCCGACCGCGGTAGGGATAACAATTATTATTATTTATTATCAAGTAACCTACTGGCCAAGGTAGTTTTTGGATGGAAAAAACCACTAAATAAATATTTTGTGACTCCTAACAAAACACAACCCAGAACCCTACTTTACGAGTCTTCCTGCCCTTTCCTCGTTTGCCTAACATTCTCCCCTCTATCACAGTTTTCAGCATCCCACTGCCGGTCAATACGCCCCTCATCTATTTTTCCTGCCTCCAGAGGATTTCTTCCAACAATCCCCTCTCCTCCCCCATCATACCGAGCACTTCCACATTTGTTTTCCTTTCGATCCATTTCATCTTCTCCATTCTTCTCCACACCCACATTTCAAATCCCTCCAATCTATGTCTATCCTCCTGCTCCAATGACCACGTTTCCGCGCCGCACATAGCTACGCTCCCTAATAACAGGATACGTATATTCAAATCATGCAGTAGAACTGCTAAAATGATGGGTCTATTAAGTAAAAAGAAAAACATTTAAAGAATGGACAAAATAGAGAAACTGCCAATTCTAATTATCTCCTAGGCGATTGCTCTCATGTTTATTTTGATCTCTAATGGTTCGAGGAGAAAACGACATTTTAAATCTATTCGCTCTTTTCTAAGTCTTCAAAATCCCACTGCCGATCCACGCGCCCTTCATCCATTATTCCTGCCTCATTAGGATCTCTCTCCCAACAATAACTTCTCCTCGCCCACTTTACCTTGTACTTCCTCATTTGTTTTCCTTCCGCTTTATAAAAAACCTCTCCGTTAGTGACCTCCATTAGTTCTCATGCTACATGCATAGTGCGTAGTCAAGGCGGTGGCTTTAAGGGTAACATCTAATTCTGGAATTCTTGGCTATGACGACGATGCAAAAACCATACGCCACTTGAAACGCTCATAAGTCACCAGTTAGTAGGCCCATCTTCCGTTTTACTACCCCCCCCCCACCTCTTTCACCTCTCTCTCTCTCTCTCTCTCTCTCTCTCTCTCTCTCTCTCTCTCTCTCTCTCTCTCCCCCGCACACAGCCCTTCTGGCCCCTGGATCGACACTTATCTTCCCCGATCTTGGCCGCCCATTCCCCTTTACACTTGGTATTTACTCGATCTCCTTCCCTCCACGCCCACCAAACCCTTTTAACGATCGCAACTGTTATTTTTTTGGTCTGAAGTGCCCTCCAGAACCGAAAACAAACAAAGACGCCTGAGAGATCGAGGGGGAGATAGGGGGAGGGAAAAGTGGACGCCAAGAGAAAAAAAAAGAGACGGAAAAACAAAATGGAAGAACAGTGACGTGTGCTTTTTGAAATGGTTTAGCAGGAGCCGTTTAAAGAATACGCTCGCGTGGTCAATTCATTTCCCAGATTCCCATTCCCGGATTTTCCTCAAGCCCTCTTTCTCTCTCACTTCCTCAAGACTTTTCTCCGGAGTGTTTCGGAATCTGATTCGCTTATTTTTCAGAGCCCACGCCTCATCAGCGCTGCGCGTGCAGCTGGTTTCTCCTTGAAATCCTCGCAGTTTTTTGTTTCTGCCATGGTCTGCGCGGCACGCGACATATCACGTGGCACGCACCGTTCTCGGAGACTACATCGAAAATTAAATCCATCGGGAAATCTCGAATCATTTCACCAACTAACTATTACATGATTTTCGAGGAAGTTCGGCATTTTTACTGATATTTTTGATTTAAAAATTTCTGATTCCCTCGACTTTTTTCGGAGCGCATGACCATTAAGGAAACACGAGGCCCGTCCAGAAAGTAACTTACGTTTTGAAATCAAATATGGACCTTGTGACAAGACAAAGTTATATTGAGTAATTTTGAAAGGCAAATTCTTAATCTATTTTTCTAAATAGCCGCCTTTTAATTTTGAGGCATTTATCATAACGATACAAAAGCTTTTCGATGCCGTCTATCTACCTCCTGTCACAACGCTATGCCGACCACTGCGGGGGACCTCGTCGTGAGCACTGGTGGGTGCTGTGGCCATTTTTTAAACTGAGAATCCAGCACTGCCTCACTCCGCCTTCACTCATTTCTTCCGTCTCCGCACACACTTCACAAAGTCGCCCATGAATTTCAATTAACTTGTGCTAGTTTTTTGCCAGTAAAAACCTAATCACAGATCGGACTTCACAGCTAGTGCGATTTTTGCATTGCAGCGCACATTTTGAACGGTTCGCGTACGTTACGTAAATTACTCTTATGAAGCCTTTCGTATTTCATTAAGCTGACGCTCGCGAACGCGGCCGCCGCTCCCGGGACAATGACGCGCAGGAGGATGAAATGCAAACCGGCAGATTCTCTCCGATGCTTCCTTTCCGACGTCTTTCCTCCTTTCCACTTACGTCCCGTACCTGTGAGAGTAAACTGATCTAAATGAGCGGGCTTTCGATGTTACGTTAAGCATTGCCATTCATCCGAACCCCAACGAACTTGACAATCATTAAAACAATACCAGTGATTAGAAAACGTTTTCCAACTCCACTACGTGCCCATCCTGCAACCCTTCATTCCGTTCAACACCCACAAGGTTTGGAAAAAAAGTATCGATCACAATTTTGTCTTGACAAGTGCGTTAGTTAAGTGCTCAATTCAGACCGTCGGTTAAGTGTGAGCAGGTTCACAGATCGCACTATTGGTATTGATAAGATGACAGTGCGGGCACCATTACATCACTGAAAATTTGACGATGCGAAAGATCTCTGCTAAAAGGACTTGACGAACGACCAAAAACAGAGTCGAGTGTGTCTGCTCGCTAACACCTTCTGCAACGACATCGCGACGATTCCCCAAACCCCTAATAGTCCCGACTCGGCACCAGCGGGCTATTTGCTATTCCTATAAAAATGAAATCCTCCTTCCCTCAAAGGACACCACCTCCATGGGACTCCCAAGTGCCATCTAAGAAACTTGCACGCGTACCCTTAAGGACCTTGCGCCTGCCAGGGAGCCTTTGAGTCGTGGAGAAGCCGCTGGCAAAAGTATGTCTATGCTCAAGGGAAGAATACTTCGAAGAATTCTGAGCCATTATATGTATGTATGTATGTATATATATATATATATATAGTATATATATATATATATATATATATAGTTTCGGAAAAATTGATTTATTTCAGGTATATATATATATATATATAAATCAATTTTTCCGAAACTTTTCCCGACACTTATTATACTAACCATGTGTTCTCTAACCCTTCCTTCCTTAGCCACGTTTCCTCAACTACCTCCCCCTCGATCAGTCTTTCACATTCAGCCACACAGAAAACCCACATCTGCTGCATCCGCTTTTCCTGCCGTCTTAGAATTTCTCACAACCCTCTTTCCTCCTCCTCTGCCACGACTACAACTTCCCAGTTAGTTTTTCTTCCCGTCCTCGTCCGCAACCACGCCTCAAAACCGCCATCTTTCGCTACCCCTCATACCCTCACGATCGAGTTACCTACCGACTACGCTCCAAAACTTTCTCCAGGGTTTAACCAATCCTCACTTTACATCTGTACTCCCAAGTCCTCACAATCCAGAATCCAATCCCTCATCTTTGAAACAATTTGCCAAAAAACTGCTGGAGATGCCGCGACAGTAACTTTAACGGAGTCATCCGCTAAATTTGCATTACAACGCAACTATTCAGAGTGTAAAAAATTATAAACATTGACCGAGATTCGATCCCGGATCTCTCGATGTCCAGCCGATTGCTTTAACCAGCTAAGCTACTTCCGGACTTTGAGGGATCCAGGTTCGAATCCCTGTCAAGGCGAATGGTTTTTACAATCTGAATGGTTGCATTGTTAAAACAAATGCATCAAATGTTCTTATTATTTTCTACCATCGTGTAAAACATTTCCTAGACAGGTTATACCTAACCCTGTCGTCTACACCCCCCACTTGAAAATTTAACGTTCTCGAAAATGTCATTACCTTCGTCTTATTTTTTATCGATTCTCATTTCATACCCATCGAGCTAAATTTCGTCCTGATGCGGATTGAATTTCCGCAAAACCAGCCTCGGCCTTATATCGACGAAGAACCCCTTCCCCTCGTTAGACGTGCTATTTCTGATCGGCGGGAGTCAAAATTTGATTCCCCTAGAGGCATTGTCACGGCTGATTAATCACGCACTGCACGACCGTTTCGAGGTGATGGTTGAGATGTGCGTCACGGCCCACTGGCCGGCACAAGACCAGCGGCAGGGGCGTTTAGTGAAGCACCAAGGGTCGGCCACAGACTGCTCTCATTCAATTCAAACGGACGCGATACCCGATTTTGCAATACTTTGCGCACGTCACACTATTTGACTGCAAATAAAAACGTCATTGATGGTATAACTTAAAGAACCCCACCGACCGCCGTTTCAATCCATCTGGAAACAGCTTTCAAATAACAACAACCCGAGGATCAAGGTTTAATTTATTCTTTTGCAATAAGGAGGAGCGGTAAAATAGAATTAATCCCTCAAAAAAAGGGCAATTTGTTTTTAAGGGAATGTAATTTCGTTATGTGCCCTTTTTATAATTATAAGTTTTATAAATGTTAATATTTTACACATCAAATATTTAAATTAACAAATTATGACCGCATTTGCATAGCTCGAACTAAAAAAAACAATAAATATTTGACAAAAAAATCGCCCGACCCCTCAATTCTTTTACGCCGGACATTCTCCCCTGACTGAGTTACACTATTTACTTATTTCAATTCTTCGCCTCACACATTCTTTCATGAAAGTGACATATTTTTCGTGCAGGGCATGTATTCAGCTTTTTCTTCATATACTCTCAATTTATGCATTTAATATTTCAATCAATAAACTAAACATAAATATATCTATAGCAAAATGATGACAGATATCACGTGGCGAAATCTATTCGCTCTATGCGCATGAGACCTACGGGGTCCGTGCAAACCCCTCCGCCATCTCACAACTCCTGCCTGTTGCCTTCAAATGTATTTCGGCATATACCAGGGCTGAACAAATGTATATGTTTCCATTCAGTAAATGCGCAAATGCAATAATTTCACGCAATAATAACGATTTAATTAATTAATGGCTATATTATGATGATAATCACTTTCAATAAACGTTGGAGATTAAATACTGGGCGCAAAATAGACCATTTTTAATACGCTGCCATTAACGGGGCTCATGTACGTCCGCCAGAGTCAGTATATTGGTTCATCTCCGATTGGCGTAGTTTATCCCAGAACGGATGCCTGGCGTCGTCTTCTGCAGTTTATCATTAGGCGATGTATGCACAAGTATTCAACGACATCATCAATAGCACTCGAATCGAATGAATTATAGCATTCCACGAATCACTCACAGTTCCAACTGGTTGAAAATCTCGCTGAAATCAAAATTCAACAGCATCACGCAAAATTGTGTAGCTTCAGGCGTTATGTGGTGGAAGTCGAACGTAATGAATAAACTTTGTCGTCTCCGGCGTAACTTTATGGAATTTGCATTACATATTGGAATGAAATTATTGACTTAGTAATTCCACACACTTCATTTAAAAAACAAGGCCCAGGTTTCGACGTCGAACGTCATCACGCGGCCGATGATGACGTTCAACGTCGAAACCTGAGTCGTGTTTTTTAAATAAAGTGTGTGGAATTACTAAGTCAATTATTTCATTTCAGTAATGAATAAAAGATCGTAGCGCTTTTTCACTTGATAGAATTTATTGTACCGAATAAAAAATATATTAAATAATAAAAAAGTAAAATAATTTTCTCAAGTGGAAAAGTGCTACGATATTTTATCCATTAGCATCGCGCCATTTGGGGCGAACGGTCAACCAATCGCACACTGCAATAAACAAAGCCATGCGTTTACTTTATTTTTGTTAAATAAAGGCCATACAAGTTTCAGTCCGTTTTTCACAAAAGGCAAAACAAGCGACGAATTCGTTTCCTTCTTCAACTCCACGGAAGGGGACTTAGCAAGGCTATTAGAGCTACTTAACGCGCCCTGTCGACCCTAAGGGTTCGGACTGAACGAAAATAGAAGTATCAAGGAGAAGAAGAGCTCTGGCCAGAGGGGTTCCCTCCACCCTGGCTACCACTTCCCTCCCATTAACCTCTCCCCACTCTCGAGCACAAAGACTTCCATTTAGCCCCGAATCAGTGCCGCCCTTCGGACGCCCCCTCCCTCGCACCCACAAACAAGAGAGAGAGAGAGGAAGTGAAGTAGATGGAAGGGAAGACGAGTGGTCAGGAGTGAAGAGTAAAAAGAGAAGGAAAAAGAGGATCTAAAAATCCCTTCCGCTGGCATCCCAAGGGAATATTCGTCGCTCGTGCTTCGACGGAACTCGCGCAAGCAAGTAAACAAATAAACAAATGCGAATAAGGGAGCGTGTATTATTGCGCCGCCGTGGGAACGGGAATTGTGGGGGAGAAAAAACTGAAGGACGAAATTCCATTTCCATCCACCGAGAGAGAGCTTCCCGCGTTCCGGGGGTGAAACACTTGCGAATGCACAACAAACAAACCCGAACGTCGAGGGAGAACCGACCGGCACTTCCGGTGCGGAGGGCACACGAGAAGCAGGGAGAGTCAGTCGTCGATCGGCCCGAGGGCAAACGGGTCCGGGGCGGTGGGTGCTGTGGTGGGCGCGGAAGACGGGTGCGACGGAATAACTTCCGGGGGATGAGAATATCGCGCGCTCGGATGCGATCAAGAGGAACGCCCACACCAATCGGAGATGACACGGGCCGAGGTCACCAGAACACAAGCCACGTCGACATGGACACATAAATACCCCGCGATTCACCAAAAAGGTGTTTGCCAGGGGGTACAAGCACCAGGGGGAAAGGGAGGAAGTGATAAGGGAGGAGGAAGGGAAAAGGGAAAAATATTAAGTCATAAAAACTATGAAATAACGTGCAAAGGTGTATACGTGCCGGAGTAAGACTTAATTCAAAACATCCGAGAATCTCGTACGCTAGGAAACTAAACAGTGCACACTATTTTAACCGAACATGATGGATGGATCCTTCACCATGACAATGCACCTGCACATTTAGCATTGACTGTTCGCCAGTTTATGGCAAAAAATTCAATCACCTTGATCCTTAATCATCCTCCCTATTCGCCAGATCTCGCCCTCTGCTACTTTTTCCTATTCCCAAAATGCAAAAATGTGATGAGGGGACATCACTCGGATGATGTGGACACTATAAAGCAAGAAGCGATGAGAAAACTAAAAATCCCAACTGCCGAGGACTTCCAAGGGTGCTTTAAACAAAAGAGGGAAAGAAGATGGAATGATTGCATAGCAACGAATGGAGAATACTTTGAAGGGTGTAAAATCGATGAAGACTAAATTTTGCAAAATAAAGTTTTTATGGCTCCAGTTCGCGTATTTATTGGACAGATCTCGTATGTCAATTCACCTAATAAATCAGTCCTTTGCTATGCAATAAAAAAGAGAATAAAAATGAACCACACTCATGTATACGACAGGCATCCACCATGACAAGATGGGTCAGAACTGTTCACATAAGATGGCACTTGTAATTTTCACCCTCTTCATGTTTCACTGTTGCCAACGAATTCCGCAACAGAGCCTCTTCTCGTGGTTTACAAGTGCTTCACACTTTTTCTTCTCAAGGATTCGGCCTCTGGCACAGCTTCTACAACTCTGTTTCTGATTCTGAGCGATGCAGCCATTTGCATTCCTCTTTTCCCGCTCTGAGCGCATCAAGAAGCTAATTTATTAATTTTAATTTCTTCTCAACAAGATGTAGTATTACAGAATGAGCTTCAAGTGGAATTAAACAATTGCGATCAGAAAATGATTATGTTGAGTGTCTTAATAAGTTGGCAATTTATTGTATTTTTTAATTTTATTTTGTATTAGTCCGAAAACAGCACTTAGACCTTTACATCGGACTTCAAATATTGACATAAAAATTTGACAATCACATACACCCAAGCCCAAAGGTGGAGAAAAAACAACCTAGGAGGGAATCGAACCCGCGACCTCTGGGTTGGCATTTGAAATGGAAATGCTGACATAATACGCTGAGTTCGCACATCTGTGTCACGAAGGAGTTTCTTTAAAGCTCTATCCATTTTCTACGGCGTGCATTAATACGTATTGTGTTAATGGTTTCCTCACGTGGCAGAGACCGACCAACTTTTGATGTACGCGTACAATCATTTCAACTCAACGCACATCGACTAATTTCAGGAATCAAAGTTCACTGCAAGAGTGCATGCCCAGGCATTGAGGCGTATTTCCAGAGTGGGCAAAAGATGCAAAACTATGAAAATGGAAACTTAAAAAATAAAATAATAACCGAGGAAATCATCGCTCAAAAGTCTAATATCGCAAGAAGTAATCTTATCGATTAATAATGAATAATAGAAAACAATGACTTTTTTAGGTACTCTAATTTCGTATTCATAACTTCCGATGCTCGATACCAATTGGTAATTGGTATCGAGCATCGGAAGTTATGATTTCACTGCCTCGTCAATGATTGCAGTGACCGCTGAAAAGACATAAACCCGAGCCTGATGTTCGAATCGAGGACCTCTGGGCAGTGGGCGATCGGCATTGGCGAAGGGGAAATCCATTCGAGACTCGGGAATAACTCAAGCTACTCATCCGGACACTGCACCGACTGGTGTAGTCCGTTCGCACCAGGTCTCATCAAATGAATTCAACACTACAAGAAGGGAGATGCAACTTACCAAGACTGTATCATGCAAGTGTGACAATTATCTTGAATTGCAGAAAAAGATTGTGTCCTTACCTGTAAATATAAAAGAGCATTCATTAACATTCGTTCAAATAAAACATTGTCGTTACATTTTATGACAATCATACTATCTAACTGGGTAAAGAAAAAAACTCGATGACTTTCGAGTAAAGATGCAGGGAGAAAGATTTGTAAAAACTTTGATAAGGAGGAGAGTTCGACATGGTTTGGGACCTGAAACAAAACGGCATGAGGACAATCGCAAATCAAATGCTTTTGAAATGTGGAGTAGAGTAGTGAAGTGAAAATGGAGGGAAAGGAATAGGGGAGAGGGAATGCTAGAAGGTGAGGGGAGAGTTTGGGGCAATCGGACGAAGGCAAAACAAGTGGATGGCGAGCGTTTTGATTAGCGGAGGAATGTCGACGGTTAAGATAAAGGTAAGCTGAGCTGTGTATATGCACGCTGTGCGGAATGAAGGGGGGCAGGAAGTATGCTGATTTGAATAAGGGTTCCTAATAAATTGCAGTCGTAATATCACCTTGGGTAGAGTTTAGAAGGGTCTCAAGTGTCCATTCAAAACTAATAATTACCGGAAAACTTTTGTTAATAATAAGAGGGCTGACCAGCAAGTAACTTACGTTTCGGCCCAGCGTGGCGACACTAACTTGGCGTCTAACGTCCATACACTCAGTACTACTCATCCTGCTGTGGTAGTGTGTGTGCAGACTGTGGTTCTTCTTCTATTTTGCTCACATTGCAAACTGATAAAATGTATGCGCCGCAATAGAATATCCCGCTAGTTGTGAAGCGCTATCTGTGATTAGGTTTTTAACTGGCAAAAAACTGACACGAGCCAATTGAAATTTATTAGCAACTTTGGGAAGTGTGTACGGAGTTGGAATAATGAGTGAAGGCGGAGTGAGGCAGTGGTGCATTCAGTTTAAACATAGCCACAGTGCCAATGTTCACGACGAGGTCCACCGCTGTGGTCGGCCTTGTTTAGTGACAGATAAGAACTGACGGTGAAAATCAACTGTGAAAATCAACGAAAAAATCCGGGAAAAACGCCGATTTACGATTACGGATCTCTCGCTACACATCTCCTAGCAACAGAGAGCTTTGACGGTGAAGCAGAATTGCATGCTGGTGTAAACAAGTGGTTAAAATGTAAGGCGGCAGATTTCTTCGGAGACAGAATTCAAACGCTTGAGTATCGTTATGATAAATACCTCAATTTGGATGGCGACTATGTAGAAACATAGTGTAAAAATTTTCCTTTCAAATTTAACTAATAAAACTTTGTCTTGTCACTAGGTTCATTTTTTACAGGTATTTCAAAACGCAAGTTACTTTCTGAGTTTTCGCAGTCATTTAGTTCGGAGGGCAGCCAGTTCGAACCCGAATAGTGGAACCCCTCTTCGGGGGTAAGCTCGATTGAATCTCGAAGCATTCAATTTTCCGAGGCGAGGGGAAAAGCGGACAATTCCCCAAATCCTGATGCGCGCGTTTCATAAGCCGTGTAGCGCCTCACATATATGATCACATTCTGAACAAAATCAAACGCAACCACACATTCTAATTCATAACGAAAATGTCAAAACTAAGTAGACTCGACACACGCCCATTAATGCAAGATGCAGACAAGCATGTAAGTGTACGTGTTCTTTTGAATGCCCACCAATATTTATAATAGCATATTCATAAGTGCCTTTACATCTCACACCACACCCCCGTGCGGGATATTGTGTAGGTGCAAGCATACTAGATCGAATGTAACGTAGAAAGCAGCTAGGTTTGTGAAAAGTTGTTAAGAACAAATAGCCGTGTCACGACACTTTTGGCAGAGTTAGGATGGGAGAGACTAGTCCGACCGTAGGCTTAAATACAGGTCAAAATTACTGCGTAAATTTCAGGCAGATTAAATCTCAGAAGACATTAAAGACCTACAAGTATACTTATACTACAGGCCCCCGTTAGATCAGATCACGTAAGTAAAATCAGGTAGATGGTGGAACAGATGGATTTAAAATGTTTTTCCCTCGTAACATTAGAGATCATAGGAGATACGACAGCAATCAAGTAGGAGATAATTAGAATAGGCAATTCTTATATTTGTCGATATCCTGCATTTTATATTTTTTATTTCATAGACCCATCTTTTTAACGGTCCTCCCACATGATTTGAGTATACGCCTCCTGTTACTGAATACTCTTTGCATGTGATTACCTTCTTTCGTGCGATTAACATTTTTCGAGTCCATGATCAAACTGATATCTGCGTGAAGGTGACGTGATTAGGATTGTAGTGGTGCCCTAACACCCCCCGCCACACGCCCTTGCGGCGGCTCGCGGGGTATATTGTGCAGATGTAGATACTGCAACAGGGGCACCGCCGACGGAATGAAGAAGCTGCTTAATCAACTAGACAAAAGAGGAGACTCCACTGGATCAACCGGCTAGCACGCCTCCCGCCCCCCCCCCCCCGCTCCTCCTCCTTCCCTCCGCGGCGCATGAGTGACCCTCGGCACGAGTTGGCCTCGTGCCTCAGCTGCCCAGCGAACCGCGAATCCGAACAATCAAGATTTGCGAATGCATTTCAATCTCGCTCCTCACACTCTGGAGGGCTTTCTGCTTCCTTCCTGGAAAAGCCTCCCCGAGTGTTTCCAAAGTACGTGGAACACCTTTGACCGCCGAAGCGGCGACCTCTCACCCGCAAACACTTGCCACGCCCTCACGTGAGACCCACCCGGAAAATTGAAAAACAAAACCTCGCCTACCATTATGTTTCTGTTTTAGAACGACCGTTGATTAGTTCAAACAGTATCAACGATTGCCTCGTGGACGCGTAACCACAATTATTTTTGAGCCTGTCAAGAATGTCGCCTCGATTGCTTTCTATTGTCGTATTTGCCATTTTTTTACAATCTGCTTTCAACGCTTAGATGCTATCGAGTGCTAGGGTGATCCAACAACCGCTTAACAAGGCATATTAATCGTCTGAAAGCAGTAAACATTACCTTCCGCAGTTATTCTCAAATGCAAACAAGAAAACATTTCAACCTGAGTCACAACTTCTCTGTTCTCCTCGGTCCGTGTTCAAGATACGACGGCTGTCACAAAGGTAACTTACGTTTCGGCCTAGCGCGGCGGTGGGTAGAGCGAGAGACTATCTTGGGGTCTTAATGTCCCTGCACTCAGTACTACTCATCCTGCTGTGGTAGTTTGTGTACAGACTGTGGTTCTTCTTCTACTTTGCTCACAATGCGAACTGTGAAAATGTATCCGCTGCAATAGAAAACACCGCGACTTGTGAAGTGCGATCTGTGATTAGGTTTTTAACTGGCAAAAAACTGACATGAGCCAATTGAAATTCATGGACAACTTTGTGAACTGTGTACGGAGACGGAATAATGAGTGAAGGCGGAGTGAGGCAGAGGTCGGCCTAGACTTGTGGCTAATGAACTGACGGATGGCCAGTTATTGGAAATTATGGACTCAAAATTGAAGAATAAAAAATGTAGCAGCGGTCATCATCCAGTAATCATAGGACACAATGTAGGACACTTCCTCTCCGGAACCGCTACTTCCTCGACTCTGGTGACAACCGGAAAATGTCCATTACGTGTTACACCCAACGATCAATCCAACCGGGAAGGTTGCAAGAATTCGTAGAGGTATACGCAAGGCCTAAGCGATTAATACTCACACCCATCTTGCATGTGTGTGAGGAAAAAATCGCAAACAAAATTTTAATTCATACTCGCCACTTAGAAATACCTGAATAGAGTGTTTTGAAGAGGTCAAGACTGCGATAGCGGTTGGAATGGAAGACAGGCTATTGGCTTTTAAAGCGTCTCATCTACATCTACATCTACATAATACCCCGCAAGCCGCCGCAAGGGCGTGTGGCGGGGGGTGTTAGGTCACCAACCGTAAAAACGAAAAATACCACATGCAAAAAACAACACGGAAAATTACACCCCAGCAGCGCACACACTCATGCAAAACTCCCTCCATCCAATACTCATGCAAACACATAAACCGCAAAACAACAAAAAACTGCACCCCAGGATACAGCACGAAAGCCATCCTAAAACACGCAAGCCAGGACACAACAAGCAAGAATGTGAAACATCACTACCACATGAAAATGCACCACAAAACACTCAACCCCCCAAAGAGACAGTAAAAGGAAGGGAATTCGACCCAACGTTGCAGGTAGCAGGAATTTCCCCCCGCGGAGAGGGACGAGGGATTGAAAGGGAAACTTAAAAACAGATGAACAGAACACGAATGAGGTCATTCGGAAAGAATGGGTTATTATAACAAAACACATAAGGTTAGTGGAGGAGCATGCATTTAAGTAGAACTAATTATTTTTTAGACACTGAAGGGTGGCAAGTGGAATTTTTACTATCTATAATCCTACAGTTGCTATCCCGTATTGTCCGTGGGAAGAAGGAGTCCTTGAGTCGGCTAGTCCTGGCATCTATTTCCCGAATTTTATATGCATGATCCAAGCGACCAATGTATGTAGGAGGACGAATGATCTGCGAGACCTCGGTGCTGAAACATGCGGATCTGAATTTATTTAATAATTTCAGTCTTGCATTGAATCGTCTCTCTTCTAATGATTCCCACCCCAAATCCATGAGCATTTCGGTAACGCTTTGCGTTTTATCGTAGGAATTTTTTACAAAACGGGCTGCCCGGCGTTGAACCTTCTCAATTTCCCGAATGAGACCTTTTTCACTCGGGTCCCACACGCTGCATGCGTATTCTAAATGAGGCCTTACAAGAGCGTGGTAACAACGTTCCTTGACCTTTGAGTCACTTTTGCCGACAATGCGTCTAATGAATCCCAATTTTTTATTTGCTTGACCGCAGACTTTACGTATGTGAGTCCCCCAAGTTAAGTCTTTAGTGAATGTGACACCTAGGTATTTTACCGTATCAACTACTGCCAGGTCACCTCCAGCTAATTTGTAAGCAAATCCCGTTGATCTTTTAAAGAAATTTACCACTGAACATTTATTATAATTTAGAGTCAATCCCCAGTTAGAACACCATTTAGTAATGCAATCTAAATCCTGCGCTAGAATAAAACGATCCTCATCCCCAGATATCTCCCGATAGATCACCGTGTCATCCGCGAACATCCTAATTTTACTTTTCACTTCGCGGTTCAAATCGTTAACAAAAATCAAGAAAAGTAACGGCCCGATCACACTTCCCTGAGGTACCCCCGACGTGACTCGAACGCTGTCGGAACTAGCGCCATCAAGGACTACCCTCTGTTCCCGCTCTGAAAGAAAATCTTTAACCCAACTTATGGCGCCCTTGTTTATACCCGCGACCTTTAATTTATGAATGAGTTTACCATGTGGGAAAAGCATACCATGTGGTCTCCAGCATACATACCACATTAACAATTTAAGCAAAGAATAGAAGGCATCATATCTATGTATAAAGTTCGGAAAGTACTCGTTTACCTTTGAACAATTCCTGTGAATACATATATAATAAATGTGAAACTCCAATAGCCGTAAACAGTTTACCTTTCTAAACAAAGTAAAATTGAAATAAATTGGCTAGCGCCACAAGTCAAGAAGGGGTAAAAGGTAAAAAAGGATAATGAGGTAGGTAAAGGTAAATTATTCTGATACTTGCTTCGACCTAAAGCAATTAGCGAACGCAAGAGCAAAGAATATTAGAAGAGCGTTTAGCGATCGAATTACCGAATGTTCTTCAGTGTGTGGCGGGCGCCCCGTGCAGTACACGCTGACAAGAGGCGAGGGGGTGGGCGAAAATGAGAGGCCGTTGAAAGGGATGCACTCGTAAAACACACGAGACAAAAGAAGGCAGACAAGCGGATGAGTTGTTTTGTTTGAAGTGTTAGTCAAGGCGAAAGGGGGACATGTGGGGATTCAGGGAAGGCACACCCCCGGGTAGAAAGCACGAGGAAAGGACCGAGGGCATGGTGTTACACCACAGATGCGCAGTCCTTCGGTAGTTCTAAGCTCTTCCGAAGAGCACAACGATGTGAAACTTCTTAAAAAGAATGAAGTAATGAAGATGGAGCCAATCGACGAACTTGTCTCTGGGCTTTCTGAAGCAGTTCATTGCCCACCGCAGACGGATGGACAGCTATTAGACATCATGTACATCTGTCTGTTCACTCTTAAACCAACAACACCACTGACGCAAAACACTGTCACTCATCACCAAGTCGGTGCACAGCACAAAATTCCCCATCAATGTCAGCAGGTTTTAAGTCTATTGCCAGTGAAAATCTTATTATTAAACGGTTTTTACATTTGGCGGGATTTCTAATTGGTTGGCTCATTTTGAGTCGCTACTGTAAAAAGATAACCTTCCAGACACTGCAGCTCGAGGCGTACTGTGCGCGGCGGTGCACCCGACACGAAACCCTCCCACACATACGGTGTATCTTACCCTATTGACACTCGACCCCTGTGGCGGCACGCTTCTGACATCCGAAGGAAGAGATGACAAGGTGGTGCCCATGGGGGCCTCGGCCGAACTCCCTGGGCCCACCACAGCCTCGACATCGACCTAAATACCCCGCGACTCACCAAGAACGTGTGTGGCAGGGGGTGCAAAGCACCAGGTGGGAAGTGTTGGTGATAAGGGAAGATGTTGGAGAGATAGGGAGAAGGGAAAAATATTCGGTAAAAAAAATATCAAATACCGTGAAAACTAGTATACATGCTGGAGGAAGACTTAATTCAAACAAGGGTTGATTAACCTAATAAATTAGTCATTTATTATACAAAAAAGGGAATAAAAATCTCAAAGATATTTGAAGGGAAGAATTTATTGCTCTGGGATGGCTCCTCGAAACCTTTTGGAGAGACTTTAAGGGTGTGATGTTCGAGGTAACCTGGCCGACATTCTGTAACCTATTGAGCCGGTAGCTCTACATCTTAAATGCTCATGGAAAGAGTCTCAGAGCAATTGGAAAGGCGAAGGGGGGGAAGGGGTCGGTTTCCTCCCCTCTTCCTATTTGGGTGAACTTGGTTACAACATTGTCTTAACCCCGTCGATGGTGCTGACTAAGAACCTGGGTGCGGTGGAACCAACAATCAGTCGCGGAACATTACTTCTGGCTACTCGCGCACCACCCCTGAACCCTAAACCCTCCCCTCTACCACTTGTGTCGCGCAACACCATCGACCAGGCCAATGCTGACTGACTACAGGCGTGGTGGATTCCAGTGGAGTGGCGGGGTGCGGTGGAGAGAGGCCAGCACCCGGCGTGGTGCAGCAGTCAGTCGGCATCCAGGGCCCTCGCAATCGACTCGGCGAGTGACTTCCCCCTACCCCCTCTCCCATTTACGGACCCTGTCCAGTTTACGGGAACTATTCCATCGTCGCGGGGGAGGATTACCCCTTTTTAATGGTTTTCGGGGGGGGAGGGGAAAGAGGGGGGGGGGGTGTTGGCCGAACGTTTCGAAATGAGCGCGGCGAAGACAGGAGGTCGGGGGGGGTTAGGGGGTTGCGGCGGCTGGCGTGCTTCACTTGTTCCCGCAGCTGCGTACACCTGTCCCGTCCGACCGCGGCGGCGCTCCCCTCCGCCCACGTGACCCCATCAAGACGGACGGAAGTCCGCGGCGCAATGCGAAGGTTGTTATTTTTTTCTCTTCAATGAACGCCTCCGTCGTCATATTTCTTCGAATGGCTTCCGAGTGACGAGCCAAAATGGCCATTTGTGTGTTGTCATGAATGAGTGCCACGTCGGAGGGAAAATGATGGAGATACGTAAACGGTGGAGCCGCGATTTTCTCACGGAGCAAAACGATTAAAAAATGCCAAACAATTCAAAACACTTTCTGAACCTAGATAATTTATTTAGGTTATTGAAAATTGCGTACTAAAACGAAAAGAAAGTCTGAAAGGAGAATATTTAGAAGTAGTACACTTAGGGATATAGCGTCGAATCGGTTCCTATTCATGAAGAAAGTTGCAAGGGCGAAAATTATAACCTAGCTTTGGCACAACGTCATCCACTAATTGCATTTAACTATGCGATAACTTCATGCTAAATAGCTAAAGAAAACTTTCATAACACACACGACTGCTTGCAACGGCCGTGGGACGATCGCTCGCAATAAAGAGAGGAATTCTATCCCGCGTGAAACACATAAGGGGAAGAGGTGGACAAGTTAGAAAAATAATTGGGATTTAGAGAAATGCCTCTTTTTCCATAGTGATTTTTTCGCTTCACACAATCTGGAACACCTTACCTGCAAAAATATTCGAGCCCTTTCCTAACAGTGTGTATACTTTTAAGAATAGATGTAAGGTAAATACTATATGTAAAAATTTGATTTATGTGTGGTGTATGGTATTATATGTTATAGCTTAATTTTTTTTATATATATTTTTTTCTTGCTGATTAATGGTTGTAAATGGGATGAGGATTCACTTGTTTTGTTAAAGAGATTTGTGTTTGTCTGGTTTTATGTATTATGTATAATCGGCTATTTGTCAACACGAGGGATTTAACGCTCTACATAGCATAGGTTATTTGACTGGAGAAAAAAAACTTGTGGTTTATTATTTTGATATTCCTCATTAAATCGTTCTTATTTATACCGGAAACCATGCTTCTTGTTTTCACAGTGTTAAAATGAATAAACGATATGAATGAAACAATCTTAATTTTCCAATCCAACTTCTACTTCTTAAGGCCGGAGCAGTGTCGGTGTCACTCATGTCATTTCAAAGTGCCCATTAATATAAAGACGCATTCACGCGCATCCATCAAATGCCGAAAAGCATTGTTGGGGAGGAGGAGGACATGGGTGGAGGGGAGGGCGGGGGAAGGAGAGGGGGCGGGGTCGGTTTAAGCAGGGGAGGAGGGAGGAGTGCAAGGGTAGGTGTGGTGATGAGTAGAATGGGATGCTGCGATTGGGTTTTCGGGCACTGGGCTTGTTGGAGGTGTTGATGAGCGTCTAAAGCCTCTGAATCCCAAAGATGCTCGGGCAACCATTCACTGCCGATAGATTGAAGGTGCCGTTTTAATAAAAAATTTCGGTAAAAAATTTTTAATACTGATGTGTTCGAGAAGTGTAGAAATCAGACCGTCGGTTAAGTGTGCGCATGATCGCAGATCGTACATTGGTATTGATTAAAAGACAGTGCACACACCATTATATCACTGAAAATTTAGCGATGCAGAAGATCTGCGCTAAACTCGTCCTCCCGATGGTCTTTGGACGGATGATCGAGAGAGCGGAGTCGCGAGTGTCTGATGGCGAAGACCTGCGCGGCATCGCGACGATTCCCCAACCCAGTTACAGTCCGGTGCTTGGCACCGGCCGACTGTTTCCTATTCGGATAAAAGTGATATCCTCCCTCCCTCACAGGACAACACCACCACGGTGCCCTAAGAGCCGTCAATGAAGATTGCACGCGTACCCTTAATGAGTACCCTTATCCGGAATCCGCCAACCAGGGATCCTGCGAGTCGAGGAAAAGCCGCAAGGGCAAACAAGGGCAGACCCTTAAGGGATGTACTTAAAAGAACTTTTAGGCATTACAGCAATATCGGAAATCTATTTTTTCGAAATTCTTCCCGATACTTTCCAGAATAACCATATGTGGTCATTCCTTTGTTGACCAATGTGGGAAGTGCATTTTGAAGTGAATGGAGATCATTTAAGCATCTTTCACATTGCATTCAATATCCATCGCCGCAGCGCTGCAGCATTCGCCTCTGACACGTCTCATTTTTTTGAATGTCCGCTGTGTGCTATGGAACACCACCTTTATATGTAATGCCCTGTGGATCGTGCCTCGAATCAGACTCGGGATTTCTGTTCTGATGCCTGCGTTTATTCCTTTCGTCTTCTATACTTTATGTCACTCCTTAACCAAACGAAAATGAACAAATCAGCCAAAGAGAGATTTAATCCGCCCTGTGCGTCTGGCGGCATCAAAGATCAGCCCGCATTGCCGGCGGTTCTCCGGCGGGAGTGCGGCATCCGCCACCAAGCCCTCCGAGTGTCCGCGATGATTGCTCGAATCACATGAATGACTACCACTCTAACCAACAAGTCAGCGTTCACTCTTCTCGTCCAATCAGTGCCGGCATATTATTTGTCAATTAGCGATGTATGGCCCGTAATGAGGCCGGAAATACGGCGATTGCCTAAGAATAGTATAACATTGCAGCACGCCGAAACAAATCTTAATTGTGGATCTCAAAGATTAGGCCGTTGATCAAAAACCAATGAACAGTTTTCAGAAAGCATATGGGAAATAAATACGAGGGTAGGCTGAAAACTTATGCACACATGCTTGTAGACCACAAAAAAATGACCTTCAGAAGCACTCCTGGTGGCATGTGGAAGTAACATTCCCCCCCAACACGCATGCGCAGGCTTGAGGTCATTACATTCATCCAGTGTATTTTAAGAATCGGAAGTATGGAGATGTATTCTAGTCAATAGTAATTCTAGTAAAGCTAGTGAGTTAGTAAAGTAAAGTTCTAGTAGTGTCAACGCGAGTTAAATAGCTTGCTGTTATCGAATTGTTATCTGCTGAAAAAGTGACACCTATTGAGATGATTCATCGTCGTTTAAAGGTTGTTTATGGTGACGATGCTGTTGATAGGTCTACCGTAAATCGATGGGTAGTAACATTTCGTGGTTCCGAGCCTGGGAAAGCCATAATTGTTGAAGAAACACGCAGCGGACGTCCGATCACTGCCACAGGCGATGAACATCGCAAACTCGTCAGGGATTTGATTCAAAATCACCGGCGAATCACTCAAAAGCGTATCTCCTCAAGAGTAATCATTACACCTCGGACGATGAGGTGAAGGCAAAAATTCGAATACAGCACACTGTTTAACTCGCGTCTCCATACTTCCGCTCCTCAAAATACACTGGATGTGTCATTTGCGCACGTATAAGTTAAAAAGGTTTTCCCATGAATACCTACGCCTCTGTGGGTGCATTTTTGCATGAACTTGTAGATTTTCCATGTGGTTTTATTCTCTTTTACGAGTGGTGACGTAACACCCCCCGCCATTCGCTCCTGCGGCGTCTTGTAGGGTGATATATAAATGTACCTTTAAAACCGTTTAGGCCTTCCTAGTTTCATCAAACGAACGATGAAGATTCATTGGTGGGAATGCAATTGTTAAGGAGAGGTGTAATTTTGCATCAATCAGGCATTAATCCCGAGCGCGCCTTGTTGAGCATCGGTGGCATTCGTAATAATTTATGATGCAAGAAACTAGAGAGTATATATTTAGAAACTAGAGAGAGAGAAGAATGGGAATCCGTGAATCAAGACTCAAGAGCAAATTGTTTCAACTGCTGGAAAAGTAAAACCAGAACGGTTTGAACGCAGACGCCTTGGCATGCATTTCTCACATCACGTGGGTACGGAAGACCACAGTGAAAAATTACGGAAAATGGACATTCTAATCGATAAGAGTAATGCCTTTCCCTATGTCCCACTCGCGATCACGATAGTAGAGCGAGCAATCGAAAAAACCATTAAAAAATCCTCCAAAATGGAATGTACCCACATTCTCGTCTCGAGTTAATGAACACATCGCTGGAGAATTAACACGCGCGCCATGGAGACACGGACTCCAGCGTGAAATGCAAATTGTGAAAACTATATCACACAGGATAAAGAATGACCTAGAGAAATGGTCCAAATAAGACGTAACTATAAATGAAAATTATTTTAAGAAAAAAAAAATTATGCAACGGAATAAAAATAATTCATACCTGTATGAAGCTGAAATTATTTTTTAATTAGTTTAAAAGTTCGTTAAATACAACGAAAAACAGAATATAAACATGCCATCGCAACGCGATTGAGTCGGAATATGGATGCGTCGTCTAAATTCAGAAAATGCTCCCTTTGCTTCTGCGGCAGGAGTCGACGCAAAAACCTCGCACCCACGGGAGTGATAAAGCGACGCCAAAACCCATCAAAACCCTTGGGGTTGTCTCGTGGAAGGGATTGGAGAGAAGGGAGGGTCGATTTACGTCGCTCGATGGCAGTTAAATAAATGACAAGAAACAATATGGGAACACGCGTGGCAGAATACATTAGGCGAACTATTTTATTAGGCGTTAAAGGCATTAAAATATGAGGAAGGCTTTTAATAGAAGTTTATGGGGCACTTTTCAGAACTGGGTCAGATACAATATTTGACCCTACGCCGTTAAGTTTAACTTCCTTGAATCCGTCTAAGCGGCATTTATTGCTCCTTCCTGTTATTTATTCCGTTTAAATCGGTTAATATTGCGAGAAAAATCGCCCTTCGACGGTTCCTTACTCACGGCGGAGGAAGACCTACGATAATCCTCATTAAAACTTCCTCCCTTTGCATTGCCGTAAAAATAACCGATTGGACACAGCTTCTTTGTCGGTAGTTTGACCGTGCATTTAAGAAGAAAAAAAATAGCAGCAGAGTTGACAGAGTATTTTTTTTGTGTGTGGGAAGAGAAGAGGTCACTACTACCGTCGTTGGAGATTTATTAAAACTGGAATATCTTGAGAGTAACAATAAATCCAAGTCGAAGAATAGCAACAGCTGCACGTTTGCAATGAATGAAAGCTAATTAGACCTTCAATATGTAGCTATGAATGTAACGTATGTATGCTCGTTCTCTTGTAAGCAAGGTTAATCTCATCTTTCGCATTACAACATTCCCGAACCAGTTCTAGGTAATTTGCGCGTCAGGGGTGATGCACCACAATTCCAACTGCTCTTTTCTTATACAGCTGAAGGATTAAAAATATGCAGAACACGAAGCTTTTTGGAGGAGAGGTAAATACTGGAGTATACACTTGACGGGTGGACAACATGTCCATTGCGCAAAAAGGCATTTCGCAAGTGTTCCACACAAGATGGCTCAGGGAGAAGTTTTAAAACAGTTATGTTTGCAACGAATGTCAAATCATCATTCGCACAACCGGCATATGATAGTGAACTTTCGATTTTGTTTGCCAGACGGTTGTATTACACAGAAAAAAGAGTCGCTTATCTGACATCATTAGAATAAATAAATCTTTAACGAAAGTGAAACTTGTCAAAAATAACGAAGAAGACTATTGAAAAAAAATGAGTGGTTAAGAATATTATAAAACAAAGAATGCTGCAGAAAGCGAATTTTGCGTCGGCTTTTTCCACGCTTCTCTAGCCAGTTAGCATAAATTGAAAAGCCAGTTTCCAGAACACTACTCGCGCGTGAACATAAAAAACGACCACATTAAGTACGAGCGCACACACTGTGAGAATTTGAAACAAATGAGCGAATAAATTCACCACCCCTTTTAGTAAGGCTATGAAAAATTATTTCAGACATGACTGACTCATAATTTACCCTCGCGCGGCTGTTGACGGAGGCACTCCCGGGTTCACGAAGCGCTGAAGCCTCGGAACGACGGGGAACAGGGGGGGGGGTGACGGAGGGCCCGGAAAATGGAACGGAGGGGGGGGGCGTGTGATGGGACCCTCGGAGGCCAGGCGCAACTCAATGCCATTCCTCGGATTTTCAACGCCTAAGATGTAATGGGTCGGGTCCAGCGAAACGGAAAGCGTTGAAAATGCCGTTACTAGTCGGCGAAGGTCACTCAGATGGCTGGAATGCCACTCGCCGCTCTCCTCGCTTCTGTTTAACTTTCCGGAAGCCAAGGAACGACGAGCAACGACTTTTTTTCATCGCGCCATTTTTTTCCACAAAAGCAGTTGTGGAATTAGACACGTTCTGAGGTCACCGACCCCCAACAGCGCCCTCTGGCTGAAATCAAAGTACGGGGGCTGTCCAGAAAGTGATCTCCGTTTTCTTGCAGCGCGAGGATTAGTGGAAGAGGGAGCCGAATGGTCGCTGAATTGACGCACGCAGTGGGTCAGTACGCCTCGAGCTGCAGTGGTCGGAAGGTCGCGCCGCTTGTCAATTGTTTATTCAATAGCGAGTCAAAATGAACATTACAATTGAAATTCCTGCCAAATAAGCAGCCCGTTCGGTGATAAGGTTTGTAACGATAAAAAAAAATTCGAAATTGCTGACATTCATCATTAAGTAATTAAAGCTCTGCATGACCCAAATGAAATTAGAGTGGTGCGTCAGTGTTGCCGTTCGTTTAAGAGTGAAAACAAATGCCCATGATGATGATGATGACAGAAGTGGCCGCCCCTGTCTGTGCTGAACAATGAACGACACCGGGATATGGACAAAAAAGTTCGTGAAAAGCCGGCGTTTTACGTTATCTGAAATCTTTGAAAGGTATTCCAAATATTTCTACGACCATTGTTGTATTTAAACACGACTGAAAAGTTAGGCTACTAAACATGTTTTGTGCTCGTCTCGACGCGGAACTTCCAAGATGCCGAGTCATCGGTTGACTGCGATCTCAGAAAGGCGGCAGAATATTATTCTGTAGGTATTTGAAAACTAGTTCAGAGAATAGGCAAATGTTTAAATCTATTTAGCGAATATGCATAGAAATAGGACAGATATAATATTGCCAAGAGATGAAAATAATAAATTTTCTCTATCCATTCCACCAGGGCACTTTTTATAGCATAATGGAGGATACTTTCTGGAGAACCTTCATATTTTATCTCGTTCGACAGATTAAGAAGATACCTTCACTCTTACGCTCTAACGAGAAGGTATAACATTCCATTATGAATTGGTCTGGCTACTGAATCAATTGAAAGAGCTTCGCAGGCAAAAACGTTACGCTCATACCCAGGATTCACTCGTGCATAGACTTCTTTTGCTCAAGTTCGGCGAATAGAGCATGAATGCAATCGGAGGAGGTCTTATACGGTTGCATAGACAACATGCAAGCATACCAACACCGTCGATTTTGATAGTTGAGGATCAGCTAATACTAACCCCCATATGTTGCGCACCTTTCAAACAATTTAAAAATACATTAATGAAAGGGAAGTCCTTATTCCCTGCGCCGCCTACGGTTTCCCAGTAAGACCTGTTGCCCTGGAAAAAGTAATTACTCGATCATTTATTATTTTCTCATTCCTTAGGTAGATACTAATTTAATAAAGCGATAAGCAAAGCTTCTATCAATTCCTGAATTAGATGGAACTAGTTTCATCATCTGAAAATTCTCAGACGTGTGCGTATTCTATTTTACAATCTTTTCCTCTCGTGAAATGCCCACGCATGCACATAATCTGAACGCTGATGTAATCTAACCCACGTGGCTTCTGTAATGAGCGTAGAATTAGACGCTACAATGTTTTTATAAATCGATCTCAAAAAATAAGTTTCATATAAAATAGTTGAACCTTTTTATGAAAATATAGACAATTTTTTCGGCTACAGCTGCAAGTGATACACTTACGTTTAATGCCATTCAATTTCAACGTTTTAAACTTGACATGAATTTTAACGTTAGTATGTATACGTAGTGTAGATGTACTTTTTGCGCGGAACATGCATTCCGAATCTTTCTTGAAACAGTTCTTATTAATCAGGTATTGCAGGGCTTGTGGGCGCATAGACCGAGGACTGGCTGTCTACTTGTGTGCCTCTCATAACTCCATTATAAATACTATATGTACGCCAGCACCCTGCAACACAACACACCGTATTCCCCTCTATATAATTCAACCGATTCAGGTGAGATATAGTGGAAGTTCGTCATCACGAGAAAACACAAATTTGCACTTTTCCGCAGATTAAAATCTCTTCCCTCGTCATTGTCGATAATGCTTATCGTAAATCCAAAGTACATTGAAGACGGCAGACTTCCGTACGAGAAGAAGAAATCGCAAACATTTAAGAAAAACTTCAAGAAGTAACCAACTCAAAGATTTTCATTTGACTTGGATTATTTTTTTTACTTTTTAGGAAGCCTTAAGAATTATGAACGCCGACTTCTTCTCGCTAACTTCCACCTCCAAATAATTCCCATCCCTCCGCTAAAACGCCACAGTCGAATACGAGGCTTAGTGCGGGGGTGCAGGGGATATCACGCTGCCCCGGCTGCTGTTAGTGCTCAAGGCAATGACATCGAAGATGAAGATATTTGTGAAACTGCTCGCGACGCTGCGAACGACACCTTTGACGAGTACTCATCAATTGAATATCAAGATTATTTCACTGTTTTCATTTTTCTTTTGAAAAAATATTCCCTACTCAATTTTGCCACCATCCCGTTTTCCGAGACTTCGTAGCGACCCGAAAACCTCACTGTTTGCCCTTATGACCCCCAAAAGGAGTTTGCCACTCAATATGCACTCCGTCCACTTTGCCCGTCTACTCCAAATGCATTACAACGACCCCCAGCTCTATTCCATCATGCCTGCGACTTGTTTACTTCCTTTTCCGTCCATTTCGCTCAGTGAATACATCGCCCTCCACACGAACATCGCGAATCCACGCCTCCTCACCTCTTTTTCTCAAACGACCACGTTTTCGCCCAGTGCAAAATTACAAGGTCTGTCCCAAAAGTAGTATGACTTATTAATTTCCGGATAGACGGACGGAGGGGCGGGCGGGCGGCGGTTTATTTGGCTGGGTTCGAGGGATGGGAGTATCAAGAAAGACTATAGAGGCCGGTGGCAGTCGATTTCCAGCCTTTGCGCAGAGCGGATCGTTCGTTTGCGAAACCTCTATGACGTGACCTCGTTATGCTTCGTCATTAACCGGTTACTGGAACAGCGCTACGCCATAAAATAATGCCTTTAACTGCGATAAGCCAGGAAAGAGACTCATGACATGCTCAAGGCAGCTTATGGCGATGACGCCATGGGTAGATCGGGTGTTTCTGAGTGGCATAAATTGTTTTGGAAGGGTAGGGAAGATGTTGAAGACGCCGAACGTTCACGACGCCCTTCGACCTCAAAAAGCGACGACAATCTTGCAAGAGCTGAGTTACACAGGAATCGCAGATTAAGTGTTCGCATGGTTTCTGGTGTACTTGGCATTCCTCACAGTGATGTGCATCGACTTGTGACCGGAAACATGGGCATGAGGAAGGTGAGGGCCAAGTTGGGTACCGCGAGTGCTCTCGGACGAACAAAAGGAGACTCGCGGGAGGATCTGCCAAGAACTTCTCGGCCATGCCTCAACCACCCTACAGCCCTGACGTTGCCCCACCAGACTTCTTCCTCTTCCCTCGCCGCCTCAAATAGGTGCTAAAAGGACCTCACTACGGCTCGGTGGAAGCGTTACAACAGGCTGTAACGAGGGAGCTTAGCAGCATTCCTTCCTGGCCCGCCGCCGCCTTCTAGAAGGCTTACGAGGCGTGGAATATCCGCTGTCAGCGATGTGCGGACGAGTACGGGTGGTACTTCGAAGACTCTTGAGTGAATGCACCGATTCTGGCAATAGTTATTTTTTTATCGACTCAGTCCCACTACTTATGGGACAAATCATGTAGGCTCCGTGTCACCGTCATCATCCATCTCTTCTTCCAATCTTCACTTGTACCTCCCCTCGTAGAAATCTTCGCCCAGAACACTTTCACAATCTGTGGACAGTTCTAATGCTCCAGTTTGTCGCCCGCCTTCAACTTGAGAGATACATTTAGTTTCCTATTCTTTAGATTCAGGGATAGATTATTTATCCTGTCAACCATCAAGAAGAATACAGACTTCTGCGAATCAAGTCGATGTGAGACGTTTCAGTCAAACGGGGAGCCAATTTCGGTTCGGCGCCAAGTGGCTCCCCCCAGCCGAGTCCAAGTCACTCTCTCGGGCCAATCCGCCCGCGAGCCTCCCGACCTCGCCTCGACGCGGAGTTTATGGCACGACATCGCATCGCGCGGCCGAATTTAAATAACATACTTTCCGAGGGTTATTTTCGCGTCTTCGGATAGGGTGGGAGATCCGTCTTTCCTCACCCGCTAAACACCGCCCCCATCACGTGGCGCGCAAACACCTTCGCACGCCCTGTGACCTGAGATGCACTCACAATGAGTGAATGAATCCCAGGGGAAAGCATAAGACGCGGCTCGAGTCTCCTCCCCACTCGACGTCCAATCCCTCTACCGCCCAGCCAGACCCTTTCGCCCCCTGCTTTTCGCATGTTCAATTTCGCGGACGAAATCTCACAGCCGCCCCCGACAAGACCCTGCAGGGACGAATGAACCCTTAAAACAGTGAAGTGTTGATCCGAACGGTACATTTATGATCAATAAAATAGCTATATTTCCCCATTTTATTTTGTAACAGTGCAATAATAACCCATAATCGATTATATGCAAGACATAACCATTAATGAACAATGATGAAAGGCCACTTTCATTTTGTTTTACGTTAGACTAAGAGCCATCGAAATGAACGTTTGCATTTTGCTAAATATTATTTTAACTATTATACTATTTTGTTACTTTGCTCAACGCGTAAATTTTCATTTTATTATCACCAGAGAATATCTGCCAGATTCGGCAAGAATCGTTACGACAAGAAGACGAATGTGACAGGCCTCTTAGGGGATTTAGGCTGGGAGCTACTTGAGATGCGAAGATAACAAGCGAGACTTAGAATTTTATAAAGGTTTACAACAAACGGGTTTGACAATAACACTAAAGGAATTATTATGGCCCCACACTATAAAGATAGATCATACCACAAAGATAATATAAGGGAGATGGACTCGTCCAGTGAAGACAGATACAAATACTCGTGAAAAGAATATAAAACCCAAAGCCGTACATTAAGTGTACGGCTTTGGGTTTTATATTCTTTTCATTCACTCGGCCGTAGTACGTTCTTTATCTATTTACTCGTTCTTTCCCCGGACAATTAGGAATCATTAGAGTAAGGAATCAAAGTCATTATAGATATAGTAAAGACATTCTATTGACAAGTGAAGACAAGATTAAACGTAGCGCAGACATAAGGTATATTCGTAGGGTGTATTAGCATGCTAATTGATAGTATATTTATTTGCATGCGGGTAAGTTATAAAGGTTGCTGCATAGATATAAACAGCTCTGAGGGTGTACATTTGCATGAATTTGTTGGTTTTGCATGTGGTTTTATTTTACATCGCGGGTTGTGACCTAACACCCCCCGCCACACGCCCTTGCGGGGTATTATGTAAATGTAGAAGTAAATTATTCAGTTTCATAACTTATTACCCCGTATTATATCTAGGTGCAGCAATTCCACAATCGCCATCTTCCAGTTTACTTATTTGACGAGAATGAAACGCCACGATTCTCAAATCTACATACGTGAATTCCATCCCCCGACTCTTCCATAAGGATTTCCTAAGCAAAAATTCCCAGCTACGCAACTCGCTTTCTTGCAAAGGTATATTCATTCCAATTCGCCGGAATCCACCCTTAGACCCGCGATCAATATACAATTCACAGAAATTAGTCGATTGACATTACATTTGGCATTACACACGTTTCCATAAATATTAGTCACTTTCAAACAAAATTCAAAGTTCAGCTTTAAATTCCTGCCAACAAGCGACAGATGAAATTAATTAGCAGGTTAAATGCGCGGTGTGGGCAGATTCGTCTTGAAAATGTCATACGCTCATAAACCTCGCTGGGATAGCCACCGACTTCGTTTGATGTGAGGCGAAAAAGTAGCCTTCAGGATAGTTACATGCGTACATATTTAAAAAATCCATCACTTTCTAAATCTGATTCCATTAATAAATGATTCCGGGTGGCTTATTCTTTCACCAAAAGTTCACAGTTGTTTCTTTCTTTTGACCGATTTGCTTAATTCACCACCTTGTCCGGATTTCCAAATGCCATCAGGTCTTCCAGTGTTTTGTCCACTTCACATTCACGAGTTCTGGCATTACTTTTCTGTAATACCTGAGTGAGTTCAAGTGTGTGTTTGAGTGTATTGTTCCTCGAAGCCAGTCCCAAGAGCCTGGATTAAGTCCTTCGCAAACCTATTCCGTCTCTTCCTAGTTAACACTTAAAGAGGTTAAGACAGCTCACAGCCAATCCCTGGAAAGGGAAATACTCCCCCGTTAACCACTTTGGACTAACCAATGTGACTGCGTGTGTGTATTTTTAAGTTCCCAAACACGGTTCCTGGCAACAGGGTTAATTTCCTTGCAAACTTATTGGGGAAGCATCCTCCCCCCGTGTAAATGCGAACGTCTTACTATTTTGAGTGTTTGTGCCTGATTTCTGGTGCGGGATTAACTTACCCCGTAAATCACCGCACCAATCACAATACCCCCTTCCTTTTTTTCTTCCATAGATGTAACAAAAACCCTCCACGACTTAAGGAAATATTATTTAATGTAAACAGACCAAAAGTTCACCATCACGCATTTTTTATTCGAGTTCAATTCCACCTGCCACGGTTCGCTCCGCATTGCATGCACGCCCTCATCTAGTGAATCCATGTCTCCGGTGCTCGATGGTCTCCCTCCGCAGCGATCGTTGCGTCGGGAGGGTGGGGTGGGGGACCCCCGCGGTGGCCACAAGGGAGATTCCGCGCCGTTTTACCGCCCGCATCGCTGGTGAAGGGGGAACCGTGGAGGGGCGAGGCGGCCAGGTGCCGGCAAATGGCCCTCCCGATTATTTCCGTCCATCCCAAATGGAGACGGGGGGTGCGCCAAGAAGTGATTTAGGCCCTCTCTCGGGAAACGGGGGAGGGCGTGCGAAACGCATTTCATCTCATCGGACATCAAATTACTTCTCCATCAATTCATCCCTCCCCCCTCCCGCGAGACCACCCCCTCCCCCCTCTCTGCCACAGCCTGTGATACGCCACAGAACAATGCATTTCTTAAAAACTGCCACATGCGTTCGTCTCTTCGAGATCAAAGGCTCCGACGGTCCCCTTTCCCTTCAACCATCACCCTCGCCATAAAACTGCTCGCGTATCTTTTTTGGAACTAATCTTCAGAATCTTGAAACCAGATTCCTTAACTAGCGTTAACACCGGCGGAAATGAATCTTCTAAATCCGGGCCAATCAACGCGCAAGTGTTCCACTCCTTTACTTTTTAATTTCATTTATCCCATGCAATGCTCGAACAAAAGAGTCGAACAATCACTTCTCTTCCTTAATGGTGGGCTCCAGAATTCGGATGTCTCGTGGACTTTTTTTCAACAGAGGTAGTAAGTTGTGTAGTGCAGTGTAACTATCCCAGATTGAAATTTCTTTATTGACTTAAGGTATTTTACGCAACAGGTCGTGTTGGGGATACCTGCAAAATACTAACTTCCCCTTTCAGCCCTCAAGTTGGCTAGACTAGCATTAATTTACGCAGTACATTAGACAATTTGAAATATTACAATGAATACATGATACATTAATACACAGAGAGATTTTATGCGCGCCATTAGCTGGTTTATATTATTTACACCCTCCTGCCCTCCCTCCACACACCCTCCTGCCCACCCTCCCTCCTGCCCTCCACAGAGTACCTGAAGTAGGGATCGAGATACCTCTGAAAATATTTGAACCCGGGCCCTCCCGGTGGGAAGTCAGTACGGTAGCCCCCGTACCATCTCGATACCCTTGGTTGTAGGAAGATGGCGCGCATTTAATCTCTTAGTGCGTCATTGTATTATGTACTAATTGTAAAATTTCAAATGTTCTTATTCATTGTGTAAATAAGGGGGATCGAGACGGTGCGGTGGCTATCGTACTGGCTTCCCACCCAGAGGGCCCGGATACGAATCCCGGAAGGGTTGAATATTTTTCAGTGGTATCCCGATCTCTACTTGAGGTGCTTTGTGGAGGACACTTTGAGTGAGTACGCCGTCCTTCGGATGGGACGTTAAACTGCGGACCCCTTGGCGCCTTTGGTAAAGAGTAGGCTAATGCCGACACCGGGTTTCTCTCCACCCTTCATCCTTTCCTGTCCATCCCCTATGGCGCAAATGGCCTCAGCCGTCGGTCGCCTCCTTCCCTTGAATACTACTACTACTTCTTACAAACAAATGACCAGCGCTTTTCACTGTCTTCGAGTTACTTCTCTTCCTTCGTGCTATTTCATTCCTTGAATAACACTAGATTAACCTTATCAGTGTAGTCTTCATGGCAAAGGTCCTAATGCCTCACTTTGGAATATCTTTTAAATTCTGTCTCCTTTCGGTTCAACATACTACAATTTATTTCTGCTTCACAATGTTAACTTCCCCAGTTCCTTCCGGAAAGTGGAGTTCCTAAATGATTCCCATACGATTACTTTGATACTCGTCGTGTCTCCCAGGACTGCGAGTGGAGCGAATAAGCATTGCCGGAAAGAGCAACGAAAACCTACGTCACTTCATCTTTCCTCAAAAACTAAAATCACGACGCTGTTTCTTTCCCGCTGGCTTGGGACGAGTGCATCGAGATCAGAATGGATGGCAATTCAAAACACGAAAATAAAATAGATAACATCATGACTAGTGAACGCGAAGCGAAATGTTCATTAAAGACCTCAGATGATGAGGAGGAGGAAGAAGTGAAATGGACCCACTCCGGGGTAAACAATCCCCCGGGATCGACAAAGGGGAGAGCCGCGAACCACGGCGGATCGAGGCGAAGGAACGGGCAAGTGGGGGGAGCTATCACGGACCAATGCCCGCTTTGATGAAACACGGCGATGACCAACCTCGGCGAAGAACACGAAATCTGTAATCCATCCACAACTTGTAGCGCTTGTTGCATCACATTAACGATGGGCTCCAAGGGAACTGCGCGTCCGCGTGGATTCAGCTCGTTAGGGTTTGTACCCCTGGGATACGGAGCAGAGGAGATGCAAGAGTTTGGAAACGGCGGCTGCCCAATTGAGTGTATCGGACCAAGAGATGGCATCATGTTCACCCAAGAACAGTCTGGAACGTTCCTCCTCGTCAGCATCAATCCTCCACTCTAAAAACCTCCATTATTTCCGACTCATTTAATAGAATATCCTGGTTAAAGCTAGAAGGCCGCAGGCATTTACATATTCTTTCACTTTTCTACGGAATACTTTCAAATCACACACCTAAATATCTATACAAAAATTTTCTCTTCATCAGCTCAATCCACAACAGAAATACTAGGGGTAATAATGAACTTCTTGTCCCACACCATCGCACGGAAATCTATCACAAATCTTTTCATGTTACAGCATGCCGTCTGTGGAACTCTCTCCCAGATGACATAAAAAACTCTTCATCAACAACAACATTTAGAAGAGCACTTCACAAGTTCATTTTCCTCAGGTACTTAACTTAACCAGTATACCCTCCGTCATTCCACTCAGCTGCTATACAGATCACTTGTCTACTTTGTTTTTTACCCTGCTTTTTTGTTTTGTCATCTCAAGCGGTAAGAGTTTGCATAATTATTTTTAGAAACATCACGCTTCTCATTACTCCGCATGTGTTGTCAATGTATTTAATTTCTCCATTTCAATTTCAGTAACTTAATAATATGTATACTATGTAAAAATGATTGTTACAATTACATGTATCTTTCCTCTAATTAATAGGGTTTTCGCAGGTTTTTCACACCCCCCTTCTCTTCGTGAGTGTTTTTCCTGCGTGGGTTTTTACTAGTTGAGCAATGCCACGCTCTCCCTAGATTTTCCCACAAACCTCATTCTTTGCTGGTACTCTCCTCATTTTATTGTTCTCTATCTTCACTGTCATTTAATTTGAGTATATGTAGGTGTATTCTTCATTTATATATGTATATGTATGTATGTATGGGTGTGTATGTGCGTACTTATGTATGTATTTATGCATGTGTATGCATACATGTATGTATGTTTATGTGTGTATGTATGTGTGTGTGTGGATATGTATGTATATGTGTAGGTATATGTATGCATATATGTATGTCTGTGTGTGTATGTGTGTGTATGTGTGTGTATGTCGACCCTTGCTGATGCGACACTTCACTGTGTCGTCGAATTGCTTCCGTTCCGGTGGATATTGTCCACCACTACCGGTAGTTGTTACGTTGGATGGGAAAATGACGTGTGAATTATAAGGACGTGTGACTATGTTAATTGCGTGAAATAGGAAACTTACAAGCTATACTAATTCTACTACAAACACATTTTTTTTTTTTAACATATGATCGGAATACAGGCTTTGATAAACAATTTCATTTTGAAATCTATTTGAAAACTAATACTAGGTGTAGAACTAATTTTAGAAATACATATTTAATTTAACAAATGTTTTTGATGATTTATTGCTATTGATTTATTTTTTTTTCTGTTTTCTACAAGGTTATTAATATTTTTTCCCCCTTGTATTTTTTTTTATTATTATGTTTATTTTTTATTATGTTTATTATTATTATTTTTTTAATTATGTTTATTATTATTTTTTTTATTCATTTTTTTTTGTTTTTTTTGTTTTTTTTTATTTAAATCATCAAGTATTTTACTAATCCTAGAATGTACATATCTTTGATTTAGACACAAGGCCAAATACTGGCTTACTTGGAGTTTAAGATATATTTTCTAAAGTTAGTAAGAGTTTAAATCTAAGTAGTTGATAGGACAGACTCATAGGCGAGTAATTTGTTTAGGCAGTCTAGTTTTGTTTTTATCAGGAATAGTGTAGTCCCAGATATTTTCTAGTAGGGGATTGTTTGTCTTTTTTAAGCGTTTGTGAAAATTTTTAACAAGATACGTGACAAAAGAGCCTATTGTTGGGAGATTGTGAGCGGAGCGCACGTGCTGCACGTTGGTAGCTCTGGGGATTTTGAGAAGGAGGCGCAAGGATTTATTTTGGAAGGTTTCCAGTGATTTACGTATTGTTTTTGTGATCGCGAATATTTCACACCCGTACAGTAGTTTCGGGCGGATTATGGATTTATACAAACGGACTCTAGTGGGGTGGGATAGCGGAGATTGATCCGAGAAGAGGCACAGCAACTTTGTTCTTGCAACCAGGGCCGAGGTAATACTATTTTGCAGTTGATTTTGATAGGTGAGTGCCCGGTCCAGTGTTACGCCCAGGAAACGATGGTTTGAGGCCCTTGGAATTGGTGTTTTGTTGATTTTAGCAGAGTTTTTGGTGTCGTGTTTGCGTCCGCGTTCGAAGTGTACGTGTGTGCTTTTTGTTGCGTTTATTTCAATCTTCCATGTTTTGGTCCAGCGGTGTATTTTTGTGAGATGACCATTTAGTTTTCTGATGTTGCTGTCGGATGAGCGTGAGGTGGCGGAGATGGCTGTGTCGTCTGCATACATGTGTGTCTGTGTAAATGTTGACTTTGGGAGATCGTTAATGTACAGGTTAAACAGTAGAGGACTAAGCAGGGACCCCTGGGGAACGCCAGCTGGTGCTGGACGCACCGTAGACAGGACCGGTCCTTCGGCAACTGTAAATTTGCGTCGGTTTAGATAGTTTTGGATTAAACGGATTAACGGCGGCGGGAAATCATTGGTACAGAGTTTGTAGATTAATCCTTTGTGCCATATTTTATCAAATGCTCGGGCGACATCCAGGAACACGGCGTCTGTTGGGCGACGACGAGAAAAGCCGCGACTAATCGTCTCAACCAGGCGAAGGATTTGGTGTACTGAGGAGGTGTTTTGACGGAACCCTAGTTGTTCCGGGCGAAGGATATTGTGGGAGGAAGTGTAAGTGGGTGAGAATAATTTTTTCGAAAACTTTTGAAATGTTGGATAATAATGTGATGGGCCTGCTATTGCCTGGGGTGGTGGGGTCTTTACCGGGTTTAGGAATCAGAATTACTTTGCCTATCTTCCAGGTTTCTGGAAAGTAGGACTTCAGATAGCAGTGATTGAAGAGGTCGGCCAAGGAAAGTAGGAATTTAGGGACTGTAGAGGCTGATTTTAGTAAGTTATTGGAGATTTTGTCGAGTCCGGGGGATTTCTTGGAAGGAAAAGAATTTATTATTTGTTTTATTTCTGAGGAGTCCGTTAACGGAGTTAAGTCAGGGGGGTTATGTGGTAGGAAGTGAAGGGTTTCGTCTATTTTATTGTCCATTTTTGACGGTGTGGGATTAAGAGTCATTGTTTGTTGTAGTATGTCTGCTTGAATTTCGGTTTTACGTTTAGGATCAAAAATATAGTTGTTATTGTGTTTTAGGGGAGGGGAGTATATTTTGTTTGGTTTTCTCAGGGAGCGTGTTATTTTCCAGAGGGAATTGTCTTCAAAGTTTAGTGTGGAAAGGTGTGACTCCCATTCTTTGGTTCTGATCTTACGGAGTTCTTGTTTTACTTTGTTGCTTAAATGCGTGTATTCGTGTTTGTGTTGGGGAAGTCGGGTTTGTTGCCAAAGTTTGCGAGAAGAGTTTCTTGTGGTGATGAGGGTTTTGATGACTTGTGGGAGTGGACGATTATGGATGTGTTTTGTGTTAGGTATTGTACGTGTTATTTTTTCTTGGGCGTTGAGAAGGGAGTCTGATATTTGTATGGCTCGTGTGTTTAGGTCTTCGTAAGTGGGATTGTCCAGTGGGGAAAGTGGGTCAAGCAAGATACGTAGGGTGTCTGGGAAACGGTTCCAGTCGATTAGTTTTTTAGTAGGAAGAGAGTCTAGTTCGGTTCTGAGGGGGATATCGAGGATGATCGGTAGGTGGTCAGAGTCTAGGGCGTGAATAACGGATGGGGAAATGGTAAAGGGTAGGTTTTGAGAGACGGCAATGTCCAAGATGTCGCCGCGAGCTTTCGAGCTGGGGGGGAAATGGGTGGGTTCGTTTGGGCTGAGGATGGCGATTGGTCTGGACGATATGAAATCGTAGAGAGTTTTGCCGTCTTGGTTTGTGGAGCGGCAACCCCATTTTTTATTTTTGCAGTTCCAGTCGCCCATAAACACGGCCCTGTCGTGGAGTGAGAAGATTTTTTTGAGGTCTTCCCTGCTTAGTTTCCTGCTAGGCGCGTGGTATATTGAGTAAATGTGAAGGTTACCTTGTGATGTGTGTAGTGTGATACCAAGGACCTCTAGGGTGTCGAAAATAGGGATTTGTAATGGGGTATGTTTAATGTTTTTGTTTATTATGATTGCGACTCCTCCACCATGTGTGTTTCTGTCTAGTCTGTATATGTTGTGGTTAGGTGAGTGCAAGCCGATGTGCGGTTTTAAGAATGTCTCTTGTAGGAGTGTAACGTGTATATGGTTGTCGTTAATGTATTTCAATAGTTCGTGGTTTTTATGTTGTATACTGCTGCAATTCCAGGAAAGTATTTTGATGTGATGTGGAATAGGTGAAGGTGTGGTATTCATGGTTCGGCCTGGAGAAGGAACATCTGCTCTAAGAGGAACAGCTTTTTGTCCTTAAGGGACGGAAGGGAAGTCATTTTTGACCAAGTGTCTTTAAAGAATGACATTAGTGCTGTAGCTTCACTTGTGGTTGTTTCCGGGGGGGATGAAGGTTCAGTGGGTGAGGAGTGGATTAAGGTGGGAAAGGAGTTTTGGTTGGCGAGTGCAGCAGAGTATGATTGTGTGAGAGGGGCTGGTGGAGGAGCAGGAGCTACGCGTTGGGTGAAACCTGAGCGCAACAGCATGGCCTGTTTAGCTTGTTTATGGACCTGGCATCCCCTATAGTTCGCAGTGTGGTCCTGTTTGCAAAGGTAGCAAGTTGCTGCGGAATCCTTGGATTTTTTGCATTCGGAAGTGGCGTGGGCTTCCCCACAGCGGACACAGTTTGGCGGGAGGGTACAATGGTTCTTTGTGTGACCCAGTTGCTGGCATCTATGGCATTGAACGGGTTGGGGGGATTTCCTAAAATAGTCAAATTTGACTGCAAGACCAGCAAGGTTTGTTTTGGAGAGGAGTTTGGTACAGTCAACTGAGTTTTCAAAAATGACGTGACATGTACGGGTGGGATATTTATCGACCGCTTTTAAGCCAGAGTCACGTTCAGCAATAGAGGGACGGGTGGACCAGATTCTCTGCACGCTTATCACTGGAAACCCTTGCAGTCTGATTTCGTCGAGTATAGTTTCATCTTTTATTGACGGGAATAGGCCTCTGAGGGAGAATTCCTTATTGCGCTCTGACGGGAGTTGGTTGGTGTTATAGGGAATGGACATGCTTTTGAGTGTGGTACCAACTGTATGATAATCATCAATGGTAGAGCATTTAATGATTGCTGAGTTGGTACCAGTTGAGTAGCATATGGGAGGGGTGGAGCAGTTGCTGGTGATTTCTGCGTGAAGCGCTGACCATTTGGTGGTATCGGCTATGCGGTAGGGAGGAATTTTTGGTTTACGCTTGACTGTTGGGGTCGGTTCGGATATTTCGGCAGCAGGTGCGCTGGGATCAGAATTGCTATCTGCTAAGGTAGTGAGGGCAGTAAAGCGATTTTTTGTTACTATTGTCGGATTTGCGGTTGGATTTGGAGCAGTCTGCCTTTTTTTGGTAACCTCAATGAATGCGGGGGGAGTTTTGACAATAGTCGGCTGTTCTACGGGCTTATGGGAGATGTCCTCCTTAGTGGAAGAGAAGGTCGAGGTTTTACTGAAGATATCCGGGTATTGCGATAGAAGAGACCTGATGAATTCGTCTTTGTCATCATTGGTCATTGATGAGAAGGCATTAAGGAGGTTTACGTTAATCGACGGGGCTGATTGTTCCTTAGTTGCGTTACGCACTTTGGCTGCCATTCTGGTTGAGTACACAGTAGCGGGCTCGGAGGGTTGCCCTGATTTTGGCATGATCACTCCTTGGTTACTTATTATCACATCGGAACGGAAGCAATTACCAAACTTGTCATTTAGACTATTACTAATTTGGGAGGGAGGGGTATCCTAAGAAGTGGACCCAGTCGGGTTCACTGAGCGTGCAGTGGAGGTGCAAGCCCTCTGCTCAGTGTTACCGGCCGAGGAAACCAGGGGACGTAGCTGGACAGGAGCACCAAATTGGGGAGAGCAGGTGGGACTAAGTTAGCCACCTCCCCTTTTATGCCTCCGTTGTCCAGAACCAGTAAAGGCAGCTTTTGTTTCGTCCCTTAAAAGAAACAGCAGGGACTAAATTCCAGCAGGAATCAAGTGAGATGTGGTCCTGATAAGGGCCGTACACCTGAGAAAATCCAGACGGTCTAGGTCGAGTTCAAGCAGCAAACAAGGGTTCAGGGTAAGCCGTAGTCGTTGTCCAGGATGTGTATGTATGTGTTTGTGCATATATATATATATATATATATATATATATATATATATATATATATATATATATATATATACTTTTTCTTTTCGATGTGCAAATCTGTGCTAAATGAATTTATGTCTGTCTATATGTATTTATGTGTACATATGAATGTAACTATAAGTTTAATGCCTAATATAATATGTATACGACGATTGGTTAAATGGAAGAAGGGACCATTTGGTCTCAATTTCGCCCAAATAAAGACCTCTATCTATCTATCTACCTATCTATAATTTCAATTCATAACATAAGCCTTTCTTCCGGGCTGAATCCTAAGCCCGATGCTCCTAAATTCTTTTCTTCCGTGCGCTGAAACAATGTTTTGATAGCCGATTCAGCAAGATGCTCACTTCAAATTTTCCAATGAATGAACAACAGAGTATATTTAAGTTCTGTAACCGTCCTTTATTTTCAAAATCGAGAGATGCCCAAGAACTGGTCATCCATCTGTGGAGAACAGTGAACAACTACAGAAAGCCCAGAGGGATGGACGGTTCTTGTGGACGTCATGGACTTCCTGGACAGCACTTGCATAAACAAATGGATGCAAAATTTTTAAATTGGAGGGCAAAAAATAGAGCAAGTAGAACTGTTTACGAATCTCGGAAGTACTTCGGACCAACACGGTCAAAGTAGTACGGACGTAAGGAGAAGAATTGCGCTAGGCAAAGAGGCTTTCACAAGGAGGAGGGAGTTGATGACAGGGACGTTGAGTAAGGATATTAAGAAAAGACTCGTAAAAACTTTAATTTGGAGTGTAGCTATGTACGGCACGGAAACGTGGTCATTGAAGCAGGAGGATAGACGTAGACTGGAGGCTTTTGAAATGTGGGTGTGGAGAAGAATGGAGAAGGTGAAATGGACAGAGAAGAAAACAAACGAGGAAGTACTTGGTATGGTGGGCGAAGAGTGGGGCTTGTTGGGAAAAATCCTATGGAGGCAGGAAAAATGGATGAAGGGCGTATTGATAGGCAGTAGGATGTTAAAGACTGTAATAGAGGGGAGAATGTTAGGCAAATAGGAAAGGGCAGGAATAGGATAGGGATGTAGGACGGGATGAAGGGAGGAGTGAAGTACACAGAGATAAAGAGGGGCTTGTTGTATAGTAGGATGTTGGTTGTGTTTATTTAGGAGTGATAAAATATTTATTTGGTAGTTGTGTCCGTCCAAAACACAGCTTAACCTGTAGATTACTTAAAATAATAATTTAGACTCTGGTTTATAAAACTTGAAAAAAACATCGGCAGATATTTTTTTCCGGACGTGTGCTCAAATGCTGAATCAAGAGAGTCGGTTGAATGGGCGCATGATCGCAGATCGTATATTCGCATTAATAAGACGACAATGCAAACCACAATCAGTGAAAATTTGAGGATGCGAAAGATTTTCGCAAAACTCGTCCTCATGAAGGCCTTGACCAAGGACGACCAGGAGCAGAGTCCAGCGTCTGCTTGCGATGACCTTATGCAACGGCATTGTGACGATTCACCAATCTCCCTACAGTCCTGGATTGGCACCAGCAGAATAATTCCTACTCCTATAAAATTGAAATTCTTCCTCCTTCAAATGACACCACCATGGGACCCTAATTGCCGCCAAAGAGGTTTGCACGCTTGTACCCTTAAGGACCTGCCGCCTACCAGGGAGCCTTCTAGTTGTGGAAAAGCCGCTAGGGCAAAAGTATGTCGACGCTTGAAGGATGTACTTTGAAGAATTCTGAGCCATTGTAGCAAATAAATGTATTTTTCCGAAACTTTTCCCGATACTCTTTGTACAAACCTTGAATACATATCCATACACGTTTTGTTGGAGTGGCAAGGAAAGGAGTGGTTTGCCCGATTCACCTGACGGGAGAAGGCTGGACGCGCGTTTACGCCAATGATTCCCGGTCCTCCCGACGATGGGGTAGAGACAAGGGGGGCAGAGCGATTAGAAACCAGAGACGCCGTGCGCGGCGACGCCCTCTTTCCGCGAGACAGGGCCTGGGGAGAAACCGGGTGCGCGGCGAGCCAGCATGGCCCCGAATGCAGTCTCGGGTCGCCCGGGGCGGTGAGATCACGGGCCGACATTAGTACGACGGCATTGACGTTACCGCACGCCCGATGCGACACGCCGCGTCACCGGGCTCGGCCCACGCAGAAAACAAAACGCGCGGCAGGACACGACGTACGCGGGTAACAGGTAACACCCACAAAAAGACGCACGTGACCGATGTATAACGTAACTTCACCCGACTTCCCTTTTCATGACCTATGACAAGGGCAGTGCCTATTTTAAAACATACAGTATAACACTGGATCACATAGGACTATATTTCAGAGCGCCACTACAAGTAGACATGAAGAAATGATCTTGTTATCATCTCCACTTCAAGAGTTTATACGGGGACATTTGAGTTGGGGGCATAAGGGTAGAATTTAAAAATGTGAACTGGCTTTTTAAAGAGGAGGGAGCAGACAAAAGAAATCTCGAGTAAATATGCAAAGAGCCTTGAATATTAAGCGTCGTTTGATCCAGTGTTAATACCTGGTCGTTTAGATCGGCATCGACATACGAGTGTAGGCTGAAGACTAATACACACATGCTTGTAGACCACAAATGAAATGACCTTCAGAAGCACTCCTGGTGGCTTGTGGAAGTACCATTCCCCCTTAACACACATGCGCAGGTTTGAGGTCGTCACATTCATCCAGTGTATTTTGAGAAGCGGAAGTATGGAGACGTGTTCTAGTGATATATGCCAACGCGAGTTAAACAGCGTGCTGTTAATCGAAGGATAAGTGATGAAATAGAATTTGGGAGAGGAAGGGAAAGGGGAAAAATATTCAGTAAAAAATTATCAAGTAACGTTCAAAGTTGTATACATTCTGGAGGAAGACTTCATCCAAAAAAGGGTTAATTTGCCTAATAAATTAGCCACTGAATACGCGAAGAAAAAATTGAATAAACCAAAATTTGCGTTAAAACAGCATATAACCCACGTAAATTTAATAAAATAGGTGCCTCTAAATACATAAAAGATAGCATTGCGAGTGAATGTAATTCTTTTGCCTCAAATTCTGCCCACGAATCGTCTTGAAGAAGTTTTGTTAGCGTACATAAAACCGAAAAGCAAAATGTAATTTACCAAATTCAAATTATAACATTAAACTCCCGTAGCATTAGAAACAAAATTTCGGACATTGAACATATTTTTGTCAGTACAAACGCAGACAGAGTAGTAGGAACGGAAAGTTGGCTCACGGGAGATATAGCAAAAGATGAGGTTTTTCCAAACGGTTTCACAATTTACAGAAGGGACAGACCAAATAGGTTGGGTGGGGGAGTATTCATTGCAGCAAAGTCACATCTTAGTAGCCAACGATACGAATGCGACGTAGATGACATAGAAAGCGTTTGGTGCAACATTAAGGACTACAATGGCAGAAGCCTATTCGAGTGTTCATTTTATAGACCCCCAGATTCTAACACAGATGTCCTACACAAGCTCGACGAACAAATATCCACTATCAGCAGCAGACATAGCAACAGTATTACTATAATCGCTGGTGACACAAATCTACCGGCAATTGACTGGAACACGTGATGCGTAGGAAAATCTGCCAAAAACCGAGATTCATGCCAAGAACTCCTTCATATATTCACAAAACACTCCTTAGAACAAATTGTTGAATCACTAACACGGGACCAAAGCATACTAGATATCTTTGCGACTTCTACGCCCGAAATCATTACTAACATTGAAATAATAGACGGAATCAGTGACCATAAGGCTATTCTTGTAGAGGTAAAAACTAAGTTCGTCAAAATAAACAAAGAAAAGCGTAAAATATACCTATACACAAGGCAAATTTTAACGGACTACGAGAATATTTAAAGATAAAATTACCAGAATACAAAACAAAAACACTGACAACCAATACTGAGAACACTTGGAATTATTTCTTAAATATTTTACGCGAAGGAATGAAGGCGTGCATCCCGTCCAAACTCAAGTGCGACAGTAAGGAGCCTTGATGGTACAACGGGGAAGTCAGATCGGCATTAAGAAGGCAAAGAAAGCTACAATCAAATTTCAAAAAGAGTTTAAAAAGTGACGATATAGTTTATGTGAATACATCCAAACAGCATCTAAAAGAATGTCGTCGTAAGACGGAAAGCATTATGCGCACAGCACTACACACTTTCAAATCTAAAATGCTAAGCGAATATCTTGAGGAAAATCCAAAGTCATTCTGGTCCTATGTCAGGGAAATACGGGGTAAACGTCCAACTGTACATTCTTTGAAGACGGAAAACGGAGAAATCATTACAGATAGCGCGAAAAAGGCAAATATTTTACACCAATTTATCCAGAGCGTCTACAATAAAAACACAAACGCACGAAACGATCCTCCACACCCACCCGGGGAACACATGAGCGATCTTACACTGGCCAAGCAGGGAATAGCACATCTGCTCCGTAGTATCAAAGCACACAAGGCACCTGGTACGGAAGAAATACCTGCTAGAATATTAAAGGGATTAGCTGAAGACTGCCCCGTTTTTACATATTGTTTTTCTTAAATCGATAGAAGAAGGCTCAGTGCCTCGCGACTAGAAGCTAGCCCATATGACTCCCATCTATAAAGGCGGCGATAGGGATAAACCAACCAATTACCGACCCATTTCTTCGACATCGATATCTTGTAAAATATTGGAACACATTATTGTCACTAACATTATGAGATTTATTGATAGTAGGAAAATACTAATCCACAAACAGCACGGGTTTAGGAAAAGCAGAAAGTTAAATATTTGGGGGTTGTCCTTACACCACGCCTTTCATGGGGAGCACATATCAGGGCAATAGGCGGATCAGCTTTAAAGAAACTTGGCTTCATAAAACGGGTGGTGGGGAAATGTAATGAAAAAGTTAAAGAGAGATGTTATTTTGCTCTAGTTAGACCTCATTTGGAATAAGACGCAAGTATTTGGGATCCTTGGGAGAAAATTTGGCAGAGAAAATTAGATCAAGTCCAGAGAAAATCCGCATTAAAAATTGTGACTGGTCTCTTAGAGTATTTTAGGCTGGGAGCCACTTGAAGTGAGGAGAGAACAAGCGAGACAAACTTTTAGAGAGGTACAGAACAAACGAGTTTAAATATGACACTGAAGGAATTATAATGGCCCCACACTACTTAGGTAGATCAGACCACAAAGATAAACTAAAGGAGATAGATTCCAGTATATATAGATACAAATACTCATTCTTTCCCCGAACTATCAGAAATCACAATATTAAAAAACCGAAATCACTTTAGAAATGTTAAAAACATTGAATTTACAAGTCGGAACAAAATTAAACGTTGCAACGATGTTAGGTATACTTTCAGGTGCATGTGTATGTAAGATGTAGTTTGAGTGTTTGCATGTGTGGGGTGTAAGTGTCCTTGCATGAAGGTATGCCATGTTTTTTTGTGGATGCATGAATTTGTGTTTCTTGCATGCGGTTTTTTTCCGCTTTTCTAAATTACGAGTGGTGTCCTAACACACCCCGCCACATGCCCTTACGGCGGCTTGCGGGGAATTAAGTAGATGTAGATGAAGAAAGGGAATAAAAATGAACCACAACCATCTATGCGACAGGCCTCCACCATAGCAAGACAGGCCATGCAAAACTGAAAAGAGGGGGAAATCCTGTTATTACTTGGGACATGCACAACTCATGGCCTGTCAAGGATAGATACAACGTATTTCACTCACAATCTAAAACGGAATTGAAATTTCAAATATTTTGAAAAACGACAGGTGTTACAACCGGCCGGCAACCGGCTTAGGTACAGAGAAATATGCACACAGGAATCTTTGCCCGGGGCCCTGGTGCCGAGGGACCGGCATTTATGCATTCATACCCCTATATACCACCACCTACACCTACTTGTATTTTGATGTACACAAACACTAAGTACTAGTGCTGGCAAACAGGATTATTATCCGAGATGCCACCAACTAGTAGCCTCCCTTCCCGTAGTGCCAACCCATGGATCGAAAGTTACCATTACAAATCCAACGGTTCCGTGGAAATAATTTGTGCTAAGTCGAAATTAGGACTCAACTTGCGCACTCGCATAATGTTTTTTCGCACCCGCAAGCAGAGAAGCCAGTTACGTGCTCCCACACGACCTTATGACCCGCAATTATGACACACACGGAATCACGAACGCGCGCTAATCGCAGGCGGAGAGGAGCCCGGGAGTCACGGAATGAATACACTCTCCACGCCACACTTCCACTGCCTGCACCCTGGAGGGCATCCCAATATCCCCATCGGCCAACAGGGGTCGGCGGGCACCAACACACAGGACAATGCATCGACCAATCGGGTCAGCGGAAAAATAATATACGAAAGCGGTCCAGAAAGTAACTCACGTTTGCGTGTAGCGAGAGAATCAGCTGGGGGGGGGGGGGGGCGATTGTTTGCTATCTTGGCAAAGGCATAGACCGTAGGTCAGTACACCTCGATCAGCAGTGGTTGGAAGGCATACAACTGCGAGTCAAAAAGAAGAGTACAAATGGGAATCCAGACAAATGTAAAACCCGTTGAGCGATGAGGTTTTTATTGCAAATAAACTTCAAAGGTGTTGACATTCATCGGGAAATGTGCGCTGTGCACCGACTAAGTGATGGGTGACAATGAGAGTTGTGCGTCAGTGTTGGAGTTTGTTTAAGAGTGAACGGACAAATGTCCATGATGATGACAGAAGTGGACGCCCCCGTCTGTGGCGAACAATGAACAGCACCGGAAAGCCAAGCGGATGACCAGTTCTTGTAAACCGTGGACATTTGTCCGTTCACTATTAAAATAACAACGCCACTGACGCACAACACTGTCACTCATCACTTGGTCGGTGCACAGCAATAATTTCTCGATGAATATCAGCAGATTTGAAGTTTATTGACGGTGAAAACCTCACCACTGAACGGATTTTACATTTGGCGGGATTTCCAATTGAATTTTTCATTTTGATTCGCTACTGTAAACACAGGACAAGAGGAGTGACCTTCCAACTACTGCAGCTCGAGGCGTACTGCCCTAATCTGTGTGCCTGTGTCCATATAACAAACATTCGGCTTCCCCACTACTTCGCTCACAACACGCAAATGCAAGTTACTTACTGGACAGGCCTCGTATTTTTTTTAAGTGTTGCCACAGCAATACGTACTTTCAGCAATTACCGAATCATGCATCAACTTATTGAAACTTCCTTCGAAACGTGTCCTCAAGGATTTCAACGAATCAGAGCACACCTCCACAAAATAGGCGCCAAACGGAGGGTATATATATATTGGACCAAAACCTGCATCGGCACTTCAGTGGACCTGAGGAAGCGAACTGGAACGTTGGCGAAATATTGTCCGGAAAATGGATACACGCGGAAGAAAACCCGAAAGAACCACTTCCTACATCAAAAATCTCCGCGGAAGCCTACATGGGAACTTCCTTCGAGTCGTTTGCTGCATTGCCCTGAATTTATTCAAGTAACACTACTTGAAAGACCCAAAAAAACACGTTTCTCTTCCAGGATTAAGGACTTTCCCAGTTCAAAAGCGAATTTGAACCGATCAAATGCCGGAGTGAAACACGCCTTGATTCAACCTTTATGCGCTTAAAGCGGACAATCTTAGACGCATGGCATACATTATACGTAAAGCCGATAATTACGTGGGAGGAGGAGGAAGATGAGGGTTTCGCATTTTACGAATCCTTCCTGAAGAGGCTGCGGGAGAAGTAAAAGAAGTCGGAAATGATCTTACATAAATTAAAGAGGACAGTCTCTTGCGCCAAACACTTCTCTTTCTCTCAAATATTCTTTCTTACTTTCACGGCCACCAATTTAATTGGCCCGAAATCGAGAAGGGAGTTCGGTGAGAGTCTCCTCGAGAATAATAAGGTGCTTGCATAACGATCGTGACTGCCACGACAGCCGATGATTGGAAAAATCCCACCAAACAGCTCGCGAGGAATTCAGAGACGCGTTCGCATTGCCCATCGCGAGAAGAGGGGTGGAAGAGGGAAGGGGGGAGAGAGGCCGAAATTTGACGCTTACTTTCCGCAATGAATTAAATGTCACCTACGGGATCGTTAAAAACCAAGCAAATCGGAGCGAAAAAAGTTCGCACCTCTTTTGAGAGGACCTAGGACCTGCCCCGTCGACCCTTGACGCACACGAAACCATCCAGCTCAAAACCGCGTGCTATCCAATGCAAAAGGAAATCTGCTCGTCAAATGTTTTGGGCGTGTCATGGGTTTAGCCCTCCCTAGCTTCTATTATATGGGACGGGGATAGACCAGAGTTAGCGTGTCTGCCTTTGGAGAAGGTTGCTAGTTCGAGTCCCGTGAGCGACGGAAATTTTTCAGCTTAAAAAATATCATAAACATTTTGTTAAAGGTTTTCTGGGACGAGGCAACTGCACATTAACGGAAAAACCACAATAATAGTATTTCGGAACGAGAAAAATAGACTCCTACTAAAAAGCTACCCTACACCCATGGTGAAATACAGCAGTCTGACAATTAGGCACTGGTGGCGCAGACCGAGCAGGTCGCCCCGGCATCAGCTGCGGGAGAGAGTGAAGTGCACGCTATCGGCCGCAGTACTGCGATGTGGAAGAGAAAGGGAAACCACTACATTAATCTCCCTAGAATATGCAACCTTGCCTTGTATTCTAATAAGATAAGATTGGATAGATATGGACCGCAGTAAACCAATCCTAGGATTGAAATACTGTTGATGAACAGCTTCTATTATGCAGTACGGGTAAGTGTACTAAAAGAGGGGATCTCACGAACAAATAATACGGTAGGATCAATCGGATGACATTGCCGATGCCTACAGCTATTTTTGCGCAGACACATCGTATGTGATGAAAGGCTACCGAAATTTACATTTTCGTAAATTCACCTTTTTTAGTAAACCTACCGTAATACATGATAGAACCTACCCTATATTCTCTACTTATTGTACGTTGATATCTTATATCGGCATTGCCCCCCAAGTCACGACCCAATTGCAATGTCATCCAGAAATTAAATAACGCGAGACGGTTTCCCAAGTTACTCCCAACTTCATCAAGTTAAACCCAAAAACAGGTTGGAGGGGTTGAGTCCATACCCGCATTGCCTTGGCAGGTGAGACCACAGCGAAGGATGTCCAAAAAAAAACGACTGCCAAAGAGCGCGAAAGTTGCACAAATGTAATGGCTCTCAATTCCCTCGCAACAATCGCCAGCGCATACATCGCCACAGACGAAAACTTGAACTAACCGAAAATAAATTGCTACGGTATGCCAATACTCACCAATTAATCCAACAAATACTAGAATTAATCGTAAGAAATATTCATAAGATCCACCCTCCATCAACAATAACACAACAGTTAAAACAGTGGAATAACTGGAATATCAATAATGAACCTCTCATTGAACGTTTATCATTAATAGTAGAATCCACGTCCAAATCGTCGGGAACAAACGGCTTGGATTATATATACTTCGCTAATATATTTATCGCTTGAATTTTGCCATTTCCGACTGTTAAAGTGGCAGTGAAAAGGAAGTGTCGCTCCCAAAACACTTGAGTAACCCGACAATTGTCTCGCAATTCATCAGTGACTTTTTTTCAGCTCTTACATCAAAGCGAAAATCTCATATAAATTGCCATCAATGTCAACACCGAATCCATCGCTTCTCCGAATTTACTTCTAATTACCAGCTACAAATCCACGTTTCACGATGGAATTTAGCTGAGCATTTATGCAGTGCGGTAGAGGGCTGGGGTCCTGAGCCAATCTGAACCCGTCCCGTGTTCGACTCTGACGTCGCCTCCGAGCACCTCCAGCTTCAGTCAAAGTGAAAGCGGAGCGAAAATTCGACGAATGCGAAACGGCGGCCAATGAACTCATCACTGCGTCAATTGAGAACCTTAAAACATGCGCTGTGGGAAGATTCCCGGGCGGTGAATATCAAATGCTATTTCAATTCAAGTGTACGGGCTGCGTAAAATAGAAAGCTGGCACTAACAATTGGGAGGCTAGGAACCAACCGCACGTGATTCCAGCATCCGATTTGAATCAAAATTAGTGGATGCAGAATTCAGTTCCCAATTTTCAGGACTGACACCGGCAACGCGTGTAAAACTGGGACAAGCCCCATACGCTCCAAGCCATCAAGCTTCGAAACCACTCAGTGTGTGTGTGTCTAGGTTTGCTAAGGTTTGCATTAAATGTTTCGGTGGCAATTTTTCCCTGACGTGCGTGTGTGAAGTGCTGAATTCAGACCGTCGGTTAAGGTTTCGCATGATCGTATATCATATATTGATAAGATGACAGCGCACACGCCATTATCACCGAATATTTGCCGATGCGACAGATCTGCGCTAAACTCGTCCTCCCGAAGGTCTTTGGACGGACGACCAAAAGAACGAAGTCGTGCGTGTCAGCTTGCGAAGACCTGAACCAGAACAATATTATTTCTTATCCCAAAAGTGAAATCCTCCCTCCCCCAACGGACGCCACCAAATGGGATCCTAAGTGCCGTCAAATAAGCTTGCAGACGTACCCTTAAGGACATTCCGTCTACTAGGGAACCTTCAAGTCGTGGAAAAGCCATTGAAAAAAATGTGTCGACGCTCAAAGGATGTACTTTGAAGAATTTTGAGACATTTTACGAGCAATATCTGAAATTTTAGTATTTTACCGAAACTTTTCCCGGTACTTTTCATACAAATCATGTACATGTAATTGTGTAAAGAATTCGAGAAATGTAACGGTGAGCGTTTTAGGAAATAAGGTTGGGACTCGCCCGCATGGCGATGAATAGAGTACAGGATAAAACTCATTCATGAATCGGAGGCAGACAACTTACCCGACGATATCAATAATGCTTCTCAAATATATCATATAATAGAATTGTTTACATTTATGACCGTAGGTTGATAACACTAAATATAATATTGGTTAAAAATGACGATAGATAGATGAAACGGATGGGTTGAAGAATTCTTTTCTCCGCGTTTGATGAGGAACCATTATAGTTTCGTTGTAGGTCGATTACGGAATAACTACTTCGGATAAATAGCGATGCCTATTGGTATTTTTATCATGCGAGGCCTAATGCAGTGCATACATTTATGGGAACATTACAATATCCCATGAAAAAATGAGCTCTACAGCCTCTCAGATAAAATAAGAGGGGGGGGGGAACTCCAATGGCCGTAATAATTTACATTTGTTTTTCAAAGTGCTGTAAACGAAACAATATTTATCCTAAGTTCATTGATTCGCTTCCTCGTTATCGTAAAAGAAATCTAGACATTGACGATGCGTTACGACGCAAATCCCTTCACTCTGAAATAGTACCTCTCTACGCTAAACGTAGTTACCTGGAATTGCTAACTTACAGTTTGCATTTAAAACTGACTCGGAATTTATCCGGCCACGATTTTCAAGACTGACGGAAGAATCCACATCGTAGTTCTTAAGAAACGAGAACAGAAGGCCCGCTGCATCAATCGTAAACCAGCAAAACTCATCGGCGAGTCCGAAGCTTCTTCTTTCTCTGGCAACAAAGGATTCCACAATGTTTGCAACTTTTCCGATGAAACTTTTTCACAACGAGAGTTGAAATTGCTCAATTATGGTCTAAACTTTAGCATACAGCCGAAAAATAGCCCCTTGGAGGATTTAATTGCTCACATAGAAGGATCTCTGTATCCATTTGATTTTCCCAAAAAAGATTTTTTACGGAAAGCCTGCGAAAATCAGATTAAAAATAACCTCAACCACTCAGTCTTCCAACGCAAGCTTGGCTCGCACAATTTAAATAATATTCTAAAGGAAAAATTGTTTCTATATGAAAGCAGACAAAGGCAACCTCTGTGCCATTTTGAATAAAGTAGATTATTTGGATTAAGTAAACAATTTAATATCATCTGGGCCGTATATAGAAGTCAAAAGGAATCCCCTTAATAAGCTAATAACTCAAGTTAAATTCATGCTTAACGACTGCCCATCCCTAATTGATAAAAAAATTAAATTTAGACTTTCAGGGTCAAACCCAATATTTACCAAGACTATATTCCTTACCTTAAGTCCACAAAGTTGGTTTCCCCATTAGACCCATAGTTTCAGGCATAGATTATCCCACAAAAAATATTACGGCCATCGGAGTTTCTTCCCCCTCTCTTATTTTAACACAATATCCGTTCCGCGCTAATAGGAAAACATTGGAAACTATAAATCGTTGTGCAAAGCGGAGGGCATGCCTGCTGACGTAGATTCACGTCCCCCCTTCCTTCAGTTCGTGCGAGCAGACCTTGGGGGTGGGGGGGTACGCATGGAGACCAATGATTGGATGGGGCGACGCGCGTGAATTTCACACGTCGCGGGACAATTCCCAACGCGGAAGTGAAAAAAACCTCCCCCTCTCTCCTCCTTCCCCCCCCCCCGATCCCCGCTATCGGGCGCTTTCCCGGAAAGAGAGGAAACGCCTTGCTCCCTCCCGACAGATAACACGAAGCCGAAATGGAAACACGTTCACGTGGAGGACGGAAAGAGAAGTGGCAGCCAAAGCCGCGACCACGTGACGGGGCACAGGAAGTTGAGAGGGCAACAAACCATTCCGAGGAGTTTCGATGACTACGTCCAAGCTTGTTAGTAAGGCCCACTTTGTATTATACCAATCCTACAGTATGTCTTTACCCTCCATTTGGCATTATCACTCAGGATATATGTATGTAATTTTTTGCAAATTTGACGAAAACGCGAAAACTTCAATGTCTAAATAAGAAGTATTTATAAGAACGTCCTCATTATAATAAAGCGTCTAAATTTTGAATTGTAATATTTTATATTATATCAAAAATTGGATTTGTATTTATTGGGAAATCGATACAATTCTGACGATTTGTCAGTCTTTCGATTATCATTGGAAGAGTAAAATAATAACCGTATTCTAATACCGGTGATTCCGGAAACAGACAATTCAGTTTGCATTGACATCTAACATACGTAACATTAATTTTAGGGCATTACTCGGGCTAAACGCTCAAAATGCATCTGTTCGTAAAATAATATCGACATTATGTCGTTATGGTCGGGCGGGTATTAGAGATATTTCAGCACTTTCACATTTAAATATTTTTGTTTAACAGTCGGTGACACAAAAAATTCCAATCGGTTAAGGAAACCATAGTCAATGATAATTATTATTTTCGCTAATATACTGGTTAAGGTAGGCATTAATGAGATGGGCACAATCCACGAAGCAGTTAAGTGACAATTCCCTTTTCTCTCCCGGCAAAACACAATCCAGCAACTTACTCCACCACAAGTCCCTCTCCATCTCTGAATACTTCCTTCCTTCATTCATCTCATCCAACATCCCTATCATATCCCTGCCCTTCCCTCGTTTGCTCAAAATTCTCCCCTCTATCACAGTCTTCAACATCCCACTGCCGATCAAAATGATTTTACCTCCTCCATCCTCCTACACACCCACATTCCAAAAACCTCCAATCTACGCCTTTCATTCTGTTCCAAATAGCATGTTTCAATGCCGCTAATGACTACGCTACGTATATAGGTTTTGACAAGCCTTTTCTTAACATCCTTATTCAACGTCCCTGTCATCAACTCCCTCCTCCCAGTGAAAACATCTTTGCCTAACGTGATTCTTGCCCTCATTTCCCTCTTACTTTGACCATTTTTGATCGATTGTGACGAAACACTTCCAAGATAGGGAATATCTGTCCAAGTTTGTTAATCAACACTTCCGTGTTACTTCGACGAAATAATCATATATACATATATATATATATATATATATATATAATATATATATATATATATATATACACACACACACATATACATATACACACACACATACATGTATTACTATTATTTGGTAATCTACCGGTTAAGGATGGACACAGCTACTAAATAAATATTTTGTGACCCCTAGCAAAACACAAAATCCAGCATCCTACTCTACATCAGGTCCATCTTCATCTCAAAGTACTTTCTTTCTCCCTTCATCCCGTCCAACATCCCTATCCTGTTCCTTTCCCTCGTTTGCCTAACATTCTCCCCTCGTATTACCGTCTTCAACATCCCACTGCCGGTCAATACCCCCTTCATCCACTTTTCCTGCCTCCATAGGATTTCTCCCAACAAACCCTCCCTTAGCCCACCAAACCAAGTACTCCCTCATTTGTTTTCTTCTCTGTTAATTTCACCTTCTCCATTCTTCTCCACACCCACATTTCAAAAGCCTCCAATCTACGTCATCCTCCTGCTTCAATGACCACGTATCCGCGCCGTACATAGCTACGCTCCATATCAAAGTTTCTACGAGTCTTTTCTTAATATCCTTACTCAACGTCCCCGTCATCAACTCCCTCCTCCTTGTGAAAGCCTCTTTTCCTAGCGCAATTCTTCCCCTTACGTCCCTAGTACTTTGACCGTGTTGGTCCAAAATACTTCCGAGATGCGTAAACTGTTCAACATGCTCTAGTTTTTGCCCTCCTATTTTAATGTTTAGCTTGGCCTTTTTCTTTCTAGAAAATCGCATAACCTTTGTTTTATTAATATTGATTCTCATCCCATATCTATCACACTGAATTTCCAATTCACTCAGCATTGCTTGCAACCCCTTGGCTGACTAACAAACTAAAGCTTGGTCATCAGTAAACCTAACTGATTTTACGAATTCCCCGCCCACTTTCATTCCTACTTCCAGTTCTTCCCATGCCTCTTGAATCATTTCCTCTGCATACAGGTTGAACAGCAACGGTGATAATGGACAACCCTGCCTTTACACCTCATCCTAACACTGCCCATCCGGACTCCCCGTTCCCAACTCGCACCTGAGCAGTATGAGACACGTACAGGTTGCGGATTAGCCTCCTTTCCCTCAAATCAATTCCTATTTTCTGCAGAATGCTCATTAGTTTTCCCCAATTCACTCTATTAAACGCTTTTTCGAAATCTACGAAACAGGCAAATACCTAGAGTAGAGGTGAGGGGTGCTCACCTCTACTATTCCAGCAGTCATCACTTCTATATCTTCCGATGAAGACGGAGCGGAATTCCGTCGAATTGATCAAGAAATAACGTGTGAGTGATATATATATATATATATATATATATATATATATATATATATCTATATATATATATATATATATATAAATATATTTATGCCGTCCAATATATATATATATATATATATATATATATATATATATATATATTGGACGGCATAATAGAACGCAAATAAAATAGTAACATTTAAAAGGACACTCACACGGTAAATTTTTTGAGCTTTCGGCCTTCTTCAAGTAAGACTGAAAATATGCTGGAGAGGGGTAAGGAGTATGGGCAGGGAGGGGAGGAGTAGTGCAGGGAATGCTGGGAGGGAAATTTAAGATGGCCATTAAGGGTGGGAATTTTGAAAGATCGGAAAGCTAATCTATTCGCGGATTCTCGAGTTCTCACCTCTATATTGGGGGCTGAATCGGGTAGGGATTCTCGGATGCTAAGAGCAAAACACTGGTCGAACGAAAGGTTGTGAGAATTGGCGTGTGAAGGGATAGGAAGAGAAGAGAGTGAGGCAGAATTGCAGGAGTACCGGTGATTGTTCATTCGAATGGATAAGGGGGTAATGCATTCGCCTATGTAACAGGAAGTGCAATGTTTTATGATAAAAGATAAAAGATAAATAATGTTTTTTGATAGGCAATTAGCGTGGGACCGAGGTTGGGGGGGGGGCAATGAGGGGATGCAGTGAGAGGGGAGTAGATCTAATAAGGAGACAAGTTTTATATCGGGGGCAGCTGCAAGTAGGGTAAATATTAGGTAATTTGTCACGGGGGGCGCCAAAGGGTTGGTGGAACAACATTATTTAAAACAACAAGCCACCGCTAGGGTGTGCGGCAGGGGTTGACATTTGGTGGCAACAGACAAACTTATACGCCTTCCCTGTTGCGCAGGTTTTTCCGAGGTAGTCGACGACGACCATCGACATCTTCGCCTTGGTCATTTCGGGGGAACGGACGACGGCAGTGCACGGGTCGCGGGGTCAGCACACTCGGAGCCAAGTGATCTAGCCGACCCCTTGGCGGTGGATTAGAATTCCTCCCAAAACGCCCGAGCCGACTCAGACTAATGCATTCCCAGTGTCACCACCCCGCCCACCCAAGGTCAACACCGGGACGCGAACAATAAAACAAGGCGGGAAAGGGGAGCGCGACGTGTTGCCAGGGCAGAAAATCTCTGGCAGTCTTAGCATACGGCTTAAAACTCCTAGGATTTCGACCACGAAAGGCAGCCATACTATAACCCTGGCAATAACGAATATCAGAACGAGAGGAAAATCAAATGGCATCTACTAAAAAAAACCGCTAAATTACTAATGCCTCATTCCCTAACATCCCCTGCCACAGACCATTGTGGTGGCTCGAAGGGCTAAGAATAAAATAGAATGCTCAGCCTAATCCTGGACATTCACTTACTTGGTTAGCAGTATAACTTGGAATGGAAGAAGCTCGACCGAAATCAAGCGAAGAATAGCCCAAGCAAAGAAGGCGTTCATTGAAACGAGGCTACAACTATTTTCACATGAACCTAAGGTTGACAACAAGGAAGCAGTTGGTCAAAACATTCGCGTGAAGCATGGTGCTCTACGGATCGGAGACATGGAATATTGGAACAGTGGACCAACGAAGAATAGAAATTACACTTGAAACATGGTGCTGAAGGAGAATGCTGAAGATTAAATGGGCAGATAGAGTGAGGAACGATGAAGTATAGCATTGAAGAGCAGAAGAGGATAGGATCATCTGGGGAGCTCTACGGCAAAGAAGAACTAGATGGATTGGACATACCTTAAGACACAATGGGTTAGTTAGAAACATCATAGAAGGAAAAATCCCGCGAGGAGGGCCAAGAGACAAGTTGATTGGGCAAATTAAGAAGGACGTAAAACAGGGAACCGATCAGAGGGAGAGGGTATTGACACTAAATAGAGAAGAATGGAGGACTGCAGTAAACCAATCTAAGGTTTGAAATACTGATGATGATGAGCCGACTACTCAGGGCAAGTGTCGAAAACTTTGAATTACTCCTCTGTTCTACATGATAATAACCTTCAGGCCTCACTTCGTGCAATTATGTAGTGCCCATATTGAGGGAGTTCGTAATTTTCCATCGACTTTATTTTCAGGTACAACGCGTTCCACCGACTTGCGGCATCATTAACTTTCACTAGTTCCTTTAATATGGAGATAATAATTGTTTATATTAAAGAAGCAGTTGCGGAAGCATCCGATGCGGTACAGCATTGGGAATAGAGCGCTATGCAAAACCCGTGATGTCATCCCCCTTACATCTTGCGCAGAAGGAAATCCTCGGGTGTTAATTAAGGACTAAAGCCAATGCGCTCACAGGATGTCAAATAATAAACTTGCAATTTACTAAAGTAAAAGCCTAAGGGTTTATCGTAATGTTTACATAAAAATAAAAGAAAATTCAATTTTAAACGATTAACGTGCAAATGATAAATTAGAATGATAGATTATAACTGCAAAATAAATGATTAGACCAAACTAAATGCGATGAGAAACAGCTATTATCTGTTGAATAACACAGCGGAGGGCATTGTATCGTAGGTAGAGCCGGGTGTTCCAATCGCATGATCCGCCACAAGGCATAGAACCTTGTCATGCGCCCCCGATTTCGATTCAAAGACATAAGCCGTGCGCAGACACGAGCGTCGGAACTGAATTCGCTTCGCCTTTGCTATCTCCCTGCTAAAGGATTGAGGGGACGGGGCTGCTATCAGCGCCAAAAGAGACCGACGAAGCAGAGCGCGGGAAATTACCACTGGCGGCGAGCGTTGAACTCTCCGCTCGAACGGAAAGACCCGACGGCCGCCAATCCTGAAACTGGGAATGGTTCCATTCATACTGCTCCACTATTCCAAATGAGACAGTGATAAAGAAAGCTCGCCAGGTGTAACAGTTAAAAGACAAATTGGCTGCACTTAATCTGGGCAAAAATATAGGCAAAACAGGTCAAAGAGATGAATTGGTAGGAGAACCATTGAATTAGGACAGAGTGAACTTTATGTAGGGCGTGGTTGCGAAAATTTCATAAACAGACAAAGAATAGTAGTAGACAGGATGAGATTAGATAACCGAGTGTGGCGAAGTGCAGGAGCGGGGAATGTCGAAGAAAGAAAGGCGTGAGTGGGGGAAGGAAGAAAGGAAACTGAATTTGTGAGAGGCAGAAGGGAAGTACTTCGGAAGCAGGTCGAAGACGAAATGGAAAGGGGATGGATGGATGTGTAAGGGAGGGGTAGTAGATGGATGTGTAGCAGATGTGTCAGGGGTCGCGATAGGGCCTCCAACTCCTCTTCAACTACGCGTCCACGACATACCGTGGGTGTCAAAATGGGGCGCCGCTGGACTTCCACAATTCATACCAGCGTTTGTGCTCATGCCTCTGTGTCTGCATACATGAATATGATATACCTCCCCCTTTAGAGGACTTTTTAGTCAAAATCATACATTATTGTTACTGTTAAAATATATAAAATATCGACAATGCAAAATAATAATTAATACCCTTCAATTGGCAGTTTTATCAACTTCCTGATATTTACAACTAAGCTTAGGATGCACTGAGATCTACAACAATAAATGCCTATCAAGAGTTTCAGAGATGAAAGGAGATATTTAAAAGATCAAATTAGATTTATCTATTGATTCGTTTGTTTGCAACAAACGAAATATTTTAACATTATCCCGTCCTACGTAGTCCAAAAATGAAAAATTAAAATACATGTTATTCTTGGTTACAATGTACTATTTGTCGTAACTCCTCTTAATGAGCCTCGTTGTCCGACCTATTTCTTTTATTAAACCGACCTAGATATAGTATATAGGGAGCCCAAATACTTCAGCATGTACTACATAAGCCACCTACTCCAAGTGTGGTTAATAAGCAACAAGTACTATTGCCCTTCCACTTTCTCTCCGCATTTCTCCAACATCCTCTTCACGTGTAAATACTACATTTCAGTTCGCTTCGCCGAATATTTGCCGTCTACGTATGTTCAATCCATGAGTAATCATGGGCCAGAGTGACGCATACGTATGTATTACATTTCACAATGGTTTTTGCGGCTTGAAAAATGCTGCATACATTCAGTAATTCGAGGGGTCACCATTGCATCGGATTTTCCTCGGGGATAACATACACGGTCGCACCCAAAAGTGGTAGGACTGATTTTCTCTGGCGCGAACGGAGCGGTGGAGGGGGGTCTGCCTGGCAGGGTAAGGTGGAGGGGGCCTGTATATGCACGATTTAAGGAGGCTAGCACCCGTCAAACGTATAGTCGGAAGGTGTAGTGACGAAAAAGTGCTATTTGATTCTATTAAGACCTCACATACAGTATGCGGCGAGCGTTTGGAATTCTTTTCAAAAACAGTGATTACAGAATGGAATAAGGTGGAGAGAAAAGCCGCTATGCTCGTGAAAACTCGTACCAAAGACACAAAACGTCAAACATTTAATTCAGAATATGGCTGCGTAAGTTTTCGCGGCGGTGGTTTGAAGTACTCTGCATTGTAGGGTTTCACCGCGTCGTTGTTTGATTCAGACAACAGTTTCACCGAAGTTACATTCGGCGTCTTCAGGTCGAAGATGAGGGACTCGGAACCACAACGCGTGGAAGGGAGTTCTCCGGGAACCGACCAATCAGCGAGCAGCCACTAGATGGGACCACATACTACCTTGATCAAAAAGTTCCCGGAACAACCACCGTGTGGCGCTCCCATCGTTCCGATTTGAGTTCTGTTTTTTTTGTTAAATTGGTACATCTGTTGTTGATATTCCCTTTAAATCTTAGTGTCATAACTTGACATTTGCAAAAGTTACGTAGCCAAGAGTACATCTATCTCTGTGTGTGTTGGCGATTTTTTACAATTTCAGAAATGGATTTAAATTTGCAACAACGAACTTGTATTAAATTTTGCGTAAAAAACGGATTTAGTGGCGCACGGACGTTGGAAATGTTGGAAAAGTGTTTCGGCAACGATTCTCTAAAAAAAACGGTCGTTTACCAGTGGCACGAGCGGTTCAGAAGTGGTCGTGAGTCAATCGAAGATGATGAACGCAGTGGCAGACCATCGACATCGAAAGTCGGTGAAAAAATTGATAAAGTAAAAGAAATGTTGGTCAATAACCGCAAATTAACCATCAGAGAAATAGCGGAGGACTTGAACATTGCTTATGGATCCGCCCAAGACATTGTGGTTAATGATTTGGGTTTCCGTCGTGTAGCAGCAAAGTTGGTGCCAAGAGACCTCAATTTCATGCAAAAAAGAGACCGTGTTGACGTCGCAAAAGACATGATTTGCGAGGCTGAATCCGATCCCACATTCATCAAAAGGATCATTACTGGAGACGAGACGTGGGTTTATGAGTACGACACGCAATCCAGACATCAGGCAAGTGAATGGCGTTCACCAAATGAGCCGAGACCAAAAAAACCACGTCGTTTTCAGTCAAAAAAGAAGGCAATGCTGACGGTTTTCATGGATTACAACGGTGTAGTGCATCATGAATTTTTGCCAGAAGGCCAGACAGTAAACAAAGAGTATTATTTGGGCGTTATGAGACGTTTGCGTGAAGCAATTCGCCGAAAGAGACCAGAAATGTGGGCAGAAAACTCGTGGATTTTGCACCACCGTCGCACAGTGCTATCATTATTCGTAATTTTTTGACGAAAAATGCAACAAATACCATCCAACAGCCACCGAATTCACCTGATTTGGCTCCCTGTGACTTCTTTCTGTTCAATCGAGTTAAAAAACCATTACGGGGAACGCGTTTTAGCAGCCGAGAGGAAGTAATGGAAAAATCGCAGGAAGCACTGATGGACATACCGAAAACCGAATATAAAAAATGTTTCGAGGATTGGATCAAGCGCTGGCATAAGTGTGTTGCAGTCGATGGGGATTACTTTGAAGGGGACAATATAGATTTAGATGAATAAACTTGTATTTTTAATTTTCTGAATAAATTCCGGGAAATTTTTGATCAAGGTAGTATATAAGGGTGGCATGGCACAACGGTCTCCTTTTCAAAATGAACCTTTCCTCCTCCTATCATCCTATTGATTCGCAGCTTTCTCGCCAATCGCCGATTTCGGGTTTGTTTGGGGAATTCCCTTTCATCCGTGAAGACCGCCGCCGCCGGCGTTCCACAGGGCTCCCTTTTAAGCCCTTTCTTATTCAATTTATTCGTCAATGATATACCGTCCACGCCCCACACGTCACTCTACATGTACGCAGACGACACGGCTATAGCTGCTTCGTCTCGTTTTCGATCGGCAAACATTCGGCGCATCAACACTCACCTACGGAAACTGCACAAGTGGACGTCCACATGGAAAATTACAATAAACGCCGACAAAAGCACACACGTCCACTTCGCCCGACGACGTAAACGCACTCCTCACATTCCTATTACGCTCCAAAAACATGTGATTCCTAGAGCTTCCACGCACCGCTTCCTCGGCGTCGTTCTCGACGAAAAACTGACTTTCCGACCTCAGCTGGACCATTGCCGTACGTCGGCGATTGTCGCAAGGAACAAGCTGTCTTGCCTCACCTTGACGACGTCGCCGCTCAATCACAAGGACCGAATGCGCCTTTACAAAGCGATAATTCGGCCCAAATTCCTATACGCAAGCTCCATCTTCGCCAATCGTAAAACAACATGGCGCCACCTGGAAATCATTCAAAATAAATCAATCCGCGGATTATTGCACATTAGCCGCAGGACGCGCATGTCCGATGTCCTTGCCGCCCACGGAATCCCGTCCGTCGCGGATTTCATTCGTACGCAAGCATCCAAATTTCATTCGCGCCTGAAAGCAACGGGCAATCCGCTCCTAACGTCAATTTGGGATTACAATGTCAACCGAAAGCATACATATACACTGCCTAAAGATATTACTCGCCTATGAGTCTTTCCTATGTCTGCTCTTAGAATGTACGGCACTCCCTTCGCCACTTTTTCTTTTTTTCTATTGTTTTGTTTCCCTTCTGGTTATGTAATGCTTCCCTGTGTTAATTCCATCGATGTTTCCCCGACATGTATTCTCCCCCGCCTAGTTTTTAGTTTAGTCTTATTCACGAGCCGTTTCCTGTCGGCTCGTTCACCTTAGATTGTATTTTGTTAGGGTGTAACAGTCCTGTTACACTTAGTATTAAGTTTCTCGTTTCCCACAAACATACACGCATACTATTGTCAGGTTTTTGCAATGCCAAGGGTTTTAATTATGTAAAATGACCGGTAAAGGTGGGTATCGCCCACCGGTACGGTTTAATGTGCGCCCGCAAGGGCTGACAATGATACGGGTGTCCGGGACGGTATTCTATGCGCCCGTAAGGGCTGACAATGATACGGCTGCGAGTTCCTCATCTTCGACCTGAAGACACCGAATGCAACTCCGGCGAAACTGTTGTCTGAATCAAACAACGACGCGGTGAAACCCGACAATGCAGAGTACTTCAGTTTAATTCAGAATCTTGGGTGGTAACCTTTAGATATGAGAAGACTCAGGGATAGATGAAACTCATTACAAATATATAAAGCGTGTGGTTTTGCATTACATTGGCAAGAGGTGGGCAATGGCTACAAAATTAAAGAGTTAGATTGTCGAACTGATAGATTCAAGTATTAGTTTCCCCCCTACACTATTCGCGACAACAATAAAAGGGGGAATACCTAAGAAATTAATAGGAACATATTCTCAAAAATAGGCGTTTACAAGATTTAATATCCGCAAAACACTATATCTGTAAATACACTATATAAATTCTAATCTGGCGCCTTAACGCCCCCCGCCGTGGGCCCTTGTGCCAGGAGGGGTGTCGGTGAATGTACGAGGGTCATCCGGAAAGTAGTACCCGTTCGTGAAATAAAGACACAAAAGTAAATATTAACAAACATAAAAAATTTTATTTGAAAGAGGATACTTTAAACTACTTCTCAACATAATCTCCAAGCAAATTAAGGCATTTGTCATAACGTGTGACAAGTTTCTGTATTCCTGCTGCATAGTCCTTCGCCGCCAGCTCATTGAGATACGCGAGGGACCCATCTTGCACAAATTTTTGCATAATGCAGATGGTGTTTAACAATTTCATGAACAATTGTTCGAGAAACATTGGGAAAATGCTCACAGATGTCATCAATTGTGACGCGCCGATCGTTCCTCACGAATTCGTCAACTGAGCTCACCAGTTGGTCTGTAATGACAGACGGTCTCTCCGAACGCTCATCGTCGTGTGTGTTCCCCCTCCCCATGTTGAAGTTGCGACACCACCGCCGAACAGACGACTCGTCCATTACATTGTCTCCATACACCTCCTTTAATTGGCGATGAATATCACATGGGCGAACGTTTCTTGCATTGAGGAATTTAATCACTGCCCTCACTTCACAACTGGCGGCGTTCTCAATTTTTTTAAACATTGTAAACAATCACAGAAACAACACAGGCAATGCTAGCGTCACGCAACTTGGCTCAGAGAAGGCAGACAAGCCACTGAAGCTATCTGACCTCGTCCAGCGGCTACTCGCGTCGTCAGCACTTCATGCGGCACGAACGGGTACTACTTTCCGGATGACCCTCGTATTTAAAACCTATTGCATTTTTGAATTTTCCGTTCGGTATGCGTAGAATACTAACCGGTAATAAATGTCTGAATTGCTTGGGTGCCTGCCCTCTTTTAACTTATTTTTTTATCCTCTTGTTTAGGTATAGGAATAGCTGCTAACCATGTAACACTCGTAATATATGTAGGCATATTGGATGATCGGTACTCGGTAGCCCCTTTACTACGCGGTTTTTGGTGGATCGCGGGGTGCCAGGCGCATGAAGTATTAAGAGTGAATGTATGTATGTAGAATGGTTGGTGACCTACCACCCCCTGCCACATGTCCTTTCGACGGCTTGCGGGGTATTGTGTCGGTGTATATGAATAGTTTCAGGCGTAACTTCGTAACTATTCATGATCACTCAATGAGTAAATTTTGCATATTTTCACGGGTGGTTTATTAAGGCTATATCGATTTGGACGCATAAGCGACAACACCAAGTTACTCGACGACGTCGCCTATGGGTCGAAACCGTTAGCAGCAAAATGAATTCAGCGTGGAAATGTTCAATATTCATTTGTTCATGGAATGCTGCAAACAGTTTGGGATGATCCAATTCTTTTCTAAAAATTCATGACCGAACATTTTTTAAGATTTAATTCGAACTCACAGGCCACCCTTCTTCCCTTATTGCGTCTAGGTCGTCGGCCTACGCATCCCCATCGGTCTGACTGCGATGACCTCTATCCAAAACAATGATATCACCGAACAGGCGTATCTCATTGTGCACCTTCTTGAAATATATTCGAAACATCATAACATAATACGTACAAATTATAAAGTCATGCATTATCGGTTCATGGCAAACATTTCTCTCGCATGATTCGATGCCTTTCTTGAAGTCGCGAATTGTGTGGGGGGGAGGAGAATGACTCCTTATCTATCGATCGCTTCGACAATCAATTTTCCTTATTACTTCCCTCGATGATATCGCCCACCAATGTCATTTGGCGCTAAAATTATCCTACATACCTATCTTTCTAGCTAGACGATACTTCTCTCGCGTAGACACGAAGACTTTTGGCGGGGTTCGGTTAGGCAGTTGCGCAAAATATGCTCGCAAACATATTCCATACATGCATAAGGACACGTACCCTCACACGCCATATTACTGCCTACATTATTCTCCCTGCGGCAGTGTTCCACTTGAACGATAACATCTACAACTTACCCAGCAAGCCAACACGGAGGAGTGCTGCAGAGGGCGTTGCCATCACCCATTAAGAGTGATTGTTGCATGTTTGTGTCAAATTAGTGCTGACCTAATAGTTGTAGTCCGTGGCATCTCCACGCTTATATTGTCTCCCAGCCCCGACTAACCCCTAATTACTCGTCACTTTCTGGTTTATACTTCGAATCTCAGCGAAACCAGGAGGTTTCCACTGCAACTTGAGCAATCCCCAAAATCTCGACGGGTATTCCAGATGAGGTTTAACCCACACGACACGGCAGCTTACACGTTTGCCAATCGAACGCATTGCCCGCTTGACCGAGGGCCAGTCGTCGCCTGGGGTCCGCCACGTGGGGCGTGCTGGAGCCGCAGCCACCCCTCTTCCGCGCACGGCGACAACGGTGGGGAGCAGAGGGGGAGAATAAAGAAAACGTGGATGGGGGAGGGGGTGGGACCTGTTTGCAGGGAGGGGGGCAGCTGCCCCTGCACGCCCCTTTCGTCCTGTCATCCAGGGCCCTCTCCCCCCGTCCTCGCCTCAACCCCGGGCCCGCCGCCGGAGCTCCTCCCGAGTCAAACAGGAAGACAGGGGTGGGGCGAAGTACGAGCCACGGTTAAGAAACGAAGCGCAACAGTCTGTACCCCCCCCCCCCCTAAAGTACACGAGTGATCGAATCTTGGCAATGTCCTCAAGATGGCGATGTGCGCAATATTTCAAACACATTAGGTTTCCAGTAAACTTCGCCTATTTGCTGACGATGCAGTGATTTATAGGAAAATGGGTGTCAGGAAATACCAGTCATTAGGATTAAGTATCAATAACAAACGACCTAAATGCAATTCAAAAGTGGTACGAGACATAGAGGCTAGAATTAAATTTGAGTAAATGTTCTGATAAATTTTTGGAGAAAAAGTATTTCACCCAAAAACACTTGCACAACACACGGAATCAACATAACGCACGTTGAATGGGTAAAATATTTGCATGTAACGATAACCAAGGATATTTCCTAGAGAAAACTAATTCGTGACATTAGCGGACTGGCAAATTAAAAGTTATGAGGCCCCACCTGGAGTATGCTACGAGTGTATGGGATCCTCATGAAGTGGGCTTAAATTTAGAACATGTTCCAGTGCAACGCAGAGAGCATCTAAGTTTGTGAAAAGTTGTTATGAACAAGGTAGCAGTGTCACGACACTAATGGAAGAATTAGGATGGGCGCCACTGGTTGACCTTAGGCTTAACTATAGGTAACATTTTCGGCATACATTTGAGGAAGTTTACTTATCAGAGGATGCTAAGGACATATTATAGGACCCGACTAGCTATAGTAGATCAGATAACCTACGTAAAATCAGGGAGATAGATAATAGAGCGGATAGTTTTAAAGTATTGTTTTTTCCTCGTACCATTAGAGATCAAAATAGACATCTACATCTACTTAATACCCCGCAAGCCGCCGCAAGGGCGTGTGGCGGGTGTTGTTAGGACAACACCCGTAATTTAGAAAGAAAAAAAAACGCATGCAAGAACCACAAATTCATACATTCACAAAAAACATGGCATACATTCATGCAAGAACACTTACACCCCACACACATGCAAACACTCAAACTACATCTTACATACCTAACAGCACAGAAAGTATACCTTCCAGCTTTGCAGTGTTTAATTTTGCTCGGACTTATAAATTCAATGTTTTTAATATTCCTAAAGTGACTGCGGTTATCATGAGAGCAATCTTATGTAGAAGATAAATAGAATCGGCAATGTATCCATTTTGTCCACATCCTGTACGTTCTTCCCGGCATTATATTTTTTTAAATATGATAGACCCATATTTTAAGCAAGTCGATAGAATGCTTTGAATATACGCATCCTGTCATTTCATATTGTTGCATAAAAATACTTTCTTTCGAGTGATTATCACTGTTCAACTACATGATCAAACTAATATCTGTATTGAGGTGACATTATTGGGATTATGCATGCATGGCTGGTGACCAAACACCCCCCGCCACACGCCCTTTCGGCGGCTTGCATGGTTATGTGTAGATAATAATAGTAAACTGACGCGAAGTGCGACTGATCACTATCTCGCCCCGACGTGAAGGCCTTCCGACCGCGATTTCCTCCCCTTCGCTCCTTTTCATTCATTGACTGGCACGCTTCAGGTCATATTTTCGTGACATGCGGTTACTAGCTTATTTAAATGTCAAACGTTACACCACAGGGGTTAAATGTCGTGGGTGGGCGTTGACTATCAGCATTTTATGTCTAAATGTATGCAAACAGGTAACACCAATTGCCCGCTTTACAAGTGTTTCGATTTTTTTCCTTTCATTCGTTCCCAAGACGCAGGAATTAAGTGTTTGTTTCACCACAAACTTGACCTCATTCCAAAAAATGATGTTCCCTTCAGCAATTTGACAAATGTAATTTTTCAGTGTCCAATATGAGAGAAGTTACGTGCAACTAACAGTCTTATGTAAGGCAGTTACCAAGAACTGCGGATTTCCTCATCGGACGGTATTTATCCGTAAGACTGAAACAATTTCAACATTCCTGCCCTTCTCTCATTTCGATCAATGACGTTAACAAATTAAAGTGAAGAGCAAAGTTTGATTCTTCAACCAAAACTCGAGTATCAAATCAAACGGCGAGGCTCTATTTTTATTTATTTTCTTAAACCCTGCAAGCCATTGCCAGGGTGTGTGTGGCTGGGGGTGAATACACACCAGACTAATTTTGACCCGAACATGACCCTACCGCGGTCGAACACTGCTATTATGATCCCTCTTTGTTCGTGGAAAAAATTGCACCTTAAATCCATCTCTTCTACACTTAATCTCACTAATTTCATTAACATAATCATCTCTCCTACCGTAGTTCAATGGGGGTAATAATACAATTGTATTTCGGACCCCATGAAGTGAAAACTTAGCATTTACCGCCCAGTGGTCACTAACTCCTTTTACAGTTTGAAAGTTAACACTTTTTCGGGAATATTCGTTGCAGACAAAGCAAGAATATTATCGCTCTTAGTTGGGGAGGTGACAAGTTGATTCAATAGGTTCATCGTAATAGAATTCAATAGCGATTTGCAAATAACTTCGTCTTTACCGTCCGTTTTAAAACTATGACTATGTGCTCCAGTTTATATCGTAGATGACACATTGAAATCTCCACCGATTATAACGTCGTGATCATTGTGTTTGGATACAAAACCTTTGATTTGATGATCTTATTCTAGTTTTGAATTGTCTCTGTCGACTGGCGGTCTATAAAATTAGCATACATAAATTCTTTTGGATTAAGGACTTTCAATTGAGCACCAAACGCTCTCCAAACCATTATCCAGAATTACTGCAACCCCGCTGACGCAAAAATTTTTAACTGCAATAAAGACACAACCCCCCTTTTTATTTGTTCTGTCATTTATGTAAATGGAAAATGATTTCGGGAAAATTTCACCGTCGACAATATTAGTGGATAACCAGTTTTATGTCCCAGTAATTATATCTGCGCCTCTGCTTTGAATAAGGTGACGATATTCTGCGACTTTAATTTTTAAACTTCGGCAATTTACTACCAATATAGATAATGTTCCCTTGACTTTACGGTTTCCTGAATTTTTAACGAGGATCGTCTTTTTATTAATATTGAATCCCTTATAAAATTTTCCGTCCGATGCTACCCAATTGGTGTTAAATGAACTATTGCTAGCATTGAACCTCACTTCATTTAAAGCTAAATAATTAGGCAAAGAAGACTTTAGAGACGTACTAATTGACCTGCACGCTGACCTACAATTTAATCTAAAAATCCCTGCACCATTGGATCGCCAGGTGAAGGTCGACGAAGGACGGACGCCCCGATATCCTTACAGGAAGCACGCAACCTCTGATTGATATCTTAGATCCATCTGTCCTACACTTGATCTCTCTAATTTTATTGACATGATCTCTCCTACCGTAGTACGATCGGGGTAATAATACATTTTCAATATCACTGCTAAACAGACGTCCTTCCAATTTATGCAAGAGCTCCAATCTGCAATTTAACCTTCCCTCCGTGAGTGATTTCCAGCCTAGCTACTCTAATATTTTGGGTACGCTGCTAAGTTTATCACAACATCGTTTTAAAAATCTAGCTCCCAGACGCTGCACGCCATCCAATCCGGCAATTAATCCAACTTCGTGAGGATCCCATGAATGTACTTGCAGCATATTCTAAATGAGGCCTAACCAACGACATCTAACATTTCTCTTTGAACCTTTTCATCACATTTACCAAGCACTCTTCTAATAAATCCTAATTTTTTGTTAGCTTGTCCACATATTCCCCGTACGTGTTTCACCCAGGAGAGATCGGATCGCCTAGGTATTTAATGGAGTCTACACATTCCATTTCGGTGCTCCCAACGCAGTAGGCGTTCGGGAGGGAATTGCTCTTTTTCCAAAAATTCATGACTAAGAACTTTTTAAGTTATTCAAATTAACGAGTATCACACCAGCACTATATAGTATTAAGGTCAACTGACGAAAGCTGCGGTGTCCTCAGGATCACGGGGACGGAAGGACCGTTGCGTAGGCATCTCGTAATATATAGGCACTTGTATTAGTGGAGGTTAAATTAAGTTGTGCGTAAATGATATATTTATACATGTATACACACACATGCATACATACATACATACATACATACATACAAACACACACGTCTGTGTGGGCATGCATTATTGTGTATCCTGTTGGTTTTGCATGTTGTTGAATTCTATTTTAAGGGTGAGCACCCTCCCCATAGCTTGCGGGGCATTCTGTACATTTCTCCGGTGGTTCAAGAAGGCTTTTTTTCCTGACCCATTGACCAACTTGTGTCACATTCGTCGACGGCACCCATTCATAAAATTTCCGATTACGACGATTGGTGGGGTAATTACATGCATGTAGTGTTTCCGAAGAAGAAGGGTGGGTGAAGGGTGAGGGGTTGACTCACCAGGGCGGAGGCCATGAGGCAGGCTGACGTCTCGCAGGTAGGGAAGAGGAGTCGGTGGGGCGTCCGAGGCCAGCAGGCCGCCATCACGACGACCGCCACGAGCAACAGCAATAGCAGGACGACGGTCGCGACCGCCAAGCGGACCGCGCGCCGCCCCATGCCCGACCGCTTCCGCAGCCCGGCCTCCGTCCTCCCCAGCCACCCCTGGCGATCCTTAGAGTCGGGGTCCCCGCCACCCTTCTTCTTCTTGTCCGCGTACGGAACCCCCTTGGACTTCTCCGATAGGCAGGTGTCCTCGCGGTCCTTGGCCGTGTCGTTGCCCGTCGGCACGTCCTCCGGTTCGCGACCGTTCTGCCGCAGAGGAGTTTCAGCCGCGGCCATCTTATCCATATCCATCGGGAGACTACTGGTGTCTTCAAGAGTCGGGAACGAAGAGAGCGACGGATACGCCACCAAATCTCACATGCGCACACGAACAAGACTCGAAAACACACGCGCCCAGTCTCGGGGAGTCCCACCAGACGTCTGGCTCTCACGAAAGAATTCTGAAGAGACAAAACCAAGGGCGCACACCCTCGGTCGAGACACAGCTGGGAATTAATGGACGACAGAGGAATAAATCTCGCGAGAGAGATTTCGGTTCGAGGAAGGGATGGGGGGGGGGGTGGACTGAGAACGAAAAGTTTCCAAACAGAAATGAATCCGACGTATGAGTAGTGTGGCGTTGAACCACCTGGATATCTTCAACAAACGGATATTTTCATCAAGTTCACAAAAAAACTCGTGGGGAAGAAGAGATTGAACAACTCATTTGTACGCAGATACATAAAAAATAATAATATTACGATGCGCCAGAGTTGAATTACACGTGATATCATATGACGATTGAAAAAAAACCTATGGTAACGGGGCGGATAAATTAAGTTGGTCAGCGAGCGACGCTGTGACCGGATCAACAGGAGCTCCCCGTTACGATACGGCGTGAGAGAGAGTTTATGATGTCGATGTCGTCCGACGCAGATCGCTGGCAGACGCAGCGTCAACACATATGCAATCACACATGCAAAAATGCACGGGAACACGCCGAATTCGGCGAGGTTGGAAAAAAATCACGCCGAGGGAGACTTGATTTTTTTCTTCAGTGTCCCGACGGGAACTTTCTCTTCACTCACAGGGGGGGAAAGGCGAGAAGGCCAAGGTCGAACGCGGGGTGGGGGGAAAGTAAACCGTCGACCGCTCGAATCACTGCACTGCACACCCAACTAACTGCAAGCGAGGAACGAATATCAACGTCCAGAAAAAAATAACACGCCTCTCATTACCCGAACGAAGGAGAAATGTAAATTCACTCGTATTCTAATAAATACTTATTTCATCACCCTCACAATTATTCTAAAGTACACGAGACTTCAGGTAGGGAAACTTTCCCGCGAACGGAATTCTCTCGATTCACTCACTCACTCGATGACGTTCGAAGAATCGGGGCCCGACACAGGAGGTTGGATGGACGCTGCACAGAACTTAACACCATCAACGGCGAAAGCTAAACGAACTGAAGTCCACTAGTGAGGGCACTAATGCAAACTGAAATAATTATTCTTCACTAATTTCTTAAAAATAAAAAGATCCTTCCATTTAAGACTTGTTTTCGTGGTCGGTTCTTTCAATTCGCCCCCTTTTTCTATGAAACGCGTTCGTCCGACGGGGTGTCGAAAATCACTAGTAATCCACCAGCATTGCGACGAAGGGAGCCAACAAGCCGGAGTCGCGAGAGCCAAACCAAATACCCTGCTGAGAGAGATTCACCGGACGGCAGTCAACCAACCTCTCACCTCACATGGAAGCGACCAACTATGAAATGTCCCGCTAACCGCTCCCTACTCTCTCCTGCCCCGTCTAAATAGTTCGCCAGCTGGCCGTTGTCGACAGCGCCACTCCGTCCAATGAGTGCACCCCTGCGCCAATAGCTGGAAGCATTAGTCGAGCCGACAGTTCCAGGGTCGTTCGCGGCCCGCAGCCCGCTCGGCGACTCTCATGTATAGATAGTACTAGGGTTTCATAAGGACACGCTGCTATCAGATTTGTATTTTTTTACGTAGAACGGCCAGCAATTAAAATACGATCAAATCGTTCTCTTTCCGGAAAATGCCGTACCGGAATTACGAATGGTAATCAAAGTCAAAGTGATCGGCGGAATATGAAAAGGGTACATATTCACTGCCATGGTTGCGATTAGATTAAAAACAATCACATGACGCAACCTGGAATTCATGAAACTAGAATATTTTCATAGAAATCATGAATACTTACATAGCTTAAAGTTTACTTTTGCCAAATAATCAACTAGGTACACTTACACTGGAATGTGACGTTGATCACATGAAGATTACTGTCAACTGTTTCGCTCTCTTGGATTTTGGCATTACTGATTTCTATGAATTACGCACGTACCGCAATAAACCGCATACATACATACGCGCACATGCGGTTAGAGCCTCCATTGTTTATTGTCATGATATATCGTTTCATTTCGTTATTAAAAAATATTACTCCCACGGAATAATAATATATGGCGGACACAATTCATTTAATATGGATTATAAAAAAATAAGGCATACATATCATGCAACAATTTCAGAGCGTAAAAATCATTCGCCTTGACTGGGACTCGAACCCAGATCCCTCAATATCCGGTCGAGTGCTTTAGCCACTTAAGCTACCGAGGCGTCCTCTTAAACTCTGCCCGCAAGGTCGTGCGGCGGGGGGTGTTAGGTCACGACCTGTAAAAGGGAACACAGTCACATGCAAAATCTACACATCCATGCAAACCTATACCCACACTGGCGAATTCATTCAGGCCAAAATCCTTTCGACTTACGCGCATGCAAATACATATACTATGAACTGACAAACAATTGCACCTTAGGATGCTGTTAAAATGTATCCAATAACACGCAAGCTAGAATTTGATAAGTAAGAAGTGAAATTCTACAGCCAAATGGACATGCAACATACAACGGCCTCCTCCGCCGAGGACACAGGCAGGGAATGTGACCCAACGCTTCGGACGGAGAGAGACGAGGAATGGAAGGCGATTTTCAAAAACAGACAAAGGAGAGTTGTAACGAGCGATTATTTAATGGAATTCTAATGCGTTCGTGCAGGAAGGGTTTTGACAACAAAACGCACGAGGTCAGTGAAAGTGCATGCAATTTAGTAGAACTAACTATTCCCTGGACCCTGTGGGTGGCAAGTGGTATATTCTCTATAAATAACCCTACAGTTGCTATCGCTTATTATCCGTGAGAAGGAGTCCTTGAGTTTGCTAGTTCTGGCATCTATTTCCCGAATTTTATATGCATGATCCAAGCGACCAATGTATGTTGGAGTGCGAATAATTTTCGAGACCTCGGTGCTGAAACATGCGGATCTGAATTTATTTAGTAATTTCAACCTAGCATTGAATCGTCTCTCTTCTAATGATTCCCACCCCAACTCCATAAGCATTTCAGTAACGCTTTTCGTTTTATCGTAAGAGTTTGTAACTAAACGGGCTGCCCGGCGTTGAACCTTCTCAATTTCCCAAATGATGCCTTTTTCGCTCGGATCCAATACGCTACATGCGTATTCTAAATGAAGCCTTACAAGAGCGTGGTAACAACGTTCCCTGACCTTCGAGTCACTTTTGCCAACAATGCGTCTCATAAATCCCAATTTTTTACATGCTTGCCCGCAGACTTTACGTATGTGATTCGCCAAAGTTAAGTCTATAGTAAACGTAACAATTAGTTATTTTACCGTATCAACTACTTCTAGGTCAACTCCGGCTAATTTGTAAACAAACTCCGTTGATTTTTTAAAGAAATTTGCCACCGAACATTTATTGAGATTTAATGACAATCCCCATTTTGAACTACATTTAGTAATGCAATCTAAATCCTGCGCTAGAATGAAACAATCCTCATCCCCAGATATCTCCCGATAGATCACCGCGTCATCCGCGAACATCCTAATCCCATTACTTTTTATTTTGCTGTTTAAATCGTTAATAAAAATCAAGAATAAGCAACGATTACGCTTCCCTGAGGTACCCCCGATGTCAATCGTACGCCGTCGGAACTGGCGCCGTCAAGGACTACCTACACTTAAAAACTGCAGTTCGTGACGCGCTTTCATCTTTTAACACTTTGCGAACTATGCTCAACGTCTCCGTGCCCTAGTTTCTTAGTAAAAATCAATATTTAATGCCGTGATCATCTGTTCGTTGCATTTGACGCTTGCATCGAGTCACTCGACAGGGGTCAACTAAAAACCACGATATAGCCGGAATCTATTTTGTGGCCTGCCTCTTGATGTAAGAAGGGGCCATTAAGTCTCAGTTTCGCCCAAATAAAGACATATATCTATCTCATTAATTCTTCCTCCTTTCACTTATTTTGAGTGCTTCTGATATCCGGAATTGCATCAAATCTCTGTTTTCACCTTTAATGGTGATACCTTGATGATACCTATCCTTTGGTTTTAAATATTTGAGAAATTTGCCGGAACTGGAAAATTTAAAATCGCTGGAAGTGAGCGGGGAGAATTTTTTTCGCCCCTCGCGCCCCCGGGGGCGGAGGGGGAAGAGGAGGGGGAGGAATGGGCGGTCTACAGGGGGAAGGGGTCCTCTCACCATGTGTTACGCCCCCTTACTTTCGTCGTCTGCTCCCTAGGAATGTTCTTGACAGGGCATGCATACAATTACATATGTGCATGTGCGAATTCAATAGTTCAATGTAGAAATTGCAGACGTCTGTATTGTGGCGGCCGTGAGGGAAGACAGACCCTCGCCGTCGTTCATTTGTTCATCTCCCATCGGAACAATCGGTCTACTAGTCGCCTTCTTGTGAGTATGGCGCCCGACTTTGGCCGCAGCCGCGACAACCGAATGTGCGTGGGAACGAAGCATACATAAGTCGAGGTTCCTGAGGCGATTTGAGATTGGAAACCACAAGGGTATAGACACTCTTTTCATGTCAAATGATAATTGATCAAACGAAGAGGGCGCGTGAACTAAAGGCTGTGAATATGTCAGGTGTCAGTCCTCTAGGCAAAATTGAACATTTAAGAGAGACTCTACACCGATATTTCGGTCAAGCAAGTGGTCATCAACTGGAGCGGGAAATTTTGACAGCGGGGAAGACAACAGTAGCGGAGTACTGCCCGTGGTCAAGTGATTATGATGCAAGTGGGAGAGGAGGTGGGGGAGGTAGGGGGGGACCGGTTTCTTTGTGGGTGGGGGGAAGCAAATCTGGGAGTGGGGAGGGGAGAGGAGGTGGGGGTGATGTATGATGTTTGGCATGTGCTGCATTTGACCGCATTCCGGGATTTAATCGCTACTGCTATCTTCCCCACTGTCAAAATTTCCCTCTCCATTTGGTGGTCACCTTGTGGACCGAAATATCGGTTTAGAGTTTTTCTTAAATATTCAGCATTTCCCATAAAGTAATCTAGTGCCATGGTTTTGGGCATGGATCTATCAAAAACGTATTATTATAATTTAGCACCACAAAGCCGGCCTTGTTTTTGAAATTGACACAGCATCATCTTAAGAACTTTTCCTGAGGATTTCTCTGGGCGACGCCAAGCATGGAAATACGAATTTATGCGATCTCGAAATTGAGGAAATGCGTACAAGTAAGTATTGCGGCTAGATTCGATCACGATTCCACTTCTGATGTGCTTTCTGAGGAAGGAAGGCGAATTCAAGTTTTTTTCCCAGCGATTATCAAAGTCAACGCTTTCGGTGTTCCGAGAGTCGGGGTAGATTATCCGTAAAAACACGGCTCAACTGATGACACGCGTCTGAAATTGAGGATGCTCGATTGCGAATCACTGTGCGGCGACGAGTCACCTTCTGCGAATTGGGTGGGCATTGGGGTGAACAGAATAATGGATTGTGGAAATATAATGACTTAATATTCTCTTCCTTTGGACTCATGGCATGACCGTACATCCATGCATTGCTCGACCCTCGCACTTTTCCTGCCACTCAATTAAAAAGGGAAATTCCATTATTTCTCCATGAGGAGGAAAATGGAATTAATAGAATTCGGGAACGTGACTCGATGGTTCATCATAGTTATATTTGAACTAATCACGACCTTCGCGCAATTCATTAGGAAGCAAACTCAACGAAAGGGGCCCTACTTTCCTTATAACTATTTTCCTTAACTCAATTGATACTCAATGATGAAATTTTTAAAGGCTTAATACGGGGGTAGGCTGAAAACTAAGGCACACACGTTTGTAGACCATAAACAAAAGAACCTTCAGAAGCACTCCAGGTGGCATATGGAAGTAACATTCCCCATCAACACGCATGCGTAGGTTTGAGGTCGTTACATTCATCCAGTGTATTTTGAGAAGCGTAAGTATGTACTGAGACGTGTTCTAGTGCTATATCAACGCGAGTTAAACAGCGTGCTATTATCTAATTTTTAACTGCTGAAAAAGTGAATCCTACTGAGATTCATCGCCGTTTAAAGGCTGTTTTATGGTGACGATGCTGTTGATAGGTCTACCGTAAATCGATGGGTAGTAACATTTCGTGGTTGCGAGCCTGAAAAAGCCTTAGTTGTTCATGAAACACGCAGCGGAAGTCCGATCACTGCCACAGACGATAAACATGGCAAACTCGTCTAACATTTGATTCAAAATGACCGGCGAATCACTCAAAAGCGTATAATACACCTCCGACGTCGAGTTTGTCGTTTTAAAGGCAGCCTGGCGCCAATAATCCTGCAACATGACAACGCTCTTCCACACATCTCGCGCGCAACTGGAAAGGCTCTGTGAAGCCTGAACTGACTCCACACCCTCCTTATTCCTCCGATCTTGCGCCTTGCGATTTTTATTTTTTTCCTTCATTCAAGAGAGACCTCAAGGGTAATCATTACACCTCGGACGGTGAGGTGAAGGAAGCTGTCAAGCCCTGGATTCGAGAATGTCGGAAGAGTTTTTCAGTGACGGAATGAAAAAACTTGTTACACGTTGGGATTAATGTATTAGCCTTAACGGTGACTATCTTTTAAAATAAATTCATGATTTTGAAAATTAGGAATTATGCTTTAAAGTACTTTTTTTCCATCTTGCTATTTATTTTTGTTTGTGGTCTAGAAGCATGTGTGCATTACTTTTCAGCCTCCCCTCGTACATGTATATGACCGGAAAATTCCCCAAAAAAGTTTTAAATATATTTTCGCTCATTTCGCTTGTCTTACACGGTCCTTTAAATTTTATCAACCACTCTCAATCCTTTGATTGGTTATCTGCTGCAGTCCTCCATTATTCTCTCTCCAGGTATTACGATTATGTTGTTATAATAATATTATGTTCCTAACTAATCCATTGTACTTCAAAGTGTGTCGCCCGTTGTACCTCTTCGCTTCCGTAGAAATTTCTCCACGCGATCCTTTTCTCTTCTGCTCTTCCATATACTTTGTATTTCCATTTAATCTCCATAATTCTTCTCCAGCAACATGTTAAAAAGGCAGCTATTCTTCACATTGCCCACTTTTTCACTGTCTCATCTATCTGCCCCACAGAGTTCCACGCTCCATGCTAACGTTTTGACGAGCTGCTTCCTTGTTTGCAGCCTCTGGTGCTTTGGACATTAAGTTGTCGCTTCTTCACGAACGCCTTCATAGCCTGAACTATTCTACGCTATTGATGCCGGTCGAGCTTCCGCAGTCCTAAGCTACTTACACTGTTGCTCAGGTCGACGAAGGGTTCCACTTGCTCTATCTAGTTTCTCTAACCTCTCGAATCGAATTGAATATCTGTCCTCGGTTTCTATTTTCCAAACACAAGAATTTTTAGTTTTCTTCTGGATGATTCTGATATTATATTCCCAAAGTTCTTGGTCCATAGCATTCAGAGTTGATTGCAGGTCGTCTCTCTTTCCCGCAACTACTTCAACGTCTATACGTATGCGAACCGGAGCATGTCTACTTCTTCGCCAAGCACCTTGACCCCTTTGAATCCCAAGTCTTGATCTTATTTTCTAGCCTCTTCTAGCTATACATATTATTATGAATAAGAATTATGTTTATCATTATATATTGTATTATCTGTATTATGAATAGTGCTGACGAGAGATTGCATCCTTGTCTAACTCTTTTCTTCATTTTGAGTTTTATTTTATTTCCGTTTTCAGATTCTTCCTTCCAGATTCTTGCACGGGTTATATCCTGATGTCCTTTTCTTCTGTCGTTATAGTTCATTCCAAGCGCTTCTAATTTCTTGAACATCTTGTTCCATCGATGTCGTAGAAGGCCTTCTCCAAGTCCGAGAATGCCAAATGCAATAGCTTGGTTTTGCTTCATTTTTTGGCTAGTACGCACGAGCTGAGCAATTGCCTCTCCTCTTTCTCGTTCGGCATCCAAATTGGTTTACCGTGATGCTTTCTTCTTTCTTAGCTTCTGTCCTTCGGCTGATTACCCGAGTAAGTACGAGGGCTGTTCAGAAAGTAACTTCTGTTATGCTATAAAAAATGAACTGGAATGGATACTGAAAATTTATTATTTTCATTTCAAAACTACATATCTCTACCATTTTCATATATCATCGCCAAATAGGTTGAAACATTTGTCATATATCTCAATAAGTTTACGAATTCCTTCAGCATAAAATTCGGCCGCCTTAAATTGCAGCCAACCGATGACGGCATAGCATCTTGAAGTTCCTCGTCGAGACGAGCACAAAACATGCAAAGTAGCCTAACTTTTCATTTGAGTTCCCATTCAACAAGAGTCGTAGAAATCTGTGAAAAAACTTTATAAAGATTTCAGCTATCGTAAAACTCCCGTTTCCACGTAGGTTTTCATTAATTTTTAGGTGCAGTTCATTATGTTCGCCACAGACGGGGGCAGCCATTTCTGTCATCATCATCATCATGGACATTTGTCCGTTCACTCTTAAACTAACGACAAACATTGACGAGCAACTCTTATCACTCATTACATTTGGTCTGTATATAGCAGAAATTTCCCGGTGATGAATATTAGTAGCTTTGAAGTTTTTTTTACCAGTGAAGTCCTTATCGCTGAACGGACTTCACATTTGGCGGGAATTTCAATTGAATTGCTCAACGAACGATTCTCAATTTGACTCGCTATTGTTTGAATAAACAATTGACAAGCGGCGCGACCGTCCAACCACTGCAGCTCGAGGCGTATACTGACCAACTGTGTGTGTGCGTCACTACAGCGACCATTAATCGGCTCCCTCTTCCACTAAGTCTCACGCCACACAAAAACGGAGGTTACTTTCTGGACAGCCCTCGTAATTTCGATGTTTGAGACATCAGGCTCAATATTTTTTGTCTTTCACATTTATTTGTTCTTGGTTTCTTCGATATTGTAATCGTCGCACTCTTCTCTTAGAGGTCCTCTGGTAGTAGTTTTCGTGGCTATCGTCGAATGGGCCCGCGGCGGGCAATCTCCCGCCTTCCCCTGCTAAACGCCCCGACCTTGGATACGGCGGGAGGGGGCGGGCGTGTGTGCACGCGACGCGGTCTTCTGCTTGCTTCCAACGTGCCCCTCCCCCCCTCGCCTTCGCCCGTCCCTCCTCTTGACCAGAGGGCACCCCTGGGGGACCGCCCCTTGCACACCCGCCACTGCTACCTACCTCGAATTCGAATGACGGCTTTCCGTTGGCATACGTATTCTAAAAATCCGCATTATTATAAACAATAAATATATATATATATATATATAAATACATATTCGCCACTAATTACAAATTCACGCAAGATATTTCAAAGGTTTGTTAATACGTCGCAATATACTTGCCTATCGATAACGATATAGACCACGTCGATATAATTGCAATTAAACATTAAATACGCCCATATTACTCTGTCCTAAATTTGGCTTCAGAATACGACTGCGAATGTACATTTTTAACGTTACGATTCCATATAAAAACTTCGAAAAATTTGGAATTGGTACGTGCTGTATCGCGTCATCTCTTTGAAAGAGTTAAGTGATTACCGTGATCCTGAGGACACAGCAGCTTTGTCAGATGACCTTAATGTTGTACAACACTGGTGCGACAGTTGGCGATTAGAGTTAAACTTTAAAAAGTGCGTAGTAATACATTTTTGGGAAAATAGCTATTCCCACCCGAACGCCTACTGCTTTGGGAACACCGAAATGGAATGGGAAGAAATGTGCATGGAAATAGAACACATACGGGGAATATGTGGACAAGCTAACAAAAAATTAAGATTTATTGGAAGAGAACTGGGTAAATGTAATGGAAGGGTAAAAGAGGAATGTTATCTGTCGTTGGCTAGGCCTCATTTAGAATGTCCTGCAAGTATATTATGGGATCTACATGAAGTTGGATTGATTGCCGAATTGGATCGCGTGCAGCGTAGAGGAGCTAGGCTGGGAATCACTCAGTGGGGCGAAGGTTAAATTACAGATGGAACCTCTTTCATTAATTGGAAGGATGTCTCTTTGGCGATGATGCTGAAAATGTATTATTACCCCCATTTTAATATGGTAGGAGAGATCATGCTTATATAATTTAATAGATTAAGTGTAGAATAGGTAGATATAAGATTTCATTTTTTCCACGAACGATAGGGGATCATAATAACATTGTTCGACTGCGGTAGGGTCATTATCTGATAAAATTATTCTGGTGTGTATTCGCCCCTTGCCACATACCCTGGCGGTGGCTTGCAGGATATATATACATAAATAAAATAAAAGAAAAGTAATTCTTTCGTCTCTCAGCTGGACATTGTTTCCCACGGAGTTGGTACCGGACCCTCCTCGGAAATCACATCGCTGGCAAATGTTATGGTAAACCGGTCCCTAGTACCAATACCCTGTTGTGATGCTTGCATCGCACTCGAAATAAGGGCTTAGATAAGTTTTACCCTTATGAAATCACCCTTGGCTTTGATTACTGCCTTATCTGGTTTATTTCTTATATATGAGGCCCTTTGTCTTAGTATCATCCAAGCTCGAAATTCCGACTTATCACGACTTACTTAATTGGACAGGGATATAAAAAAAATGACACCCATTTTTTCGTAACGACTGAATGCTGCGATGATTTTTTTCAGTTTTCTCGAGCTTTCCGTAGCGTGGGGCAACATGTTAATACACGGAGATATTCATTGAAAAGGAAAGGATCATTTGCAGAGAAAAAATGTCCTTATGACCTAAAGGGTATTAAAAAAACTCTTTACGCCTTAGGAACCATTATTTATTATAGCCAATCTTGATTCATGTGCATACCAAATGAGCTTGTTTCTCGAAAATACAGGATGATTTCCAAAAGTAATGCAATTGAATTTCCCGCGCCGTTCCTATTGGCCGGAGTGGGTCGAAGCATTTGGAGTAGGAAGGTCAAGAAAGACCAACCGAGTGGAAATTTCAAGTGAACTTTTGCAACGCTTTGAAACTCAAGCTGATTTTTTCGGACAACGCCATCACTGGTGTTGAAACCAGGGTTTTTCAATACGACCCAGAAGCAAAACGCCAAAGCTCTGAGTGGCACACCGACCAGTCCCCCAAGCCCGAAAAGGCATGAATGAGAAAATCAAAAGTGAAAACAATGCTCATTGTCTTTTTCGACAGTAAACGAGTGGTCCATAAGGAGTTCGTCCCTCAAGGACAGATAATTATTATTATAGAATTACGTAGCAATTAGGCGAATTTCCTGGTGGCAACGGTCAAGTTTGGTCAAAGATAACTCTTAACGTTGCCTACAGTGTGGATGTGCTGGAAAGACTTAAAAAAATAACGGGACGGTCATCAGAACGAGAAAGGACATCTGCGCTACCTGGCAACTCCATTACTTTAGGAACGCACCCTGTATAAATGCTGGTAATTCCGTTTCAATGGCATCGGGCTCAACATTATGAGCATTCATTCTTGAGGAAGGAAATTATTTTTTAAATTTACTAGAAAAATATTAATACAGTACTACCGAATTAATCACTCAGATGACATCTCCGTGTACCTGAAGGATTCACCTGTGCGATGAAAATGGTGGTACCTTGTTTATAATAATTTATAATAATATTTTGTGAATAAAAAAAATCATCTTACTCCTCAAACTCCAGATATCTCAATACCTAGGTCGAGATATACTGAAAATGAGTAAAATTGACACTATATTTGGACAATCCGTTTGTTAATCCACACTGATAAAGGAGTTGGCCTATAAAATAGTTGGATGTGCATACAAATGTGTAACTTAATTATGTTTAGGTTTCGAAGCGTGCTCCTTAACTTCGAAGGCCTTCCCATACTCCTACGGCCCCATTGCAAAGTCGATAAGCTGCGTGTTTTGTGCAATGACTCCGATACAACTCCATTCCTTCCGCCATGCAGTCGATTTCCCCGAGATTGGTTCCCGACGAAAACAATAAATAAGCACACCGTGGTCTCACCGAGAAGGCGACACCCAACGCACCACCGGGTGCCCACCGGGTGCGAAATGTGCAAATCCTTCTCGCTTGCCGTACGGCGTGCTCATCCACGCACCCGAGTCCATTCACGGTCCATTCCGCGTGGTCCCCTCACCGGCACCGCGAGCACCAGGGGGGGAGGAAGGAAGGGGATGGACCTAGGGGTCACGCGCCCCTGAGCGCGGAACGAAGAGGGAGGGAGGAAGGGAGGGGTGTCGCGGACCCACGGCCCGCCCTCCCCTTCAACTTGCATCGTACCACTTGTCGGGGCGTGATTTTCAATCCACTTTCTTACATGGCACATTCTCTACGTAATTACTATGCAACGGAAAGATTGGAGGAACTATTGAAAGACCTTAAAATGCCAAAGTGAATGACGATGGAGAATATACCCATCGACAAAATTATCATTTCATTATGTAATGGACATTCGAGGATATTAAGGAACGGAATCGTACCATAAAAACTGTAAGAATCAATGCGGACGAGGAAATTGGTTTCCTTCGGCGTCATTGAACAGAGAAATATTTGTGGAAATTAAACACGCAATCGCTCAGGAGGGGAAGATAATATTTCTCCTAGAAAAAAATCAAGGCACGGTATACACGCATCGCATATATTGGTGAAATGTTTAAGGAGTAGAATGCAAGGGAGAACGTTAAACAAGCGAGGAAGAGGAAGGAAGAGAATTGGATTTCTTTAAACGAATATATTACGGATTATAAATGTTAAAACTAACCTCTTGGTGAATTCCTAGAAACTGCGGGAGATGCCGCAACAGTAACTTTTGGACTGGAGTCATCCGCTAGTATACATTTCAATGCAACAATTCAGAGTATAAAACTCATTCACCCTGACCGGGATTCGAACCCGGATCCCTCGATAGCTAAAACACTCGGCCGGAGATCAAAGGATCCGGGTTGGAATCCCGGTCAGGGCGAATGATTTTTATACTCTGAATTGTTGCATCCTAGCTTCTTTTTTATTTTCCGTAATCATCATCATTCGTATTTCAAACCTAAGGTTGGTTTACTGCATCCCTCCATTCTTCTCTATTTAGTGTCAATACCCTCTCCCTCTGATCGGTTCCCTGTTTTACGTCCTTCTTAATTTGCCCAATCAACTTGTCTCTTGGCCCTCCTCGCGGGATTTTTCCTTCTATGATGTTTCTAACTAACCCATTGTGTCTTAAGGTATGTCCAATCCATCTGGTTCTTCTTTGCCGTAGAGTTCCCTAGATGATCCTATCCTCTTCTGCTCTACAATGCTATACTTCATCGGTCCTCGCTTTGTCTGTCCATTTAATCTTCAGCATTCTCCTCCAGCACCATGTTTCAAATTCTTCTTTTCTTCGTTGGTCCACTCTTTCAATATTCCATGTCTCCGATCCGCAGAGCACCATGCTTCACGCGAATGTTTTGACCAACTGCTTCCTTGCTTTCAACCTTAGGTTCATGTGAAAACATTAGTAGCCTCGTTTCAATGAACGCCTTCTTTGCTTGGGCTATTCTTCGCTTGATGTCGGTCGTGCTTCTTCCATCTCATGCTATGCTGCTGCTCAGATGGATGAAGGATTCTACTTGCTCTAGTTTCACTCCTCGAATGGTGATACCTGCATTCGGCTTCTCTTCCTCCATCCACAAGGTTTTCCGTTTTCTTTTTGTTGATGCTCATATGATATTCCAGAAGTACTTGTAGTCCATAGTATGCAAAGTTGCTTGCAGGTATTTTCTATATCGAATAGTTATTTAGTGATTTCGTACCTGGATACCCGAAATAAGTTCACAATGAACCACATGCAAACGGGGTTTAGCCCTTCGCATCTGTAAGGAGAGGACGATGGAGCGGAAATATTAAACTACGGAAGAACGATGACGACCTTACGAGTGGACGGTTTGGTAAATAAATGTAGAAGTACTTCCAAGAACGGGCGAAGAAAGAAGGTTTAGCACAAGTGATTGGACGATTGCAGCGAGAGAAAAGTAAAACTACTCGGGCACATTCTGAGACACAAATATATTGAAGGCCCTTAGGAAGTAAGAGGCCTCAGGGTTTACGGGAGGAGGGCGATGTGGATCTTCTACGTTACATCTACATCAGCGCAATACTCAGCAAACCACCGCAAGGGCCTCAGTAGGTGTCTATAGTCAACGATTCGAGCGAACTCGTAGGTGGCCTCTCAGATTTCATCATAAAATGTGTTACAACGGCGTAGAATGGAGAATGATTAAGAGTCAAATCATCAAAGACATTAACAGGGTGCGCTCCAAAAGTAATACAATTATGTTTTTTAAGTAATTTATTGAACAGATTTGCAAAAACACTTCAAATTCTTGGAAGTACTGTCTTTGGGACTCTACATATTTTTTACAGCGACTCTTCCATGACCGGTGCACGTCCTGGAAGGTGTCTTCGGGGACCTCTCGTAAGGTCGTCGTCACGGCTGATGGGAGAACGGCTTTCTTCTATGGAAGAAAAACGGTTTCCTTTCTGGGCTTTCTTAATCCAACGGAAGAAAAAGAAGTCTGCTGGGACAAGGTCAGGACTATTGGGGGGGGGGGGGAGGGCAGCGCTGGCACCTGGTGTTTGGCCAGGAACTCGCGGACTCGTGGCGCGTTGTCGTGATGGAGTTGCCAGGTAGTGGAGATGTCTTTTCGTTCCAGATGACCCATTTGCGGAGTTTTCCCAGCACATCCACGCAGTAGGCAGCGTTAACTGTCTGTTCTTGAGGAAAAAACTCCTTACGAACCACTCGTTTACTGCCGAAAAAGACAATGAGCATTGTTTTCACTTTTGATTAGCTCATTCTTTCCTTTTTGGGATCGTTCGTCGTGAATATCTTCCCGGTCCTCCTTAAAAGCCTTCAACCACCTCGACACTTGTGAGTAGGACAGAGCCTAGTCCCCGAAAGCCTCTCTCCGAATCGTTTTGTTTGTCTTCTGAGGAGATTTTTTTCAGTTTATCCCAAATTTTAATCGCGTAACGTCGCTCGATCATCGATTCCATTTTTTTCTTGAGGCGGTCGGCGCGCATAGGTTTACAATAATTGACGTCCTGCCGCTTTCACAACTTGGAGAGCACTGAGACCGATTTCGTGGCAAAGCTTATCGTCTTGCCCAACTGCTCCAATTAGTTTGATCCTACTCCGACCAATAAGATCGGCGCGGGAAATTTAATTCCATTATTTTTGGAACGCACCCTGTTCATCGCCACAAATACCCCGCGATCCACCAAAAAGGTGTGTGGCAGGGGGTGTAAGGGGGGGGGTGGGTCAGGAGGGTAGGAAAGGGTTAGTGATGAAGAAGGATATGGGAGAGGAAGGGAAAAGGGAAAAATATTTAGTAAAAATCTATCAAATAAAATTTGTATACCTGTACATGCCAAAGGAAGACTTGACTCAAAACAAGTGTTATTTTATCAAATAAATTAGCTATTTGTTATGTGAAGAACTTTGGACTTCATCGTAGGCTTGCTTCAAATCCAGAAATACTGCATCAACTGTTGTGCTGTTTTCTCCCGATCTATATATATGTTGAATAAAAAGGCCCAATTGTGCTTCGCAAGATCCGATCTACCTAAATCCCTGCTGGCTGCGGATTCGCATCATCCTACCCTCGAGAAATCTCACAAACGCTATCGACAATCATGCGTGCCAATATTGTTTTGATGGGATTGATGTTTTCACAAATGATAGTGATGTGATAATTGGTGGAGGTTTAAGTCTTCCCTCGAAAAATTGGAGCGTTTACAATTTCGAAGCGGATGGAAAAGACAAGGACATCTGCGAATCGCTTTCGGACACATTTGCTGATAACTCCCTCCCATCAATTATACGCGCCAGAGGTGAATAATGAATGTTTTGAGAGAGCGGACGGATGAACCACGGAAGACATTAATGTGAGTCTCAGAATGAGGTCTATTCGGAGTTTCGAGGAACAGAAGGGCGTGTGATGGGAATTTGGCGATAGACGCACGACGAAGAGTACGGAGGGAAATGATGAACGGGTTCGGGGCCCATGAAATCACTGAAAACGTCGGACTTCTTCGGTCTTACCTAACCCCCAAAGGAATGGCGTTAATTTATCTGAGTTAAAACCATACATTCATCGAATGACTCGGTTTGCTAAGGGTTCTTCATGAATTTACGATAAAAAGTGCGTCGTTCTAAAGAAGTCACTCCGCCAGCAAGAGCAATGCAAGCATTGCAGCGTCGGCCATGGACTAGCGCACTCCGTCGCCGAAGACACTTGGTATTCAAGGGCTATGTTGGGTCCATCCCTCCGAGGGGAAAGGGGGGGACGCCGAACACCCCCCCGCTGCGGCTTCCCAGAATCTTCCTCGACGGGAAACTAGTTTCTCAGGTGGTCCAGAGGGAGGGAGGAAAGGTAAGAGGAGGGGGAAGTGGTGTGTGAGGGGCTGTTGCCGGGAGAAAGAGGAAGAAGGGTGGTAGCCGGGGTGAGGGTAAGGGCGTGGCCGGCCACCAGGGGGGTGGAGGGGAGCAGAGGACCCCCTCCCCTTCTTCCTAGTCCGATGGGAGTTGGGAATATGGAAGGGGTGGGGATGACGTCAGATGGGCTAGGGGGTAAGAGCAAGACGAACATATTTTACGTCGATCTATGATTAATATGAAAAAAACATAAATAAAATAAATACTTGCTACGTTCGTCATACATTTATTAATTACCTGCTTCATAATAATATCCTAAGATTACACATGACAATGATCATGAATCGCGATGAAGTCTATCGAAGGCAATAGAGACAAGTCATGACGCGAATTTACCCTAAAATCGTTTTCTTCATGTTTTTTTATACGATATATCGAAAGATGCATTCCTAAACGTGTAAGGTGTGATCACAACAGGAAATCATTCACGGGGAACGTGAGGGAAAAATTGAAGATGTCTCTAATGACCCTATCAGCTCGTGGACAACATGGGTGTGCGACTAGAACAGATGACCAAAACACTGAGTGTGCTCTGGAGTCCAACATCAGAGATTCAACTAGTGGAAACTTAGTTAATGGGCTGTCCAAGAGTGTAACTTACGTTTTGATATAAAATATGAACCTAGTGACAAGACATTTTTATCATATAAATTTGAAAGGCATATTTTTAAACTATTTATTTACACAGTCGCTATTCAAATTGAGGCATTCATCATGACGATACACAAGCTTTTCTATTCCGTCACTGAAGAAATCTGCTGCATCTTACATTTTAATTACTTGTTTACACCAGCATGTTATTCTGTGTCACTGTCAAAGCGATGTTTTGCAAACCACGTCTAGCGAGAGATCCGTAATCGTAAATCCGTGAATTTCACGAAATTTTCGTTGATTTTCACCGTCAGTTCTTATCTGTCACCAAAAGGCTATTCCGGCCACTGCGGTGGACCACGTCGTGAACATTGGTGCTGAGGGCATTTTTAAGACTGAATGCACCACTGCCTCACTCTGCCTTCACTCATTATTCCGTCTCCGTACACACTTCACAAAGTTGCCTATTAATTTCAATTGGCTTGTGTTAGTTTTTCGCCCGTTAAAACCTAACCACAGAGTGATTGGGTTTTAACCGACAATTTAATTGACAACTCGCGCAATTTTCTATAGCAGCGCATATTTTAAAAGTTCGCAATGTGAGTCAAGTAGAAGAACCTCAGCCTGCGCACACACTACCACTGTAGGATGAGTATTACTGTGTATAGGGACGTTTAGACACCAATATGGTGGCGTTAGCTCTCTACCCACCGCTAAGCTAGGCCGAAACGTAAGTTACCTTCGTGACAACCGTCGCGAAGTACTAAGTTAATTTCTGGTCAGCACTCTTACTTAAATACATCTAACGTGCTTTTTTTGTTAAATATTTTACAGCTTCCCTGTGCGATATGTGGTTTCCTTTTCTTACTCGTGGAACTGTGCATTGAAATAGCATGGCATGATTGCATAATTTTACCTTGCAGATATTTATTTGATTATTTTATTTCCATCATGCCTTGATCGGTTCATATTATGTGTTTTTACTTTATCTTCGCCTCATAGCTTGAAGTTTTCGAGAGATAAATACATTTCCCCCCCTCCAAGTTATCACGATTGAAATCACTGGCGACTGCGATGATGTTTCGTTTACTTGTTCATTAAATTTTTATTACTGTATAAATTGATGAAGGGATGGCGATATAAATCAGAGAAAAGAGCAAATACTTATGTGAAATCTAAAGGAAATAAATGGGGAGACAAAGGGTCGCTCGGTCGAGGTGACGAAATCGTCAAGGAGCACGGCCACTCCACTGGTGACGTCAACAGAAGCAACGCGTCGTAGCACTCGACGAGCTTGTATTGTTTTTTTTTCTTTGCTCGTTTTAGCCTGTACAAGCGCTCTCGAGGGTGAGTGGTTCAAAGGGTGGAGACAGAGAGGGAAAGACAAAGGAAGAACACGGCGCGAAAGGGAAACGACGCTCGCTAGGAGACCCGAGCGTCATCTCTGCTTGCGGTGTCCGATTTCTCGCCATTTTTCGGAGGAAGGGAAGCGTGCGGATTAGAGAAGGCGTGAAAAACAGAAGAAGGCGGTTTTTCGCATGCGAGCAACAGTAGTTATAAATAGAATTAGGTAGAGTGAGTCAAATGCGAACCCCGGCCATGTCCGCGGGAAGTCGAACTTCAGGTTCGATAACACGCCGCAGTCACTAGGGGATCCCTCGCGAACACTAGTTCTGATGAGGGAAGCGATAGTCCCGATGGTGCCCAAGCAAGAATGCAAGGAAGCTGCAGCACTGAAGTTGAAGATGCTGGGACCGGGGGATGCGCACATCGTGGAGTGTATCCTTCCTATTAAGCGCCCGCAGGTTCGATACCGGCACCCAACCATGCGTAGGCTCTTGGGGGGGGGGGGAGAGACGTATACTTCGGAATATTATATTCAAAAGGAAAACAATATTGGTGGCAATGAGGGAATTTAGCCTCGGTAAGACCCTATTTATATCTATCATTATTGTTCTTTGATTGCTCTGCTTGGAATTATGATGACAAAATGATTCATTCAGCATGTTTCCGACGTTCTAGTCAAAGAATAAAAATTAGTTGTGAACGCAGTGATCGCTGTCGTGACGACTATTAAATTATAATACATAAAATTTGAGCTCATGACGATGATGGCCGTGCCGTCAAAACATCAACTGGATATGTGAATGCCCTTTTTATGTGCATAAATGATTTAATCAAAGTTTTAATATAGTTGTGACAACGTAGCTGAGGAGCGTTCTTTTTCGAATATATTATTATCATACGGTAATCTACCGGTTAAGGTAGGCTTTTGGATGGACACAACTACTAAATAAAACATTTTCTGCCTCCTAACAAACCAAAGAATCCAGCATCCTACTCTACATCAGGTCTCTCTTCATCTCTGAGTACTTTCTTCCTCCCTTCATCCCGTCCAGCATCCCTATCCTGTTCCTTCCCTTTCGTCGTTTGCCTAACATTCTCCCCTCTATTACAGTCTTCAAAATCCCGCTGCCGGTCAATACCCCCTTCAGCCACTTTTCCTGCCTCCATAGGATTTCTCCCAACAAACCCCTCTCTTCGCCCACCATACCAAGTACTTCCTCGTTTGTTTTCTTCTCTGTCCATTTCATCGTCTCCATTCTTCTCCACACTCACATTTCAAAAGCCTCCAGTCTACGTCTATCCTCCTGCTTCAATGACCACGTCTCCGCGCCGTACCAACGTCCCAGTCATCAACTCCCTCCTCCTTTTTGAAGGCCTCTTTGCCTAGCGCAATTCTTCTCCTTACTACTTTGACCGGGTTGGTCGAAAACACTCCCGAGATACGTAAACTGTTCTACCTGCTCTAGTTTTTGCCCTCCTATTTTAATGTTAAGCTTAGCCTTTTTCTTTCTAGAAAATCGCATTACCTTTGTTTGATTAATATTGATTCTCATCCCATACATGTCGCTCTGAATTTCCAATTCACTCACCAATGCTTGCAACCCCTTGGCTGACTGACAAACTAAAATATATGGGGGGAAATGTGGGGAATATGTGGAAAAGCTAACAAAAAATTATGATTTATTAGAAGATTACTCGGTAAATGTGATGAGAGGGTGAAAGAAAAGTGCTATATTTCGCTGTTTAGGCCTCATTTAGAATATGCTGCAAGTATAAATGGGATCCTCGTAAAGTTGGATTAATTGCCGAATCGGATCACGTGCAGCGTAGAGCAGTTAGATTTTTAAAGTTTTGTTACGATAAACTCGGTAGCTCATCCAATATATTTGAGCAGCTAGGCTGATAATCCCTCACTGAGCGAAGGTTAAATTACAGATTCAATCTCTTGCATAAATTGGAAGGGAGTCTCTTTAGCAGTGACTACTCATCGTACTGCGGAAGGAGAGATAATGTCAATAAAATTAGAAAGATTAAGTGTACAGTAGACGGATTTAAGATGTCATTTTCTTCACGAACGATAAGGGATCAGAACTACTTTGTCCGACCGCGGTAGGGGTAAAAATATTAAGGTTAAAATAAGTCTGGTGTGTTATCACCCCCTACCACACACCCTAGCGGTGGCTTGCACGGTACTAAAAAATCAAAATATGTTACATTTAAATGAATTGGTTAATTGAATAGGAAATAGCCCTTGACTTAGGAAAGCGATATTATGGTAACATATTTTTAATGACTGAAGAAAGATCGGAGGTGAGTTATTTCGACTGTTAGCTTATTTTAAGGGATGACGCAATTAAGGGTGTTTCTCAATGAAACGGGCATTTGATGTCCATGTTCTGGGGAACTCGAGTCGAAGCTATTTTCGTGTTTCAACTGTTGTAACTCTCACCGTGTTCTCGCTGGACGCATGCAGAAGACGATGAGAAATGGTGACTCCGCTATCGGCCGATCCCGAGGGCACGAATTAATGGAATACACTGCGTACTCTTATCTCGTGGAATCGAGGACCGAACTCTGTGATGCCGGTGGTAAACACAGCTATGAGGACAAGTTCTTAAAATGTGCACAGTCAGACTCCAAAGACTACGCTCTCCCTATCTTTTACCACAAACCTCATCCTCTGCTTAGACGTTCCCTATTTTATTGTTCTCTTTCTTCACTGTCATTTATTTTGAATATGTGTCGGTGCATCCTTAATTTATATATGTATATATATATGGATGTATATATATTTTTTTCTTTTCAATGTGCAAATCTGTCCATAGTGAATTTGTGTCTGTCTATATGTATTTCAGTGCATATATGCGTGCAATGAGAAGTTTTACGCCTAATACGTGGGCGGTTCAATAAGTACCCGTGTTTGACGTCAAAGGGCGTTCCTGAGGGAAGTTTATGCTATCATCATGATGAAGATATCATTGATGTATCTGAGCCACAATAGAGGTTTCATTGGTAGTTTTAACAGGAATTTTTTTTCTGCGAGACCAAAAAAGAGGTTTGCATAGGAAGGGCTGAACCTGCTGCCCATGGCAGAGCCCTTGATTTGCAAGAAGAATTTATAGTTAAAGGAAAAGGAGTTATGGGTGAGGGTGAACTCGGAAAGGCTAAGGAGAAAATCTGTGCTGGGTGTGTGTGACTCAGGGCGTTGGGAGAGGTAATGTTTGAGAGCGGAGAGACCTTCTGAGTGGGGAATCGGGAAATGCTCCCTATCCCCGAACACGCCTCTGAGCACAACATTCCCTTTGATAAATGCTATAGTGTATCCATTTTAGCATTCCTCCCACCCTCTCATCCTTCACTGAAACTCAAAATATTAGAGCAACCCTTCATCTGGCTCTTAGAGTCCTCGAATTGGCCAGGAATCATATTAGGCATTAAATACCCTGCTCCAAACATATTTTCAACCCCCCTCCACCCCCATCATCTTCTACATTTTCCCCACCCTTCTAACGCTGGCCCTCCAAACCCTTCCCTTCTGAATTCTCTCCCCACCTTCCCCTTCCATCCATCGCTCCAGCCCTCGTATTCCCTTCAGTTCTATCCCTCTCTTCCTTGATGAAGGTGGCTACGACCACCGAAAATTCAAAAGTTAGTGATTCTCTTTTTTGTGTGTTTCTGTGTTTTTGTCTGTGTCCACTAGTGCTAAGTGTTATACATTATATATATATATATATGTAAAAATATATATATGTATATTTATACATATATATATATATATATATATATATATATATATATATATATATATATATATATATATATATATATATATATACATAAATAACGATTGTACGGAAAAACTCACACGAGCGGCACAATAATGGGCTGACACAATATAACACAAATAGAAAAGAATAGACACATTTAAAAGAACACTCACACGGTAAATTGTTCGAGCTTTCGGCCCTCTCAGAGGCCTTCTTCAAGAGAGCCTCTGAGAGGCCTCTGAGAGGGCCGAAAGCTCGAACAATTTACCGTGTGAGTGTTCTTTTAAATGTGTCTATTCTTTTCTATTTGTGTTATATTGTGTCAGCCCATTATATATATATATATATATATATATATATATATATATATATATATATATATATATATATATATATATATATATATATATATACCTTCCTAGCACCACGCTGAACGAGCACTAAACCTCACTTCTGGGAAAAGGCCTCTCTTTCTCCCCCACCTCCAAGGTTAAACACGTGACCATCCTCGCAGGCGTCATAAATTTTGCCAGAAATCTTAGATGGCGACATTTCTGGGCGATGCAACCCGCCACTCTTCAATCCCCCACACATACACACAGCGCCCTCACTAAGTTCCGGCCGCCTTCCCACCTTGAACCTCCACCGCTCCCTCCAAATTTCCCGGTCGAAATCTTTATCAATCTTCTCCTGTCCAAAACATCTAGTCCTTCTTTCCTTAAATCTCTAAACCCGAAACCTAATCTCTCCCCGGCCGAAGTAGCTGAGTTAAAAAACCCACACGCAACCCCAACCTAGTCATCACTTCTGCCGATAAAGGTTCGACAGTTGTAATCCTTAACACTGCAGACTAACTACTAGAATGCAACAGATTACTCTCCGACACTTCCTCCTATCAACATACATGTATTCCTGCTGACCCTAACCCCGCATTCCAAAAAGAAGTAATCGCTTTCCTCCGAGACAACGACCCTAAGGAGAATCTTTCCCCCAGGGACATCTCCCTCCTTTCCCCTTCCCAACCACACACCCCTCACTTCTGCATCCTTCCCAAGATCCACAAACCCATCAACCCAGGCTGCCCTATCGTCTCCTCTCGTAGCTCTCCGACTGAAAGAATTTCCGCCTTCGTGGACTACTATCTCCTACCTTTAGTTCACTCCCTACCATCGTTTATAAAAGATACCTACCACTTCCTCAGATTGCTCCACTCAACTTCCCTCCCTCCTGACACCCAAATTACTATGGCTACTATCGATGTCACCTCCTTATACACATCCACTCCTCACCAAGAAGGCCTTTCTTCCCTACGTTACTTCCTCTTCAAACGTCCTACCCCTCACATCCCCAGTACCGAATTTCTCATTGATTTTTCCAATTTCATTCTCACCCGCAACTCCTTTTCTTTCAACTATAACCATTACCTCCAAATAAAGGGCTGTGCCATGGGTAGCAGATTCAGCCCTTCATATGCAAATCTCCACCTCGGTGTCCTGGAAGAGAATTTCCTTTCAAACTATCCTCTGCAACCTCTCCTGTGGCTCTGATACATTGATGACATCTTTCTACTGTGGCCACACAGCATAGATTCCCTCAATTCCTTCATCTCCCAACTCGATGATTCCTCATCTCTGTCTTTCACATCGACCATTTCATCCTCTCAGATTACCTTCCTCGATGTTAATATTTCCCTCAGCAACAACAAATTCCTTACCTCTGTTCACACTAAACCTACTAATAAGCAGCAATACCTTCATTACAGCAGTTGTCACCCCTCCCATACCAAGCGCTCCCTCCCTTACTCCCTCTCTATCCGCGGTCACCGCATTTGCAACCATCCCGAATCCCTTAAGAAATACCTTAACAACCTTCACCATTCCCTCCTCCAATGAGGTTACCCTGATTCTCTCCTCCATAAAAAAATACTCAAACATTCCTACACCCCCAAGCCTGCCTCAACCACAGACTCCCAGCCTCTCTCAATCTGTACTACCTACTTCCCAGGCATTCAGTCTCTCAAATTCATCCTCAAAGACCTATTCCCCATCCTCAAAAATCACAACACTTCCTCCAACCTTCTTCCCAAATGCCCCTCTGTCACCTTCAAACGTCCCGCCAATCTAGCAGATATCCTCAAATCCACCAGGCCGCTCTCAAAATCCCCTCACACCCCCAGAGCCATACCCACTCCATGTCATCGAGCAAGATGCAAATCCTGCCCTATTTTCACCACTCCACCCCACTCCATCCCACCCTTTAACTCTCTCCCGCCCTTCCCCCACTCTTCTTGCACTTCCAAGAATGTTGTTTATCTTCTAACCTGTAAACTCTGCCCGTCCTTTTACATAGGCCAATGTTCCACATTACTGAACATTAGGATTAATAACCACCACGCCTCGTGCAATCCCTCCTCCCCGCCCGTGGGTCTCCACATCCCTAAACATGCTTCCCAACATAATACCCCTTTCAACCAGTGTTACAATGTTTCCGTCCTAGCGTCCCTTCCCACATCCGATAACCTTATAGAATTAAAAACTCTGGAAATGGCATTCATTTACATCTGTATGGCCTATCAGCATCCGGGCCTCAATGTCGTTCACTGATGGGAGTGGCCTAGAATTGTTACTTTGTGGAAGCGATGCATATCTGAGAGTTGAACACTTTGTTTTTCAGCATGAGTTTTGGTGTGAGTGGCCTTTGTTTCGACTTGCAAAGTCTTGATCACCACTTTGTAAGTTGAAACCTGGGTCTTGGATGTTGCAATAGTTGCGGTGAGCAGATTGTTTTCTTTTCCGATTTTGTGTCAATTCCACCTCCTCCCTCTCCCTCCTTCCCTATCTCCGATCCCCTCTAGCCTCTCCTCTCCTTTTCCTCTCCCCAACCATTCCTCTCACCCCTCCTCCGCCTCCTGTTCTCCCCTTCCCCTGGCCCCCTTCCCTTTCTCTCGCACCCCTCACCTCTACTATTTCAGCAGTCATTACTTCTCTATCTTCTGATGAAGACGGAGTAGAATTCCGTTGAAATTATCAAGAAATAACATGTGAGTGTTCCTTTTTTGTGTTTCTATATTGTTTGTTACTGTGTTATGTACTATTCGGCACTTCCGTGTTACGTCTACGAAAGCAGGTGTGTGTGTATATATATATATATATATATATATATATATATATATATATATATATATATATATATATACTCATATATACAGAAACATATATAAGGAAAAGGGATAGGAACACGTATAAAGGACGAACACAATAGAGGTGGGGAAGGCAGAATCGAACGGATCACAAGAGTAAAAATATTTCCTCAACCAGGACTCGAACACCGGATCTTTCCACTTGCCGGGCGGATGCTCTTAACCACTTGAGCTATCGAGGATATGTAATTTACCCTGAGATCCGTGGGTCTTATATGTCGCCAAGCGCCCCGATTCTTTAGCCAAGAGATGGCGTATAGCGGATGGCGTATGGCGGATATATATATATATAATTGCCTACATAAAATTACAAGGGAAATCATACGGCAGCCTAGTTGCCCCTGCCTGTGAGTGTATTATAAGTATTGGCATCTAACTAAAAACTTGATGCTTCTTATATTAGCTACATATGTGACTGTAAATCCATCTGTGAAAATGATAAAGGAATAGTTTTAGCAGGTGAACATTTATCCTGATTTGAAGAAACACTTTTTATGGTTTAGTATAAAGGTTCTGAGTACATTACTTTATCATGTTGTGGAAAATAAACATTCTCAATTATTTAGCAAAGAAACCAGACTATAAATTTGCCAGAAAGTTAACTAAAATGAAGCACAGAGCAATGAGGTAGGCACCTTGAAAAAACTTGGAGATAATGGGCAATCAATGGGTTTCAGCAAAACAAAATTTAATACCTTTTTTTAAACTCAAGTTAATATTCTCTCCAATGAACGATAACCTTGGCATGGTGGAAGGGCTTCTGCATTCTAATGACCCCTACAGCTGTGCTGGCAGGAGAGATGATGATTGCTCATAGTATGGTCACCCATGCCAGGTAGGTATAAGGGTAGGCCAGATGAAAGGTAGTCTGCTCAGCATCCATTCCTTGGTAGGGTGGCTGCAAAATATATTATGAAGAAATATTGAAAATTTGTGGGACATTTAGACCCATGATAGAAGAGAAAATGTTAGTATTGAGCAGGGTTGAGAAAGGGAGCATCTTTAATGTTTAAGAAAAGAGCATGATGGCAGGTTAAGCAGAAATTAAAATAAAATGATATAGAGCAATGAAATGGGGAAGTCCTCATAATACTTAAAGTAAAAAGTCATTAGAAGACCCTCTAAAATCTTAAATGCAAAAATAAACTTCCTGAAATTTGAGGCTCCTTTTAACTGTTATCAATTTGGTGTTCTACTGTGCTGTCCAATGTTATATTGCTCTCACAAGTGCTATATATATATATATATATATATATATATATATATATATATATATATATATATATATATATATATATATATATATATATATATATATATATATATATACCATTCAAGGTAATCTACCCATAGCATTGGACTGCTGAATTTGTGATTTTTGGGGATCAGAACAGGGCATAAAATATTTCACCAGATAATCAGCTCTAGCATCTACCCACCTTCTGGATGTCCTCGTCATTTGGGACAAGTACAAACCTAGTTACCTGATAAATAATTCTTGGATAGGCTAAGCTTCCTAGTTATTTCTTGATACCTAGATAACAGCACCAGTTCCTGAAAAATATTCACATTTCTGAGACGTTTGCTACCATGGAACATTTCAATTCCCAAGCAAGGGGTGGAAATGAGAATAATGAATTTCCTGAGAACAGGAATAAAAATGATTCATCCTTTATTTTCCTTCGCTAGATTTTTTATTGCATTGTCTATTTAGAATGAGAGAAATGGAATAAATGTATCATTGTTAAACATCATACAAGTTCCATTTTGTATAATCCGATTAGAAATTTGACGGTAAATGTCCCCCTCTGTATTGCTAAACATTTTAGAATATGCGAATGGCATTTTTAAAAAGACGCTCTTTTTTTTAATTTCCACTTTCTCTGACCAATGAATAAACATGCAAAGAGGGCAGAGGGGGCTTGGAATGAAAGTCACTTCAAAGAGTTCAAAATGAGATTGCCCCATCACCTCCTCCCTCTCGTTCCCCCGCTTTCTCCCTGGGGCACAACCAAATCTGCGACATCATAAAATAAGTCACTGCCATACGACGACGTCATTGTCACACAACACATCAACAAATCACATTTGAGAGGAGCACACAAATGAAAACTTTTTTTAGATTTTAATATTTAACGACTTCATTCGAACTTTTTAACCCTTCCTTAACCCCCAAACACCCCCCCGTGAAATTTCAACATTCCCAGACACTAGCGAACACCATAACTTGGTTGAGATTGAAGTCTTTTTTTCCTGGCCACCTAGAGAAGCAAGCATTTTTTTTATGAGATTAGAGTCAAAGAGAAGATGCAGAGATCAAAACCCTTTAGTCTATTGTGTGTGTGTATGCATATATTTATATATTGTACATATATATATATATATATATATATATATATATATATATATATATATATATATATATATATACTATATATACTATATATATGTACATACACAGAAACAAGGAGAAAAGGCACTCACATATCTAGTTGATGATTTGACAGCTTTTTTGACGTCATCACTAGATATGCGAGTGTCATTTCTCTGTGCTTCTGTATATAAATGTTACCATCAAAGTTTTCATATATTTGTGTCAATACTGAAGAGTGTTCCTTTTCGAAGATATGATATCTATATATATATATATGTGTATATATATACATATATATATATACATATATATATATATATATATATATATATATATATATATATATATATATATATATATATATATATATATATATATATATATATATATATATATATAAACCATAACCATAAACACAGTAATCAACCAGAAGGTCGGTTTGGTAGGTGATGGCAGAGTTCACCCAGTACTAAGCCTGATGGCGTGTGAAATTCACACATCAGAGTAGGGGGGCCAGTTCCTTTCCCTGTGCCGGTTATGGTTTCCCAGGAAGACCTGGTACCTGAAAAATCACATAGCTTGGGTGGAGCTGCAGGTGCCCAGAGTGCCTTGCCCGGGAATCCAACCCGGGACCCTCCGGTCAGTAGTCCAGCGCTCTACCCCCTGGACTACTGCGACCCACACACACATATATATATATATATATATATATATATATATATATATATATATATATATATATATATATATATATATACACACATATATACATATATATAACTTATGTGAAAGTCTCACGGACAATGTTCCTGAATTTAGCAATACAGAAACACAAAAAAGAAAAGAAACTCACACATTTTTGAATTTTTGGTGGTACAAGCCACCCTTCTCAAGGAAAAGAAGAAAGGAAGGATTTCCTTCCTTCTCTTCCTTTATAAAGATGGCTTGTACCACTGAACATTCAAACATGTGTGAGTTTCTTTTTTTTTGTGTTTTTCTTTGTTCGCTAGTGCTAACTTCAGATACATTATATACACACCCAACCTCTATATATATATGTTATATATATATATATATATATATATATATATATATATATATATATATATATATACATATACATATAATGTGCATTTGTATAGTAGATATACACACATATGCATACGCACACAAAACACACCTATCGGGCACATCTGTGCAACAAAAGCGTAACAAGGTTTCCAGCTCAGTGCACTTTCTCCTAGGCAAATATCTTCTTTGCATCACATTAAAGATTTCTCTCTCTCTAGAAAACTTTCCGTTCACATTCATCTTCTCACTGAAACAGCCGTCAAAAAATGGTTTGTATAAAAATGGATCTACCAAGGACTTTACCGACAATCATTATCCTTCTCTTGTACAATTGGTTAAACAACTTGAGAGGGGACCCCTCTTTTGTTATACATATATACTTTCCATATTTACATTCACATATACATACATCTGTGCATATGCAGGCAATCTTTTACGATTGTAGCACAAGGTTATGAGGTTGTTGTACTCCCCGTTTGGAGCAAATTTCTATTTTTAGAGGAAGCATCCAAGGGGCATGACCAAGACAGGTTCTGCATCCACAACATTCATTCCATGTCTGATTCCACAAATGTTAGCCTAAGAATATGGAACTCCCTTAAGTTTCATAACGGCAGGGGATAATGAAATTTTGTAACAAATGTACTAAATTGACCAAGATGAAATCAGCCATATATGAAATACTATGGAGTCATACATGAAATACTATGGCTGTATTATGCAAAGATTGCTCAAATTGAAAAAGTTATTTCCTTTCTCAAAAAATTGTCCTTTTTTTGTAGCAGAGTAATTAAAAAATATTGGGAATATATATATTTTTGCTTATTGAAAAATAACATTCACACTTAAACAGTAGCCAATTAAAAGTCTCCCAGCATGGCATTTTGGCAGTTATGCATTCACACTCTAAAAAGACTATTGTATTTGACTGTGCTTACTATCAACACCATGTTTTTTGTATTTCATCACACCAAAATATCAACTTTTAAGAAAACCTGTACTTGCATCCATCAAGCTTTGCGTGATGAAAGAAAACAATTACATCCACAGAAAATATTTGTGTTTGACTGAATGGTAAATCTAATATAGAAAAAAGTAACTTGCTTTCCCACAAATTTTTGTCAACAACCCAAATGTTCTTTGAACTATTTTTTACATACTTCATATCCTTTAATTTACTTATTCTATCCAAAAAGTTACACCTTTGGTTAGAAATTAGCCATCACAGATTAGACTGAAATATTTAAGACAAGTAGGGTCAACTATTGAATGTAAAGACATATGCCCTTAATTTAAATGTGCCAGGACTGCTTGTTACATGCACAACTGCATTCCTCCCGAGAGACTTTTACCATAGCACTTGCGAAAGTTGAATGTTCAAAGCAGAATGTACATATGGAAACTGAAAGAAGAGTACCACGTTGGCTTGGACATGTTGAAAGAGAATGGATGAGAGAGTAAGACCACCAGATTATGAGAGAAGAAAAGTGAGAATTGCTTGAGAGGACGGGGAAGGTGCGGACAGAGAAAGTCATGTAGTCTGTGGTTGGAGTGACTCTCCAGACAAGGAATATTAAGCACATCAGGATAGAAGATGCTGCATGAATATAATTGAGGTAAAAGAAGTTTATGCAAGGTTAGAGCAGTGTGGAAGAAATTGGTCAAAGGTTACAAGTTTCCTTTCACCACCTGGCTTCCCTTGACAGTGTTGGGCACAGGTCAATATGACACATACACTACAACAAAGACAACTCACAGGCACATGCAGTTGTCGGATTATGTCTTTGTTGGTGCGCAGACTGGTCATATTGCAGCAGGTGTTCAGTTTTCATTTGACTGCCCCTCATGCATACATGGAGGAGATGCAGCCCTGCACTCAACCTATTTATGACATGATGGCATTCTTCCCAGTAAAATATTCCGGAGGTAAAATAGTCCCCCAATCCGATCTCTGGGTGGGGACTACTGGGAAGGGTACATCGGTCAAGGAAGACAGATGCAGGATAGGGATATGGAATGTAAGATCCTTAGGGATGAGCAGGAAGCTTGAGTGTGCCAAGATAGAAATGGATAGGCTGAGTATAGACATCCTGGGAGTTAGCAAGATCAAGCCGACTACTGGAGCGATGGATATTAAGTTATATGCTCAGGAGACAACCAGAGAATCGCAGGCATTAGCATAATACTGAAGAAAGAATGGGGCAGAAGAGTAAAGGCAATGTTGCTGTACAATGAGAGAATTCTAATGGTGAAGCAGGAAGGAGAGCCCACGGACACCACGATCCTACAAGTTTACATGCCAGCATCTGGCTATACAGAAGAAGAAATGTAAGAATGGTACAAGCAAATGGAAGAAATCCTCAGACAGGTGAAGGGGAAAGAAAACCTCATCATAACGGAACACTGGAACACAGTTTTGCAGCTGGTGAAGGAAAAGAAGGACAAAGCATTGGAAATTTTGGACTGGGAAAACAGAGTGCCAAAGGAGGAAGACTGATGGAGTTCTGCGAAGATAAGAATATGGTATTAGCTAACGCCCTCTTTGAACAACATCAATGAAGGAGGTACACATGGAAGATACCAGGGGATATGGCAAGATACCAAATACGAGACTACATTCTAGCTAGAAGGAGAATACAAGAACCAGGTGAAGCAGTGCAAGAGCTAGCCCGATGCAGACATAAATAGCGATCACAACGTAGTAATCATGGAGAGCCAACTTTGCTAAAAGAAAATCAAGAAGACCAAACAAGAGCCAAGGTGGGACTCAAAATTGCTGGTGGAAAAAGAAAACAGAGAAAGATTCATGACGGCCATTTACAGCAAACTAGGTGATGAAGGAGAAAAGAGCACCAACGAGACATGGGATGAACTGAAGAGTGCAATCGCAGTAGTTGCAGAAGAGAAACTGGTGAGAAAGAGAGCCAACACGAAGAAACCATGGACCTTGATGGAGATAAGGGAATGAATAGAAGAAAATACAAGAATGCCAGGAATGATGATGAGGAAAGGCTCTTCAAGAAGCACAAGGAAATCAACAAAAATATGAAGAAGGGGAATACCAAGAAAACATATAAATTGGTGAAGAAACATTTCAAAAGAAGGAAATTGAAAAGTAACAACATCAGGGATGTAGATGGGGATAAACTGATAGTAGGTGAAGATATTGGCAATAGATGGTAGCAATACATTGAAGAACTCTACCAAGGTCTGAAGTGGCGGGAAGGAAACCTGATGGAGGACGAGAGTGAAATGGATGACGAAAACCAGGGCCCATATATACTGAGGAGCTAATTCGATAGAGCAGTCGAAGGCCTTAAGAAAAACAAAGCTTCTGGATAAGACAAAATTAATGGAGACATGATCAAGGCACTCGGAAACAAAGCTAAGGACAGTCTGTAAGGAATAATCAAAAATAGCTACAATGATGGAAGACTTCCTGAAGACTTTTAGAGGAGTGTGATGATCGCAATACCAAAGAAGATGAGGACAGAGATATGTGAGGAACAACAAACCTTGAGTCTTGTATCACAGGCATCAAAAATACTTATATGAATAATTAGTTGAAGGCTGGAAAGGAAAATAAAAGATAGCCTATTGGAAAACCAATTTAGCTTTATGAAGAACAGAGGAACCAGAGAAGCCGTACTCTGTATGAGAATCATGATAGAGAAAACAATACATGTGAACAAGCAACTGTATGTGGCATTCGAGGACTTGGAGAAAGCCTTTGACAATGTGGAATGGAACAAGATATTTGGACTGCTAGAAAAACTTGGAATAGATTACAACAACTAAAGAATAATTTATCAGCTATACAAAAAGCAAGTAGCCACAATGCAATTGAGAAATGGATATAGCCATGTAGAGGCTAAAATTAACAAAGGAGTTGGAAAAGGATGCAACCTCTCTCCTGCATTTTTCAACATGTACCTGGAGGAATCAATAAGAGAAGCACAATGCATCGGATTAAACGGAAATAGGGTCAATAGAGAAGAGACAAACATGCTACGCTTCCCCAACAATATTGCATTGGTTGCAGAAAACCAGGAGGATCTTCAGAGGTCACTAAATGTATTGGATCAAGTCCTACAAAGATATAACGTGAGTCCACATAAGACGAAGACTAAAATGATAGTATGTGGAAGAGAGAAGCAGAACACAGTAGTCACATGGAAAGGGCAAAAATTAGAGCAAGTGGATTCCTTCACTTATCTCGCAAGTACAATCACATGAGATGGAAAAAGTACTACAGACATCAAGCAAAGAATAGCTCAGGCTAAGAGAGCATTAACAATAAAAAGACAACTGCTATGTTCAAAGAAGATAGAACTACAGATGAGGAAACAATGCGTGAAAACATTCGTATGGAGTGTGGCACTCTATGGATCAGAAACATGGACCATCAGAAAAATGGACCAGAAAGACTAGAAGCCTTTGAAACCTGGTGCTGGAGGAGGATGCTTAAGATCAAATGGATGGCTAAAATAAGAAATGAAGAGGTGTACAGAAGATTGGACGAAGAATGGACCTTATGGAACACCGTAGAGAAAAGAAGAACCAGATGGATTGAGTACACCCTGAGGCACAACGGATTCGTAAAGAATATAATAGAAGGTTAAATAGAGGGAAAAGTCCCAAGAGGAAGGCCAAGGGATAAATACATGGGACAAATAAAGAAGAAAGTACGTTGCAAAAAATACCAGCAAGTAAGCCAATTAGCATCAGATAGGGCTGTGGATGGAGGGCTGTAGTCGATGAATCTTAGGATTGAAAGACCAATGATGACCTATATATATATACATATATATATTCACATACTGAAAGCTGGGCACTTAATTTCAGTGGATATTTGGCATTAAGTTCCCTTAAATATTAAAACAAATAGTCTGCCAATTTAATGATACATCATGATGTGTTGAACTAGTAGTGATGAACTTACCTAAAGAAATTAAGTTTATTTGTTCAAACAAATACCAAAAATCGAGTAAATCATTACAGAGTGTTGCGGCTAAACTTTAAATGTGGTGTGATACCGACTTATCTTTTTACCTTACTGCATATGAAGAGTACTTCCAATTTACATGAGGAATGCCCAAGAGAGGAATAATTAATTGATTTCATACACTGAACAGGCTGGAACATGATGGAAAAATAAGAAAATATAATTGGGAAACAGAAAGATTAAGCGTGAATTCTTTTTTGGTAACCACTCCATATAGAAATAAGTTTCAAAGAAAGACATTGGACTCACAATTATTCTACTTTGGACATGCTAAAGTAGTCAAGTTCACAATTAGCCGTTAGAAACTCACGCCCCAATATGTAATAATATGTTCATTAATGACAGCTTGACTAGAATTCATAATTCCCTTTGAATCTTCCAGCTGATTTTCCATCCTAAAGTATGGGAACCACTCTCATAAACCAAAGGGAGGTTGAGTAAAAAATTCCAATTTTCAATTGCTCAAGGCCAAACTCTAAATTTGAACTGAAGTTTGAATCCATTTTTCTTGAATGGCAAACCAAACAAGAGGAAGTATTTCTGAAAGAGGTTTAATCTCCTTCATCAAAATCATTCAGCTAGGGCTATCATTATTACGTGATCAAAGCACAAACCTCCACAACATGCCATGTAATGTGAATTGATTATTGGTGAATTGAATTTGGGTGAATGGTTATATTTGCTCCAAACGTTTAGTTCAAATACCTCAAATAACATTTCATGGAGCCCACATATACTCTTCTGGCTGGTCTTCATTTTTTTTTCTTCGTATCTCCCTGAGTTGGCGAGGCATCAAATATATATTCACGCAAATGTTTATTTACAGCGCTGAGCACTGATGGTAATCATCACCAGAAGCAAGTCCATCTTCTATTTGCATTGAGAAAACATCATCTCCTTTGGACTAGTTCAAGAACTGGTCACCCAAGGAGATTGCTGATGACAGAAATAATTAATTTTTCCAAAGTTTTAGGGGTTGACTCTCAGCAAAGAGCAAAAATCATTCTTTGGTTCCTTGTACATTGACGTATCATCTAGAAATTCAAAATTCCAGCTGCATCTTGTATCCTAAGTTTAAAAAAAAATTCTGATGCAATTCCAAACTTCCAACAACATTTCAAGCACAATGAGACACTAACAGACATCACTAACACTTCACCAACTTCATGCATTCAAATTTTTTTCCCTTGAAATTTGAACATTAATGGTTGCCTAAAACTTCCATGTGATCATGGTACTCAACTCTTGTCAATAAGGTACATAGTGACAAATTTATTTCTTTCAATTGGATACTTGATGGCCTCTAGGACATACTCTTAATATATGCTCATTTATAGATACTCAATATATTTTTTTAAATACCAATCTTCACTCTTTAAATGGTCCAGAGGCGATGGAAATATTCTCTTTTTTTTTGGCAGTGGACGTCGATAATTTGTCGCGAAGGCGACTGAAAACCGTGTGGGCATTTCATTTACTGTTAAAAAAAAAAACTCGTTTCATTTGAGGATAGACTATGATGACAATGCCACACTATGAATTTACTGATGTCCACACTAAATCTTCTTGCTATGCTAATAATTATTTTTTTCACAGCCTCGTCATCTTCTTTTTGCATTTTGAACTAATGACTTTTTTCTCTCTTATTCAATGTCTTTCAAAAACAATTTCTATAACTCCGTCCATATATATCTGACCAAGTCCTCATCACTGTCATTATAACTGTAGGCCAATGCATAAATATGTACATTTCATAAATATTAATCTTTATTTCTATATTAATATATAGTTATATATTCACTGTAATCTTTCCTCGATGAATTTCACAACTCTTGACTTTTGTTTTGCATATTAGGCTCTTATATTTATTATTCGTTGTCTTGTGCCATTCTGAAAACCAATTGAAGGTAAAAATTTACCATTCTTTTACATTTTGAATTCTGTTGAAAAAACGGAAGGACATTGGTAAGACTCCTGGGCTCTCTTAAATGCACATAGGTGTCAATTCTTTGCTTCTAACTTTGAGGAGTTTTTAAGCGTTCGTTGCTTGTATTTGAGGTTTAATAACAGCTTGCAAATTTCAGTTTCCTGAAACCAAGCTTTGATTTATATTGACAAGTAACACGACGATTCGTATTCTGAGCATCCTTTCACATCCAAGAAAGAATAAAAAGAAGAAAAATCACCTCCCACTGTCAGGTGATGGATATTATTTGCTCATACTCATGACTCTTTGAGTTGAAACTGGCTTTGCCAAATGCTAAAAAACTTTCATAACATTTTGCCATTCGAGCAGCCATGCTCTACTTCATCCAAACCCCTCACGGCATCTCTGAAGGGATTACTCTACAGTGGAGTGGAGAGGAGGTCAAAAAGATGGACAGAGAAATAAGCACGCATCAAGAATGTGAAGCAGTGAGGGCTCTCGTTGTGTGGAGAGGTGCAAGACAAAAGGGCAGTGGGGGATCAGGGAACGTCTCAATCAAACTTCTGAGTGGGCCTAGCTATTTGGGCATTGACCATTCTGTGATCTCGGAACAAGAGGACAGTAGGCATTAAAATCACTCAAGTTCCCTTCAGCAGGGGATCATTAGGCCTCTCAAAAGCCCTTGATTCTCCTCAATCAGTGGTGCAGGGACATTGGAATCACTCGAATTTCTTTGGCCCTGAGCTTCATCGGAGCTGATATCACTAGAGCCAGGACGGGAGCATTAGTTGTTGAAGTAAATGGTGTCCCAGGTGCCAGTGAAATAACTTCAATCTTCTCGGGCCATGGAGCATTGGTCGTCGAAGTCTCTCGAGTCCCTGCGCCACGTGGAGATGCGGGCGTTGGAGTCTCCACGCCCGTCCCGCCTCCCGAGTCGCCGGGTCTGGGACCATGCCGCCGCCTCCACGTCTTTAGGCCGCCTCCACGCCGCGCCCCTTGGTGTGCTAGCTGCTGCTCGCGGGTGACACGCCTCCGCGGCCCTCCGACACGCCGCCACAGTCCTCCTCCTCCTCTTCGTCTTCCTCGTGGGTCGTCGACGTGGACCCGTGGCGCGAGAGTAGCGGGCTTCCGCCCCCGCCATCCCCCGCGATGCCTCCCCCCCGGGCAGCAGACGCCGGCCGGAATAGCCCAGGGGCGAAGTGGGTGGAGGGTGTCGTGGGCGCCGAGCGGGTCCCCGCCCCCGACTTGAGGCCCGGACCCAGCATGAGCCACCCCGAGCCCCTCCGCTGGCCTCCCCGCGGGCCCACCCTCCCTGGCAGCACTACGGCTGACGTCCTCCGCTGCTTGCCGACGCCGCTGCCGCCGACGTGAGGGCCACCGACTGCCGCCGCCGTCGCCCCCGGAAGCCTCTGGATTTTGTCCAGCAGGTCCCTCAGCTCCTCGGAGGGCTGCGTCGCGTTCGACTGCCCGGGGGTGGGCGTGGTGGCTCTCGGGGGCGAGCAAGGAGTGCCCAGCCCCAGGCTGCTCACCTCGGAGCCGGAGAAGGCGAGGCGGAGGTCCTCGGCTTGGCTCCAGCTGGCGCCGGACGGGGACGCCGGCGCCTGTGAGTCGGAGGCGTCGGTGGCTTGCTCGTCGGTGAGCGCCCGGCGGAAGCGGCGCCCGGAGAGGCCGCGGGAGGTGAGGCGCTGGTGGCCGTCGTCGTCCGTGGTGATGTCGTCCTCGGTGGTCGGCCCTGGCCCCTGGCCCTCCTCCATGTCTTCCTCCACGTCGTCATCCTCGGCCTCCGTGCGCTCGTCCGCCAGGGCCGCCGCCGCCTCCTCATCCTCCTCCTCGCAGGGGTACGGCGGCGGGATCAGGGTGTTTGCCTGCCAGCCAAATGACCAAGTATCACAAGTATGTAACAAGTATTTCAATTTTTCAGTCAAATTTGAAACAAAGAAGATTATATAAAGATTAATATTTTGCTATTTTAATAAAAAATAAACTCCACTTTCTCCCGACTCATCAGAAATATAATCTACTCCTCTCCAAAGTTTGAATCAATACAGCATGTACATTATTTCAAACTAAATGTAGTAGAACCCATGTTTTATATGTACCCACTCGAATTCTGCATTTTTTTGCTGAATGAGTTGAAAACTTGCAGGGTTTTGTCTGGCCTCAACTTCAGTTAGCAAAATCCATTGAAGTTGAAAGGTTAATGTGGAATCTAAATTAAAATAGCCCAATTTTTGAAGAACCCAGCAGTTGAAGTGCACATGCTTAGCATAAGAAATTTGAGGAAATGATATCAATGTAGTCATCTGATGTCTCCAGAAAGAGTATTCTAGAAACATGCTTTTCGATCGATCATAATCACCTTTCTCACAAACTAGGATGATATTGTATACCAAATAACATATTAAATATACGCATTAACAGTGGAGGTGAAGTTGTTTTCTAGCAATTCTTTTTATTTGCCCAACATAACTGAGAACACATGTACATTTAAAGGGAATTTTAGGCTTGTGATATGTAATTGGGATCACAATTTACACCTCCTCAAACCCAACACTAACGAGGGTGTAATCACAATAATTTATGAAAAATTTGGTGATAATATCACCACTCTAGCCATGGCCTGAGCGGTGATATTTTCAACTGGGTGGAGTCACATGCTGTGCCATGGCAGCACGTAGATTTTCATCAGAAACCTCCACCTTCCGAGTGAAACCTCAGCTGGTGTGAAAGCAAAGCAAGCAAAGGCATGAGTGTCTACTATCGAGTCATGGCGATGGTCACCCTCAACATCTGGACTCTGGATGATAACAAAAGGGAAGGAAGCTTTTACACTCATGACTACTTGCTTCTTGAATATAGTTAAATTAAAATTAATTCAAGAATGAGAACAATGAAGAACTGACATCCCTGAATGTATAAATTGAAACACATTACCATAAAATGCTAAGGCACAACTACTGATGACATTCATCCCCAAAAGATAGGTCCATTGCACATTGATTTATCATGTGAGACAATTACAAGGAGCACAAAAAATATATATTACATAATTATATATTATTAATTATTATTGCTATTAGCTTATATATATATATTTATATATATATATATATATTATTATTATTTATATTATCATTAGATCATTAGGTAATCTACCGGTTAAGGTAGGTTTTTGGATGGGCATAATTACTAATTAAATAATTTGTGACCTCTAGCAAAACACAACATCCTACTCTACACCAGGTCCATTTTCATCTCTGAGTACTTTCTTCCTCCCTTCATCCCGTCCAAAATCCCTATCCTGTTCCTTCCCTTTCCTCATTCTCCCCTCAATTATAGTCTTCAAGATCCCTCTACCAGTCAATACCCCCTTCATCCACTTTTCCTGCCTCCATAGGATTTCTCCCAACAAACCTCTCTCTTCGCCCACCATACCAAGTACTTCCTCATTTGTTTTCTTCTCTGTCCATTTCACCTTCTTTCAAGAAGGGACCATTTGGTCTCAATTTCGCCCAAATAAAGACTACTATCTATCTATCTATCTATCTTCATTCTTCTCCAAACCCACATTTCAAAAGTCTCCAGTCTATATCTATCCTCCTGCATCAAAGCCAACGTTTCCTTGCCGTACGCTCCATATCAAAGTTGTTACGAGTCTTTTCTTAATATTCTTACTCAACGTCCCTGTCATCAACTCCCTCCTCCTTGTGAAAGCATCTTTGCCCAGTGCAATTCTTCTCCTTATGTCCCTACTACGTTGACCGCGTTGGTCCAAAATACTTCCGAGATGCGTAAACTGTGCAACATGCTCTAGTTTTTGCCCTCCAATTTTAATGTTTGGCTTAGCCTTTTTCTTTTTAGAAAATCGCATTACCTTTGTTTTATTAATATTGATTCTTATCCTATACCTGTCGATTGGATTTCCAAATCATTCAGCAATGGTTGCAACCCCTTGGCTGACTGACTAACTAAAACTTGGTCATCCGCGAACCTAACTGATTTTACAAATTCCCCGCCAACTTTCATTCCTAACTCCAGTTCTTCCCTTGCCTCTTTAATCATTTCCTCTGCATTAAGGTTGAACAGCAACGGGGATAATGGGCAACCCTGCCTTACACCTCTTCCTAACACTGCCCATCCGGACTCCCCGTTCCCAACCGCACCTGAGCAGTCTGAGACATGTACAGGTTGCGGATTAGCCTCCTTTCCCTCCATTATATTCCTACTTTCTTCATAATACTCATTAGTTTTTCCCAATTCACTCTATGAAACGCTTTTTCGAAATCTACGAAACAGGCAAATACCTCCTGGTTGTGTTCTATATTCCTCTGGATTAATAATCTCATTACTGCAATGGCATCACGCGTACCTCTCCCCTTCCTAAAGCCAAACTGGTTATCCCCTATGTAATCATTTTCCCTACTCTCTATCCTTTTGTTTATGATCCTGAGAACAACTTTAGCTGCGTGGGATATCAAACTTATTGTCCTGCAGTCCTCACATGATGTAGCCTTTACCATATTCGGAATAGGAAATAATGCTGATCTCACAAAGTCTTCCGGCCAGGTTCCTTCCTCATAGATACTATGAATGAGCCCATATAGCCTCTTCCTCCCACATTTTCCTAAACATTTCAATAGTGCCGCGGGAATGTTATCCACCCCCACGGCCTTATTTAGTTTCATCTCCCTTAATGCCCTTTCTATCTCATCGTCTAGTATGCCTGGACCTAAGCTATCTTCCTCTACGTCATATTCTTTTTCAATGTTTAACTTTGTTGGTCGAAGTTCTTTACTATACCGTTCGTTTATTTACTCCTTCCATCTCTCTTGGATCTTTCCTGCGTCAACTATTACCTTACCCGCCTTATCTCTAACTGTTAGTATAGATCTCTCTTTCTTACTTCCCAATAAAGATTTAACTTTGCTGTACAGCGCACCAATTTCACCCTTCCTTTGCAGACTTTCCATATCCTCGCACTGCGTCTTCCACCATGCCTCTTTTGCTTTATTTGTTACCTGCCTCAATTTATTGTTCAATTATTTGTACATCATTTTGTCTAACTCTGTATATACATTTTTCCATTTTCGCCGCTCATCCATCTTTGTAATCATCTCATCCGTGATCCATGGTTTCCTAGTCCTTTTAGCGTTAACGGTTCCAATAGTGTCTTTTGTGGCTGTCGATAACCCTTTCTTGATCATTTCCCATTTTTCTTCGATAGTACTTAGCTCTTTACCATCCTCCATGATTTCCTCTACCGCCTGTTTGTACTCCTTCCTTTTCTAACCATTTAATGCTTCTACATTCCATTTTCTACTGCTCCACTGGCAAATGACCCTTTGTTCAGAATTGGGAAATACTCTGTTTTCTTTTATTGAGAATAATCGCAAAGGATTTCTGATTTACTATATATCTTATATCAGTTCTTTGAAATAAAACGTGAACTAATTACAGAACTGATAATTTGAATTTCTTTTACCTAAAATGGTGTTTAATATTCAAAATTTTCATGTAAAAACCTTTTCTCTGGTGATTATATGTTGTGCATTTGATTTGACAGCAGGTTTTTTATGTCTCATTCCATAACAGGAAAGAATTTAATGGCACATACCCGCATTGTTTTAACAATGACATGGAAAATATTGGTAAAGTGATTTGGTTGGATGGCCAAAGGGAGGAATTTTTATAAATTTTGAGAATAAATTTGGCATGGCTTTCCATTCCACATTTTGAATGTAGATGGCCCCTTCCTATGTGTAATCAACTGAAAAACCAATAAATAGGTGAAACCAAATAATGGCAGGAAAAAGCACACTGATGAATACAGAAGAGAGCGAAAGTGGTTCTAAGTTACTCAAAATATTGGAATAATTATCAGCAAAAACCAGGACCAAGGGATTTAAACAGTAAACCCAAACACAAACTTGGACGTTAAACTTTCAAATAATTGAGATAAATTCAAATTTCCTCACCAATTTCCAAAGGAATATGTCCTTAGGAAAACAAAACACATGATGGAAAAGACGATTTACAAATAAGGGCGATAAACAAAAGAAAATGTATCTTTCAAAATATATGACCACATTTTAAAATATTTAAAAATAATTTGGACCTTCAATAAATTATGTCCTCCTTCACTGTCTGTCAAGCACAAATTATTTGTGAGGGATATTATTTGTTAAAATCAATTATTGACATTTATGTTTATAATTTATCAAAATGCTTATGATCTTTATATCACCTCTATTATCATAATCTGCTTTTTCCCCACGTTTGCCCAGGTTTAACTCAGTGGATGAATTCCATCAGCCGATTCATTTCAATGTAGATTTGCAAAATGATGAATTAAAAAAATGACTCTTATTCCATCTATTTCCAGGATTCACTCTCCAGAGTTAAAATAAACATTAAAAATCCATCTGCTGCACTGAGTTGGTGAAAATGCCCCCTCTGCAAAATGGGTGGGCCTCCTTCATTTCCACGAGTGGGCAGAGGGCACTGGATGAATGCGCTTGGAAGAAAGGGTCATGACCCCCACTAAGGCAGCTGATGGCTTCATACGACATGCTCCCCCCACTGATCATTGAATGCAACTCACCTCATTGGCTGCACTGCAGAGGAAACTTGAGCTCAGGGAGTCCACTGTGCTGGTGGCAGATAGGGATCCTGCAGAATGCACAATATTACATGCCGCATTAGGAAAAACAGGAGTATGTGTACCATGGATGGCATCAAAAGTGGTTCAGATGCCGTTGACATTATGTTTTTGGTAATTGTCATGAAACTCCTCGAACATGCTTTCTATTAGCAGTCAGTGGTAGCTACCTAGAGGGCTTTTACGAACTGTTTACTGTCTGTGGAGTTTCTTTATGAACATTATGATACTGCCCAAATTGAATCTCACCTCTAAAAGTAATTACAACTGAATAAGGACCCTGCCGAGTGGTGTCATACCACCAGAAATGAGTCTAACCACCGATGGTGGTTAAGAACAGGTTTCAGGTGGAGTTGTACCACACTACGGTGTCAGAGTTTTACCACGGCCAGGGTATCCCATCTTCAAAACTCTACCTGTCTATATTTCTAAAATGGTGACAGTTTTTTTTATAGCAATAGTCTGCAGCTGATGTATTGAAAGCATTGAATTTGAGGGCAGGAGTATGTTTAACACTATTATTTTGCATAAATTATGACCAGGGCTGCCAAATAAAAACAGCCAAAGTGATAGTAGAAACCTTGGCTCTTCAAAAATATGTTGCAAAAACTGTACTGAACTTCTCTATTTTATCTATAGAACTAAATTAGAAATCTTTAATTTTTTATTGTAAATCCTTTATTTTCAATTGCATCCATCCTTTGAGCAAAATCTGAGAAGTGATGCAATGAACAAAACGATTACGTTTACAATAAATCCATGAAAGGGTGTACAAATGCGACATGCACCAAGAGATGCTCTAATTATTACACCTACATGTGTATGCTATGATAACCAGATGTAATTGATTTTCCCATATTATATGGGTTAATGAAGATTTTGTGAAGTACTTCAGTGTTCTGATATGTGATTATTTAGGTATCTTCGGTACCCCATGGTACCTTGTGTGGTACCAAATCTATTCTTCTCACATTCTTTGTAGTCATAAAATATTTTTATTCATTAGCAAAGGCATTCTCAAGAATGCAGTGACATGACATTCTACCCTGAGGACGATGCACGAGCCAGGCATCGTCCTCAGGGTAGAACGGCCAACATGGAACCCCTGACCCGGTGGAAGACCCAATAAAACTTCATCAAGCAATTACGCCAGGAAAGCACCAGATCTTACTTCACATGACATCTTGTTGAAAGTAAAAGAGAGGTTAGTTGTTCATTATCATCTCATGGAGGTTATTACAAAAGGTACGTAACAATTTCTAAGTGATCAGTGATGTATTAACATTTATATTAGATTTATTCAGGACCTTATGAGATATGAAACAAAGGGAAATACTCATGCATGAATTTTTCAATATAACATGACAAGGGGTTTCTTTATATGAAATATCAAAAATTGAAGCTCAGAGAGCATTTTTTTTATAACTCAGGTTACACAGGTTACATAAATTATGCCATCAGATATGCAATACGAAGATTATGGTACAGCTAAACGCTATGTAGATTATTCTGTATTGGTTGAATCTGTTGAGGTTTGGTGTCACTGTTTTGCAAATCAGTTAGGAAAACTGATGCATCTAAAACAAGCCATGCATTCAGTCACAACATGATAAGGATGTTGGAGGAGCTGAAGACTCAAATAATTTTGATTTAAGAACATATATTGCTTGCAAAAACTCCTCCTTGAGGAAGACTTACATATAGCATGTTTTAGAAATGGAATATTACCATAGAAACAAGTTTAAAGCGTTGAAGGTGGATTAAATTAATATGGAAACAAGAAAGGTATAACTGCGATATTCCAAAAGATCTAAACAAATATTGTGGTAATGCAATTACCATTGAACTTGCCAAGTGTATAGATATATATAGTAGTTAATATATGCAATGGTCCAAAATTAAAGAAATGAATCATAAGGACGCAATGTGTGTAGTAATCTGTCATGTACCATATTTTCATTTGTTTTCTCCATTGATCCATGGACTTCAGCAAACCATGGCAGTTGAGAAGCTTCAATTTCATGCCTTATTTTTCTCTGAAAATTTCCTTTAGGTGAACTTAATATGATCAATCATGCAAGTGATTTTTAATGCTGCCGGATCATAGTTTTATTTGCCTTAAATATTTGCTGTTTTGTCTGAAAATGAATGTTTGCCTATATTTTCTCTTATAAGAAGCCAATGCATTTTCCCCTCTTCTCCAATGTGTTCAGCAATCAGCAATTTTAGGCATATTCTTTGGTATTCAGTACCATGTCAATAATTTTTACCACATGAATAATACATATGTATATACCAATTTTTGGAAAAGTTGCCCCATACCATTTTGTCTATTATTAGAAGGCTCTAATATAATTTTTGAATCTTCTGAATATGATAATTTTCATTCATACAAATGTTACAGCAAGTGATAAAACTTCAACACCTTAAATGACCATTTTGACAGGCTATGAGCCCCTGACTCATAATTGCAGTAGGTGGTGTCTCACTGTAGTAAACCCCCCCTGATGAAGTGACTCCAACTCCCAGTTTTCAATAGCCCCGTTAGTCCCCCTGAAGAACTGAATCATTATATTTTCAAGAATTTTCAAACAAGTTTACATTAAAAGTGACGAAAAAGAATGCTCACATGCCAAGTGTAAACATAAATAGGTAATTTTCAACATGTCTGCCAGAAGATATTGGATACATCATTTAGACCCAAATACTTTTCCAGGCCTTAATTTTCTTTAAAATAAATACCAATGGCAAATGTACAAGTAGGCATATATGATTAATATATTGTATAAATAGAAGCCAGGGAAGATTGATGCAGAGCCCATTGATTGACAGTGGAATGTTGAAGACTGTGATAGAGGGGAGAATGATAGGCATGCAAGGAAGGCGTAGGAATAGGATAGGGATGCTGTACGGAAGGGAGACAGTATACAGAGTTGAAGAGGGGTTTGTTATAGAGTAGGATGTTGGGTAGTGTTTTGTTGACAAGGGAATTGTTTTTGTACCTATGTCTGTGCCCATTCAAAACCTTACTGGTAGAATCCCAATAATAATAATCAATAATAATAATCAATAATAATATTTAATAATAATAATCAATAATAATAATTAATAATAATAATCAATAATAATAATATTGCATAAAAATGACTTTCACAAAAAAGTTTCACTGAAGATCCTCAAAGCTAAATGGTTTCTAATGTGCTGAGGAAACATGATCAAAAACAATGAAAGGCTCTTAGGAAAAGTGGCTCAGTCAATAAGTTAATTGCAAGGTTTTACACATGCAACTTTCCTTCAATTATTTCAGGAAGAAAGCCCTTTAATAATCAAAAACGTTGCTAAAATAAGCAGATTAAATCTATCACATATTGATGAAAAATTCCAGCAAGTGGAGAGCAGCCATCACATCATTTGCCTCAGCATATTCACAATTCTCCTCTTTGTATATAAAGTATCCAGTTAGTATGAAAATTCAGTACTTGACCCACTGCAATCATTTCAAAAGTAAGCCATACCAAATATATAGTAACCCATACCAAAACTAAGATTTTCATATTCAAAACACTGAAGCAAAAGCATTCTACCTTGGGTGTTCTAAAAAGTATAATATTCCCTGATCCACTTGTACTTTTAAGCCTTTCAAACCAAACTTGTGCAGCTGGAAATTGTAGTGCAAATTTGAGCATTGCTAAGAATTCCTATACTGCAAGGGTTAAATGAAAGGCTTATGCAATGTATTCTATATTGTCACACATCGGAGCCAAGTAATATGTACAAACAAATATGTAAAAGAAAGAGGAAGTCAAACTGAATAGAACATATCTTAAGGAAGGACTCCATGCAGAGGATCATCAGAGAAGGAAAGATTGGAGGGAAGTGTGGAAGGGCATAGAAATCTTTGAAGGGGACGATCAGGATATCCAAAGGCAACAATGCCATTGAGAAATGTCCTAGCACAGCTTCAATACGATATGATCATGATGAAAATGCAGGAGTTCTTGGAGAATATATTTAATTGAGAGAGAGAGTGAAGGTAAAGTGGACAGCTGAAAATGTGGTCAAGGCTCTTCAGTTTGAAAGCACCATACCGGTACATTATGAATTATAAACCTAAACAAATAAATAAGATTATTCAAAGACTCTTGCGTCAAGGTCTAATGGCACATGCTGCAGATCTCATTTTGTTCTCACACATCTAGCATTAAAAATTTACATAAGAAAGGCAGTGTATATAGTAAAACTACTTTTCCAGCCTTTAGTGAAAGATTCTAATGTCTTCATAATTCATGCCAAAGGCAAAGAAGAGAACCAAACCCGCTGTAACACAGAAGGCACAAAAGGTGGCAACCCTGTTGTTAAGTATTGATGCTGCCATCACTATGGTAGGAGAACTGCATAGTGACAACTCACCATTCCACCGGCACATTGTAGCTGGTGTTCGGTTTTCATTTGACTGCTCCTGGCACAATGTGCATTTTACTACACAAAAGTGCATAGAATTTTTACTGTACCAGTAGAGTATGTAATTTACTTTAAAACTTATTGCATTTTTTATCCAAGGAAATTTCTGTGTAAGTAATTAGAAAAGAGAAAGTATGAAGAACACTTCATTTGAAAGACCCTTCTCCCTATGCATTTTCTTGTATTTAATATGTCAATCTTTCATCCTCCAACCCACTCTTAGGACATCATGTAAAGTATATATTTCCATTTATTGCAGACACCTCAGCCCTTTCTCATTTCAAAAGTACACTTTCTGAGGCACATACATATGTACACGGACTACTTGTACATTTTCTTGAGGTTTTACTGAGAGTCATTTTGCATTTAATTTATTGTTTTTTATTATATTTTTCTAAACTATATCATTTCCTTTTTTATCATCAATGCTATACAGGGGATGAATTCATGTCCCTTTCTATGGGTAAATGATTTTCTTCATAAATAACTCTACGGAAATCCTTGTGTTACTGCTCCCGATCCCTGTTTTGTGTTTTTACTCTGTATACTCACTTTAATTTTTATTATTTAAGTTATATGCTGACTTTTTGATATCCACTCTGTGATGTCTGCAGAGAGTATGAGCAGACAATGTGACGTGTTCCATACTTATTACAAACATGTCTTATGGGAACCAATAAACATTATTATTATCTCACGTTTATGTAACACAATGGTGTCAAACTACAAATAGTGCCAATCTATATTTCAGAATCATAAAAGAGCAACATACTTGCCCAAAAAAAGAGATAATTATCAGCAGTTTGGAAGCTTATTTTTTGCATTTATATAAAATTATTTAGTGAGAATATCTTAGTTGACACTCTCATAAATAAATAGGAAGCTAAAAAAAAATTCACTAGTAAAAAAGACTTTAGCGGAACATACCCATGCAGAAGGTTCTATTGGTTCCTGTCTATCACTTTTAGAATCTCTTAATTAGAGATTAGATCATATTAGATCAAGTGACTGGAAGCCTTGTTTTGAAAGATAAACTTCAAGTCAAATGAGCCCTCTAAGTTTCCATGGCAGAGATAGTAAATATTTAGGTATTTTCTTTCCCAGAAATGTGAGTGAATGGCCTGTAGTTAAACATGAGGAGTAATCAAGAGAATGGAGCAGATATGACTAAATAATAAATTTGTGGGATTCAAAGTGACTCACCAACTGGACGAACAAAGTAGTTTCTGAAGAAGTGGACCATTAGGTACCCTCCAGCGCCATTGTTACTCCCCACCATGGACACGGGACTCTTTGCACCACAGCCATTGGTACCACCCACGCTTATAACAAGTGGATAAAGGTCTGGCTTTGATGTCACCTGGGAAAGAACACACACGGCAAGCTTAGAATATGCAGTTTTTCCAGATTATGAAATCCAATTTTCCATGTTTTTCTTTCATTTGATGAAGAGGAAGAGAAACTAAGAAACCCTGAGAGACTGGAAACTCCAGGAAGATTTCCATAACCAAACATTTTCACTGCATTATTTCTTTTTTGGAATGAATCAAAATGTACTTATTTTCCTCGCAACATTCCATGCTAAAGACTTAAAAGATATGTAGCTTTAATAGCACACAAAAAACTCTGATTTTTTCATGTTATGATCTTTGATTTCTGATGGTATGTATGTATGTATACCATCACAATGTAAACAATGCTAATCTCTCAAAATAAATACAACTCTGACTGTGATCCACAAGGCAGTCAACTGTCTGACAGATGCTGTGGATGGAGCATTGAAAACAAGAGATTCCATCAATAAGAAAGTAGAAAAAATGACATTGATTAGGGTTACTAGGGCTCCAAAATTGTAACACAGAAGCTAAATTGTCCAATGAAAGTGATGCTGTGCTGTCTTGAAACATTTGGCTGTCTGTCCTTGACTTCAGTGGAATGACACCCACCTGGTGCAATGCAGTGCAGGTGTATCAGTGCAAATTTTGCAAGACAGGACAACCAATTGCTCAGAGAGTGATTTTTTTAAAACAATAAAATTGCATGTCACCATTTTCAATTGTTTCCTGGGCACAGTTGACTGCCAAGCCAATATGAACTATAGGTGACAATATAAAATTACATTTTATAGGTATCTTACACTTAATCTCTTTGTGCAGTCCCTCTTTCTATTTGTTCACTTACAGAAGATGTAATTTTCAGCCTGAAAACCTTGTTTCACACAAAGGAACATATATCTAATTTATCTTTGATGGTCTTTAGACCAAAAATTACTTGACCAAGTCAGTGAGATCCTGTTTAAAATGGAGCAATTTATTGAATTGGCAAGGGAATAGTGATGCATGTGTGGTGTCAAAGTCCTGGTTCGTTTTACTCATCAGAAAAAATTACCCAGTTAAGTAATGCAAGATGATAAAAAACTTATATAATGTGGAATATTAACACATGGAATAATTTTATTCTACTATAATGATTATAAAAAACATTGAGTCAAAGCAAAAAATAATTAAGGTATAATGATGCTATGTTGCGTAATGAGTTAATTACCTGGGTATGCCATTATTAATGCTCAGTTGAGTTTTCTGTGTTGTCTGGCTTGTTCAAAATTTCCATTTACCAGAGAAATAACTGCAGCTATCAAGGGATTTAAATTACCTTTGGCTATTTTCAAGTACACAGCTACTATGTTTTGCATATAATGTAGCTAATGCTCTCTCCTATACAACAGTATGCATTTTTAATGAGGTTTGAATTTAAGATATTATTATTTAAGAATTACGTTGCAATTAGGCAATTTTCCTGGTAGTAACGGTCAAGTTTGGTCAATGATCACTCTTACAACGAAAAATACATACATACATGCACTAGAAAACCAGATAGGACACAAAATATTCTTACATACAATGACACTTCCACATCACATACAAACAAACTTCCAAATCACATACAAAATGCCATCCACATCACCTACAAACAACATTTTAATAACTACAATGAATTCCAAAGAAACTGCGGGAGATGCCGCAACAGTAACTTTTAACGGAGTCATCCGCTAATGTGCATTTTTAATGCAACAATTTCAGAGCGTAAAAATCATTCGCCTTGACTGGGACTCGAACCCAGATCCCTCAATATCCGGTCGAGTGCTTTAGCCACTTAAGCTACCGAGGCGTCCTCTTAAACTCTGAAATTTTGGGGCTTTTAAAGGAACTAGATGTTATGACGAAATACCGTACATACAATGTCACATGCATTCGTAGTCGTGCGCGAGGCGCCACTTCCAAAAATTCCAAAGAAATGCATTAAAAATGTTGCATTAAAAATGCACATTAGCGGATGACTCCGTTAAAAGTTACTGTTGCGGCATCTCCCGCAGTTTCTTTGGAATTTGTCAAAGGGAAAACACCATACGTGTTTAAAGTTGGCTTTTAACCTCGTGGACAGTGGCGCCTCGCGCACGACTACGAATGCATGTGACATTGTATGTACGGTATTTCGTCATAACATCTAGTTCCTTTAAAAGCCCCAAAATTTCAGAGTTTAAGAGGACGCCTCGGTAGCTTAAGTGGCTAAAGCACTCGACCGGATATTGAGGGATCTGGGTTCGAGTCCCAGTCAAGGCGAATGATTTTTACGCTCTGAAATTGTTGCATTAAAAACTACAATGAAGTTCATCACCCAGTGGCTGCTTTAAATTTATACTTGAAACTTCTAAAATTGGATGGACAGGGCTGAAATAAACCTCCAGGCGGCTGGTACCAATCGATAATAGTTTAATTTAAAAATGGGTACTTATTCTTATTTGTTTCTTGCATCCTTATTTTTATTTTGAAACTATGGTCGTTTTTTCCCTTACAGTTAGGCTTTCCTATCTCTTTCCATAAATCTTCCCATGCTTCATCCTTTTTAACAATTCTATACATGATGCCTAACCTACTCCTTTTTCTTGTATTTTTCAAAATCAGCCATTTCAGTATATTTAAAATTTCTGTGACACTATCTGTATCAAATGAGGGTAAAAATATTTGAAGATGCCCTAATTTTTATGCGAAATTAGATTAACCTTATGGAATGTTATATCAGAATATTTTGTGCTATAATAATAATAGTAATGCATTTATTTGTCCTGAGATTTGTGGCATATTCATTCATACATACACAAATATAGGACACATCGGTTATAAACTTCACAATTTTAGAAGAAATACTGTGTGTGTATATATATATATATACACACACACACACACACATATATATATATATATATATATATATATATATATATATATATATATATATATATATATATATATATATAACGATTGTATGGAAAAACTCACACGAGCGGCACAATAATGGGCTGACACAATATAACACAAATAGAAAAGAATAGACACATTTAAAAGAACACTCACACGGTAAATTGTTCGAGCTTTCGGCCCTCTCAGAGGCCTTCTTCAAGAGGCCTCTGAGAGGGCCGAAAGCTCGAACAATTTACCGTGTGAGTGTTCTTTTAAATGTGTCTATTCTTTTCTATTTGTGTTATATTGTGTCAGCCCATTTTATATATATATATATACTATATATATATATATATATATATATATATATATATATATATATATATATATATATATATATATATATATATATATATATACATATACATATATATTTTCACACACACACACACACACACACACACATATATATATATATATATATATATATATATATATATATAATTTAGCACTAGTGGACACAGACAAAAACACAGAAACACTCAAAAAAGAAAAAAAATCACTAGATTAGGCTAAATGAATATTGAGATGAGGAGAATAGGTTACACTGTATGTTTCAAGATATGATACTAGACGATGATAGAAAACTATTTTGAATATTTGACCAAAATGATTCAGCAGAGATTTTTATTTGGCCTGTAAGAATTTATGACTATTTTGCAGCCTTTACCTTAATATTGGCACTATTTTGGCTGATTTAAGATGGCTTGGGAAAATTCCAATTTTTAGGGATTCATTAATCAAGAATAAAAGCTGATCTTTAATTGTATTAAATGACCATTTTATGACTATCCCTGGGCTGCCATCTAATCCAGGACTAAATTTGCTAGGGAATTAACTGTTGTTGGCCAGTTCCATGGATGAACAGGGGAATAGATATAATAAATTGCATGTGTTAGGAATATGAGAATAATTAGCTAAATTGACGGAAACTTCAGGAGTTTGATGGGATAGGGATGGGAATCATTCAGAATGGAGGTCATTTTAGAGTAATCTGGAACAGAATTTCTAGCGGAGTCATGCAGTTAAAGATCTTATTGTAAATTATGCATACCCTTAGATTCGTTAATAATTTTCCAGATCTCTTTAGATTTATTGTCTGCATTGGTAAGTTGAAAGATTGCTGAAAGGTTGCTGAAAGATTTTTTAGCACACTGTAAGGTTTGGTAATAACTTTTCTGGAGTAGGGAATATACCTGACGATCTGCTGGATTTGATTTGCTTTTGTAATACACAGCTGCATCTTTCATCTTCTTTGATAGCCAACGAATTTCATCAGAGACCCACTGATTTTTGTATTTAAAAGATGAGCTTTTTTCGTATGCTTCAGGACAAGGGGAAAACAGATTTCAAAGTAGTCTACATAGGTAGAAAAGAAATATTCAAAGCTTTTCTTAAAAGGATTTCAAGGAAAACAAATTGGACCACTCATGGGAATTTAATAACCCACAAAAGGCGATCATACTCTGATTAGAGAAATACCTTTTGTAGTATTTTTTACTTCCGTTGGATGTGGACACAGATATTGTAGAAAGAAGTCGGTAGTGATCTGATAGGTGGGCATTAATGGTATTTGTTTGCACGTGTTCAAGGTTGAAATTAGTTAATACATTATCTAAAACAGTTTGAGAACTAGCACTAACTCTAGTAGGTTCACTGTTGGTAGCATAGACGTTATCTGACGTCAGTAAATCTATGAATTACTTTTTAGCTTTAGAATCGTCCATAAAATTACAATTGAAGTCACCTGTAACTAATATGCAATAGCCATGGATTGACCTAAGGATTATTTCCAAGAGTTTCATTAGTTTGGTGAGGAAACCACAAAAGTCACTGGAAGGCGAACGATAACATTACATAAAAAACAGTAGTATCTATTTTGAAGCAGGCAACATAGGATTCAAATGATTGTTCTTCATTGAGAAATTCGTGCGGGAAACCAATTGGAATATGGAAACAATATTCAAAAGGTAGAATCAAAACCACCATTTTTGTGTACTGATCGGCAAAAAGCACTAGCAATGACATACCCAGGCAAATGAATAGTGTCAAGTTCACTTGCAATTAACCAATGTTCGTCGACGCAGATCACATGGGGTTGGTACTCGTTTACTAGAACCTTGAGGTCCAGTAATTCATTGCGTATGCATTGAATGTTTATGTGTAAGAACTTCGAATAACAGGTTATCCTTCCGATGTTGGTGGCAGGCGGGACTTCGATAAAAGAAAAATAAACTCACGAACACACATCTTTCGGCCAAAAATAGGGTTTCGCGAAAATATTAATCGTATGATATCCGAAATGATGTACAACTTCCGCGTGTTACCTTAAGTTGTTCAATATCTAAGTCAGTGAAAGTATCAATCTCCGGCATTTCCTATTTCACATAGTCTACCAAATTGTTGAATCCCCGTAAGAGAGCATTTATTTGTACATGTTCCTATGATCGGCGATCAACGGCGTCTACGTACGTCTGTGGTTCGCTGTAACCAATCCGTCTCCCCATCTGCAGAAAGTTCTCCCCCATCACTTTGATCACATTCCACGTCAGGTAGCACGTGACGGGGCAGTGATTGAGGGAGTGGTAACACGCGCACACTTTTTGAGAACGGCACCTGTTGCACTTTCAAGTCACTCGTAAGTTTAGACCGATCTGAGGTCGATTTATCAAAAGCGAAAGTCGTCGTTGAACCTTTCTCTGGGTTGACTTTTACAGTTGTAGGAAACAATACACGCTTGCATCCATTATTAGCATTTTGCGTTGCGAGTGAATCTTTTAAAATTATCATTTTCTGTTTGAGCATGTCGATGTCGGACGCCATATCATATAATGCAAGCTTATTAGAACGACAAGAAAAACATTTCCAAAAAATATCACTGCATTCAAATACGGCTTTCAAAAAGAGATCATTCAGATTAGTGCATTTAGAATGAAAAAGATCGTGGACATAATTCGCAATTAATAACTTCACCTGTGAAATTAAAGGAAATATCATAGAAGCTACACTGGTTAGCTAAATAACCGGCCACTATCTTAAAAAAAGAATGCAATATTCATATATATATATTAATCTAAGAGAAAACTTTTATATGCACATAAAAGGTTGGCGTCTTAGCATTCCCTGCCATATATCAGATGGAAAAATAGAGATACATTGTGTAGATGCAGGGAAGATTGGGCATTTTTTACTAATTTTTATTCAATGATAATACGAGCCTGAGTATTGATGTTCAACTTGTAAAAACACAAGAGAAGATAACTTTTGAACAGATTCTATTGAACATAGCAAGAATAATTTAACTCCCGTGGCAATTGACGATTCTTTTCAGAACTCGATGTCGCTGTCACAAAGGAGACATTTTAATGCCATAAACATTTTTAATCTGGAGAGATGATTTGAATTATAACTATGTCATATGAATTGAAATTCAATTATAAATACATAGGTCACTTTTTCTTGTATTGTGTAAAATATCCACAAGGGGAAATATCCACCCTTAGTTCCTCAACTCAAGAGACACCTCAAGGGTAATCATTACACCTCGGACGATGAGGCGAAGGCAAAACATAGCACTAGAACACGCCTCCATACTTCCGCTTCTCAAAATGCACTGGATGAATGTAACGACCTCAAACCTGCGCATTCGTGTTGGGGGGAATGTTACTTCCACATGCCACCAGGAGTGCTTCTGAAGGTCATTTAGTTTGTGGTCTACAAGCATGTGTGCGTTAGTTTTCAGTCTACCCCCGTATATACGTACAAGTATGAGTAGAAAACCAAGTAAAATATAGTGAAAGCTCCCTTGATGAATACCTCCAATCAGCAGACATGGTAATTACGGAGGGTTTACAATTAATAAAAATTACAGATTCAGGTGTGAATGGGTGGAATCGTTCCATCATAACAAAGACAAAAACTCAATTGCAATTTTCCACTTAATTAAGATTTATTATCGACTTGTTTCGATACACTAAATCGTCCAAGAAACTGCGGAAGATGCCCCAACAGTAACTTTTAACGGAGTCATCCGCTAATATGCATTTCAATTCAATGATTTCAGAATGTAAAAAAATCATTCGCCTTGAACGGGATTCGAACCTAGATCCCTAGATGTCCCCCATAGTGCTTTTGCCAGTTAAGCTATCGAGGCTTCCTCTTACACTCCAAAATTTAATCGAGGGATCCGGGATTCGAATCCCGGTCAAGGCGAATGAATTTTGCACTCTGAAATTGTTGCTTTGATACTACATCGTTGTCAATTTAAATTTGACTTTCTAATGTAATCAATCTTTATCGCGTGGAAATTTTGCAAGAGTTCTCGTCTCTATTATTATGGTTTACAATCCTCCAGCAGCACAGCAGTATGGACGTGTATGACAGTAACAAGGCCTCTTAATGGCAGTGCACACTAAAAAACAACAGATTTGGACAGTGCTCGACGCCCGGGGCAGGCAGCACGTCCGAGTGCTCCAGATCGGCATCCTTCGCTGAGATGGCGTACCTCGCTGTAGGGCGGCGGCGAGTGGTAAGGGGGGGCGCGGCGGGGGCCGTAGGCGGCGGCCCTGGCCTCCGCACCCCATCCTCCCTCCTCTCCCTCCTCGTCGTCTTCCTCGTCGTCCTCCGTGTCGGAGGCGTGAGAGCCCGCCCGGCAGCCGGCAGGGGGGCAGCCCCCAGCGCCGCCCCCTGCACCCCCGCCCCCCGCCCCACCGCCGGGGCAGCACCAGCAGCAACAGAAGCAGCAGCAACGGCACTCGGACAGGCGCCGCCGTCGGATCCACCCGCAACTGCCCAGCAGGCAGGACACCAAGAGGAACAGCAGCAGGAACCTGGTGGCAGAAGACGAGCACCGGTCATGCGGGGTCCACTAATTACTAATTCACCTTCCCCTGAACTCGTGATTATCATACGAGGGCAAGCCAGTTAGTTACCAGGCGACAGGTGCCCGTTGAAAAAATACTTGGGCAGATACCGGAAATCCATTTCTACTTTTCATCAATCTCAAGTAGCAATTGCACATTATTCCCTCTGCCAATTATGGTTTCCCGGGTAGATCTGGCACTCGAAATTCACACAGAGTGGGCGGAGCTGAGGGTGCAGCACGGAGAGGCTTGCCCGGAAATCGAACCCCGCGCCCTCTGGCCAGTAGCTCAACGCTTTTACCCCTAGACTACCGCGTCCCCACACCACGGTAATAATTATTTGAAAATCATCAATTTTCCTTGATTGCAATAGGAGCACGTACGGAAGCTGCTCTTTCATGATTGCGTTAAGCTCGTTTGCCGAAGAATGTATACAATATTGCGAGCCAGTCGCTGTCGGGCAAGAGATGTTAGAACTTCGACTTATTGTACTACGGCGTGATACGATTGATCGGTATTTTTCTTTTCGGCAACCATCTCATGGAAGAAGGGGCCATTAGGTTTCAATTTCGCTCAAATAAATACCACTATCTATCTATCTATCTCATTTCAGCACGAAGTGATCGAGGAGCGTGTGGAGAGCCAATTTATCCAGAAAGTACCTCAAAGATACAGGAATTAAGTCTTTATGTCGTATTTCATCTACAGTTTCAATCATTCACTAGGTGGAATATCTCCAAAGCTCTACTTCGTGCAGTTCTGGAAATATTTTTTCCGCCGTTAAGTTGTTCGCGGCGTGAAACAGGAGGAGTGAACGAGATATCCAAACTTCATTAACTTTTGTGGGAACTCGCGAAATATTGTTGGCCATAATTTCGGTATCATCTTTGCACATGGACACGCATTTTCCTTCATGGAACATACTCCGGAAACAACTATTGGCCGTGACAGTGGCCGGTTGTTCTACCAGGTAGCCGAGAGCCGCCTTGTAAGTCACGTCTGCTGATTTGCCCAGTTTAATTTCATTGAAAGACAACGTTCAATGTTACACTGTTTCCAATCACCTGATTTCCAAAGTGTTTGGCTCTGTTTTCAATTACATGTATTCACTTAGGAGTAATAAAGGACATTATTTTACGTTTGTGGACGGCCTATTTTCCCAAAACCTCTTCATATTCATCTGCCTCTTTTCATTTGGAGTCCCTAAAATTTGTCGTCACATTGATGGAAAATAATATAATAGCTTAACTATAAAAAGTGGGAAAGGTTGGCATTTATATTATTCAAGTGAAATTAAATGCATTCCAACTCTCATTCCTTCCAAGCTATGCTACATGATTGAAATGTGACATTTTCGCAAGATAAATTTGCATTGTCAGTTTCAGCGCTTCGTAAAAAGAAAAAAAAAATTCGCTCGTGATCATCAACATGAAGCATTTACTCGGCATTGCATGCATGTAGAATTTACGGTAAATAACACCTTTGCGAGTGAATGGAAATGAGGCTCGATGGACTAAAATCGAATGACAATATGCAATGGATTGAAGGCATTCTTACTCAGAATCAAATAGGCACACACTTTTTAATTTCAATAATTATTTCAATAACAATGAATATAGCTACAGAACGTTGTCAGCGCAATTGAATTGGGGTCTTAGCGCATTTGAGGGGGCTAATATTAAGAAATTGCGTCGTCGCTTTTGGAACTTGAACGCGACGCATTAAGGCGAAAAACACCAGCATTCCTCTGTCCGGCGACTTGCCCGAAAACCGAAAGGCGGAATCTGCCGAGTCTCGAGCAGCTCGTGATGGTAGGCAGGATGCCACGTGGCATCCCCAACAGTGCCAGCCGCGCGTCAGCCTCGAACCACGGTCGCGTGATCAGACCCCTCGCAATGCGCAGTGGTCACCAAACCGCAGCCGTTGCAACGATCAGCAAATGCAAACCAACCTTTCGGGCGATATGTTGAAGACAAAGACGCCATCCAGAAAATCAGTGGTGAAATACGAGAGCAGCCTATGAAGTAACTTATAGGTTTTCGTATAGCGAACAAAGTATTTGGGGGAGCCGAATATTTGCTGTATTTTCACACACACACAGACACACACACACTAGGACAGTGCGCCTGCAGTGTTTGGAAGGCCGCGCCGCTGGTCGCCTGTTTACGGTAGCGATTCAAAATGAACATTACAATTGGAAATCCCGCTAAATGTAAAATACGAGGAGTGTTGAGAAAATAACGGGCATTTTTCAAATTTAGGGGGTTTGGGAGTCCGATGGTCAATTTTTTTTATTATGTTGGTATACATGCCCCTATAGTATGATAATATTTTCAGCTGTATTCATTGTTTATACTTTGTGTGTGGCAGCTACGTTTAGGTTTGACGTGTTTTTATGAGCTCGGTGATTTTCGTTTGTTCAAAAAGAAAAATGGGTTGAAAATAGCATGCACACCCATAATCTAATCCACTCAGTTATGCCCGTTCCATATCAACGCAGTAAATATTGATTTATTCTCTTATAACTCCATTCTTTTGTCTAATCTTGTGCATCCTTTTACTTGTCTCAAAAATGCCATCTTCAACACTTATTCCTTCCTTCTTTCATTCAAGTCCACCGCCATCCATTGTTTCGAACCCGTGGAGCGGGACAAGTTCTACCATAAATCACAAAATTCAGCTTCGATTCCTACCTTGATATATTCTTCAGGGCAATATTAATCATCTCAACCCCACCTTGCATTTATCCTATATTTTCCTATTGGCATTACCCTCTATTTTGTTTATTTTATTTCCAAAATGAAGTGAAGTGACCTGCTCCATCATTTGGATCGAATTGGCAATTTCATTTCTTTAGGGTTCTGCTACGAGGTCACATGTTTCAGTGCATTAATTTAATGCACACATACGCCCAGCTCCGTCCGTTGGATGAACAGCGCCCCGATCTCCCGAGCTATCATCCACTGGGTTTGGATGAGTCCATTCTCCTCCCAAGGAGAAGATCACTCGAGGAGGGAGGGAAGTTCACCCCCAGAGACACCCTTATTTCTTATTCGGTGGCTTAGGGTTCGATATTCTTCCCGCCGGGATTCTCGGAAACTGATCGCCTAGCTCCATCGCACATTGCGCGCGTGGGCTGCCTTCAAGGTCGAATAAAGAACAAGAAACGAATCCATCCATTTAAGGAATTCGCATACGTTTTTGGATGGACACCACTATCAAACAAACATTTTATTTCTCCTAACAAAACACAAAATCCATCATCCTATTCTACATCAGGTCCCTCTTGAGCACTAAGTACTTTCTTCCTCCCTTCATCCCGTCCAACATCCCTATCCTGTTCCTTCACTTTCCTCGTTTGCCTAACATTCTCCCCTCTATCACAGTCTTCAACATCTTACTGCCGGTCAATACCACCTTCAGCCACTTTTCCTGCCGCCATTGGATTTCTCCCAACAAACCCTCTCTTCGCCCACCATACCAAGTACTTCCTCATTTGTTTTCTTCTCTGTCCATTTCACCTTCTCCATTCTTCTCCACACCCACATTTCAAAAGCCTCCAATCTACGTCTATCCTCCTGCTTCAATGACCACGTTTCCTTGCCGTATATAGAGCTGCGCTCCATATCAAAGTTTTACGAGTCTTTTCTTAACATCCTTACTCAACGTCCCTGTCATCAACTCCCTCCTCCTCGAGAAAACCTCTTTGCCCAACTTAATTTTTCTCCTTAATCTCCCTATTACTCTGTCCCTTTAGATCCAAAACATTTCCGAGATTCGTAAACTGTTCCACCTGCTCTTGCTTGCTTGCTCTCCACTCTGCTCTGAAAAATAACTGTACTCTTTTTAAATTAAGAAAATCTTCTATTATATTATCAGACAGAATGAATAAAACATGAAGTTAATGAACTTAAGTATCAGGGTAATCACGTACACACACGCACAAACACAAGTAGAGTAATGACATTTCATGGGACGGAAGCGCTCCTCGAGATGTTTCCGAAACCACTGCTAATTTGCTGATAAATATACAAAAATACTCTTTCGCCGCAACAGAGGAAAAATCCGGGACATTTTCGCAAATCTCTAGGTCACATCCATGTATTCCAGATAATTTCAACATCTAGGATAATGCCAGGTTCTCCGGGCGCGTGGTCACCACCCGGGGCGGGGAGGGGGAAACTTGATAATAATTGTAAATAAAACGGTTGGCAATTACATTAAAGACTTACGAGTTAGGAAAGTCAGAGTGGACATTATTGGCCGATCAGACCTGCACAAGCACAGTGGATTTCTACCCTATCTGTGTGTCCTAGGGGGAGGAGACCGTTGAATGTTCATGTGGAAGTGGAATTTCTTGCTTTTAGAATTCTTGCTTGCACTTTATTGGCTACATTTTTTACTGCATCCTAAGGTGCAATTGTTTGTTAGATGATAGTAAATGCATATGCATGCGTGTAAAATGAGAGGATATTTGCATGATGTATACGCCATTGTGGGTACAGTTTTGCGTGTATGTGTTGATTTTGCATGTGGTTTTGTTCCCTTTTACGGGTAGCGGCCAAACACCCCCCGCCACACGCCCTTGCGGCGGCTTGTGGGGTATGATGTAGATGTAGAATTCTTTTCTCCCGCACTGATTGTGCCAACAAGAGTAAATAAAATTACACTTGGAAATACGAAATGTCCAAAAATAAAGTGTGAGCGAATGCTAGTAATCGCCGATAATTCTAATTCATGTAATGGCTGGTCACCTTACATCCCCTGCCAAACACTCTTGTGGGTGTTCGAAAAGTAAGACGCTAGATTTGGATTTAAAAAAAACACCAAAGTTAGAATCCTCTATTTGCTTGTCCAGAGAAAATGTAGCCACGAACGTCACTACTTTATCAAATAATTTTCCCTTGCCTGATTGGAATGGGCTCACAATTCTAACCGGACGATGTTTAAAATAGTCAATCCAAAAAATATTTTCCAAAAAAATGAAATTGTAATCTCCGAGAGACGTGACATGATTTCCTATTATCACGAGAATACTATTTCCGCTTCGTCACTTGAATGACGTCACCGACAAATACCACTGAGCCCGTAATCACCAAGGGAATCCAGTTCACACGACGATCGACAGGGGCCGACAGAGTCACCGTGAGGCCGCCAACATCCGAAACTCTGTGTTGACTGCCCCACTCCACCCCCACCCCCCAACAAATTTACTGTTTAGTCTTATTCTCTCACGCTTAATTGTGCGGATAAATAACACCGCCTCGACGCGGGGGACCATAATAAGCGCCGACCATATTTCGCGTGGGTGAATAACCATTCAGAGAGGTGTATTGAATCTCCCATGGAATTATTTTCGGCAAGCCCCATTGATTTTTCGGTCGGTTGGCAGGAGTGGGTCGGGATGGGTTGAGGGGTGGAGTTGAGGAGAACGGCCCTGACCGTCCTTGGCCCGCAAGAGGCGGCGCCGAGGGTACGCTACTTACGAATACTTCCGTAGAAACCACGAGGGAGGTATAGCGAGGGCAAGGGGGGGCGGGCGGTTGTGACGGAGTGAAACGAACGCACTCTTGCCGCCCCTGAATATCTCCTGACGACCCCCTCCCCCGCCCCTCCGTGCCAACGATGTCTTCCTTTGATTTCCTTTTCGTCCATTATACTTTTTCCAGTTTTCTTCACATTCACAACTCTTCACAAACCTCTCTAAGCTGCGTAAACCTGACTCGATAGGCATCTGGGAGCACGATGTTTTAGGCGCACAACGTTAGGCGCTTGTTGAAAAGGCTGCTCTAGTTTGGACACCCTGCGCAATAGTACTGCCATCTATGTAGTTAAGGAATAATCAGATGATTTCAGAATGTAAATATTTATATGGCTAAGATAGCTTGTGAAAACATTTGTGCGTATTTTCACAACCGCGCAATGATTTTTGCACTCACTTTACAATTCGTTCGGCAGTCTCTTAATAAATTATTTCATTTCTTTCTTTTGATTTAGTAACTTTGGGGCGATCTTTGGCACTAGTTTCGTATCCATTTTCTCTTATGGGACTACTATATTTGATTCTTAATAGATTATCCGTTTTTTATATTTTGCTTTAATTATTATGTCAGGGAGTATCACATTTCAATAATTTAAAACATTTTATCAAATTATAATGTATTTAGACTGAGGGGTAATTTTTCAGTCATCAATCCTTTGCCCTTAATTGTTTTGAGATATTACTATGCTTCGTGTCGTGTCTAGTTCATTTATATTAATGTGTACTTCTCTTGTTAAATGTTTCATAATGTTTCATTTAATCTTAGAACCCAATTTAATATTTATCCTAAAATTAATGTGTTCGTCGACACGTGTTCAGGTTTGTAGGTTTTATTACTTTGCGGTTTTACGTAGTGAAACGGCGACTTCTTTTGCAAAGATTTGGCGTACGACCTAATGATTACCCAGCTGAATTCGTGCAGACGGCTATATTTTTACTGAGGGCACTGCCAACTGCGTACACTCTCCATGTACAACATTACGCTTGAGGACTATATTCTACAATGCGTGCATATCAAAGCAAGATTAAACAAGCACACAAGCGAGGCATGGACACTAACACGATGAGAAAGACGATAATGTTCTTAGACATTAAATGAAGCACCAAACAAATAAATATGTCCTTACCTCTGCATTTAAAACACGGGTATCCAACAAATGTACAAAATAAATTAATTACAAGAATTAAAACTACATTCATGCGGAAGACGCCAAATTTCTCTTCCCCAAGGAAATATCCGCCCTTTCTGACCTCGCGTTTATAAAGCTTTCGTTCATTCAAAGAGCTAAAATAAGTGTAACTTCTCAAAAAAATAACCTGCATTTTTGTGACCAACATACATATAATGCACTCCCGCCATGGCGATTATTCTTCCACCAGTTGTCTCGCTTCTAGCACTTGGAATTATGGGATCGCAATATGGCGTATCTAGGACACACCTCTTCTATCCTAAATGACGAGTCTGGACGCAACTTCCACTACGCCTGCTCCAACGACAAAGGTTTCTATACCTCCCAATTTAAAATGTAAAACTTTGAAGGTATCATCATCAGGTGATGTTGATGTAATACATCGAAATAAATTTATAAAATGGAAATTTGCAACGATCAGTCATTCATTATTTTCGACTTCCACAACATCAAACCTGAAGCTACTCACTTTGCTCTCATTACTTTTGTTTCATTTGCATTCCTCCTCATCTCAAGTCTAGCACGCTGCTTTTTCAATCCCATTAAAATTGCTCATTCATTATTATTTGCAGACCATATATCAGAGTGAGGATTTTGCTGGACCATGTAAAACTGTTACATTTAATTATTACACTCAATGAATATCGATAAGAATGCACAGAATATATTTTTTACAGGATTAATCAAAAATTAGAATTGCTGCACATTTGCATAATTTCCAATGAATTCAGGAGGACACAGGTAATTCTCTTCGTAGTGTTCCATTGAGATAAAACTGTTTCAAGCGCAGTTCATCTTCGAGATCATTCCATTCTCTGGCGCGCAAAATCTTTATGTCCCTCACATATCCTCTCGTCTCGTACAATTCCATCATTCTCTTCTCGAACAAATCTATAAGGTACACATTTCGGCGTTCGAGTGCATCCAGCTTATTCAACAGTCCATTAACAGTTCTTGCCAAGTTCTAAATTGCATTTTCTAACTTGCCACCCCTGCCTTATCTTGTTGAAACATACGCTACATTTCATAACAACTAAATTATGGTCAGAGTCCGCATCCGCTACTGGAAGCTGTGCGAATTGATCAGACTCTTCCTAAACCTGTGCCTAACCATAATATAATGTAACTGATACCTTTCCGAGCCGCCTGGCCTTTTGTGGTGTCTAAACCAAGTGTTGGTGATGACTAACCCCTGTCTCCTGCAGTACTCAATTGCTTTCTCCCCGCGGTCAATCCTCATACCTAAACAATAGTCCCCCACCTCATCACCATCTCTTCCTTCGCCTACTGTCGCATTCCAGCCCCCATCACTATCAAATGATTCCCTGCAGGAATACAAGCGATTACATTAATGTCCCCTAACTGATCGTGTATCTTATCGACTTCTTCCTCCCTATGATTGATCATCTCAAACTGTTTACACAAATCTTCTCTTTTTACTTCCCGAAGGTGTTTTATCCTACTTGTATAGCACACCAATTTCATCCTTATTATTAATTTTAATTCGAAGCATTAAAATCCGCATCCGACATTATAGATGTAATTCTACATCCTATTTACATTTGAATGCCATACGCCGGGAAAGCCTGAGATCCTTCATCACATGCAACAAAATCGACACAGCCATGCAAATCTACAGCCACAGAAGCTTATATAACCATGCGAAAACCTTTAAACTTACATGCATGCAAATACATTAATTATCAACTAACTTGCACAGCACCTACGAATGTACCTTGTCTCTATGCAAAATTAAATCTTATCCTGACTTGTAAATGAAAAGTCTTTACCATTTCTATAATGATCGAAATGAAATGAATTTCTTGACTTCGTAATTCCACACACTTTCAAAGTTTGTGGAATAACAAAGTCAATAATATCATTTCATTTCAATATATTATGCAAATTCCATAAAGTTGTGACTGAGACAACAAATTTCTATGATGACTTTGATTTCTTACTATTATGATTACGGATTTTTTGGGGAAAGGAAGAGTATTTGTATCCATCTGGACTGGAATCTATCACCCCCATCTTTGTGGACCGGTCCACTCAAATAGTGTGGGTACATAATGATTCCTTAAGTGTCACTGTCAAACTAATTTAAACATTTCTTTTCCAGCCATCGAGAGAGAAGTTTGGCAATTTTGCAGTTTCGCCCCCTGATCAGGTTCGCCATGGAGCCCGGCTGGATTCCACACACCCATGAGCTAATATTTCAATTGTTTCTGAAATGTCTTGAGATCAATTTTCCCCTCGAATTGAAATATACTTCGATGCTTGCTATTAACTTTCCAACGTTGTTTTATTGGCATCGATTGGTAATCGAATATTTTCGACATCGGCATAAATACCCCGCGATCCCCCGAAAAGGTGTCTGGCAGGGGGTGGGAAGGGTGAGTGCTGAGGGAGGGGATGTGGGAGAGGAAGGGAAAAATATTCAGTAAAAACTATCAAAGAGCGTGCAAATTGTTATCCATGCTGGAGGGAGACTTAATTCAAAGGGTTAATTCACCTAATTATTTTTAAGTTATCAACCGTTTAAGGTAGGTTTTGGATGGACACAACTACCAAATAAATATTTTGTGACTCCTAACAAAACACAAAATCCATCATCCTACTCTATATCAGGTCCCTCTTCATCTCTGTGTGCTTCCTTCCTCCCTTCATCCCGTCCAACACCCTTATCCTGCTCCTTCCCTTTCCTCGTTTGCCCAACATTCTCCCCTCTATTACAGTCTTCAGCATCCCACAGCCGATCAAAATACCCTTCATCCATTATTCCTGCCTCCTTATAATTTCTCCCAGCAATCCCCTCTCTTCGCCCACAACATACCCAGGACTTCCTCATTTATTTTCTTCTCGGTCCATTTCACTGAATATATTGGTTAATTGTTATGCGAAAAAGGGAATGAAAACGAACCACAAACATTTATACGACAAGCATCCGCCATAAAAAGACAGGTAATGCAGAACTGGATAGTAAGAGGGGGAAATTCTACAATCACATTGACTTGCAAATAATGATCACCTCCCCCAAGTACACAGGTAGGGAATGTGACACACCACTTCAGGCAGGCAGCGGAGACGTCCTCTCCCCCCCCCTCCCCTACAGGGAGAGAGAGAGAGACGAGGGATGGAAGGAGAAGCTCTGAAAACAACAAATCAGTGTAGGCACTACTGTACCGAGCACTACATTCATTAAATGGCAGCCCGATGCGTGAAGAGATTTGACAACGAAGTTTTCGGATAAAGGAGGGACTTTTCGGCTGGTTCAGAAAAGTAAAAAATTCCCAGGTATACGTACTTTAAATGCATCCACGGACGCCACATGCCATCGACATTTCGACACGGAATACCTAAGTGGTCGACCGAGTGCCACTCGTCGTGATCTCTCATCTCGATCCAGCCGTGGTATGCGTGCCAGCACGGCACGGAGGAAGAAAGAAAGAAAGAGATTTAAATCCAAGGGCTCTCCCTAGCATATCGTTTTGGGCCTTATCTGTGAACCTTGCCCGAGAATTATTTTCGTACGCCATTAAAAAAAGGGCTATCAAGGTATATTTATCTTTCATGCCCTGCGACATATTGCCCTTTCTGAAGCAAGCCGTTGAAAGCGGGGATATTTATGGCTGACCCTTCTGGGGTAGATGGCTCCCGGTGGGGGCGGAGGGAGGGGTGGGTGGCCTCTTATTACGTAGTATTTGCTTAATGGGCGCCTCGACGTCCGCTTGCCTAATCGCTGGCCCTCGCCCGCACCTACCTGTATGAGTCGATCGGAATACATACGATGCGATCAACCACACTACCTGCAGCTCACTCGAAGCATCCGTATCTTGAAGAAAATAACATAAATCATATCACAGATACACCAAATTCTATTATTAATGGTGGTCTAACACTATAAGTGGATAACCCCTACACTTTATATGCCCTATTAACGCGGCACCAACAACCTGAAAACCAACCAACTCCGCCTACTTTTTCCCTTCATTCCCATCCAACATACCACTTCTAAAGTTAACAGTTTCAGGTTTAACTTTGTGGAATTCCTCCATGGTGAGAGTAAAAAATAAGAGGAACTTCACACTTCCGCACACTTTTAATGTTCTTTCGACCATGGTTTCCATGCAAACCTGATGATTTCGAAACCATGGTTGTAGAACATTAAAAGTATGTGGAAGTGTGAAGTTTCTCTTATTTTTCACCCTCATCCCACTTCTACTTTTCTCACTCTCCCTTCTCTACCTTCTACTTTTCTGACTGCTATCTAGCTAATCGAACATACGAGGGTAGATTGAAAGGTTTCTTCGGACCACCAGATGTCAGTGCTGGCGCAACGAGTTTCACGCATAGTAATAGGTAACCCTCTATAAGTACACACGTAATACATCAGTGCTCTGGGAAGAGATTTGTGCTGCGGACGCCTCTCTTTGTTGTTGTTCACGTGTAGTGATATGTGAACGTGGAAAACACAGATAATTCGAGCAGTGATTAAATACTTCGTAAAGAATGGCATGGAAGAAAAGGGAATTCATGACGACTTTCAGAACAATCTATGGGACTCTATTCCTTCATATTCAAATATTACAAAGTGCACAAATAAGTTAAAGGTTCGTCGGGGCAGCTTAAATGATGATCATCCGCGTCATGGTCGGCCAAAATGTACTCCAGAAATTATTTCAAAAGTGCATAAAATGGTTATTGAGGATGGCTGACTGAAAGTGCGAGAAATCGCTGAAAATCGTATCTCCCTCTGTTTCTCTCTCTCTATCTCTGACTTCAAAATTCAACTGTGAAACAATGCGTGAACACTGAATCCCCTTTTCTTGAATTCTCTGAATATCTACCAACAATTTCCTTTTCTCCCTTGCCACTTGTAACACCGGCTTCTACATTTGTTTCCTTTTGGTTCAATTTATTTTTTTCATTCTACTCCACACACAGAAATCGAGAGTTTTACCATCTACGCCTGTCCTCTTAACTTCTACGGCCAGGTTTGGAAGTCATAAAGAACTACGCTCAACATCAAAGTTTTCACAAAATATATCTTTGTGTATATTAAAACTTTCTAAAACAATCACTATTTTAATGCCTTTGCTTATTTAAGTTTTCATCTTCTTCGATTCTTACTAAATTAGTGAACCCCTACCGGCTCTATTCGACGTCCTCGAAGGTAATGTTTATTGAACTTTGCAATTTCACTAGAGCCCCATAACCTTCATTTACTAACAATTTAGTCCCATTCCATTTATACTACCGTTTCCTAACACATTATTTATTATAAATATTTATAATAAATATTATACTATAAATGATACATCGATTGAATAGACAGCGTTTAAATACCCTGCTCGAAGTATATTTATTTATTTATTTTAAAACATTATTCGCACACAGCAGCAGCGCCATTTTATAGTGAAAAATATAACAAACACATATTCGTCAGATAGAAATAATACTCATCTCTTATTTTCGGTGAACTCACTTTGTGATTACGTAAACAGTGTTCTCTTTCCCTTTCTGGAAAACAATTCATCCGTGTTCTGCACGCGTCTCACCGCGCAGATTCCATCAGAATTGAAGAATGTGTTACGCTTCACTTGCATACGTATGCTCACCGCTAAATTCGTAGTTAAATTATATTAGGTAGTAGCTAAATTAGTACGGTCGTATTATATTAGGTAGTACCCTGAAAGCCACCACTGGGGTGAGTGGCAGAGAGTGATTACACATCAGACTAATTTTGACCCAAAATGATCCCCCCCCCCCAGCGCGGCACGCCGTCAACATCAGAAGCTGATGACGACGGTCGTGCAGTTTAAACTACATTGTCCTTTCTATCTGTGTCCATGTTTTAAAAATCTACATCAACTGATTTTTTATATAATTTTGCGTGCCTCGAGCTGCAGTGTTTGGATATCAATGAAGTAATATGGCTGGCCGATATTGAAAATGTCGTGTGGTCTGATTCGTAATCGGGAAAAAAATAACAATTTATTGAGTATCACGTGAGTCACCGCGCAATAGATTGCACTGCATTACACCGGTCGGTAAAATACAGTGATGTATATGATTTCTGGGGAAAAATCGATTTACGATAGTGGTCCCATGAGTACCCGGCCTCACCTAGAGATGGCGGCAGTTGCTTGAAAAATATCACTGCATTAGAAAGTGAGCAATCTATAAAGAATTTTTTCAAGTTTGAAAACGCCACGTTGTTTAGTATTTCTTTGGCATCCATCAATAGTGAAAATTTTCAGTGAATTTGTGAAAATGAAGACAATTGGTCATCGTTATGTTATACAATAATTTTATTTGAAAGGCGTCAGCCCAATCATTATTCTACTCTGGGTGAGTCTGCTCCTTCGTTTACGACGGTAAAATATTGGGCAGCAGAGTTTAAACGAGGCCTAACGAGCTGTCAAGACGAGCATCGCATTGGTCGACCAAATGAGGCGACGACTCCAGAAACGGCGAAGAAAACCATTGAAGTGACACTGATGATCGTCGACTGTTGTGTTCTAGCGAGCTAGCGGGTATAGTAGGGATTTCAAAAAGTGCGGTACACCGCATATTAACTGAATATTTGGACATGAGAAAGCCGTGTGGAAGATGGGTGCCGCGTTTTCTCAGACTCGAGCAAAGCCAGTGTCGTGAAGATGTTTCAATTGAGTGTTCAGCAAAGTTTTACAGCAACAAATCAGAATTTCTGCACCGTTTGACAACCATGGATGAAGCATGGGTTGTTTATCACTTCACATTCGAGACAAAAGAACAATCAAAACAATGGATTCAAAAGGGAGAACCACCTCCAAAGAAGGCGAAGGCCGTTTCATCAGCAGCCAAGGTCATAGAGTCGGTTTTTTGGGATGCGCGTTGAATAATTTCCATTAGCTATCTAGAAAAAGGAAAAAATATCAACGGTCAGTATTACGCGAACTCATTGCAAAATTTGAGCGAAGAAGTCAAGCAAAAGCGGCCACATTTGGCTAAGGAGAAAGTGTTGTTTCATCAAGACAATGCACCAGCTCACAAATCCATTATTTCAATGCTCAAAATTCATGAATTTAAGTTTGAATAGCCACCTATTACCACCACCACTATGAATAGCCACCACCATGCACCCTATTCTTCCCCCTCGGATCAATTTCTTTTCGCGAACTTGGAAAAATGTCTCGGTGGTCAAAGATTTTCTAACCGTGATGAAGTGATGTCGGCGGTTAATGGCTATTTTGAGGAGAAAGGCAGTTCTTATGATAAAAAGGGTATCGAACTCATTGAACATCGCTGGGAAAAGTGTATAGAGCTGAAAGGATTATATGCTGACAAATAAATACATTTTTTTCCAAAGTTTTTGTGTTTTCTTTTTTTTTTTTGGGTTGAGCACTTCTGGGACGACCTTCGTGATGTTAATTACAAAACTTAATAACTAGATAATTGTACATAATCTGTCCTTTGTTTTAGCGCTGCACAAGACGTACTCAGTATGTACGCAACCCTTTTGTCTCTCATTACATTGAAAAATAGTAAATAGTTCATTATAATTAATACTCCTTGGATAAACGAATATACATCCACGCGTTCAATCACGCCTAATCTACATCCACAATATGCGTCGCAAGCCGTCGCGAGGATGTGTGGCAGGGGGTGATAGGTCACCAGCCATTCTACCCATATTTCCTCTACTTCCTCATGCACCCGGCTCCCCGCGATCCACACGAAAAAGCGCGTGCAAAGGGGGCGACCGAACACCAACCCAACCAACATGCCTACATATATTACGAGTATTACATGGTTAGCAGCTGTTCCTATGCCTACACAAAGAGGACAAGAAAATACGTTAAAACAGAGGAGGCACACATGCAATTAAGACACGTGTTTCAAATTAGTATTCCACGCATTCGATATGGGCAATTCACAAATACAATAGACTTTATACCCATTCGTCTTCACCCCAACCGGCACAAGGGCGCACGGCCAGGGGGGCGTTCAGACGCCAGACTTGGAGGGTGTTTTTCAGTGGGAATTTAATCCTTTATACCCATATTTTCGACGGTGTGTACCTAATACTCTCTTATGTGTTCCCCCTGTTATTTTTGTGAAGCAAAACATGTCGCCCCATAAGAGAAAATGAATACGAAACTAGTGCCAAAAATCGCCCCAAAGTTTCTAAATCAAAAGAAAGAAATGGAATAATTTATTAAGAGACTGCCGAACGAATTGTAAAGTGAGTGCAAAAATCATTGCGCGGTTGTGAAAATACGCACAAATGTTTTCACAAGCTATCTGAGCCATATAAATATTTACATTGTGACATCATCTGATTATTCCTTATTCTTAACTACATAGATGGCAGTACTACTGCGCAGGGTGTCCAAACTAGAGCAGCCTTTTCAACAAGCGCCTAACGTTGTGCGCCTAAAACATCGTGCTCCCAGATGCCTATCGAGTCAGGTTTACGCAGCTTAGAGAGGTTTGTGAAGAGTTGTGAATGTGAAGAAAACTGGAAAAAGTATAATGGACGAAAAGGAAATCAAAGGAAGACATCGTTGGCACGGAGGGGCGGGGGAGGGGGTCGTCGGGAGATATTCAGGGGCGGCAAGAGTGCGTTCGTTTCACTCCGTCACACCCGCCCGCCCCCCCTTGCCCTCGCTATACCTCCCTCGTGGTTTCTACGGAAGTATTCGCAAGTAGCGTACTCTCGGCGCCGCCTCCTGCGGGCCAAGGACGGTCAGGGCCGTTCTCCTCATCTCCACCCCTCAACCCATCCCGACCCACTCCTGCCAACCGACCGAAAAATCAATGGGGCTTGCCGAAAATAATTCCATGGGAGATTCAATACACCTCTCTGAATGGTTATTCACCCACGCGAAATATGGTCGGCGCTTATTATGGTCCCCCGCGTCGAGGCGGTATTATTTATCCGCACAATTAAGCGCGAGAGAATAAGACTAAACAGTAAATTTGGTGGGGGGGGGGGTGGAGTGGGGCAGTCAACACAGATTTTCGAAAGCTTAAACTGAAAGTTGAAGCTTCTCGCCTTCTCTTAGGCCTTTTTTAAGTCAGACTGGAAGGTTTCCAGCGTAGGCCATGCGTGGGCTGGGGCCAGGGAGTCGTAGGGCATGATGCGAAGGGGGGAGGAAAGCGGATAAGATGTAGTGTTGACAGTTGGTCCCGGTCATTTCAAAAGATCGTAATGCTAGAATGTAACTACTCACCTCTATATTGGCGTCTGAATCGGGTAGGAATTCTAGGATAGATAGGGAGATACACTAGTCGAGGGAAAGATTGTGGGAATTAGCGTGTGAAGGGATATGAAGAGAAGAGAGTGAGGCAGAGTTGCAGGAGTACCGGTGATTGTTCATTCGAATGGATAAGGGGGTAATGCATTCGCCTATGTAAAAGGAAGAGCATTGGTTGAATGTCAGTAGAGCTTTGATAGCATGTCCAAAATATTTGGAGAGGGAATCGGCGTGGGAACGAGGTGAGGGGGCAATGAGGGAATGTGGGGAGAGGAGCAGATGTGATATGTGGACAATTTCACATCGGGGGTGGATGCAAATGGGGAAAATGTGAGGTAATTTGTCAGGGGGGGTGCCAATGGGTTGGTGGATCTCAGTATGTTTCGGAGATTGGCGGGTCATTTGTATGCGAGAGAGGGGCATTGAGGCAGCAATGGAGATGATCGCGTCATTGTCGCGTAAAATAGGACACAGTTCTTTAAGAAAAGTTTTCAATCTGTGTGATCCGGGAAAATAGGTGGTGCAAAGGTTGAGTCCTGCGTCAGATGTGGGCTTGTTTTTATGTGGTGTGTGTGGTCGGGAGGAGCGGCGGATTTTGTTTCGTAGGACCTTTCTGTGCGCTACTGTTAGTGAAGTGCGTTGTTGAGAGAGGCTGAGGCCAACCGGCAAACTCGGTGCCCGTAGGAATCGAGCGTTTGGTGTGGGAAGGTTGACAGCTGGTTAAGTTTAGGTATTGCTGATGGTCAGTGTCTTTGATATGTACTGAGGTGGTGAATATGTTGTTGTGAAGTGACATTTCCGTGTCAAGAAAGGTGATGGTCGAGTCTGAAATGGAAGAAATGAATTTAACAGTGAATGAAGAATTTAAGGCCGATGAGAAATTATTGAGACTCAGAGCCAGAGAATAAAAAAGTCACAGACACAGACTGTGTCCAGAGAATAAAAATATCGTCTATGTAGCGGACCCAGAAAAGATGTTTGAGGGGTCGTTGTGAAAGGAAAGTCTCTTTAATGTGGCCATGTGGTCCATTTAGCTGACGCTAATTTCTTAGAAAAAGTCACTTCTAAAGATATTTATTCATGTTTGCGTAACTTTCGTATGACAACAATTATATTTTTTTTGTTTGCAAATTGATTCATTCAAACCTGAAAACCAAAATGTGCCAATAAAATTGGGTACACATAAAATAGGTTAGATATACTAACTAGTAACTAGTAAATTCCAACATTCAGATCACTAGAGAGAAGTTAAAAGGAAACATCGCCTTTATTTTACACTTCTGCAGCGGAAACAGTTGAATAATAATAACACATGCCCTCCGGGGACAAAACTCACGTGACATGGTGTAATTATCGCCGCCGGATTATTATTATTAGATAAATCTCGTTGCAATTTGGCAATTACCCTGGAAGCAACGGGCAAGTATGGTCAACGTTCATCCTCACAATGTATCTACATACATGCGTACACAAGAAGAACAGATATGAGGCGAAATGCTCTTATAAATGCACAATGACACTTTCAGATTACCAACCGAAACTTCACCATCACAAATAGGCCAGGTTCACACCATACCCACAACGCTCCGTCCATCGCCACACTCCGTCCATAATCACGCACTCCTAAATTTCATATACCGTTCAAAATCACGCTCCGTTAGCACATAATTCACTTTCGAAATACAACCTCTCACGCCGTCCAAATCACGCACAGAACAATATTTGTATTACCCAGTGGCTGCTTTACAGTTATCCTTAAAACTCCTAAATTTCGATGGAAAGGGCTCAAACAAACCTCAAGGCAGCTGGTTCCAATCAATATCAGTTCTATTTAAAAAAGAGTATTTTTTCTTATTTGTTTTTTGCGTCCTTATTTTTATTTAGAAACTGTGATCATTTTTTCCCCCAAAGTAAGGCTTTTCTATCTCTTTCCCAAAATCTTCCTACGCTTTGTCCTTTTTAACAATTCTATACATCGCACCTAACGCCGACCCCGGTGGCGGCGGGATAACGTCCTCGTCTGCCATTCCAAGGGCAGGCGGGTTCGATTCCCGCCTGGGTGAGTTATCCCTCCATCTAGGGCTTGGGTGTTGGTAAATGTGACCATTGTTATCGCTGTTAAAAGTTCGATGTAAAGGCCAAAATGTGCTGTTTTCGGACTAATACTGAATAAATAACCTGCTCCTTTTTCTTCTATTTTTCAAACTCTCCCATTTCCGTGCATCTAACATTTCTGTGACACTATCTGTTCTTTTGTACCTTCCGAGTATATATCTTGCTGCCTTTCTTTGAACTTTTTCTATCTTTTTAATATGTCCCACCTCATATGTATCCCATACTAGTAGTTTTTAGGGTAGGCGACCGACAGCTAAGGTCTATTGCGCCATAGGGGATGGACAGGAAAGGATGAAGGGTAAAGAGAAACCCGGCCATACTATGGAGGAGTATTCTAGGATAGGGATAACCAGTGCCTTATATGCTTTTTATTTCGTGGCTACGCTACTTCCTTTTAAATTTCTCATCACCCAATACAATACTTTAAATGCCTTTCGTGTCACATTATCTACTTGGTCTCCCCACCCAAGATCCCTAGTTAAATAAATGCCTAAATATTTCCAATGACTGCTACATGGGATTCTTTCTTCAAAGAGAGTGTGTATACGCATTGTGCATTCTTTTCATTTGCAAAATTTACACGCTAACTCTTACTTACATTAATGCCCATATTGTTATAAGTGACCCCGTCGCCAAGGCTAGAAGTCACGTCGGTGCACGGTCTTAGCCACACTCCGCGCCCGCCCCGTTTCACTCACCAGAAGTACCAGTGGTTCCAGGAGATGAAGGTGAGGAGGTGCTGTCGATCGCCGACTGCGGGAACGGAGGGCGGCGAGGGCAGGGAGGGCGGCGGGGGTGGCGCGGGACCCCCCGGGGGCGGCGGCAAACCCCCCCCGGGGGGTCCACCGTAGGCGTGGCAGCAGCCGCTGGCACAGCACTCCCGCGGAGGAGAACATCTGACGGAAGAAGAGGAGAAAGAGATGACAACGGATTTAATTACGGCGACGACGACGGAAGAAAACACTCCCGATGCAGAGGCCTCGGCATCGACCTCCTGAACATTACGAGGGCAGGCTGTAAAGCAATGCACACATGCTTATTGACCACAAACATAGGCGAATTGCAAGATCGGGCAAAAAGTACACTTAAGTACAATTATTAAGTTTCAAAATCATATATTTATTTTCAAACATAGTCACCGTCAAGGCTAACACATTTCTCCCAACGTTTAAATAAGTTTTTTTATTCCGTCACTGAAAAACTCCCGATTATTCTCGAATCCAGGACTTGACAGCTGACTTCACCTCATCGTCCGAGGTGCAATGATTACCTTTGAGGTATCTCTTGAGTTGAGGAAAAAAATACAAATCGCAAGGCGCAAAATCAGGGGAATAAGGAGGGTGTGGAATCGGGACAAATTTCAGGTTTCGCAGAGCCTTTGAGTGATTCGCCGGTCATTTTGAATCAAATCTTGGTCGAGTTTGCGATGTTTATCGTCTGTGGCAGTGATCGGACGTCCGCTGCGTGTTTCATAAAAAATTATGGCTTTCCCTGGTTCGCAACCACGGAATTTCACTACCCGTCGAATTACATAAGACCTATCAACAGCATCGTCACCATAAAAAGCCTTTGAACGAATCTCAGTCGGAGTCACTTTTTAAATCACTCTGTTTACTTCGCACAGTTTACTTGGCACTAGAACACGCCTCCTTCCGCTTCTCAAGATGCACTGGATGAATTTAACGACCTCAAATCTTTTACTTAACCTTGTACTTTTAAACATGGTGTTCTTCTAGTAGGCAATCTCACTCTAATGCGTTTGAGGCTATTTAGTTAAAATATCAGAACAGATGCGAGGTTAAGATGGACCTTTGACCAAGGCTTATCAAACAAAGCTTTTGCTTTTACTGTTGGATTGCCAATTCGGAAACATTTGGTCGGTGACTCTTGGCGAACACAAACTTCAGTGATGAGGATTGGTTTCATGCTGAAGCACTCGTAATAGGATTTTGAGTATCAGTAGCTATTTTTATGGATATAGAAACGGAATATTTTTTAAATTTCGTATTGAATAACTACATATCAATACCGATACAAATTACATTTACATACAACCTTAATCATATTAAATGGTAGTATAACCTTCATCATATATGATACACAACAGAAATATTTTAATACTAAATACAACTTCAGGCAATCTTCATCATTTGCCGTAGTGGTATGATCTTCATTACTATTCACAATAGTAGTATATATTACATATTAGAAATGGAATACTCATTCTGGTCGATCCAAGCCAGTCAGTTCTGGCTTGACAGCAGGTGCCACGTAAACAAAAATGAGAGCTTAAAGTGTATGCAATTATAAAGCTATATATAAATGCTAGTTGCCTGAGCCATCAATGAGCCGTCTGTGCTTGGCGGATCGTCGAGCTGTGCGTACGGTGCCAGTTATGTTAGTTTCTATTGCCCTTGTTTTTACTCTTCGTAGAAAATGGTAATTGACGAAATCACGGAGCAACGAATAAACATCAAATTTTTTGGTGAAGTGCGTTAAACGTTATCAGGAAATTACTGAAATGACGACAGCTGTTTACGGTGATGATGCACAGATGAAAACATCCGTTTTCAAGTGGATTAAGCGTTTTAAAGACGGCCGACAAGACGCCACGGATGATGCAAGGCCGGGACGACCTTCAACCACCTGTGTTGACGTCAACATTGATCGTGTGCGGTCCCTTGTCCTTACCGATCGTCGAAAAACTGTCCGAATGATAGCTTATGAACTGAATTTAGGAAAATCAGCAACAATGCACACTATTTTAATTGAATACGATGGATGGATCCTTCACCATGACAATGCACCTGCACATTCAGCATTGATTGGTCGCCAGTTTCTGGCAAAAAATTCAAGAGCCATCCTAATAATAATCCTCCTTCTTCGCCATATCTCGCTCCCTGCGACTTTTTCCTATTCCCAAAATGCAAAAATGTAATGAGGTGACATGACTGGGAAGATAAAGTATGAAACGACGAGAAACTTAAAAAGTTTAACTGCCGAGGAGGACTTCCAAGGGGGGTGCTTTAAGCAGTGGAATAGAGAAGATGGAATGATTGCATAGCAACGAATGGGTAGTGCTTATTTTGAAGGGGACAAAATCTATGCAGACTAAATTTTCCAAAATAAAGTTTTTATGGCCTCAGTTCGCGTATTTATTGGACATAACTTGTAGGCATAAAACACAGTTACACTGAAAAATATACAATAACCAAAGGAAGTGATGCGTAAAAATATTCGCGTTGAGAGGTTAGATGCGTGACCAGAGAGAGAAGCACGCGAGGCTAAAATAACTTCGAAACAAGGCGCTGGTGACAAGATGAGCAGATGAAATGAGAAAGGAAGAATTGGAGCAAGAAGAGAGTTGAAGGGTGCCTTTGCTAAATTCTGGAATACTCCACGGAGACGTGGGATCAGATGAGATATTATGCACTTACCTCCAGATGGAGCTAAATTAGAAGCATGGCAGAAGGGAAAACCCAAGTCCTAAAAGGCAAGACACCATTTCTAATGATAAAAAATATGTCATACGAAGGAATGGACCACCGCACGTCAATATTTACGGAGAGAAAAAAATAATTTCATCTGAACTATCGCCACTTCGGATTTGTGTTTTTCTCAAACGAAAAAATTGAAATTATTTAAAAACAATTTTGCAACAGCTAAATCATTAAATCCCTTCACTCCCCACGAAACACCCAGCACTCCCTGACTACTCAGCCTCTGGTCTCCCTGCTCACCAAAAAATTCATTCGCAGTGGCACCGCACTTTATTAAAGGAACTACACGACAGCGTGCGACAGCACCGACCTTAGGACTTTCGATCTCACTCTTATTAGTACAATTGCCCTAGGCCTTAATCTTCGTCGGCATCATTCTTGAAAGAAAATGGGATTGAGCAGTCATCATAATGTTGACTTCGAGGCCAAAGTAGCATTCTACATATTATACTTATCTTTCCTAGAGAAAGTAATGGAAGAAAAATTGTAATGGGACTGGCTCCATAATTTTTATAAATGAATTCGTAAATAAACAAAAGGTAAACGTACTTTCAATTCTTCAATTCAGGCCACATACATTTATATAAAAATATAGCATATTGACAAGAGGTTTCTACTTTTCATATTGACCAGGGATGTATGAAGTATGAAGGAACTCGTGTATCGGGGGCCGATGAATATTGTTGATATGGCGACACAAAAAATACAAAACTACGCAGAAAATGTGCGCGGCTTTATGTCTACGCATGGAATGGATCAATAAGGCAGCTTTACATGGAATTACAATGAGGATATCATCTGTGCAGTATAGGTACAACACCGTTTGGCAGGAGAAGAATTTTCGCAACATTTCAATTCAAAGGATTCCGGCTCACTAACCAATTCATAGGAAAAACCATTAATTTTAGAGTGCGAAAATTCATAGATTGGATACGTGGACCATTGGAAAAGGAGAATAAGAGGAAAACAGAAGCCTTCGTAATGGGTTCTCGAGACGGCAACCGAAGATTAAACGGTCGTGTGGAATGGGATATGAATAAATTCCCTCCAAAATAGAAGAGGCACGTAAAGATGGCATGGAGGCATTTCAAAAAAAGAAAGAACCAGATAGATTGAACTAAAATCATACCTTTGACAGAGTTGAATGATTAGAAACATAAAACGGTAGGGAAGATAGAGGGAGAAACGTCGCGAGGAAGAACGGTCATCAGGATGTGCATGAAAGGAAGGATATGGAGGGGCGGAAGGGCTGTTGTGAGGGCGAATCCAAGGGTGTTCGAGGGTAATAAAAGGAAAGGATTAGTGGCTATCTTCAACCTACAAATGGATTCAAATAGTGGCGAAAAGAGTAAATCTATTCATAATTGCTGGTTTATTTACTCTGCGCGATTGAAATGCCCGGGGAGAAATCCTGTCGGGGGGGAAAGGTTGCACGTGTTTCTCGGCGCCGCTCCCGTTTGCAGCGCAGACGGGAAAAGCGCCACCCCTCCCCCGCGGGGGATAATGAATGCAAGGCAGGGGGGAAGGAGGGAGCAGGGGGGGGCGAGAGAGGAGGAGGGAGGGGGCACGCGCTTACTGCTCGGGAGGAAATGGATCGCAGTCGCGAAATTACACCCTTTCGAGAAAGAGAGAGAGAGAGAGAATATGAAGGAAGGGAAGAATTGGGAGGGGTAGGGTATAAGCATTAAGAAGGGGAAAGGGTCGCCATGGGAGGAGGAGGAAAAGGGTTTAAAAGGATGTTAAGTCCCCTCCGAATGGCGTGCGAGTGCGTGGGAGGGTGGGCGCGTTGGGGGTAGGGGAAAGGTTGGGAGTGATATTCACTGCCGAAAAGGTCATTCCGGCCTCACGGGGAAGGTCGCCGCTCGCCCTTTTAAACTGCTCCTCCGAATAAAAAATGGGTAAAAAAACGAGGAGCAACCCTTCCCTGAAGAGCTAAAAGGAGAATAACGGCGGAACGGAGCGGGGACCTCCAGAGCAGTTTCCGCCATAATTGGGGCAAATACGGCGAGGCGTCCGTCAGCGCGAACTCGGGAGAGGAGGGGATAATATCTCGGAGCGATAAATAATACCTGTGCGCTCGCGGTTCGGACTCTTGGCGGAGGCATGGGGCGAATCACTCTGCACTCACCAACGGCTTACTGTTTGGCATGCAAGTGTTCGTCGACCAAACCATCTGCTAATCATTCCGTTTCTGGGTATTACGAGGTATCCATAAAAAGTATTGGTGAAAATTTTTGCCTGACGTGTGCGTGAAGCACTGAGTTCAGACCGTCGGTTAACTGTGCACATGATCGCAGATCGTGTATTGACATTGGTAAGATGACAGTGCACACCATTATCACTGAAAATTTCGCTAGGCTAAAGATTTGCCCCAAACTCGCCTCCCCGAAGGTCTTTGGACGGACCACCAAGAGCAGAGTCGAGTGTGTCTGCTTGCAAAGACCTTCTGGAACGGCATTGCGACGATTCCCCAAACTCCTTATAGTCCAGACTTGGCACCAGCAGACTATTTCCTATTCTCATTAGTGAAATCCTCCCTCCATCGAAGGACACCACCTCCATGGGACCCCAAGAGCTGTCAAAGAAGCTTGCATGTGTACCCTTAAGGAGCTTCCGCCTACCAGGGAGCCTTCGAGTTGTTCGGCAAAAAGCCGCTGGCAAAAGTTTATCGACGCTCAATTTTAAGGCATTGTAGTAATATCTGAAATAAAAATGTTTTTCCGAAACTTTTTCCGACACTTTTTATACAGACCATGTATTTGCCGACGGACGTCTACACACAAGTGGGAATGCCGCGCGCACCTTAAAGCAGCCCCGAGGAATGGCTTCGTCTGCAGGGATGTGGATGGAAAGAGGGCGCCGCCACGCAATTCCCGTGGTTCTTGGGCGGACAGGAAGATCTAACTCGACCGGCTTCATCGGGATGCCGAGAGCAGAGGGACTCCAAGGGGCATTCTTGCCAGTCCTTAGATCCGGACTGTATACATCTCCATCCCATAGTCACCGAAGTCTTCTCCATCAAATGCAACAGGGTGTACCGCAAAATGCTGAGACGAAATTTCCCCAAACCTTTTCAGATTTGCATGAAGAATTATCTAGGTACTGCTGTTTTCATTAATTCCACCCTGTATCATGCACTGCAATATCAGCCTAAACTGGGTTTTGATCGCTAGATGAAGTTACTATTACATTTTGTGGTCGCTCCGTTTGTGGCGTTGCCCGGCACATACATCCTCCGAGGGGCTGGATAGCAGAAATAACTGGAGCGGGGATCAATCAGGAATTTCAAACTGCTCCCGAAGACAATCTTGAATTTAAACCCTAACCAAATTGATTATTAATCAAATTCACAATAAAAATGATTCATTAAATTTAATTAAAACCATAATTTTAAAGATTAGTTAACATATTTGAATCAATTCAAACGATGCCTAAACATTTTCGCAAGCTAATTTAATTACTATTTCGCAAAATCACGCCGCCCCGCGGGACCATTCTAAAATTAATGAAATCGCCATTTTTCAAGGTAATCATTGTTCACAACTGAAAAAATTACTTCAAACGAATATAAAAATCCATTCGTGAATGTCGCGTGCAGCTTATGGCTGAGTATTGCGTGAGCTCAAACCACGCAGACCATCCTTTGGTTTGACCATCGATTCGTTTCCTTCTGATCTTCAGTCGCTACCATTGGCTCCAGGTGACAAGGCTTACATTCTTCCTCGTCCGCTTCTCCGACTCTCCCCGTCTGTAGGCTACCGTATCTCCATCACATTGAAGACAAGTAGTCACCGCGTCCTCTCTCGATCATCTCCGCCCCGGGATGTCCACCTGGATTGCTTCCATCGCATGCGATGCTACTCGCCTCACAGCTGAAAGATTTCACTCGCTTAATTCTCTCTCCTAGCGCAGCGTCCGCCTTCAAACTCGGATTTTAGCTTTTCAAAAATTTGTTTGTCCTCGAATGGGATGCAAAATTCTTGGAGGACTTCCAGATTATCCGCTATAGTGTCATTATATACGGTATCATTTGGGAAAGGGTGAACGTTGATATTTTTCCACATTCACCTCGATTCCATCCCCATTCATTATTTTATTTCGAAGCCTTTTCTCCTCTCGAGTTAGCTACAAATGAAGTCGTCATTCCTCTCGTCGTAATCAAATCAATCCTAATCCAGGGGTTTCCAGAATTTGAACATCTTGTTCCCTTCAACGTCGTCAAGTAACCTCTCCTAGTCCATGAATTCCATATTACTCAGGTATACTAATTCGCATGCCAGCATACTCTGAGTAATGACCGCTTTCATCAATCTGTTCCGTCTGTAACCAATCTGCATTGGTTTTCTGCGAGGGTAACTCTATCATTTCAACTTTCTAATGCCTATTTAATTTATGTGCACATAATAAGCATATCATATGATAACAAACTCATGGTCTGATACTCTTCGCATCTCTCTGTACTCGCTGTCTTCGCTTTAATAGAGATCAAACTATAATCGAAGTTAGATGCGCAGTTAATTACGCAACGGCATGTCGATTATTCCAATCAGGGTACCCTCGGCTTCACTGCCGACGACCTCGAAGATTACTCCGTCGATTGTGTCAACCGAGGCCATGGTTTCAGAATTTGAAATGAACCCCGCCAGACGGCAAGGCTGGGTCATTGGAGAGAGATGCTATTTCGTTTCGGTCAGACGACACCTCATCTCGCAGGAGACTTAATTTTCAAATTAATAAGAATACAGGTCTGTAAAACGAAAAACTGCCTTTTATCGCAACGAAATTGTCATCATGAAAGAACAGAAAGCGTCACTTACAATTGTATAGCCTCGGATACAAGCGGGAGCCACTTGCAGAAACATACGAGTCTTAAATGCGCGACGCATGCAAAAAATCATAAAACTTAAACAAATCACAGGGAAGACTGAAAAAATAATTCTAGCGTTTGCCGAATTACACTTTCCGTCGAGACAAAATAAATAAAGTCGAGGGAATTTCACTCGGCAGAAGCGACAAATGTAAGTAATTGTATTTCCGTTGCAATTTGCGAGACCACAGCGGCAGGAAACACATTTACCACGAGGTGAGGTTGTTGAATGCCATAAATCACCATTCAACAATTGCCCTCATGGTCGGTGACCATGCCATACGCCTTCATGGTGACATGTAAGATGTAGATGGAATAATATGAGGAATGAGAGTGTAGACGGGAAGGGAGAGTGATTTCGAGGAACGGATCGACCCGGTGGAGACGGAAATAAACACGCCGTGGCGATCGACCATTCTCGAGTGAGACGTGAGGTCGAGGGGCGAAGGAAGGGGTGGGTGTGGAGGAGGGGGAGGGTGTGGGAGGAGGGGGAGGGAGGAAGAGAGGTATCACCCGTGACGAGGTCGCTCATCCCGAGCACATCATCATCACCATACGCAAACCAACCCGATGGTTGGCTGGGTGCCAACGTCCAGCCTACACCGCGCCAATCAAACAACTCCTTCACCACCACTCACTCATTACACTCACGAAGAACGACTGCCTCCTCCGGCGGGGGTGGCATTGCCGCCGGAGGTCATCATGCAAAATATGTTGTGACTGGTGTTTGAGTATGTCTCCTCCGTTTGTTGCAGTGTTTTCCACACGCACGTGAATTATGCCGTCACTGTTCGGTATGTTCCCAAAGGCGAGTATGTGCACGTAGAAACGTCATTAAGTCCATTATTATGTAAAAATACACGTTATGGTTTGTTCGCCATAAATTATTATATTTATTATTTTGTTGTGCTACCGGACGATATGGGATGGGTTAACGTCGATAGACATGGGATGAGAATCAACATTAATAAAACAAAGGTAATGCGATTTTCCAGAAAAAGAAAGGCTAAGTTAAACATTAAAATATGAGGGCAAAAACTGGAGCTGGTGGAAAAGTTCACGCATTTCGGAAGTGTTTTGGACCAAAGTGGTCCAAGCAGCAGGGACGTAAGGAGAAGAATTGTAATGGGCAAAGAGGCTTTCACGAGGAGGAGGGAGTGGATGACAGGGACGTTGAGTAAGGACATTATGAAAAGACTCGTTAAAACCTTAAGATACGGTGCGTAGTTATGTACGGCGCGGAAACAGGGCCATTTAAGCAAGATAATAGGAGTAGATTGGAGGCTTTGTAAATGTGGGTGTGGAGAAGGTGAAGTGGAAGGAAGGGAAAGCTAACGAGGAAGTATGGGCACGAAAAGTAAATGAGGAAGTACTTGGTATGATGGGCGAGGAGAGGGGTTTGTTGGGAGAAATCCTAAGGAGGCAGGAAAAATGGACGAAGGGCGTACTGATCGGCAGTGGGATGCTGAAGACTGTAATCGAGGGGAGAATTGTAGGCAAACGAGGAGAGGGCAGGACACAGACATGAAAAGGGAATTTTAGAGTAGGATGTTGGATTGTGTTTTGCTAGGAGAGACAAGCTATTTATTCGGTATTTGTGTCAATCGAAAACCTACCCTAACCGGTAGATTACTTAATAATAATACCGGACGAATCCTTGAGAGTCGACTCCCATTCGTCACTTTGGAGGCCCCCGCTTTACATAATAGTCTGGACTAAAGTATCCTCACCTTTCCATGCAGGCTTCCGCGGAGATTATAGATGTAGGAAGTGGTTCTTTCGGGTTTTCTTCCGCGTGTATCCATTTTCCGGACAATATTTCGCCAACGTTCCAGTTGGCTTCCTCAGGCCCACTGAAGTGCCGATGCAGGTTTTAGTCCAATATATATACCCTCCGTTTGGCGCCTATTTTTTGGAGGTGTGCTCTGATTCGTTGAAATCCTTGAGGACACGTTTCCACGCGCTGGCGAGGGGGTAGCCGTCCTCGCGGTTGAAATTTCTGGGCGTTTTTGCAATTTCAATTGAAATGAAATTTTGAAATTTCAACCGCGAGGACGGCTACCCCCTCGCCAGCGAATCGAATACATTCTGATTACATTAAATGGTCCTCTCTCTTAATGGCCTCATTACTGATGAGACATCACGCGTGACTTTTCCCTATCTGGACCCAAACAGATCCTCCCCGAGGTAATCATTTGCCCAGTTCTCCATCCCTTTATTGATGATCACGAGAACCACCTTAGCTACGTTGGAAATCGAACTTATTGTTCTGTATTCTTCACACCGGGTTGCCGTTCCCATTTTAGGGTTGGGAGCTGAGAGTGATCCGGAGAAATCATCCGGCTGAATTCCTCCATTCCATTAATTGTACAATTTGGCCCAATTAGGTAAAAGCTTTCCCGCTCGCTTTTTCTCAACCCCTTACTCGGTTCGGATGGGATGCTATCTATCCTCATTAACTTTCTTTACTTCGATTCCCTTAATTCCCTTTCTATGTCTCAATCAAGTGTACCTGGACCTAGGGTATCCCCCTCAACGCCATGTTTTTATTCTATACCCAAGCTTGCTGGCCTAATATCCTTGCCCCTCTTGAATTATTCCTCAATCGGGAACTAATATTCCTATTGTATCCTTAATAGTGCGCACTGGTTTTTCTCTTCTTACCTCGTGACAGTACTTTCACCTCTCTGTAGAGCGCATTTATTTCTTGTTTGCTCTGCAAACTCTCCATATGACCGCACTGCATTCTCCACCACACTTCTTTCGCCCCATTATTTTCTCGTCTTAAGTTTTCTGTTTAACCGGTCACTCTTTTTTAAAACGTCCAGCGGATCTTACGTGGCCTGTTCGCAGATGACAGAGGCGTTCCAGAGGATAGAAAGGACCATCCATCCACTTCTGCGAAGAAGGGTGTCAAGTAGTAGCAACGAGAGTCAGAAGAGGACTCACGCCCAGAACGCAAAGCATCTCATTCAGGCCGCGAAGGCATTCGTGATGACGAGGAAATGTTGGCGATCAAAGGGAAGAAGATAAGGTCACAATCAGGGGATGTGAGACCCTTCGGGTGGAGCACGTTCGTTGTTCAACCAGAGAGATATCTGGAGCGTAAAGGATACCGCATAGGGGAGAATGGGAAGGGCTGCAGTCAACCAAATTTCGGCCGCGAGGACCAAAAATGAGGAACACTATACTTTCGAAAAGGAAACCCCGTGAAATTATAAGACGAGTACATATCTAAGAAAGGCATTTAGGCATTAGGATTTTTTTCAAGTTCCACAAGACCCATACCCACCCAACAAGCCATTCAGAGCTGAGATTTACTACAATAAACTACTTCATTTTCTAAGGTTTCCATCATTAAATAGGCATTAATAATGTACAATGTATTGAATTTTTCCTGTGGCAGAAACAATATTTCTAATAATTAATGAATTAATGACCCAAACACTGAAACATTGATCTGCCAACTTCAGTTTGTTATAATATGCCAGTAGGTAACGATCAATAGGTAGTTTTCCAAGTAGTGTCCCTTCCTCTGACGTCTCTCTCAATATCAAAGTAGGGTGATAGGCAGGTGTGTAGTAAAACTAGATTGTTGTCCCGGTGTGCTTTCTAGCAGCCAAGTTCTTGTCTGCGCAATTCAGAATGTGACGGAAAGGTCAGAGAGAATGACATCTTTCGCTCGTTAGGCTTCATTCAAAACATACTTCTAGTATACATGGGATTCTCGTGAAGTCGGATTAATTGGCGAATTGGATCGCGTGCAGCGTAGAGCAGCCATATTTCTAAAACGTTGTTATGATAAACTTAGTAGTGTATCCAAAATATCAGAGCAGCTAGGCTGGGAATCACTCAATGGAGCGAAGGTTAAATTACAGATTCAATCTCTTGCATAAATAGGAAGGAATCTCTTAAGCAGTGATTTTGAAAATGTATTATTTCCCCAATCGTACTCCGGTAGGAGGAGAGATCATGGCAATTAAATTGGAGATATTAAGCGCAGAACGGAGAAATTTAAGATGTCATTTTTTCCATGAACGATATGGGTTCATAATTATATCGTTTGAGCGCGGTAGGGTCATGTTCGGGGGTAAAATTATTCTTGTGTGTAGTCACCCCCCGCCACACACCCTGGCGGTGGCTTGCAGGGCACTAAAAATATGACCCCATTGATGTCTATATAAATATGAACTTTTTACTAGAACTAAATATTCGGCGAAGGCGAGATAAAACGGGTCGGGATTTCCGATTCCCGTCAAACTCCACTCACTCAGCCCGTTCCCCTGTGATCATTCCGCCAAATAAATTCAGGCCATTCCACGCAATTCTCATTCTCACCACTTCATTTTCTGCGGTTCCAAAATCCACTTGAAGCACGCGGAGAGAGAGGGGGCTGGGAGGGGCGGGGGAAGGGGGGTGCGGGCCCAAGGGGGGGGGGGAGGCCACGGGATCGAAAACCAACGACTCAGTCGTGACGGTGATTAAGCAAAATCCCGCATTTATGGACGAAGGACGGAGGTTATTCCTGTTTCGCGGCGGCAGCGCTGGTATTTCGGGCGCATAGGACGCGAAGGGCTTCCGCGGCGACGCTACGTGCGTTACATTAAGGGATATACTATAATACGTTCGATGTGAAGCCAATCCCTCGCGCCACTGGGACATTGCACTTTTTAAGACTGCTATCGGTTCAGTTCCCATTCGGAGTAACCAGTGGTAACGTTTAAACGGATTTCCGTAAGTACATTATAAGATAGCTGAACGAGCGAAACATTGAATCAAACAATGCCCAACCTCAATGCCGAATTGATGCGCGAATAAGAAAATATGATTATGCAACGTTTTCAAAGTGGAAAAATCATTCTCCTTGAGCGGGAATGATTTTTGCATTTTGAAATTGGTGCAGTGCAATGCAAATCGTCAGAAGACTCCGTTAAATTTACTGTCGCCACTTCTCCCATATTCTTTAAAAATACAGTGTGCATCAAAATGAAAGCCGGAGTTTTAAAACTTCGTAGTGTTTATCACATATACAGGGTTCGTCCGGAATATAAGTGTACTGAGCTCAGGAAAAAAAAATTATTACACTTTTACATATCTTAAGCTAATATTCCTCAAAATAGGACCCTTGTGAGTCGATACACTTGTTCCAGCGGCGTTCCCATTCCTGGAACGCTCCCGCGAAGGAACATCATCATCGGGAACCTCTCGAAGACTCGTCGTCGACCTCTTCTCTGCCCTCCACGAACATCTTCTGCCACCGAAAGATCATGTTTCTGGACATGGCTGACTCCCCGTAAGCCTGGTTAATCATACCGACAGTTTCGGTAGACGATTTCCCAAGCTTTACCGCAAATTTGATGGAATAACGCTGCTCCAAAAACTTCGGCATCGCGTTCCGTGACGTGGGTCGAAGCGTGGAGGTTCGCGTTAACAGAGATCCTCACTACACCACAGCTCAGAGCCGACTGCCTTTTTCAGCGTCGCTTGCCAACATACACCCCTCCAATCGCAGCCCGTCAGAGCGGTGCTGGGCGCGCCTGGAGCGGCGGGAAAAAATCAGTACACTTATTTTCCGGACGAACCCTGTACCTTACAATTACTAATTGGACAGCAAATGAAAGAGCAACTGAAACAGTTTTTTCTGCAAATGTTCAATGCGAGCACCATTTCTCACGGTGCGGGCGCGGAAACTATTATAATGCTCAAGACTGCTTATGGGAAGCTGCCCTCAGCAAAACCAGAGTCTACGAGTGGTTTACGCATTTTAAAAATCATGAAATGTCAATGGAAGACCAACTCCGTTCAGGCCGCCCTTCAACATCAAGAACTGACGAAAACGTCGACAAAATCAATGCCCTCATTCGTGAAGACCGTCGCAGAATCATTAATCAATTCTATGAGATGTCTGGAGTGTCATGGAGTTCAATTCAGAGGATTCTAACAGAAGATTTGCATATGAAAAGGGTTGCAGCCAAATTTGATCCCCACCATCTCACTCGCCGACTCTTACCACCCTCTCCGTGATGCGGTTTTTGACAAAAACGGCATGACATCGATTCCTCCCACTCACCGGATTTAGCTCCCTGTGACTTCTTTTTGTTCCCCAGACTCAAAAGGGACATGAAAGGAAAGCGTTTTGACACTGGTGAGGAGGTAAAACAAAAATCGCTGGAAGGCCTAAAGGACATCCCGATAAATGAATTTCAGAAATGTTTCAAACAATGGAAACATTGTTTGGAGAATTGCATTGTGTTCAATGGGGAATACTTTGCAGGTGAACAAAATTTAATGTAAATATATTGAGAACTAAAGAATCTATAACAACATTCCTGTTATTTTTGCCCCCCCCCTCGTACACTTATGATCCTTTATGAACAATCAAAGGAAAAAATCACGTGGTGTGATAGATTGGGGTGAAGGTGGAGGCCATGCGAACCAGCCACCCACAACGTCGGGTACGACACCGTTTGACCAATCGCGTACTGAGTTACACCTGGAGTACCAACAAAACTGTTTAAGTTGCTCTTTCATATGATGCATAATTTATAATTGTATGCTTAATGTAACAAACACTACATAGTTTTAAAACCAAGTAATTCATTATGAAACCCCAAATATATCCTGGACAAACATTTTTCACTTTATCACCAGGGTGTATTTAATGAGACGAATATGCGTGTGAGCCTTAAAGAAACTAGTTTTAAGCACACGACGCAGGATTATGCAATGAGGAAGTACAATTGAAGCGTTATTATGCTTAAGTAAGATCATATTAAATGGCTAGGCGCATGTTTGGTAGGGCTGGGAGAGAAATTTGATTAAAAAATTGAGAAAATTTCCGATGAAGTTCGCTAGATAATTGAAGATTGCTACGAGACGAGAGTAAATTAAGTGAAGTTGACCAAAACCATCCAAAGAACCCCAGGCCCCCCCTCCCCCCCTGTGGGATGAGTGACTCCACCGAGCGAACAATTCGTGCTCTGAAACGGTCCTTTTCCTAAGCTAAGCGGAGAATGCCGACGTCATGGTCACACACCCGTGTCACACAACCTGTGTTGCCAAGGTTTTATGACGATTTTTTCTAAGCGTGGCATAGTAAAAAAATAATAAACATGCGTTAAATAAATCAAATAACATATTTTTAAAGTTTAAAAATTTATAAAAGGTTTTTTTGTCTGGCTAAATAAATGAAGAGGGGGAATATAACTTTACGGCATTGAGCAGTGAAGCGAAAATCAGAAATCATATGCAATGATTAAAAAGTGACTCTGCTCATATCTTTCATCCATAGCAAATTGTGCAAAAACTTATTAAAATACATTAGATAATTTTATTTAATAGGCTCATTTGAATAAAATCTGATAATTCATTCTAAACCATTAGGAAAAGAGGCGCTCACGTGTGCAAGTGTACTAAGTTTGTAAAAAAAGTACCCGTAACTATGTTTTCCTGAGGTGCATTGCGTGAAGTGATGAATACAGACCGTCGGTTAAGTGTGCGCATGATCGCAGATATCGTATATTGACATTGATAAGAAAATGACAGTGCACACACTATTGTGCACTGACCTCTTATCCCTTGTGTGCATTATCACCGAAAAATATGGCGATGTAAAATATCTGCACTTTCATCTGCACTATCTGCACTATCTGCACTTAATTCGTCCCGAAGGCCTTAAGATGGACGATTAAGAGCAGATTGGAGTGTCTGCTGGCGGAGACCTGAAACGACATCGCGACGATTCCCCAACCCCCTTAAAGTCCCCAATTGGCACCTGCAGACTATTTCCTATTCCGATAAAAGTCAAATCCTTCCTCAAAGGACACTATCACCATGGTTTGACCCCAAGTGCCGTCGTCAAAGAAGCTTGCAAACACGCAAACACATTAATACCACTTAAACACGCAAAATATGCATTAAATGGAGAGTGATTATCAATATGTATATTGTCCGATATAAAAGACGTGTCCTCACAACCCTCGCCACAAATTCTTGCGGCGGCTTGCGGAGTATCGTGTGAACGAAGAGGGGCTGTTTCGCACCCCGACTGGGTATGGCGCCGGTCCCTCTCGCTGTTTTATGCAGCCATGTAATTTCTCAGGATATTTCTGTGCCCAGAAAACGGCGATGTTTGCGTTTGTAGTTGGGGGCGTCAACAACCGCGACCCAGGAGATCAACAAATCTTAGCCAAGTGGCCGAACGCTCTCCGGAGGCCGGAGTATGCCATGGAAGTTGTAAATTACAAGGTCTTTCCCTAATTATTTAGTGCATGACTAATTTTTTCCCGGATAGAAGGGCGGACGGGATGAGGTTCCTCTGGCTTGGTTCGAGGGAAGGGAGTCTCAGGATAGGTTGTAGGCTAGCGGCAGTTGGCTCTCAACCTTTGCGGAGTGCGGATCGTTCGTTTGCGAAAACTCTATAACGTGACCTAGTTACCCTCCGTCATGAATTGGTTATTGGAACAGCGCTTAATCATCAAATGTTTATGTGAAACTGCGAAAAACCAGAAAAGAGACTCAGGACATGCTCGGCTTATGGTGATAACGACATGGGTAGATCGGGTGTTTCTGAGTGGCACAAGTTGTTTCGAGGGGGTAGAGAAGATATTGAAAGCGCTGAACGTTCAGGACGCCCTTCGACTTCAAAAAGCGACGACAATCATGCAAGAGCGAAGGCTGTGTTACACAGGAATTGCAGATTAAGTGTTCGCATGGTTACTGATGAACTTGGCATCCCTAACAGTGATGTGAATCGACTTGTGACCGTAAACATGGGCATGAGGAAGGTGTGTGCCAAGTTGGAGCCGCGAGTACTCTCGGACGAACAAACGGGAACTCGCACGTGGATCTGCCGAGAGCCACTCTACCATGTGACTGAGGATCCTGCTTTAGACAATCACCCATCGGATTTCTTCCTCTTCCCCCGCCTTAAATTCGAGCTGGAAGGACGTCACCATGACTCGGTGAAAGCGTTACAACAGGCCGTGACGAGGGAGCTCAACAGAATTCCGGCCGCCGCCTTCCAGAAGGCGTACGAGGCGTGTAAAACCCGCTTGCAGCGGTACGTGGAAGCAAAAGGGTGCTAATTCGAAGAATTTTGAGTGAACGTATCAATTCTGGTAATACATATTTTTTAATCGACTCAGTCCTACTTCTTTTCGGACTGACCTTGTACTTTTTCCTGACTTTAAGGCAGAGCGGCCAGAGACTTTCAATCGCAAATTTCTCCGACTTTCCCAGGTTTTCCATAAATGCAATGACTTCAAAAACTGTCTGAATTGCATGAAAATAATAATTTTTACATGTTTTCCACCGTGCACGTATCATGCATACTAACGGTAGAATACACATAACAGGAGATTTCTCTCATACGATGCAATTAAAAGTTTTGTCCATCCCCTTTGCAGCGTCACCTGATGATGACAAATGCTTCGCTCGATTGGAATTCCGAAGGCTTTCGACTCACGTAAATAAAAGAGACAACTGGAGCTGAATTCTCTCAGAAACACGCTTCCAAAAGATAGGGTTCGTTTATCCACTGTTTAACCTTTGATAAAAATAGAGTTAAATGACGGCCAGATATAATAAATGCAAATCATTTAAGAAGCGAATGATAACAATATTTCCATTAATAATGTAATTATAATTTGGAGCAATATAGATTATAACCGGACATTGCCATGTTCCGTTAAACATAGTGTAACTGCAATCCTTCATGGTAAGAACGGGCAAAATTGCTGGAATCTCATTTTAAACTAATTTATCAGCGACTTTTTGAAAAACCGGAAAAAATTCCTTTCTTTTTTTTCCCATTCACTCAGGGTACCCTGTAGCTAGCTACTTCGTCAGGATGATTTAGAATCCTTTCCATTTTGCATAATGATACAGAACATACATTAATGACTATGGAATTTTACTGTAAGACTTTAATCGGTCAGATTGATGTTAGTTCCCAACCGAAAAAGGGAAAGGCAGTCGTATATGAGGAATGCAAAAACAATAAGTTTGATTTCCCACGTAGTTAAGGTGATCTGTGGGATCATCAATAACAGGTTGGCTGAGGAGGCAAATGATTACTTAGGGGATGATCAGTTGGGGTCCAAAAACGGGAGAGGCACGCGTGATGCCACGGCAGTAATGAAGTCACCAGTAGGAAGGAACAGGACAGGAGGACAACCAGGAGGCATGGGTTTGTTTTGTGGATTTTGAGAAGGAATGAGACATTGTACACTCGGTGGAATTAACAGGGCGAATAGAAGAGATAGAAGAACGTATATTGGAGGGAGGGGTGATTTATCTGCAACGCATAGATACATGCCTCACGATTAGCTGCTCCGACAGGGATGTGTGTGGCGGATACTATGAGAGTTGGGCTGGCGGGCAATGTTATATGAAGATTTATGAAACAGGGGTCCATTATATTATCCCCAGCAACTCCTAAAATCAGCTCCTATAATTCCTTCCAAACTAAAAGCTCCTAAATTTCCTTAATCTATTACCACCCATTACCCTAAACTATATAAATTGAATATTCCCTTTCCACAAAAATTAAAACGCAAGAAAAACAAAACCTCTACAAAAAATAAGCAAGCTGGTCCTAGCTCACCTTATTCCACCCAACCCCACATGATCTACTGACCAAATGAAAGTCAACCCAAACACATCCACCATCCATCAACCATCGTCCTAACAATCCCAACTTGTAAATATATAGAAAATAAAAAACAGCTGTCACCTGCATTTTACAACGATTATGTGGAGAAAATGGTAAAAGAGGCATAGGCAGGCTGGAGACAGGAATGAATGTCGGCGGGAATTTAATAAAATCAGTTTGGCTTGCGAATGATGAAGCTTTAGTTAGCCAGTCAGCCAAAGGGCTAAAGTCATTGGAAAGTCAGTGTGATAGATATGGAATGAGAATCAACAAAGGCAAAAATAAAGGATTTGATGAGCTCAAGAAATGCGAAGGTTAAATGAGCATGTGGTGCTGTTTACCTATTTTGAAAGTATATTGGACCATAGTTAAAGGAATAATGACGTGAAAAAGAAGAATTGCGTTAGGCAATGGAGGAGGGATTTGATGACAGGGAGGTTGTGTTAGGATATTAAGAAAAGACTGGTAAAAACTTTGAAACGGAGCGTGGCTATGATCGGCGCGTAAACGTGGTCATTGAAGCAGGGGAATAGACGTAAATTGGAGGCTTTTGAAATGTGGGTGTGGAGAAGAATGGAGAAGGTGAAATGGACCGAGAAGAAAATAAATGAGGAAGTACTTGGTATGGTGGGCGAAGAGAGGGGTATGTTGGGAGAAATCCTATGGAGGCAGGAAAAATGGATGAGGGGCGTACTGACCGGCAGTGGGATGTTGAAGACTGTAATAGAGGGGAGAATGTTGGGCAAACGAGGAAAGGGCAGGAGCAGGATAGGGATGTTGGACGGGAGGAAGGAAGCATGCGGAGATGAAGAGCTGTCTATTGTAAAATTGGATGTATTAATGCCTTGTCATATAAGGCTTGGAAGTACAGATGCGTCCAGTTTGTGTCCATGCAACACCTGCGCAAAACGGTAGACTACAAAGATGAAAATATTTTCAACGTAAATGTATACGGTTTGAAGAATTTGGTGAAGAGCGGCCTATTGCCCATTTTTCCGGAATTCGGGTGAACGGGCTATAAAATCTCTGGAATCCCTCACCCTCCTCTTCCCTCTCCCCCTTCCCATTTCTCTCCTTTCCCCCTTTAACCCCCCCCCCCCCACCCTCCCCTCGGCGGATAGCATCGTGCTCGGATGCTTTCGGGACCCGGTGAGCGGTGGCGGTTGACGCCCGCGTTTCACGTCTAGACTTTTTATCAACACTATTCTGGTGTGTACCTGGGGTACGATTTCACTGAAGTTTTATTGTTTTTTTCACTCGGATTAATCGGGTGCCTAGTGAAGCTCCAAAAGTTTCGGTGGATGGGATTCATGCCGTCGAAACGTTTGTTAACTTCAACTCCTGGCACCTGGTCCAACTGAAATGCACTGTGTCGGGCGTTAATCGGTGGAAACAAGCCAAGGTCACACTGCCGGAATTACCTTGTAAGTTTGCACTTTTTGGCAGAGTGAAATAAAAATTCATTTTTTAAATCGTGGATTATGTGATTTTATTTTATTTTTAACGCCATCAATTTCTATGCGAATAACATGAATGATATTAGAGAATAATGCACACGATTCAGTGCTTGGCATAACAGTTCGTCATCTTAATCTGAAACCATTACGTCCAAACGAAGTGACGGAGATTAACAGGTTATTGGAAATACACACAACACCTCGTTTGAGTGCGCCATGCTGAACGAAACCCGACACGATTCGGCATTATCGTCTGATATAAATTCTAAAATATCTAAGCTAATTAATATGCAATTCTAGTAATTAATCTATGACTGCACTTGAGATGAATGAAATCGGATTCTCTTCTGCGGGAAAAAATGATAGCAAGTCGTCATAATTGAACTTGGAAATCAAATGACATAATCTCCCCTTACCCATTGATAACGAGTGCATAATTAATTTTCCCACTCCCAGGGGACGAGGAAGAAATTCCATTATTAAGTCTTATTTTTAATTTCCCCGCTGCAGGCGACACTTTTCCCTTTTAATGCCACCCTCCCCCTTCCCACTCCATCCCGTCCCCTCATGCAGACAAGTCGCGCCACGGATATCTGCAGAGGGAACACGCCCTATTATTTCGCCTTCTCTCTCTCTCCTTCGGCCATCGTCGGGAGAGAGAGAGAGGGAGGGAAGGAGAGACCTAAAAGAGATAAATATACGCAAACTTTGTTCTTTCGTGTCTGAGAATATTTTTTTTTCATTTTAGCCAAGGGATTTGGGCATTCCATTGCCCCCCTAACGGCCATTTTAGGAGAGATTTCGTTGGTCATCTTTCCGCCCCTCCCATTCCTTGTCCCCTCTCCACACCCCCCTGTAGTCCCGTATACGCAGCGGAGGGGACCCCTTGCTCGACCTATCTGGCCAAAGAAAGGAACACTTTACGGGGAGTGATTTTTTCAGGAGACCAAATACATGGTAATGCGACCGCAGCAACTTACGTACGGGACGAAGCAAATTCAAAATTAATCGCAGAAGATAGCTAAATGATCTTGACATTTCGCTCAGAATTCCCAGATGGCAATCCCATAATTTCTCGGTTCGGGTCAAATTTCACAAAAAAATTATGTATAATTTTTTCGGACACAATTACGATAAGAGTGATTAGTTTTTAGATCGCCAATTTTAGTGACGCTTTAATGGACTCGCGTGTATAAATGGATCTGCTCAAGAAACTAACCTCTCAAACTATTAATTTTAAATTTAAAAACTTATATAAATTTAAAACTTATTAAAATTAAAATTTAAATACTTAACTTAAGAGTTATTTATTAAGACAACTTTGCATGACTCTGTTTTTCCTCTTTGCGTAGACTTCCAAACTTTTCCTCAGTTCGTGCCAGGACCATTCTGGGATTAGTGTGGGTGGGGAAGCTCATACAAAGTTTTCAATATTAGAAGAGTTACTGGATCACTTTTATTTCAGTTGGTTCTTCTCAACAAATTTGAGAAGCTTCAATTTCAATAATCAGCCTAATGTTAACGGCGTCAGATGAGTAATTCCTTCGTAAACAACTACCTGCGTTGCAACTAGGATTCAAATTGAAGGGGTCACTATTGCATGACAATTGTGCCCAAATACACACGTATGCCCTCAATTAAATAAAATAATTATTTTAAAAGGACGCCATAAAAATCTTATACACAAAAGTCTCATCACGCAACTTGTTACGGAAAGGACATGTTGAGCGATTTTGCATTTAATATGGCTGAGTTAGTAAGTGAGACGTTGGCACTGATGCCTCTCCAAGTCTAGGGTGGCCATCTTCATCGTTAGGCGGTCTACTGATTGGAGGGAGGCTTGGAAGCGGGTCGCGAAAACTACTAAGTTCACTAAGTACCTGGGGACTTGTGAGGCATGAACTTCCGCCGCTCCCCTGGTGCCGTCCGCCCTTCCGCCCCTTCACGTGCCCTCGTCGCCACCCCCGCCCCCAATTACGCTCCTCGACCTCTCATCCATTCACCCCTTCCGTCCCGACCTCGAAAGCACCCGACAACCCCGCGCCTCACCGCACCCTCCGAAGCCTGTTGCTCATGCTGACATTTACCGCAAATCTCCATGCGTTTAAACTTCATCCCTGATCACCCAACATTGGTTCAATCCATGTCGACGCCATCCCCCGCCAGTCGCAGGAAGGTTCATTGGCGGGGGTTGCTAGGCCACCACCCATTCATGTACAAACATGCATTATTAATACATAGTTCGCCGACCCCGGTGGCGGCGGGGTAACGTCCTCGTCTACCATTCTAAGGGTTGCGGGTTCGATTCCCTCCTAGGTGAGTTTCCCTCCATCTAGGGCTTGGGTGTTTGTAAATGTGGCCATTGTTATCGTTGTTAATAGTTCGATGTAAAGGTCAAAATGTGCTGTTTTCGGACTAATACTGAATAAATAAATAAATAAAAATTAATATGATTGCATACGAGCGCAGTCCGCAAGTTAACTTACGTTCCGGCCTAGCGCGGTTGTGGGTATGACTGGAGCCACCATCTTGGCATCTAAAAGTCCCCACACTCAGTACTACGCATCCTGCTGTGGTATTGTGTGCAGACTGTGGTTCTTCTTCTACTTCGCTCACTATTAACTGTGAAAATGTGTGCTACAGCAGAAATTCCAGCAAGTTATCAGCAAAGGTCGTCCAGAAAATTACTTACATTTTGAAAAATGAACTTAGTGAATAGACTAAATTTTTATCATATAAATTTGAAGGGCAAATTATTGAACTATTTTTCTACATAGCCGCCATTAAAATTGAAGCGTTTATCATAACGATACACAAGCTTTTCAATTCCGTCTCTTTAAGAAATCTACGGCCTTACATTATTAATCACTTGTTTACACCATCATGCAATGCTGGAGTAAACTGTTAAAGTGAAGCACGTGTTGAAAACCACGTCTAGCGACAGATCCGTAATCGTAAATCGACGATTTTCACGAAATATTCCGTTGATATTCACTATCAGTTCATCTCATTACAAGGCTAAGCCGACCACTGTGGTGGACCTCGTCGTGAACATTAGTGCTGAGGCCATTTTAAACTGAATGCCTCACTTCACCGCCATTCACTATTTCGTCTATATAACAACAAAGTTGCCAGTGAATTAAAATTAGCTTTTGCTATTTTTTTGCTAGTAAAAACCTAATCACAGATCGCACTTCATAACTCGCGGGATTTTCTATTGCAGCGCATTACATTTTAACGGTTCGCAATATGAGCAGAGCAGAAGAACTACAGTCTTCACACACTACCACAGAAGAATGCGTAGTACTGAGTGTAGGGTCGGTCAGATGCCAAGATGGCGGCTCTAGTCCCACCCACAGGCACACTAGGCCGAGACGTAAGTTGCTTTCTGGTCGGTCTTCGTTTTTGAATACATGCATACACGCATGCGCACTTAACACAAATATTACAATTTGTTCGAGGAAAGCTTTCAATTTCACTTGTCGAATTAAGATCGTTTGTGCGATTAGGTTTGATTTTTTTACGACAGGGAATCGTTCGAAGAATCCTTCAATCTGTTTGCAGTTAACGGTTTCCATATCTTTTATTTCACCAGGGTAGTCCGATCTGCCAGTTTGATGCGGTGTGGCAATGGCCTCCTCCATTTCTCTTTTAAATTCGACGACTCTTTACCTCTATTTTAAAACTCTTGGTTTGACCTGCTCTCTTTGAAAATAATGGAGATCCCATCCCAACCCCCCACCCCCCTCCATCATCATACCCATCTAAGATCTCTCCCTTCTTGCAGCAATATTTAATGATTCGAGAGGATTTTTCATGAAATATTTCCTATTTTTTAAATTTTTGCCAGAGTAGTAGTAGTTATTATGGGAAGCGAGCGACAGGTAAGGTCATTTGCGCCCTTTGGAATGGTGGGGAAAGGGAAGGTGGAGAGAAACCCGGCGTCGGCATTGGCCTATTGGCCGGCGTCGGCACTTACTTTTGGAATATTCTTTGTGAATGACTTTTCCAAATTAACAGCCAACATCAACATCCCATTTTGCAATCATGCAATATAATTAAAAAGTACATTGCTGAAGCCGTTTCCATCCCCTGTTACGTTCCTTGTTTGAAGATTATATAGGTACTTCCTCTGAAAATACGTAAATACATATATATAATTTAATAACTGATTTAATCTCTTGCATTAACTGGAAGGATGTTTCTTTAGCAGTGATGTTGAAAATGTGCTATTACTCCCATCGTACTACGGTAGGAGGGAGCAAGTCATTAAAATTAGAGATATTAAGTGTAGAACAGATATGTTTAGGATGTCATTTTTTCCACGAACGACAAGGGATCAGAATAACATTGTCCGACCGCGGTACGGTAGTTTTCGGGTCAAAATTAATGTACTCACACCCTGCCACTCACCTTAGCGGTGGTTTGCGGGGTACTAATATTACAAATTCAAAAATAAGGGAATCACGCGGTCCAGCCAATATGAATGACAATATTTTTCCCTTTAAACTACGGCGCAGTAATTATGTACCGAATGATTAATCGGTGACGATTTCTAATACCCTGTCGATTGTTTTATAAAGTATAGCCGCCATTGAGGGGGGGGGTCAAGACAGGGGTAACTGAAGGGGGGTGGGTGGGCTCCCCAACCAAGGCACTCGTTCGGTGCCAAAGATTGAAGTGTAAGTGTGGTGGTGCGTCCAGGGCTAAAGTAGGTCAAGAGGGGTACGCGCTCAGTTGAGGGCAAGGCCTCAGGGAATGGAATATCGGGATATAAAACATTCAATATGCCGATGGTGAACTTATAAACTGTGTCATATCATTTAAATTTTATAAATTGGGCGAACATTAGATTGGTACAATTTCTAAAGTTTCCAAAAAATTGCAGCTTGCAACTTTTGACGAGAAAATGTGAAATGTTTGGAATGAAACTAAATGGAGGAATGGCTATTTTTGTGATTTTATGAAATCTATAGTTTAAAACTATTTCATTGCCAACAATGGATACGTCCCCATTTCACTTCCCCCCAAAAAGTCGTAGTCTTCGACTTAATGTTCATATTGCTTCGCAAATAAAAAAGCTTGAAATTGTAAAGCATAAAAAATACAGCGAAGAATAAGAATTTGTTTGAGTAGACGTTGTTCTTATCCTCGAACCGAAAGACTTATTTTTCTCCAGGATATGTAAAGAGAGCGAGACTCGATTGCAAAATAAATATTTGTGCAAAAATATATTCGTACCAAGGATTTCCACCAAAGTATTGCGAACGGCAGCAGCGGCGGTGACGTCACTGAACCACACGCGGGCCAAGCTTTTTCATGACCTAGATCAAACAATGACGAGCATTCGAATATGATTATACAGGGTCCGTACAATAAGTATCGTGACTGGTTCACTATAGCCTCAACGGAGCGGTGGATGGGGGTCCGACCGGTCGGCTCGGTAGAGGGGTCCCCCATCACTCAGGCGCACTTTAGTTCAGTTACCTTCGGGCATGCGCTGAGACAGGAGGTGGATTTTTGTGACGTGTGATTGTTTGTGGTGTCGTCGCGCCAGCGCGGAGCGCACCGTCGAGCAACGCTACGCAGTGAAGTTTTGCGTTAAACTTGGGAAATCCGCGTCGGAGACCCTTGAACTCATTAAATAGGCTTATAGGGATGATGCCTTAAGCCGCACAAGAGTTTTTGAGTGGCAAAAAATGTTTAAGGAAGGCCGGGAGCTCGTCGAAGATGAGCACCGCGTCGGACGCCCATCCGTTTCGACTCCATCGAGGCGGTTCAAGCGGCGACGACAAAGGCTCTCAGCAATATTCCGATAACCGACTTCCAGCGGGCTTTTGACGAGTGGTAGACGCGCCGAACTACGTGTATCGATGCAGGAGGAATGTATTTTGAAGATTATTAAGCAGTTGTAATGATAACTGCAATAAATTTTGATTTTTGGAACCAGTCCCGATACTTATTATACGGACCCTGTAAAATTGAGCAAGGAGTTGTTTGCATTCAAGAGTGGGGGGTAGATCCCTATTTTGCTCCATTTGTACGCATGAACCTCGTGTGTAGGTTTCTCATAGGTAACAAACGGAAGCGTGAATTTGCTTACGTAGGTGTGCAAAGAGTCGTCTCATACACTATTACTCGTGCCAGAGTAAATATGAAAATACTACGCTACATAACTCCTCTGAGCGTACGTTTCCACGGGGTAAGTGTACACGGGAACGTCCGCACCAACGAAGCGAGAGAGAGCAGGGATTGAGCCCTTTGGGAAGGGGGGACGTCTCCTTGGCAACCGACGGATCGCAAACAAGAGGGGGCGTAACACCCGAGGCGGCATGAAGCGAATGGAACCGAGAGAGAGATGCATCTTTGTACAAACATAAAAACGAGCAAGAAAGCGTCGCTTTTCAAGTTATCTTTCTCCCGGACAACATCCTCCTTCCGAACAGACTTTGAGGAACACACAGGAAGCCAACCCATTCCATATTTTACGTAACCCTTTGAGGGTTTAAAACCAGAATTACGTCATCCGACCGCGCTGGGAAGATGACATTTTAGAGTCACAAGTAGTCTGGTGTGTAATCATTCCCCGCCATACACCCTAGCGGTGGCTTGCAGGGTTCCACGCATGAATGAGTGCATGAGTTCTTACGCGAGAGTAAACACACCCAACAAATTATTAATGCATTTTTCAACAAGTTCAGAGGTTTGAAAAGTTTCTGTTAGCACTGAAATGAAAACGCTTGTTCATTTTTTGGGAGTGAACCATTTTCATCAAAATACTTAGATGAACTGACCTACATTGCTAGTTCTATTGCGAGACACCTCGATAATCAGGAGTTATTAATACAAAATCAGCACGGTTTCCGATAAGTTAGATCCAGCGAGAGACAACTTTCGCTGTTTGTTCATGATATCCTTACTTCGGGAGAGATCAATGTTCCAGTGGACGCGATTTTTCTAGATTTTAAAAAAGCCTTCGAAAAAGTACCTCATAGTAAACTACTCGCAAAGCTAGAAGCATATGTAAAGATAATATTAGCCAGAGTTGGATTGAAGACTCATCGAATGGCCGGGCTCAAAGAGTATTCATATATGGATTTAGCTCAAATGCAGTCGATGTTACTTCAGGTGTTCCCCAGGGAAGTGTCATCGGACCTCTTTTATTCTTACTTTACGTTAACTACATTGACTCCGTAGTCTTCAGTAAGATACGTTTATTTGCGGACGATGCAGTGGTGTTCTGCAATATCCATGATCCTGAGCTGCTTTAGCAGATGATATTAATGTTACACAACGTTGGTGCGACACTTGGCAATTAGAATTAAACTTAAGGAAAATGCGCAGAGATGAAGAGGAGAGGCATGCAATTCGTGTTTCATTTTTGAAGAAGTGGAGCCCACAGTCTTTTGTTGAATTTTCATTTTGCCGGCAGACTGGAAGCAGTCAGTTGGTGGGAGTGCTGGATATCGGAAAAAGTTGCATTCCGTCCACGACAGGCCCCCCACTCCCTCGAGGGGGGGAACACCATGCCACGTCGCGCTAATGGCCGCGCGCGCCATTAAGGTCCCCCACCCACCCCCATCACGCCCCGGCGGCGTCTCCAGTCGGGGGGCGATGGCGAGGTCGCTGTCGGCGGACGGCAATTGATTCTTTTCTCTCCGTTAAGAGCGCTTGGCGCAAGTTGACGAGTGTGTGCGGTTGCCCCCGGTGCCGACGGCTGGCCGCTTCCGGAAGCTAAGGGGGGGGGGGAGTTCCTCCGCTTTCCAGACGAGACACGAATCTCGGCTATTTGTGTGGTTTTTTTGGCTCGTGCGGCGAAAACGTTGCATATATGTACATACATAATACTCCGCGAGTCACAGCAACACCTTGTGGCGGCGGGAGAGGATTGACGCTAGGGCAACAGCAATCTGCATTCACTACACGGATTTAGATATATATACATACATATACGTATATATATACATACATATATGTATATACATATATATACATATATATATATATACATATATATATATATATATATATATATATATATATATATATATATATATATATATATATATATCTTCGAAATAGAAAGTTCTTTGGCGACGCACAATAATGGCGATTGTGCCGTCGAAACGTCAAAACTACATATGTGAGTGTCCTTTCTTTGTATTTCAATGTTTTAAAAATCTATATCAGTGTTTATTTATTGAAATATATATATATATATATATATATATATATATATATATATATATATATATATATATAATTTATATATATACATAATCTCATTCACACTTAAACGTATACATACCGATGTATATAAGGAAATTATAGGTGTGTTTGATTAAAAAACATAATTTTACTTTCTTGAAATGAAAATGCTGGGTACTTAGGTTTTATTTACCTGCACCTGTTATCATGAGAGGTAATAATGACTAATTAAATCTGTCATTGACGGAGTACATGTCTCTTATTTTATCCTGGTAGTCCAATCCGCCAATTTACGTAGTACAGTACCATAATATTTCCCCCGGTGTCTAAAGCAAACGCTGGTGTCCTGTATTTTTCCGAAAGTCTGTCTCTCGCTCTCTTCGTGAATCCAGGGACTATTATCCTAATTCCTCCGGCATACCTGCTACTCTTACTATATTAACGATTATCGGCAAAGCCATTGTATTTTCACTGAGCCTCTTCCACTTTACTAATTAGTTTGCGATCAGCCATCCTTCTTTAGTTATTCTAAAACGCAAAGATCGCCGAAAAGTGTGCCGCCGATACATTAATGGAAAAGCAAGCAAAAGTTGAAGATTTGTCGAAAGAGTAATGGGGAAATGTGATTAATAGATTAAAGAGGAACCTAATCTTTCGCTGGTTAGGCCTCATTTGGAATATGATGCTAGTTTTGCATGGGATCCTCACGAAGTTGGATTGATAGCCGAATTGGATTGATTGCAGCGTAGAGGTGGTAGATTTTTAAAACGTTGTTATGATTAACTTAGTAGCGGAACCCAAATCTCAGGAGATCTAGGCTGGGAATTATTCACTCACGGGGCGAAGCTTAAAATACAGATTGAAGCTCTTGCATAAATTGGAAGGGGGTCTCTTTGGTGGTGATGTTTAAAATGAATTATTACCCCCTTCGTATTACAGTAGACGAGATCATGTCAGTGAAATTAGAGAAATTAAGTGTAGAACAGATAGATTTTAGATGCTATTTTTTCCACGAACGATCACGGATCATAATAATATTGCCCGACCGCTGTATGGTAATTAAATTCGGGTCAAAATTAGTCTGTTTTGTATTCACTCCCTGCCACAAACCCTAGAGGTGTCATGCAGGGTACTTCATAAGAAAAAGTTCGCTCTACTCATATAGCTATAATAAAGTTCCTTTGTTCTCTCAATTATATAGGATACTATCTTAGGCTCAACTATGCGAAATTTATCAATATTCCTGGAATTGATAAAAAGAAACTCTGCATTTCCATATTTCGCTCACGGCCATGGTTTTACTGCCGTGCTGCATTACCAGGCCGTGGAGATATTTAATTGAAGAAAACGTTAATTTTTCATAGCTCACTCTGTCTAAAATAGACTTAATGACGCTGCAAGGCAGCGAAATCATGATCGTGAGTGATTATAAATTTATAAGTGTGGAATTGCAGTTTCTTTTTACCAATCCTTGGTCTTCCAACTTTATTATAAAACTGCTATAACACCTACAATGCAAATGGGATAGTGTTTTAGGTTGGCACATTTACACGCAATTTTAAGTAGGAGTTAGTTAAACACGCTTGGTCAACTTACATTAAATTTATTTTGAGTACTTTAATTTTTAGCACCAGACACATGCTGCTTGCCAAGAGAGTAGAGCTGAAATTGCCAGGAAAAGAACGGCGGAGGAGAATGAAAATATATTGAAGGATTTATTGCTTCAACGTTTTCTCTCCGGGTAAATTTCCTTCACTTTGAAACGCCACCTTCGTTGGAGGGAAGAGCACTATGTACATCGCTCGTCGTGCTGATTGAATCTCTTGCTTAAACTGGATGGGAGCCTCTCTAGCAGTGACGTTGAAAAGGTATTATTAACCAAATGGTACTACGGTAGGAGAGATTATGTCAGTAAAATTAGAGAGATCAATCATAGAACAGAAAAATTTAAGATGTCATTTTTTCCACGAACGACTAAAGATGAGAATAACATTGCCCGATCGCGGTAGGGGTGAAAATATTCGGGTGAAAATTAGTCCGGTGTGTATTCACCCCCTGCCACACACCCTAGCGGTGGCAGGGGGTGAATACAGACGGCGGAAGTGGGGAGGTCTATAATGGGAAAGGTAACGGAAGATCTTGGGATAGCAAAGTGATCCACCCACCTCAGTCAACTGAGGGCATTTACAGTGCACGGATTGCTGCAGGACAAAAGCCCTGTTCGAGGGCCACGTCACGAATTCACGATTCCACTTTCCATGGAGCAGCAATGATTTGCGATTAAATGGTGCATTAAGCTTGGAAAATGGGGTTCCGGGAACATGACCATGGTTAAGGATGTTTATAAGGATCGAAAAACGTCCCGGTGATGGATAAATGTCCCGGTTTTGTGCTTTCACGGGATGTTCTGGGAGGGCAGAGAGGAGGCTGACTATGAGGAATGCCCCGTGTGCATCCATCAACAACACAGTGGGATGAAAAAGTGCAAAAAGGTGAGCCAAATGCTCAATTCTGAATGACCCCCAAGTGTCAGGATGTTAGCAGCAAAATGCAATATTCAGAGCCATTAGAAAGGCGCACCAAGATGGCTTCCAAGATGCTGTCAGAAGACTGCTTGTGTGCCAACCTTGCCTTTGACCTCTTGGAGCACGGTAGGGGTGACCCTAATTTTTTTAAATGGGTGATTACTGGTGACGAGACATAGCTCTTTGAGTACGACCGAAGTATAATCCCTTTGAGTACCATTTTGGACCTCTGGATTATGTCAAAGAGAACATGACGAGGTGCCTGCTCAAGGATCACGTTGATGCCTAACAGGAAGCATACAACACAACTGGGGGAGGCACTGGCATTGGTGTGTCGATACATAAGGGTGCCCTTATGAACAATTTTAGCAATTGGTACTTTGATCTGTAATAATTTTTTTCCCAGATATATTCTACTTTTTTTGGGACGGATCTTAAACATGGTGAGTCCCAAACGTGGTATAACTTATTTTTTACCGATTAGACGGACGACCTGCGGCGATTTACCTTGTGGGGTTCGAGAGTGGGGTGTATAGGGAAGGACTGGAGGCCGGTGGTAGCTGAATACCAGATGTTAAGGAGTGCGGTTCGTTCATTTGCGAAGCCTATATAACTTGACCTCGTTACGCTCCATCATAAACCGCTTATTGGAACAGCGATACGCCATCAAATGTACATAGAACTGGGAAAAACGAAAAAGAGATTCATTACATGTTCAAGGCAGATTATGGTGATAACTCTAAGGATAGATGGGGTGTTTTTGACTGGCACATGTTGTTTCTAAAGGGTAGAGAATAGGTTCAGGACGCCGAAAGTTCATAACAACCTTTGACCTCAAAAAGTGACGAAAACCTTGCAAGATTGAAGGCCTTGTTGGACAGGGTTTACAGATTAAGTGTTCGCATGGTTTCTGATGCATTTGGCATTCCTGAAAGTAATGTGCATCGACTTGTGACCAAAAACCCAGGCATGAGAAAGGTGTGTGCGCCAAGTTGGTGCCACGAGTGCTCTTGGACGAAGAACAAAAGGAAACTCGCCCGCGGATCTGCCATGAGCTTCTCTACCCTGCCTCAGCCACCGTACAGCCCCAACGTTGCCCCACCAAATTTCTTCCTCTTTCCCTGCCTCAAATTCGACCTGAAAGGACGTCACCACGGTTAGGTGGACGTGTTACAACAGGCCGTGACCAGAGACCTTAGCAGAATTCCGGGGGCTGCCTTCCAAAAGGCGTACGAGCCGTGGAAAACCCGCCGGGATTAGTATGTGGACGCACAAGGGTAATAATTCAAAGACTTTTGAGTGAAATATTCTGGCGATGGATGTTTTTTAATCGAGCCAGCCTAACTACTTTTGCAACAGACCTTCTATTTCCAAACACCAGGGACTTCTCTAAAGGGGATAACCTTCATGCTACCCTCGAGCTGATGAAGTTGTCTTCGAGGAAATAATCCCAACTTGAGGAGCAGTTTCGAGAAAAACCTTCGCGGGAACGTACACGCTACTATACACCGGGCGATGTCAAACGATAGACCGAGAAAGGTAATGGTCTCCATTCGCCACTGTGAAAAATGATAAAATTAGATTCGGAAAGGAAGGAATGAAAATATGAAGAGAGAGACGGATGTTGACCACAGAATGCACACATTTCGGGATCGAGGTGACTGACTCTCTTCAGCGCTATGGGGGAGATCGTGGATCATAACACAAGGTGGGGACAGGCGATAGGAGGTATTTAAAAGTAGTGCTGGGGAGGGGGAAAGCGAAACGTTTCCGCAAGGGAAAGATTCTTTTTCTTAAGAAACGCATTCTCTAACCGGAGAGATAATGAAGGGGAAAAAAAGTACGTAAATTGAGAATGTTGGTTCCATTCACGAATGACTGTCGCAGAGGTTTGTGACTCAGGGAGCAGCGCGGCAGGGAGGAAACGTGAGGGAAGAAAAGGTTAACCAGAGGGACATGGCATACGTGCTATGACAGTTTCAGAAGATTTCATACGACCCCGCGTATGGTATTTATTTATTAACAGGAATCAACCGGAAAAGGTAAAAATGGGATGGACCTAAGCACTACATCCTATTGTCCTCTTAATCTCTGGCTAACGTGGCACAAAATGACCTGATAACCTCATGCATGATGTTAAAATAACTCAGTCTTTAGCTAGTTACACAAAGTTTGCATAGAAGTACCGGTAACAATTTTTTCAAGAAAAGTGTGTAAGGTGCTGACCTCAGATCTTGGGTTAAGTGTTTGCATTATCGCGTGCACCGAACCATTATTATTATTATCATGCACTATATCACGCATTTGTGCACAGTGCACACCATCAACCCTGAAAATATGGCAATGCGAAAGATCTGCATTAAATTCGTCCTCCCGAAGTTCTCGACGGACGACCAAAAGATTAACGGCGCGAGTGTCTGCTTGCGAAGACCTTCTGCAACGGTATCGCGACTATTCCCCAACCCTCTTACAGCCCTAAAATGACACCAGCACACTACTCCCTATTCCCATAAAAGTGAAATACTTCCTCCCTTTAAGGACACCGCAATGGGACCCTTAAGTGCCGTGAAAGAAGATTGCACGCTTGCACCCTTAAGGAACTTCCGCCTACCGGAAGGGAGCCTTCGAGTCGCGGGAAAGCCGCTGCTGGCCAAAGTGTGTCGACGCTCTCAAGGGATGGAAGAATTTTTAGTCATTGTAGCAATATCTGTTATACATCTAATTTCAAGGAACTTTTCCCCGATACTTTTTATACAAATTATGTACTTTCTACTTCCCTGAATTCCATCGCAATTGATAACATTCAGGAAGAGAGATACTCCTCATCCCTCCACTTAGCTCTCCCAGGATTTCCCCTTCCATTACCACATCCAGCGTCCCATTTCCTCTATATTTTCTGTACCCAGTATTGCTCTCTCCCTGGAATTTCTCCAGTATCCATGTCTCTCTACCTGAGCACTCTTTGCCTCTCCACGAGGGACATTATTATTCCTATGGCATCGCACGTACCCACCCTCTTTCTAAATCCTAACTGTTAACCTTAATTCTTGTTATAAATATATATATATATATATATAATATATATAGTTATATATATACATATATATACACATACATATATATATACATATATATATATATATATATATATATATATATATATAATATATATAGTTATATATATATACATATATATACACATACATATATACACACACACACATATATATATATATATATATATAGTACATTACACAGTAACAAACAATATAGAAACACAAAAAAAAGAGGTAACTCACACGTTATTTCATGATAATTTCGACGGAATTCTACTCCCGACCAATTGTCATTACTTCTCTATCTTCCGATGAAGACGGAGTAGATTTCCGTCGAAATTATCAAGAGTTAACGTGTGAGTGATCTCTTTTTCTGTGTGATCTCTATATTGTTTGTTACTGTGTAATGTACTATTCGGCACTTCCTTTCCCTGTACCGGCTATGGTTTCCCAGGAAGATCTGGTACCCGAAAAATCACATAGCTTGGGTGGAGCTGCAGGTGCCCAGAGTGCTTTGCCCGGGAACCCGGGAACCCGGGACCCTCCGGTCAGCAGTCCAACGCTCTACCCACTGGACTACCGCGACCCACATATATATATATATATATATATATATATATTTTTTTTTTGAGTCTTACTTGAAGAAGGCCGAAAGCTCAAACAATCTACTATGTGTGTCCTTTTAAGTGTTATCTATTTCATTAGTGTTCTATAGTGCCGTCCAAATGTTATATTGATCTTGTGAGTGCTTCAACGTCATCGATATATATGTATATATATAATTATATATACATGTATATGTTTTATATACATATATATAAATGTATATATACATGTATATATATACATGTATATATATATATATATATATATATATATATATATATATATATATATATATATATATATATACAGTATATATACATATACATGTACATATAATGATCAGGAGTACCCCCTTTTGTGCGAATCAAATCAAACTTATAATCCCCTCTCTTATCACTGCTTTTCAATTTTTTTATGGGTATCAATATTGATCTAACAAGCTCTTCCAGGAAAATTCCTTCCTCATAAATAGTGTGCATGGACCCATAAAAAGTTTTCACACCTCGTTTTCCTCAATTCTGAAGCAGTTCTGCTGGGACATTGATCCTATTCCCGCTGCCTTCGTAGACATCATTTCCTTTAACGCATTTAACAAATAGCAGTCAAAATACTCCTGGTACGAGTAATAAGTAATTCGAATCGACATCATGTCTGTATACAAACCTCCTGGACCAAATCTTGACCATGCAGTTCCTCTTTATATTCTTTCGATCTTTACAGACCCTCTACTTGTTCGATCAGTATTTTACCCTTGGATTTTGTAATTGTGTCAACGAATTTAGCATTTTATATCTGAAAGGTTTCTTTCTCTGAAGCGCGTTCATGTCTCTGTGAAGTCTCCATATTCTCACAGTGCCCTTTGCATAACATTCCCTTCGCATATTAAATAGGTAATAGCCTCAGTTTATTGCTCATCTGTTAGCACTAACTACTCCCTATTTCCGTGCTCAGGTTTTTCCATTTTCCTCTCTTTTTCTCTAATTCTACGCATAGATACTAACATACTTTTTCCATCTCTCGCTTCACACGAATTTTCTAACTAAGGGACTCGGCCCACTGGGTCGAGTCCCTTGGTTGCTAGGACTCATTTCTAAACTTGTCTATATATTAACAATTGAGGTTTTGTAATGCCGCTTTACTTAATAGTCTATTTAATGTAACACCATTACTTAAATGGTCGCTCCACTGTGTTTAGAATTGCTTCGCATCCGGCTCACTGAGGAAGAGGCCCTGTAGTTTAGTATCGAAATTCACAGTCATGCAACTTGGGAAATAGAATATGCTCTGATTTTTATCGCTTGATCAAACGTACGGCCGTTTTAATTCGTAGATTTGTGTTCATTACTCTAGGCTTGTCGTCTTGTGCACACACATTTTAATGTCCTTGCGCGAGATAAATGTTTTGTGCACAATGGCTTCAATACAGGGGAATCAAAACCTTCTCATTTCTTTCGGAGCATTGTCTTTCCCTTGAAACAAAACTGGACTGCAGGTGGAGCTGAATTGTTTATTTCCTCGTAGAGGGATATGTTGGCAGTGCCTGAAAAAGGTTCTCGAGCTGACCCTACAGTCCTAACAGTCTTCTTCCATGACGCCCAATGGTTTCAAAGGTTGCCATGTCCATCACTCAAAACCAACCAGTACACAGTGCCGCAATCTTTTGCGACAGCTGTATTCATAGCGAGAAAGTCATCTCCCAGAATCAATGGTAGAGAAGCTGGCATCCCCCCTGCATGCCACACCGCCTCCCTGTCATCCCTCGGGCAAATGGATCGGGCCCGGGACGGTGGGCGAAGCGATAGGGGGTGATGTCAAAGGGTCGCGTCCCTCGCGAAATTGGCCGAAGGGTCAAAGGAGTCGGGTCGGGGGCGTAGGGAGGCGACAATGGTGCCGGGGAGGGCAGGAGGCGTGGGATGCGGCGCCGGCGAGGGCGGTTGTGGGGGCGGAAGGGGCTGCATACACAATAGCCACGCGCCAACGGAATAAAAAATAACAAGAGAGGGACGGAATGCGGTGCATAAAGGGATAGGCGAGGGTGTGAGAGTCTGGGATGAAAGGAGAAGGGGGAGGGACGTTAGGGGGAGCGATCCCCTTCCCCACCGCGGGAGCACTGCACGCAGAACAAGAGAACGAGAGGCAATCAAGAGCGCTTGCCCCTCGTCAACTGCCCCCACCCCACCCACACGGCACGCTCGCGACCAATGCTGCCAACTGGAAAGGACACACGGAAAGGAATACATAGTACGTATGATAAATACGCGAACTGGTGCAATCTGGCGGTCATGACGCGGACTATAACCCCGCCCACTTGCGGCGCTAGTTGTCTGAGACCCAATGAGCCCTCTGTTCTTGGCGGATCGTCGAGCTGTGCGCATGGTGCCAGTTATGTTAGTTTCTGGTGTCCTTGTTCTTACTTCCTGTTTGTCGAAAATATAAATTGACGAAATCTCGGAGCAACGAATCAACATCAGGTTTTTGGCGAATTAGCTTTAAAAGTCATCAAGAAATCACTTAAATGCTGACGGTTGTTTACGGTGATAGTGCTCTGAAGAAAACGTCCGTTTTCACGCGAATCTTGATAGCATCTCTAAAATAAATTCGAAGCGTCACTTCAGCAAAGAACTTTAAAATTTACTAGTAGCTGGGTCGCATCATGTGGTATCCAGCACTTGATCATGGATATAAGGCGAGAGCTCAAGTGTAAAACCGATATTTTTTAGACGCGCAAATGCTAAGGGATCAGAATAATCGCAACCAATGGCATTAGGAATAGTTTTTAGGCATTTAGTTTTTTAAAAAGAATAGTAAGTAGCCTTTTGTGTGATCATTATGTCATCTAAATCTTAATTCAACAGCCACCATTCTCCCTGGCGGAGTTCGTCTTCCATGCTAAAATTGGTATTTTACGCTTGCGTACCGAATGTACGTAAGATGTTGCAAAAATTGTTTCCACTATTTGAACAACTGAACATACAGATTGGCACCCAAAATTGGTAGGACTGATTTTCTCTGGCGCGAACGGAGCGGTGGAGGGGGGTCTGCCTGGCAGGGAAAGGTGGAGGGGGCTCTTAGCAACAGACCAACACCAACCTCAGTCGCCTGGCGGCTGTCGTTGAGTGAAAACACCATTTTTAGTGAAGCAAGTTTTTTGTCCGCGTCGAAAAACAAAATGAATCTGAATTTAGAGCAACGTTATTCCGTGAAGTTTTGTGCGAAACTCGGGAAGACGGACACTGAGACCCTCGATATGATCAAGCAGGCTTATGAAGACACTGCCTTAAGCCGTTTCATAGTAGTTGAGTGGCACAAGTTGTTTAAAGAGGGTAGGGAGCTCGTTGAAGACGACCATCGCTCCGGACGGCCGTCGACGGAAAGAACCGACACGAATGTGGACAGAGTGAGGACACTGCTGAACACAGACCGACGCTTAACCAGTGAAGATATTGCAGACCAGTTGGGTCTGTCTGCATCCAACGTCCAACGCATTATTTCAAAGAATTTGGCCATGCGCAAGGTGTGCGCCAAGATGGTGCCGAAAATTCAGTGTGTCGACCGACGACAGCTCCTGGCCAAATACGGCGTTGCCACGTTGCCGCACCCGCCCTATTCTCCCGATCTGGTACCACCGGACTTCTTCTTCTTCCCCCTGATGAAAAGACAGCTTAAGGGACGACGATTTGACTCGATAAAGGCCGCTCAAGAGACTTCGACGAGGGTCATCAAAGGCATCCCCAAAGAAAATTTCCAGCGGGCGTGCGGGGAATGGGAGCAACGTTATACTAAGTGTGTAGCAGCTCGAGGAGCATACTTTGAAGATTATTAAGTCGATGTGTGTATATCCTCCATAAAATTCTCGTAAAAAAATCAGTCCTACCACTTTTGGGTGCGACCCTGTATGTATGGTAGGTAGAATTCAAGAAACACTTAAATTTGATGATGCGCGTTTAATGACGAAATACCCCTGCTACGAACCCTGGCGATGGATTTAAGGGTGCCACGTAGATGTGCAAGGTAAGTATGAAAAGTATCGGTAACATTGTTTTCCTGACGACTCCGTGAAGTGCTGAATTCGGACCAGCGGTTAAGTGTGCGCATGATCGCGGATCGTATATTGGTATGGATAAGATAGTGACAGAGCTCACCATTATAATTACTGAAGAATTGGTGATGCGAATGATCTGTGCTGAACTCGTCCCGATGGTCTTTGGACGGACGACCAAGAGCAGAGTCGAGTGTCTTCTGCTTGCGAAGACCTTCTGCAACGGCATCCCGACGATTTCCCAACCCCCTTACAGTCCCGACTTGGCCCCAGCAGACTATTTCCTATTCAAAATAGTGAAATCCTCCCCCATGGAGGTATCCATGGGACCCTAAGTGCCGTCGAAGAAGCTTGCACGCTCGTACCCTCGTGGACCGTCCGGAAGCCGCCTACCGGGGAGCCTTTGAGTCGTGGAAAAGCCACTCACAAAAGTGTGTCGACACTTTCAAGGGATGTCATTTAAAGAATTTTGAGAAGCATTGTGGCAACATCTGAAAAAAAACCTATTGTTCCGAAACTTTTCCCGATACTTTTTACATTAACCATGAATGTAAGATGAAGAGCGAATTATGATTGTAGTACCCCATATTTTTAAATCAGTAAGTAAAAATTAAAGCTTCACTCGGTCACAACCATTTTAGGATAATGTAGATGCACATGCATTTAGCCACTAGTGCGATAATATTCATTCACGTTTATGTCCGAGTGCATTTTTATGCAAGACTGGCGGGCCACCATCCAACATCCACCCGCAGCACTTAGAGTAGTTAGATGGGGAATCGCAGATGCAAAAGGGAAGTCTCCCAGGCGTCTCACTTCACGACCCCGCGGCACGCCCACTGCACTAAACGTAGCCTCGAGGATAACTAGGCCAACTAATGAGAAGTCGACCGTGGGGCGAGAGGATTCCAAAGAGCTCTTAACCGATTGCAATTGTCTTAATGCTACGGAAATATGGAAATACATAGCTCCAACACATTGGGAGTTTGTAAAAAAAATATAATTCTCTCAAAGCAACAATTTCAGAACGTAAAAATCATTAGCCTTGACTTGGATTCGAACCCGGATCCGGTCGAGCCCAGACCCCATGTCCAGCCCTGTTCTCTAGTCAGTTAAGCTACCGAGGCGTCCTTTTACGCTACGAGATTTTCCCTCCGGAAAATCTGAACCCGGATCCGGGTTCGTTTCCCGGTCAAGACGAATGATTTTTACACTCTGATATTGCTGGGTAGTACATCGCAATCATAATGTACATTCAGCGGATGACTCCGTTAAAAAGTTACTTGTCGCGGCATCTCCCACAGTCTCGAGGAATAATTCTATCTGCTTGAAATGGGGAGATCATTTGCTTTCGGCTATGAGTGACACTCCTAATCGATAAGTAATGAATCGCCGTTTCTAGAGAAGGCAGGAGATCCTCGACAGTGATAGAGGGAGGCCTTTGAGGGTGTCGGCTGGGGGGGGGGGACGTTCTCTGCGATTGAGTGGAACAATGGAGGTAGCGGGGGGAGTAGATGATCCTTCTCCCCCACCCCCCGCCACGAGAACCAAGTCGAATGAAGGTGGGAAATGAATAATACAAAAAGAAAGGCTTCGGCGGATTAGAAAGCAGCCTCACAGTAGCATCGACCGTTCAACTCAAGTATACTGGAACACATCATTTGGAAAATCGCAGGAATCGGCATCAAGGGAACGGAGATGAATAGGGAAAAGATTAAAAATTTCCTCCACAGAAGACAAACCGCCTTAGTGGAAGTGAAGATACGTTCAGACGTCACTGAATGCATCTGATAAAGTACTCCATGGATATCTTTTCCTTTCGTCATCAATCTCGTGTGAATGGATGGAATTCTTAATTTTTCTCTTCCATTCTTCTCCGTATTACAATAGTCTACCAGTTCCCTGAACTTTTTTCTGCTACATAGCCTGCTTAATGAATCCCATCCTGGGTTTGTTTGTACCCTTTCATTATTCCCTCCAATAAATTGACCCTGAACTCATGTTTTTCTACAGAAAAGTCAAATTCAGTTTTTTTCCTTATTTTAAAGCATTCCAAAACTTTTGTTTCATTTCTCCCACCTCTCTTTAGGAGTTCTTAATTGGACCGTTTTATTCACTTCCGGACACCCTCATCTTCTACATCGCCATATTTTAAAGGGTTCTATTCGGCTTTTCCACGACTCTAAGGCGCCGATGGTAGTTTCCGGAAGGTCCTTAAGGGTAGGCTGGCAAGCTTCTTTGACGGTTTGACTTAGGGTCCCACGGTGGTATACTTTGAGGGTGGGTGGATTTTATCATTTGAAATAGTCGAAATCACGGAGCAACGAATCAACATCGAGTTTTTGGTAAAGCGCGGTAAAAGTTTTCAATAAATTACTGAAATGTTGATAGTTGTTTGCGCAGATAATGCTCTCAAGAAAACATCCGTTTTCAAGTTGATTAAGCGTTTTAAAGATGGCCGACAAGACGCCACGGATGACGCAAGGCCGGGACGACCTTCGACCACCTGTGTTGACGACAACATTGATCGTGTGCGGTCCCTTGTCCTTACCGGTCGTCGGAAAACTGTCCGAATGATAGCTGATGAAATTAATCTAGGAAAATCAACAGTGCACACTATTTTAACCGAACACGATGGATAGGATCCTTCACCATGACAATGCACCTGCACATTCAGCATTGATTTTTCGCCAGTTTATGGCAAAAAATTCAATCACCTTGATCCTTTATCATCCTCCTTAATTCGCCAGATCTCGTCCCCTGCGACTTTTTCCTATTCCATGAATGCAAAAATGTGATGAAGGGGCATCGCTAGGAAGATGTGGCCACAATAAAGCAAGAAAAGACGAATAAACTGAAAAACCTAACTGCCGAGGACTTCCAAGGGTGCTTCAGACAGTGGAAAAGAAGATGGAATAAGTGCATAGCAACGAATGGAGAGTACTTTGAAGAGGACAAAATCCATGTAGACTAAATTTTGCAAAATGAAGTTTTTAATGGGCTCAGTGCGCGTATTTATTGGACAAGGTAAAAGGGAAAATCTAAAGCGGAAGATCGTCCAGGTGATGGGGGCATAAGACGTAGGAGCACCAGAGAATGGGCTCTGAATGTAGAGCAGAATAAGCGGGCCGCATCCGACCAATCTTCGGACCGTGCGACGAATGAATGAATGAAAGAGTTCACTGCTTGCAAATTAAATAATCATCGCACGTATTTTGGCCGAAAATCACGCAACCACTCTCGCGGGTACGAGTCAGGTGTGATAGCGTGACTGATTCAAGAACGGACAAAAATCTGAATTGCAGAAACTTGGAATCACTAAAAAAAACGCATGAAACATATAAATAGCAATAAGAAAAGAGCGCACAATTAGTATGTATGCCGTAAGTGAGAAATAGACACGAAAAAGTGCAAACGTATACAAAGACACCACCAGAGAAGAAAGAAACCGCCTTGGCAGTTTTTCACCGCCCACAGATGCCAAAGATATCTTTAACGAGGCTCAGGACTAATGTTATATAATATATATATATATATATATGTATATATATAAATATATATATATATATATGTATATATATAAATAAATATATATATAAATAAATATATATATATATATGTATATATATAAATAAATAAATATATATATATATATATATATACACACACACGCAAATATAGGGTTTAGGCATTAATTGCGAAGGGTGGAGTGAGAGCATTGGGGAACTATTAAAGTAGCCTAGATTTGCAGATGGTTAAGCTTTAGTTGGCTAGTCAGCCAAAGGGTTGCAATCGCTACTTAGCATATTCCGGAAGGATTTTTCTACATTCTGCGCGAGATTCAATCTTTAGATGGCGATGATATTGAAATTCTCATGAAAAAAGAAGGTTAATATAGACGTTGCGAATTGGGTGCACATAAACCGGAAGCGGGGTGAATTCCCTGTCACACTCCCTAGCGGTGACTCTAAGGGTACGATATAGAAGTGCAGGAAGAAATCTCAAAAACCTACTAATTTCACGAGCAGCACAAAACCACTTTCCATATTAAAATAGGAGCTTGCATTTGATCATCCATTAGTCATCACTTCCCGGATCCCTGCCATCCCTTTTCACCAAACGCAACACTTCTTTTAATGTCCCTACTACGAGGGTCATCCGGAAAGTAGTACCCGTTCGTGCCGCATGAAGTGCTGACGACGCGAGTAGCCGCTGGACGAGGTCAGATAGCTTCAGTGGCTTGTCTACCTTCTCTGAGCCAAGTTGCGTGACGCTAGCATTGCCTGTGTTGTTTCTGTGATTGTTTACAATGTTTAAAAAAATTGAGAACGCCGCCAGTTGTGAAGTGAGGGCAGTGATTAAATTCCTCTATGCAAGAAACGTTCGCCCATGTGATATTCATCGCCAATTAAAGGAGGTGTATGGAGACAATGTAATGGACGAGTCGTCTGTTCGGCGGTGGTGTCGCAACTTCAACATGGGGAGGGGGAACACACACGACGATGAGCGTTCGGAGAGACCGTCTGTCATTACAGACCAACTGGTGAGCTCAGTTGACGAATTCGTGAGGAACGATCGGCGCGTCACAATTGATGACATCTGTGAGCATTTTCCCAATGTTTCTCGAACAATTGTTCATGAAATTGTTAAACACCATCTGCATTATGCAAAAATTTGTGCAAGATGGGTCCCTCGCGTATCTCAATGAGCTGGCGGCGAAGGACTATGCAGCAGGAATACAGAAACTTGTCACACGTTATGACAAATGCCTTAATTTGCTTGGAGATTATGTTGAGAAGTAGTTTAAAGTATCCTCTTTCAAATAAAATTTTTTATGTTTGTTAATATTTACTTTTGTGTCTTTATTTCACGAACGGGTACTACTTTCCGGATGACCCTCGTACTTTGAGAGCATTCTTAAAAGAATTCTCCCTAATTTGATCTTTAGAAGGTGACCCTAATGCATCACAACTGAAGTGCGATGCGTGACAATTAGAATCAAACTTAAAAACGTGCGTAGTGATGCATATTTGGAATAGGAGTTGTTATCCCTCTAACGCCCACTGCATCAAAAATACCAAAATAACACGTGTAGACGCGATAATATAAGATTTCTACATCTATATACATAATAACCCATCTAGATAAAAGCAATCGCAAGGACGTGTGGCAGGGGATGATAGATCACCAGCAATTAAACATGTATTCTCACTTATTCCTCATGCACCTGGCAACCCGCAATCCAGCGAAAACCGCGTGGAAAGGGGGCGACCGGACACCAATCATTCAACATGCCTACATATATTGCGACTGCTACATAATTCGCAGCTATTCCTATGCCTAAAAAAGAGAACATGAAAATACGTAAAATTAGGGCAGGCACACATGTAATTCAGACACTTGTTACCGGTTAGTAGTCTACGCATTTCGGACGGACAATTCACAATGACATTAAATTTTATTTACATTCGCCTACACCCCACTTGGCACAAGGGCGCATCGCGGGGGGGGTTAAAACGCCAGACTTGGAGAGACTTTTGGTGAAGTTTAATCTTGTAAACCCATATTTTCGACAGCGCGTACCTAATACTCTCTTATGTGCTCTAATTGCTGTCGGGAATAGTGTGCGGGAAAAACGAATATTTGAATCTATCAGTTCGACCGTCCAACTCTCTAATTTTGTGGCATTTGTCGGCCCTGCCGATGTAAATAGGGGTATAATAATATCTCCAATGTTGGATGCTGGATCTTAATATTTGGCATTAAAATAAATAATGTATATTTTATTTATTTATTTCTACGCATCCATATATTTATTTTTATGGAAATAATAACAATGGGAACCAAGGAGATATCGCAACAATGCTGCCGAGAGCATATGTGTAGTTACCGATACTCAAAATGCTATTAGTGGTGAAGCTGTGAAGAGCAATTAACTTTTCGGTCCTCTTTATCACTTGATATAATATTTAGTGCTTGACAAGTACAATTGCTGTAATGGCATCGTGCAATAGAAGTGAGGCTCTCTACGGAAAGCAATGCTCGAGAGATGAAAGAGTAATGGAAGACTATTTGTTTTGTTTGACGCACGCACAATGGTGTCTCCAGATGCTCCCCAAACACTTGAGAAAAACAAGCGGGAGCATGGATCAAGTTCTTGATCAGAGTAAAACCCCGCAGTGTGAAGGAGATGAGGATCGGAAACATGTACTTCGTCAACTTGCTTCTGAACATGTCTCAAGGGACTCTGAGGGGAATACAGGGTCACGCATCCCAAAAAACCGACTCCATGACCTTGGCTGCAGATGAAACGGTCTTCTTCATCTTTAGAGGTGGTGGTTCTCCCTTTTGAATCAATTGTTTTGATTGTCCTTTTGTCATGGGTGTGAAGTCATGGAACCATTTTTCATCCATGATTATGAAACGGCGCAACAATTTTGCTATATTGCCGTGGAACTTGTTGTCGTTTGTTTATACAATAGCGAGTAAAAATGACTAATACAATTGAAATTCAGGCCACAAATGAAATTTGTGCTCTCTATGGACTAAATGGCAATGAGTGACAATGAGAGGTGTGCGTCAGTCCTGTCGTTCGTTCAAGAGTGAACGGACAAATGCCCATGATGATGATAATAGAAGAGGCCACCGCCGTCTGCGGCGAACAATGAAATACAACTGCAAATTGATGAAATCTTTCGTGAAAACTGGCGTTTTACGACATGTTCTTTCTTTAGAAAATGTTTCACAGAGATATACAACTCTGTTGCATGGAAACACGACTAAAAAATTAGGCTACTACATGTTTTGTGCTCGTCTCGACGAGGAACTTCAAGAGATGCCGTCATTGCTTGGCTTCGACCCCAGACGGCAGGATAGTATGCGGAAAGAATTTTAAAACTAGTTAAGAGACATGGAAAATGTTCAACTGGTTGGTGAATATGCATAAAAATAGATGATATATGAAATTTTGTGTCGGAAACAATAAATTTTCCGTATGTATTCCGGTCTGTTTTTTTATAGCATTACGGAGGTTACTTTCTAGACATCCATCGTAATACAACCCTGGAGAATATCAAAACCAGTTGCTATATGCAAACAATATTTTGTAAAGTGAATATCACAAAAGACTCCACATTAAGAGTTTCCGCCACCACGATTTAAGGGGGCGCGTATCACGTCTCGTTTGAAGGGACATACGACCCAGACATTCACTTTATCTGAACATATGGTTAGCTCGGCACTTATTTTTCATAAATTTTCGAGATATTTCTTCAACGAGAGGTTGGCAACAATGCACGGCATGATCCCCTCCCCAGCATCCCTCCACGCACTAATAACCCTACTTCTTCCGCAGAGATTTAGACGTTTCCTTTTTATCCTACATTCACTATTTTTCACTTGATTTTTTACCCAGTCCCTTTAATCAACAGTCGAGACTCGGCCAGAGTGCGGAGGAGCGCTGCCGAAATGCTCCGTGAAGGACGTGGCAAACAAAAGAAGGCGGGAGCGCGAGAGCGAACAGAGGAACGTCGAACTCCGCAAACTCGCCTCGCATACCTCTGTTTATTTTTTCCGACTCTTTAGCTTTTTACATTCTGCTCCTCCTCCACTCTTCCTCTTTGAATTGTCAACGGCGGAAGAGCTTAGTGCTCTGAAAAAAATTATGGAAATCTTCACAAAACAAAACAAACTAAAATATAAGGTTTGCAGAAAATGTTGCGGAAAACGTTTCGGTAAAATAGATTTATTTCAGATATTGCTGCTATGCCTCAAAATTCTTCAAAGTACATCTCTTGAGCGTCGAAACACTTTTGCTAGAGCGGCTTTACCACGACTCGTAGGCTCCCTAGTAGGCGGAAGGTCCTTCAGGGTAGAAGCGTTTAAGCTTCTTTGATGACGGCACTTAGGGTCCCATGACTGTGGTGTCCTTTGAGAGGGGGAAGATTTCACTTTTGGGATAGGAATATTGTCTGCTGGTACCAAGTCTGGACTCTAAGACGGTTGGGGAATCTTCGTGATGCCGTTGTTGATAAGGTCTTCGCAAACAGACACTCGACTCTGCTATTGGTCTTCGGTCAAAACCTTCGGGATGTGTTTAGCGCAGATCTTTCGCATCGCCAAATTTTCGCTAAATATATTGTGCACTTTCATCTTATCAATACCAAAATACAATCTGCCATCATGCACAGACTTAACCGACCGTCTAAATTCAGCAATGCACGCACAAGTGGTACGCTGTTATCAGTTCTTGACTTCGACGGCCGTCCAGTGTGGGGCTCGTCCTCCACACTCTCTCGGCCATCTTTGAAGAGCTTGAGCCACTGTTAAAAACTTCAGTTTGTGACATAAATTCATCCTTGCACACTTGGCAAATCCCGGCCAAGGTCTAGATACCGATTTGGCCCGTCCAAAACATAATTTGATGGCGTACCGCTGTTCAATCGTTCCCTGCATTTTGCACTAGCACCGAGGAAAAGCATGACGAGGTCTGGGATTCACTCGGAAACGACTATGGGAAAAATTGAAATCAATTAATCCGGTCGATGTGAGTGACACGGAGAGAGGGAAACAGAGTGCCTTTGCCCCGCCACGCCTCTCCTCTTCTCTCGCGAGCGATTGGGGAGTGAGCCACGACACCGCTCTTCCCAGCTTCCTCATTGGAGAGCATAAGGGCTTCTCCTTACCTTCCTGAGAAGTTGAGAGATTAGGCTTGGCTGGTTATTCGCAAGAGGATTCCCTCCTTTGCTTGGTTCCCAAGGGAGGGGGGAGGGACTAATGCTAATTTATTTCTCTCTCTCGCCCTTTCTTTTCTTCCCTGGGACCACCAGTCATACCAGACCCCCCCCCTCCACCGACACCCCTCCCGTGACCTCTCCATTTATTTTATTCTGTTCTAATAAATTTCTTGAAAATACTTAACACCCAGAAAAATAATACATTTAAATTTAACAAAACTATTTTATTTCAATTCTTTGTAACTTCAGTCTTCTTATCTCAGCAACCCTCGCCCAACATTGTGGTCAGGCTGATCCATTTCCCGATTAAAGGTCACTCTCATTAAAGTGGATCTCATGCATATTGTTGCATTCATCCCATTGCTCTATTAGTACCACGACAAGATAATAAATTATTGAATTTCTCGGACTTAACTATCCTCATTGATGATATGAGGCTGATTTTTCTGAAGGATAACCTTTTTCATTAAATATCAATCCTAACCTCTCACAGATTATCAGCGCATGATAGTACGTTACATGCAATAGTTACTCGATCCCTTACTTGCCCATCGGTTCCAAATAAAAGTATATAATAAAGTTAACAACACCGCCCTATGTTTATTGCAATTGCCCTTTTTTATACTACTGAATGAAACATTAATCTATGAGGCTAATAGCCTTGCAACGAGACTGGAGAGGATCCCACCAGACGACCCTTAGAAATTATGTAAACTATTATTTTTCAGTAACGACATTACCACGAAGTCAGAGGTATAACCAAAGACATGTTTAAATTTCAGGTTCGCGTTTAACCCAGGTCACAAAATTTGACGCAAATAATTACCTAATTATAGACGTAGGTTAGATATTTTACCAAAAGCGGCGTACATTTGTTAAAATTAAGTGATCGTGAAACTGTAATTATGTCAGAAAAACTGGGAGAAAGTTTCGACAAACGATGGTTTGACTTTTGTTCAAATGGCTCGAATGCGTACAATTACCCTGAACTCGTAAGACAGGGGACACGAGGAAGACTATAAGGTGCTGGAATCCATTTTCCCCTTAAAGTTGCACGCCAATACGTACCAATCAGAGGCAGAGCATGCCGCGATTCGCAGCAGAGGCTCCCGCCGATGGAGGTGCACAGATAACACCAGGGCTCTCGGGGTCTAAACGTCCCTACACTGAGTAAGCATCCTGTGCAGAATGTGGTCATCCCACTTTGTTCACTGCAAACTGTTAAAATGTGTGCCACTATAGAAAATCCCGTGAGTTGTCAGCGTGGACTGCACATAAAGTAACTTACATTATGAAATAAAATATGAACCTAGTGAAAAGACTAAAATTTATTTATATACATTTTAAAGTCACATTCTTAAACTATTTTTCCACATAGTCGCCAATCAAATTCAGGCTCTTATTGAAATGCGCCGTTCCATCGGACTGAAACACTGTTCTGCTGGCGTTTCAGTCAGCACCTTCAGGTCCGAAGCGACCTGTCGATAGCAATTAGAACGCCACCAACGGGAGTAACCCGAAACCCACGAGATTACGACAAAAAAATGAGCTAACTGTAAACACAGTGGTCGTGGGCTACATATATAACCAAGCGTAAATAAGGGTTGGAATACAGATATCGCGTGAATTTTACCCACCTGGCGGGAAGAATGTCCTTGTCTCTGAGAACAAAGACCTGAACAATTTGGAAATACGTTCTCCCGAGAAGTCGTTCGCGATTTCCTCCGAGAGGTATTCGAGCTAAAGGACGCCACGCTTCCATGAATATCCGACTCGGACGACGACTCGCTCTGGGGAGAATTAACCTGAACGAGTAGTGCGTATGACATGTCCTAAGACAACCACGGTCAATGGGATACATTCGGACTTCGTGCAGTGCATCGCCAAGGCATGCCAGGCATTGCACGTAATTAATAAAAACTTAAAAGCATACACAGTGCGGACCTAAGAGCAATGAATTAAACCTTCCGAAAGAATTAATGTGAAAATACTGAAAAAAATCATTCTCTAAGATCGAGATAAAGACCCAGATCGCTCGATAACAAGTCTAGGAATTTATCATTTAAGTTATTTGAGGCATGAGGCTCTTAGCTTGTCAATTGCGCACTCGGGTCTAGGCGAATTATGTTTTTCTTTGTAGAGACGTAAATTATTATCATAGGTAATCTACCGATTAAGGTAGGTTTTGGATGGACATAACTACCAAATAAATATCTACTAACAAAACACAATCCATCAACCTACTCTGCATCAGGTCTCTATTCATCCCTGTGTACTTCCTTCCTCCCTTTATCCCTATCCTCGTTTGCCTATCATTCTCCCCTCTCTTTCAGTCTTCAGCATCCCACTACCGATCAATACCCCCTTCAACCACTTTTCCTGCCTCCATAGGATTGCTCCCAACAAACCCCTCTCTTCGCCCACCATACCAAGTACTTCCTCATTTGTTTTCCTTTCGGTCCATTTCACCTTCTTCATTCTTCTCCACACCCATATTTCAAAAGCCTCCAGTCTACGCCTATCCTCCTGCTTCAGTGGCCAAGTTTCAGCGCCGTACATAGCTACGCTCCATATCAAAGTTTTTACGAGTCTTTTCTTAACATCCTTACTCAACGTCCCTCTCATCAACTCCCTCCTCCTTGTGAAAGCCTCTTTGCCCTAATCCTTGCAAATTTGAATTCGAATTTGTATGCTGGGAAGAGAAAAGGTTAAATGTGCGGCGGGAAGGAAAGCAAACGAAGATGTCGTACTCTGTGCAGAGGAGAGGGATGGCCGGGCGGTATTCGAGAGGGGGAAGGAAGGGGAGGGGGGTGATTCGCTCTTCGATTGGAGATGAAATGTTGAAGACGGAACCGAAAGACTACCCGAGCATGCAAATACCAATAATTATAAAAATAATGCTGCTCATTGAAAAGGAGAAACGAGTCCGTTATTTTTCGAGATTAGAAGTCGTAACACCCAAATCGTTTTTTCTTTTCTCGCGTCTTCCTTTTGCGCCGAAAACAAAGGGAATGAATGACTTACATCGGCCAAGAGAGGTCTTGCAAGCCGACAAAGGCAATAAAACCTCCCTTGTGAGACAAAATATGAACGCCAACTTTTAACATCCTGATTTACCCTTATGTCAGCATACCTTCCCGTATGTGCCGCCAAATCTACAAAGTAATCTGCAAGCCACCGCAAGGGTGAGTGGCGGAGGGTGTTAGAAATTCAGCAAATGCACAAATGCTGGACAGGACCCTCTCAGGGCCAGGATCTGAGCAGGAAAGAAGAAAAAAGAAAAGGATAAGGCAGAAGTGGGTCAAATATAAAGGGTTTTGTCATACTTTGAAGGTTGGAGAGCCGAGGGTGGAACGGACGAGTTGATGGATCTACAAAGTTTGTAAAAAAAAGCATCGGTAACAGTTTTTTACCGACATGTTCGTGACGTGTTGAATTCAGACGGTCGTTTAATTTTACGAATGATAGCAGATCGTATATTGGCATTGATAAGATGACAGTGCACACCATTATTACTTTGGAAATGCAAAAGATCTACGCTAAACTCGTCCCGAAGGTTTTTGGACGAACGACCAAGAGCAGAGTCGAAAATATTCTCACGAAGACCTTCTGCAATGGCATTGCAACGATTCCCCAACCCCCATTGTGTCCCAGACTTGGCACCAGCAGACTATTTCCTATTCCTGTAAAGGTGGCAAAAGTGTGGCGACGCCCAAAGGATGTACTTCGAAGAATTTTGATGCGTTGCAGCCATACCTGAAATAAATTTATTTTTACGAAATATTTCTCGATACTTTTTATGCAACCCAATTTCGGCACCATGGCCCAGGACATGCATCTAGTTCCTTAAACACTTAACCTCTGTGAATGGCAACCATCATCGAGATTAAGGGATATTAAAAATCATTCAATTCCAAATCCTTTGGTCCAGATAACATACCTCTTTCAAAGCACACAAAAATGTAACCCTTAATTCCATCACCTTTCTTTTGGACCTTTTTAATGCTTGCCTTGCCTCCAGTTGTTTTCCCACGATCTAGCCAATGGAAAAAAATAAACTTACTTACCAATCGCATCTCCGGCTACGTATTAACCAGCTAACTCGAGGCTTGGAATATATCCTTCTTGACACTTCCACCGTTCGCCGCTTTCTCTCTCAATAAGAGTTTTGCACACTGACCTGATTTTTAAACTTTTCTCTACCAACATTCCGCTTTACTTTATGCAAGTTTTATTCTATTTCCTTCTCAAATCCCTATTTTTTTAACAGCAATAGAAAATATTTCTCCCATAAATTCCAATCCGAGCTTTTGCCCCAATGGGAGCCATTTTAACACCGACTCTACAAATAAATGTCTTCATGAAAAATATCCCCAAAACCGCGTTCACTTCTTTATTCCTTTTCCTGTTGACGATACAACTGCACATTCCTCTCAGATCTGGCCTCGGTCCTGGCCAGACACAATGTAGAGAAACACCCGGATCTGTTCGCCAAATGGGTGTGCATGTGAAAAATTAATGCTAATCCTGAGAAACGTCCAGAAGTCACTTCTGTGCACTTGAAACAAAAGCCGCGAACTCCTTAACCTCCCCTACGTCCCCCTCAAGCTCAACAACGATATAGTCGTATTTGCCACTGTCCCGTAGGCCTAAGGTAAGTTTTCAGGCGTCAACTTTGGTTCTACGAGGGTGGTCCCATAAGTAACCGGCCTGACCTAGAGATGGCGGTTGTTGTTTAGAAAATATCAATATATTAGGAAGTATGCAATCTATTAAGCATATGTTTCAAGTTTGAAGCCGCCAAGTTGTTTAATATTTGTTTGGCAGTCATCAACAGAGAGCGTTTTCAGTGAATTTGTGAAAATGGAGAAAATTGGTCATCGTTATGTGATAAATTTATTTGAAAGGCCTCTGCCCAACCAATATAAAATCTGGACTGGATTTTACTCTGGGTGAGTCTGCTCCTTTCTTTACAACAGTAAAATATCGATTAGCAGAGTTTAAACAAGGCCGTACGAGCCGTACTTCTGGGACCACCCCCGTAGGCTGAAATTTATTCGTCACTTCAATGTTTCAATCGTTAAATTCAAAGCAGTAAGTGGAGTAACTCCAAACTTCTTACGTCTTTCGAGAAAGCACACCATCTCTGAACTTATAATAACTCCTATACTCTTCCATCATCCCTCCTACCGTTATATACTTCAGTCCACCTAAGTGTTCCTTTTTAAGCCCTCTCACCACTTTCCAACAGGCCCAACGCAACCGAAACCCTCCGTCTCATTACAACTGCCACATGATTTCAAAGAACTACGAGGGCAGTTTGAAAGGCTCTCGGAATCACCACCAGATGTCGGCGCTAGCCTAACGAGTTTGTCGCGTAGTAAAAGGTGATTCTTTATGAGTAGACACGTAACACGTCAGTGCTCTGGGCAGAAATCTGTGGTGCGGACGCCTCTCTGCTGTTGTTCACGTGTAGTGATTTGAGATGATGAAAAAAAATTAAGATTCGAGCAGTGATCCAATACTTCGTAAAGAAAGGTATGCACCCAAAGGAAATACATACCAACTTTCAGAACACTCCGACAGGGGACTCTGCTTCTTTATATTCCACTGTTGCCAAATGGGCAAACGAGTTTAAGTTTGGTCGGGACATCTTAGATGATGATCTGCGCAGTGGTCGATCAAAATGTGCCACTACCTCTTATATAACTCAAGGAAGGAACTTCTAACTCGGTATTTCGCTCTTTTGCGATCGTCTCTTCCCAGAATTCCGCAGTTTTCACTATAAAATTAAATCAAAGCCAATCCCCCTCGTCAATAACTGATTGGACACTTGACATTAACGACATATTGAATCCACTGATAGAAATTATTCAGTTCATTAATAAGTTTCCCCTTGTGAAAAATTAAGCTACAATCCATCCATCCTTGACACATTTATAGAAAGTGTTTCACCCGTGCAATCCTCTTCTTTCGACCGATCATGCCAGCAATTGTTATCTCCCTCCATGTTACATACCCCCAAAGTCGCATTGATATGCAAAATTCTTCAACATAAAACCACTAAGGCCAATATGCCCGAACGTATACTAATACTTCACAGACCCAAAACAAAAGCCCGCTACATTCCGCAAAGGCGTATGTCTAGATTATCTTTCTTGGTTTTGCCAAGTTTCACGTAAAATTTGGAGGCTTAGCGCTGTTCCAATTACCGGTTGACGACAGACCATATATAGGTCACGTTATAGAGGTTTTGCAAACGCACTATCCGCACTTCGCAAAGGCTGGGAGCCAACTATCACCGTCCTGAGGTTCTCCTAAATCGAACCTAGGCCCTAATCCTACCCATAACCGACTAAAGTATCACTTATCATACAAGGTCAGTCCCAAAAGTAGAATGACATTCTTTCCCGGCTAGACGGACGGACGGGTGGTGGTTTTTCTGGCTGGGTTCGAGGGAGGGGAGTCCCAGTAGAGGCTGGAGGACGGTGATAGTTAGCTCCCAGCCTTTGCGAAGTGCGGATAGTGCGTTTGCAAAACCTCTATAACGTGACCTAGATATGCTCCGTCATGAACCGGTAATTGGAACAGCGTTAAGCCTCCAAATTTTACGTGAAACTTGGCAAAACCAAGAAAGATAATCTAGACATACTCATGGCAGCTTATGGCGATAACGCCCGGATAGATGGCGTGGTTTTGAGTGGCACAAGTCTTTACGGGAAAGTATAGAAGATGTTGAAGGCGCCGAACGCTCAGGACACCCTTATAACTCAAAGAGTGACATAAATCTTGCAAGAGTAAAGGCTTTGTTGGGTAGGGATTACAGATTAAGTGTTCGCGTGGTTTCTGATGTACTCGGTAACCGTAATAGTGATATGAATTGGATTTTGACCGAAAATATGGGCATGAGAAAGGTTAGTGTGAAGTTGCTGGAGCGAGTACTCTCGGACGAACAAAAGGACACTCTCACGCGGATATCTACCAAGAGCTTCTCGACTAAGTGAGTGAGGATCCAAATTTTTCAGGCAATGCTCTGCCAGTCTTCTCCTTTATCCTCCGCTCAAATCCGTGCGGAAAGGACGTCACCACGACTCGGTGGAAGCGAGGGGCAGGGAAGCTGAAGGGCGGCCCCTCCCAAGTACGAAGATGACGACACGTTTTAGGAATAGCGCTTTCCTCCTTAAAGCCCAACGAAAAATAGAATTATGTTGTACCAACAAGCATTATAGTTAGTCACAGTCTCTGTTGGACATGTTTTAAGAGGCCGTAGGCGATAAAGAAATGAGAACATAATTGTCAAGGGAAAGCAATGACAACAAGGATCGGAAAAGCAGTGTTTGATGGAGCATTCCATTAGAGAGAGAGGTGTTTATAGAAATACCTGCGTGCAAGTATATGGCCACAGTAAATCTCAGCAAGGAAATAATTTTGCCATTTTGGCCTAGAGTGTATTTTCGGTCTATTTTATAGTTTCTTTTCCGTATTCCATATTATCATGATGGAATGATAAAAAACTTTTCATACGGTTTTTTTGTGCGTATCTGTGGAATACTACGCTAAGTTTCTGTCATTCATGTTATGTGTTCGTCTGAACTGAAATTATTTGCCAAATTCCTGTACATTGAAGACCAGATTCGGTATGCAAAAGGCCTATGATGGGTTTATTTACATCCCTACATCCCAATTTAGTCCGGACCAATGTTCAAAGGTAGAACGGTCCCTCGGGCCATGTTGACTGACAGTATCGTATCGCTGGCGTATCGTAATGAGTGCGGGGGTCGCCGGGAGGGCCTCAACCCCTTCACCGGTGATCCCGCTCCGACGCGGGGGGCACGGAGTCACGCATTGATTCGGGCTTGGAACGCTGAGGATTATGGTTTTCGACCGAGCTAAAATGAGGTTATTATTCGGTCCCTCAAATTCACGGAGACTCTTCCCGATATCTCCCGCCGGAGGGGCATTTGCTTCCCTCCCCCCGCCCTGCCACCCCACCGCATCCGCCTGCCCACCCCTTCATCCCCCTCCCCCACCCCAACGCCCGCGAAGCCGAGTCGAGTCGGTCGCTGCGCCAAAAAGCGAAATCTCCGCTCTCTCTGGAAATGCAATCCCAGCATTCAGGTCACATCGGAGAAAATTGAGAAAAATGTAGCTATTGAACGCCATGCTGCTCGATAATTTGATTCATAACAAGTTGGGAAATACTATCATGCTATGGTGAAAAGGATTCGCGGTGTTTTCCTCAAATTATGATTTCAAATTTTTCTGTTGCATGCTGAATGAACTTAACAGGTATGCATACAGGTTTGCACTTACAGGTGCACTTTAACTTACTTACACTTAGTGCACTTACAGGTTTGTACATGCCTGTAAGTATAAAACCCAACGCTTCAGTCTCTCTGCTAAGTAAGAACGTCGTAAGAAGACGTTTAATCAATTAATTCTTGGTTAAATGGAAGGGCTACTGTAAATGTCCGTGATGTCTTCAACGGTGAAATTATGGTGATGGGGACCCTTCTTAAATGTGAACGATTTTAACAAGCATCGCACGAAGGGAGTCTCTCACTCAAAGCCCTAGGTGGAGAATAAAAACCTAACTAGGCGGGAATCGAACCTTGGTCAGTAGGTAGGGATGTTACTCCACCCACGTTGAGGCTGCGGTTGCCAAGAATGCAGTGTTCTCGTAATACGACCTCGGGGGGAGGGGGGGGGGCACGCCCCCGACCGGCTCTCTCCTCTATGGACCCAATCTGCAAGAGTCACACGCGGATGCCAGAACTTCTTGGCAATCCGCGGGCGAAATCGGCAACTAGTCTCCGTAAAAAAACAACCAGTGAACTCTGAGTGCCGTGGGGTTTAGGTTGACGGATCGATTTTTTAAATATGTATAATGAGTTCAAAATTTGGAGAATATGTTCCCATATAACGCAGATGAGTGCCTATGAAAAATAAATGGTATGTCACCGGTTTTTTTCTCTGCATTTATAAGTTTTTAACGAAACCGAACCAACAAAGCCTCATGGCGGATATGTTTGTTCAGTATCCATTCCGCAAATAGTACACGTATCTACGCCAGAGATACAACCAAAATTCCCAGAGGTATAACACTTAACCTCTGCTTTCATCATGCATGAGATGAGATGAAATTTCCCACGTTTTCTTCGGAGGTTATGAAAAATCAGAAGTCAGAAGCACTCGTTGACTAATTAGTACCACTCCAGTCCCTTTTAAGAAGCAACCTCCGGCCTCGTCCACCCAAACTAACATTTGGGGTTTTTATTGGGAATATTGCGGGCAGTGATGCTCTAATAAACTCATTTCTCTTCATGCACGGTCAGTATAAAAAGCATCGGGAAAGTTTCGGAAATAATAGATTTATTTTGGAAATTACAACAATGTCACAAAATTCTTCAAATTGTATCCCTTGGGCGTCAAATATTTCACGCCAGCGGCTTTTCCACGACTCAAAGGCTCCCTGGTAGGCGGAATATCCTTAAGGGTACAAGCGTGCAAGCTTCTTCCACGACGCAAAGGGTCCAATGGTGGTGATGTCCTTTGATGGAGGAAGGATTTCACTTTTATGGGAATAAGAAGTAGTCTGCCGATGCCAAGTGGGGACTGTAAGAGGGTTGGGCAATCGTCGCGATGCCATTGCCCAAGGTCGTTGCAAGCAGACACTCGACTGTGCTCTTGGTCGTCCTTGGTTAAAACCTTCAGGAGGACGATTTCGGCACAGATCTTTCGCATCGCCAAATTTGCAATGATTATGGTGTGCACTGTCATCTTATCGTCAATAAACGATCTGCGATCATGGGCACAGTCTGAATTCAGCACTTCACGCACAGATACCAAGAAAATATTGTTAATTATACTTTTTATATAAACCATTGCTATCGAAAACATTTGACCTTTTTCGCCTTCCTCTGACACATTTGCCGATCATACCCTATCTCTCTCTGCATAATAAGTGCCCTCTTTTAATAATTTGTTAACCACGTTTAATGCTGAAATCTCCATGTAAACAGGTCTAACTTTATGCTCTGCTTTATTTCCCACCACACCTTAAAGACTGTTGTCTGTGGAGAATTTTCTAAATAAATATATACTTAGGTTTAAGTCTACCAATGCCTTTGACTGGACAATGTGAGCCCAGCTCACCGCGGTCAATAAGAAAATTGGCAATGTTGAATTCCCTGTCACGATTAGCTGATAAATGTGATACCGAGATGTAGTAATTGTATTTCTTCCTCGAATAAAACAGTTGAAAGGATAATTCTGAAATCAATGAACAATTCATAGTGCTTTGTGTATATTCATATGATTCCGTACTTTATCCTCGTGGGCTTCCGAATAACGTTATTGATTTAAATTTCGCGATGCTGTCGCCCTGCAAAAAAAAGGTTGGGGATGTCAGCGGGGCAATCTGCATTGCAGGGGCTTACTGGATTTCGCGATGAGCGAAAACAGTCGTCACCCGCGAATGGCGAATCCGTAAGAGGACAATACTTCAAGGATTCGGATTTGAAGCAAGACTTACACCGCCCGGCCCCGTGATGCAACAATCGTGCCGTTATTTGTCTCTTAGGCCCGTCCGGATTGTATTCGCTTTGGCGGACTATACGAAAAAAAAGCCGCCTTCAGATTTGCGTGTCGGTTTAACGATATGGGATGTTTCTCTCTCAGTAGATAGCCACGGATGATCATCGTGCCAATAGTTTAGTCCATTTTCCCCAGAGTAAAAGTGGACCAAGATGTCATAGCGAATACTTCCATACCTTTATTGATAAGAAGGCTGTCAAGAAGGTAAGAGGGTAGGCTGAAAACTAATGCACACATGCTTGTGGAAAACAAAAAAAAATGACCTTCAGAAGCATTCCTGGTGGCATGTGGAAGTAACATCCCCCTAAACACGCATGCGCAGGTTGAAGGTCGTTACATCCATCCATTGTATTTTGAGAAGCGGTTTTATGGAGACATGTTCTAGTTCTATGCCTAGTGCTATGGCAAACAGCACGCTGTCTAGCCCGCGTTGACATAGCACTAGAACGCGTCCATCCGTCACAAGGCCGGGCCGACCACTGCGACCATCGTCCCATCGTCGTGCACATTGGTGCAGTGGCCATTTTCAAACTGATTGCTCAACGGCCTCATTCTAACCTAACTCATTATTCCGTCTCCGTACACACTCCACAAAGTGGCCTTTGAATTTAAATTGGCTAGTCTTAGATTTTTGCCAGTATAAACCTAATCGCAGATCGCACTCCACAACTCGCGGGATTATCTATTGCAGCGCACATTTTAATAATTCGAAAAGTGAGCAAATGAGAAGACCCACATTCTACCCACACTACCAGAGCAGAATGCATGCTGAGGGTAGGGACGCGTGTAGACACCATGATGGTGGTGGCTCTAGCCCTAATACCCTCCACACTAGGCCGAAACGTAGGTCACTTTCCGGCCAGCTCACGTAATTTTGCTCCGCAGCTTGATGACTACTCAGGAGTGAGCACCAGGGTCGATTCATGAAGCGTCCGGCGTTGACTGCCAGCTTTGGAAGCGCGACTTGTGACCGGTATTCGAGTGATCGGAGATGTACGCCGCTTTCCCTAGTGTCCCCACTCCCTGTGCCCGGCGCATCAGGACCACGACCACGGACGTTAAAGGTTTCAAAAGGCGTGGCGTCCTCTTGAAGCACTTTCCCCCTTCCTTCACTCCTTCACCCAACCTCTCCTCCCCTTTCCTCTCCCTTCCCGCAAGGCCTCTCGCACCCTTCTCTCCTTGCCGTTACCACCCCATCCTCAAGCACCATCTATACCACCCTACCCAAAACGTCGTCCATTCTCACCTTATCATTTACTGCTCTCTGCCGTTGCTACATTGTTTGCATAAAAAGCATCGGGAAAATTAATTTATTTCTAATATTGCCACGATTCCCCCAAATCAAATCCATTTAGCGTAGACGTACTTTTGCCAGTGACGTTTTCACGACTCGATGGCTCCCTGGTAGGCGGATTCTGGACTGTCCTTAAGGGTACGCGTGCAAGATTCTTTGTCGACGGCACTTAGGGTCCAATGGTGGTGTCCTTTGAGGAATGGTGAATTTCGCTTTTATAGGGAATAGGGAATATTCTGCTGGTGCCAAGTAGGGACTGTAACGGGGTCGTCGCGATCCCGTTGAAGAAGGTTTTCGTAAGAAGAAACTCTCGACTCTGCTCTTATGACCGTCCATCTAAAGACCTTCGGTAGGACGAGTTTAGCGCAGATCTTTCGCATCACCGAATATTCAGTAATGATAATGGCGTTTACTGTCATCTTGCATCAATTCCAATAATACGATCTGCGATCATGCGCACGCTTAGCAACCAATGGTCTGAATTCAGCACTTCACGCAATGCACGTAAGGAAACAATTGTTACCGATACTTTTTATACAAACCTTGTAGGTGTTCGGCGAATATGTTAGCTCCAGTTGCAGAAAAGATGACGAGATTATTATTTATTCTATAAGGATGCAGCGTTAAATTTACAAGATTTTTCTCATTCCTAAAGAGGAGAGATTTACCGGCAATCAACTTAGGTAATTTTTTTGAAGAAAGAGTAAACACACAAAGACAGAACACGCGGTGTTTCCATGTGAGGCGTAAGAGGGATGCGCGGACCAACCAACCGCCACTGCGGAGGCATCCCACCGCAATCTTGCAACCGACTCATCCAACATGGCCGCAGAGCGTCCCTTTCCCTCCTCGCCTCCATTTGTCAGTAATTCACGATTCGATGGCCTCTTCCGCAACCGCGGCCCGCAAACTCCTCCCTCATGCGAGAAGAAATGTAATGTATTGCGAAGAGCGGAGGGACATGGTTTTTCGAAAGAGCATTGAAAAGCACGGCTTGAATTTCCACCGCGTGTCATTGTTCTCAAATATGGAGCACGCGCTTTCAGACTCGAAGTGCGAAGTGCTTTTATCACTCTTCAAAAAACAAATGGATTTCTCGGCATTTTAAGTGTATTTTTCACAAATCATGACGCACGTTCATGACACGCAAAGGCAAGCAAAATGAACGGTTGGTCGTGTGACGCCTTTATCCTCAAGAATTAAAAAGAAAAAAACAAAACCATGACAATGGCCGAGTAAGAAGTACAGACACGGAGAAGCAATTGAAGAGTCGCCAAATGTGAAGAAATGTAAATTAAGCGATTCAGAAAGGAGAACCAGCAATGATGGAAATAAATCAAGAAGGAAGCTGACGGCACGAGCAGGTTGGAATAATCAGCGGAGAGAAAAATAAACCGCAGCTCAAAACGTAAACGTAGAAATGGAAAAACTTCGCCGAGGAATGGATTGTACAATTCCCACGGGTGCGATACAAGGACGGTGGAGTGGACAGGAGGCGGACAAGAAGGCAAGAAACATGAGGGTGGGCTTAAGGGAATGAAAGATCTCGCAGAGGGAGGGATTAGAGCAGAATTTGGATGAAGACTGGGCAAATTACGAGTTTTCAAAATGCAAAATCGAATTTTTGCCTTCACCTCATCGTCCGAGGTGTAATGAATACGCTTGAGGTATCTCTTTGGTTGAGGAAAAAAATAAACACCGCTAGGCGCAAGAACGGGGTAAAAAGAAGTTTGGTTTGTTCTCGTCTGTTAGACGACGTGGTACACATCGCGCACAGATTTTACGGTATAAATATATTACGGTCTTCGATCAATAATGAAGCCGACACGTTCCTTGGATATTCCAATATGGTTTGCGATACGCTTTTGAGTGATTCGCCGTTCATTTTGAATCAAATCTTGGACGAATTTGCGATGTTTATCGTCTTTGGCTGTGATCAGACGCCCGCTGCGTGTTTCATCAACAGTTATGGCTTTTCCAGGCTCGGTACCACGAAATTATACTACCCATCGATTTACAGTAGACCTATCAACAGCATCCTCACCATAAAACAGCCTTTAAACGACGATGAATCTCAGTAGGGTTCACTTTTTCAGCAGTTCAAAATGCGACAACAGCACGCTGTTTAACTCGCGTTGACATTACTAGAACACGTCTCCATACTTCCGCTTCTCAAAATTCACTGGATAAATGTGACGACCTCATACCTGCGCATGCGTGTTGAGGGGGGATGTTATTTTCACATGCCACCAAGATTGCTTCTGAAGGTCATTTTGTTTGTGGTCTACAAGCATGTGTGTATTATTTTCCAGCTTACCCTCGTCATAAGTTCGCTCGAGACAATAAATCAATAAATCATGGAGGGATGCAGACTCATTTAATTTATTTTGATGCAATACACAGCTTTCGGACGACAATAATGTAAGGAATACAGAACGGGAATGCCAACAGTTGAAAACCCTGAATGAGACGCAAGGAATCACCAATCACAGTGATAAACCCGAAGTTAGTTTGATAGGTGAGGGCACGTGAAAAACATCCGAGGAAAAAAAAACATCAATGAAAGCGGTTTATCTGGAAGACTTGGATTTCCCCGGAAATCATGAATCATGGGTTAAGTTGGAGGTGCCCAGACGCGTCACCCGGATTCGCACCCGGGTCCTCCCGTCAGGAGCCCCGCACAATCCCGTCAATCTATGACGTCACTCCCTCGGAGAAATGCCAGACGGGAAATCAGAGAAACCTAAATGGTTTACGCGAACGGCACACAACTCTAACCGCAGAAACTTGTTCGGGAACCTTCCCGACACTTAAAAAATACCCTTTTCTTGGCTTGAATAACCAATATAAATCGCTGATTTTTTAAATAGCATACGGAATTGGAGTTTGAGAACCAGTTTGATGGAAAAATTACAAATTTAATAAATAAAAATTTTCCCCCTCACAGTGGTAATAAAACTCACACCGCTAGGGTAAACATGAGGGTTTTCATTCAGAGGTGTCACCAGGATCCGAACTCGGCATCGTCCGGTCAACAAACCAAGGCTTTACCAAACTACTACGCCCCTCCAAATACATGCAACAGTAGGTGGCTGAGGAAAGACGTGAAGAAACATGAAGATGATAAGCGAGTGAAGGCCTGAAGCGAATCAATCATCGGGTACTGACATTATAAAAGGTTTGTATAAAAAGTATCGGTAAAAAGCTTTTTTCCTCACTTGTGCGTTAAGAGCTGAATTCAGACCATCTGCTAAGTGTGCGCATAATCGCAGATCGTATAGTGACATTGGCATTGATAAGATGACAGTGCACACACCATTATCACTGGAAATTTGACGATGTGAAAGATCTGCGCTAAACTCGCCCCGATTGTCTCCGGACGAACGACCAAGAGCAGAGTCGAGTGCCTACTTGCGAAGACCTGCAACGACATCGTGACGATTCCCCAACCCCCTTACAGTCTCACTGACTTGGCACTAGCAGAATATTTCCTATTCCTATAAAAGTGAAATCCTCCCTCCCTCAAAGGACATCACCTCCATGGGACCCTAAGTGTCGTCATCAAAGAAGCTTACACGCTTGTACCCCTAAGGACCTTCCGCCTACCAGGGAGCCTTAGAGTCATGGAAAAGCCGCTAGAAAAAAATGAGTTGACTCTCAAGGGATATAATTCGAAAAATTTTGGGGAATTACAGCAATATCTGAAATGAATCTATTTTTCCGATACTTTTTATACGAACCACGTATGGTGGCGTAGATGAGTGTTAGCCATTGACGTAGAAAGAGAGCAATGGATGAAAATTACTTCAAAATGACAGCTTTTCCGTATATTCATCAGGCAGGGAAAATGTCGAAGAGTACCCGACAAAGGATACCTTGCGATTCCTTTCGCGGTCCTCTCTTGTTAATCAGCATGGTTTTGTCACTGGCGAAATATGGAATTGGGGCTGCTGGTAAAAAAAATCAGACCGCTCGAGAACAGGTAATATTTGGAAGAAGAATTGTCATGGAAACATTGAGTGGGCGGATGCGGAATATTTTGACCACATCGAGCGAAGTGTTGACCCCATTCTGGAGGTCTCCCTCGGATTCAAGCTGCTAGGTACGTATTTGAAAATGGGTGGACAGCTTGAATGGCCAACCCCAACGGAGAGAACCATTTCCATTGAACCCGACGGCAATGTTTAATTACTACAAAAGTAAAAATGCAATACACAGGAAAACAGATTAAAAGTAATTCACAAATGAATGAAACACTATTTCGAAGTTTTCACCTACCCAGAAAACATTGCGATAGCTAGATTCGCAAGAAATATCGGGCGTTAGATGAACAATGCTTTGATAATCATTCTCGTCAAGGGAAAAGTGTTTTTGAATTCTAGAAATGAACCAGCAAAGACATAAATATATCATCTTTAAAATAATTAATTTATCTAAAATGATAATACTGCTTGAAAGACTAGAAGTGGGATTGAAGCTTCTTGTTAATATTAAATGTTAGGATTCTAGTTATTCCATGATAAAGATGTGTAAATGTAACTTACCCAAATATTTATCCATAAGTAATTTGTCTCCGGCGTAACTCTATGAAACTTACCCAACTTATTGAAATGAAACAAGCAACTTTGTCATTTAATGGGGTGTGGAATCACAAAATTACTTATTTCATTTCAATATCAATAAGTTAACAGGCTACTTGCATAATTTGATAAAGAACTATACCTAAACTCGTCGAAGTAGGCCTGGTAGATCAGGTAGAATAGTAGGCCTTATAAACAATATAATAGTAGGTAAAGAGTAGAATATTGTTGACATGCATAGGTCTCCTCCTCCAATGGCACTCGAAGTAATTTCTCAACCCTAACAACATCTGCCCTTTGCATCGCTCATTGGGTGAAGTCTCAACGCTCATATTATCTGGTCATAATACCTGCAACCCATTTTATATCATATGCTGTAAAATTTGTGTAGCTTATATTTTAGATTTCTCAGTTTTAGTTTATTTTTAGAGTATGTGTGGCCATGATAATGTAAATTGTAACCCTCAGGAACGTAGAGGGTGTTCACGGGGACCACTCACCATTTTCGGCCTGAAATATATTCCTACTAGTCAGAGGCGAATGAGACTAATTGTTTTTAGACTGTTTATTTGTTTTGGAAATAAAAACAATTAGTTCTACATACATGAGTGATTGATGTCGAAAAATTTTAATAGCTTTACCCTTTCCTTTGGACAGACCTATGAATATTATTAAAATAGCTACAAAAACAGATAAATTGTAGTTGCCAACTGCAGAGGCAGAATACAAAAGCCAGTGAGCGGTCGTTCCCTTCCCATCGCTTGAATTTCCCTAAGCTATGGTACTTGCACCCCCTGCCACGCACAACTTTTGTGGATCGCGGGGTATTTACTTAGATGTAGATGAAGCAAGAGGAATACACCCTGTTAGAAACGTTAAATGTCTAATAGAAAGCCTTTCCAATACGACACAGCGTGACCATATTTTGGGAGTGATTGAAATAGCGGATATTGAAACAAGTGCGATTCGATATAAATACAAATGATTCTGTAGCGATTCAATCCTACGAAATGTATTTCCCGTTACGGTGCAGAGCAAGATTTCAGAGAATTATTTGCGCATGTGGGTGAGACCTTCAAGTTGCTTGCCATTGAAGCCGGAACATCATCTATTGATGTGCAGATTTTAAAAAGACCAATCAATCCCGGATTTGTCTCATAGAACACCAAGAAACAAATATTTACTTCAGCCTACCACTGAGGACATTTTCAGAGAGAAATTCTTGACCTGAATGGAGTCTGACACCAGATAAAATTCATGATGGTATATCATATGATGGTACAACCATAAACACAGAAATGAACACTAAGGTCGGTTTGATAAATGATGATAGAGTTCACTCAGTCCGACGGCGTGTGAAATTTACACAGAAGGGTGTTAAGGAGGGTCACCTCCTTTCCCTGTGCCAATAATGGTTTTCCAGGAAGATCTGGTACCCAAAAAATCGCTTGGGTAGGGTTGAGGGTACCCAAAGAGGCTTGCCCGGGAATCGAACTCGGGCCCTCCGGTCAGTAGTCAAACGCTTCACCCCTGGACTATCCCGACCTACGGTATATGGGAAGATATTTACGGTGGATTCAGTGATGAACAGAAGAAAGCAACTTTTGGACTCATTTAAATATTCAAAGAATAATGACTTAGGGGCAGTGTCAGCAGATGGTAAACTATCTAAACATTTCGGTTTCCATCAAAAGGAAACGGCGAGTTCAAAAGGAATACTCCTTGAATGTCTGAAAATATCAAGAACCTGAAGATGAACAGATAAAAAGATATTTCTACCGCTCATCGATTTTTAATAAATGAACTAAGGGATCGTTTGATAACTACAAGGGTACTATTGAGGAATTCACATTAATTTTTCCGATCAGGAAAAGTAAAAACAGCGGATTAACTATTTTCCGAAATTTCGCTCAGTTACTTCGCAAGAGGGAGGGCGAGTTGAAGGGCAGTGTCTGAACTAAATATATGCAAAACCTGTAAGTCAACTGATACCCCGAAGGAACGCAATTTAACATTTCATCTTTTCTTTCCCATTTAATTTCTATAATTTCAGGAATGAAATGACCGATGGATTCAAAATAATTCAGATCCAATGCAAATGTTAAACCAATTTTTCCCACGAAGCCGTGGATTAGTAAGCATTTATCTCCTAGGCTTCCGCGTAAGTGGGCTTAATAGCGCGATGACCAGCCATGAATTCCTCGGATCTATGTCCACATTGATGATAAAATACCGCCTAATGATTTGAGGGAGTCCATAAATTACGAATTGCCAGTTTCATTTTGTTTAGCCCTGCTCTGTGAGGATCCTTCAGATACGAATGCCTCTCCTCCCTCATCTCACGGCATTATCGGCGATATTATTTATATGTATAGTCCTATTTCGAACGGGCATCTTAAAAATCAAACGCTTTCACTTTTGACAAAAGCGTTTTTTTTTTATATGATCACCGATCATCTCCATTAAATGTTCGCACACAAAATATCCACCACCGGAAAAAATATCTTGCTCCTTTTTCATATCATTAGTATCAGAACAAAAAACGTGAAATGAGAAAACACATCGAAACCCTTTTAACCGGTCGATAAATACTAAAATAATTCTGAAGAATTTCACAAGCGCGCATTTTCACCATGGAATCTTAGCTTATAAAGGATAACTAAAACTATTAGCAAATAATGGATGAAATGAGGCGTAATAACAATGAATGATAAACAATGCGTATGATTAATACTGACCCCCACTCAATCAGTAGGGATACGCGGCGAAATGGCACCATCCTCCCACCATAAGCTTATTTATAAACTTTTTTAAACTAAACTAAATTATAAACTTATTTAAGGACAGCCACCATTGACTTGGGTTGATATTAAACTCAACTACTCATATTAAAGAGGTAATTCCAAATCATGCATTAGTGATTGATCAGAAAATACCACCAGCGGACATGACCTTTCGTAAACCTTCATACGTGCAAGAGTGACATGTGGCAAGAGTACACCTTCATTGTATTTAATACGTTGTCGCTAATGATTTTATTCGGCCGACTTCTCTGTTCGATAGAACTACTGTCGCTGTGAAAATATGTCCACTTATAAGAGCAGTAAGAAGGCTGTTCAGAAAGTAACCTCCGTAATGCTATAAAAAATACACTGGAATAGACACAGGAAATTTATTATTTCCATCTCATATCTACATATGTCCACTATTTTTATAAATTTTCGCAAACATATTTAAATAAACATTTGTCATATCTCTGAAATAGTTTATGAATTCCTTCAGCATAAAATCCTGCCACCGGAGATCGGAGCCAATCGATGACACGGCATTACTTGAAGTTCCTCGTCAAGACGTGGACAAAACCTTAACTTTCCAACCGTTTTTCCATACAACAGAGTCGTGGAAAACTTTCTAATTATTTCAGATATCGTAAAACGCCGGTTTTCGCGAACTTTTTCATCAATTATCAGGTGCAGTTCATCGTTCACCACAGACGGGGGTGGCCACTTCCGTCATCAACATCAACATGGACATTTGTCCGTTCAGTTTTAAACGAAAGACAACACTGACATACTCAACTCTCATTGCCACTCATCACATTGTGCAGAGTACAAATTTTCCAAGGATGAATTTCGGCAGCTTTGATGTTTTTTTTTCAGTAAAAACCTTATCACTGAACCAACTTCACATTTTGCAAGAATTTCAGTTGTATTGTTCATTTTGACTCGCTATTGTACAAACAAACGACAAGCGGCACGCCCTTTCGACCACTGCAGCTCGAGGCGTGTAGTGACCAACTGTGTGTGTTTCAATACGGCGACCATTCGGCTCCCTCTTCCACTTCCACTAATCCTCACGCTACACGGAAACGGAAGTTATTTTATGGACAGCCGTCGTACATGATGTGAATGGAAGCAAGGCAACCCCAGCTTTTCCGTTCAAATAATTTCCTCTTTTACTCGTAGTACCCTTGAAGTAGAGCACCTGGTAATCACGTGATTCACATAGGAAAACATTTGATTACAATTACATCAAGCATCCACCCCTGGTGGCGACCCAAAGCTCTCGTCTGCAGGTTGACGGATCATTGCCCGCTAAGAAGGTGTGCTTTCCTTAACCGCCTAGCGCTTGGGTGTTTGCCGTCGCTGTTATTTTTTTATGAAAAAATGCCAATTATACAGGCCAAAACCCAGCTTGATTTTGAATGAGCTAACCACTGCAAACAAAGGTCGAGGGAACTCAGATAAGATCAAGCAAAAAATACGGCGTGTGGCATTCAAAAATTGTAATAGAAAGTCAATTAGGCGGACTCAGTTCCTTATTTACTGCATGTGGTTTCTCAGAAAGATGTTGAAGACCCGAAAAGTAAAACATATTGTGTGATCCGAAGCTGTGAACAGCATCGCCCAATCAAAGCCGGGCCGTGGGGTCTTCAGCACCCCCTAGACTAACCCGTCCCTCGCGGCATAGCGTTGAATAAGCAAGCAAGGGAACGCCGCCCCTGGTGCACCCATCGACCCGGGCTTTCCTTCAGTGTGGCTGAGAGCGGTGTGGGCATACACTAACACACTAGCGGTGGAGGGGGCGAAGCACCTGCACCTATCACCTATCCGATAGAGATGCGAAACCCTAGAAAATCACGAGACTTGCATTTCAGTCGGTGCGCATCCACGGCGTGCGGATTAATGTCTCGCAGTAACGGATGGATGTCTCTCTACTCAAAAATGTGCATAAAAAATTAGACCATCGCAGCGACCACAAAATGCATCATGTTCTGGAACGCTTTACTCAGCCAGCCTGGAAAAGGAATACGGTCATTTCTTAGCGAATATAAAACCAATTCGATACGCACGGAATGAAACGACATAATCGGAACGAAAGTCGTGCGGTTATGAATAAATGTGAAGGCTAAGACAAAACAATAATGTTTGATGAATTGGAGCATACTCCCTGAACTTAGAACTGTTCACGTAATGAGGCAATGTTTTAGAAGGCGAGAAAAAAATAAATGAGATAAAAAAATTACGTTAGGCAAAGAAGCATTTAGGGGGAGGTTGCAATTGATGACGGGCGTCGTGAGTGAGGAAAGTTAAGAAAAGACTAGAGGAAACTTTCTAGTTGGAGGCAGTTTTACATGGCTCTAAAACTTCGTCGTCGAAGCAGAATTGATTGATTTTGAAATAAAGAGGGTGGAGAAGAATGGAAACATTAAAATAGATAGAAAGGAAAACAAATGAAGACGTGCTACTATGCATTGTAGAACGAAGGAGAGGATTGTTGGGAGAAAACGGAAGGGTTTGAAGAAAATTGAATGTAGGAGACACTTGAACGCAATGGAATTCTGGAGACGGATCATAAAGAAGAAAAATAGATGGGTAAGCTTAGAGGGATCGAAGGAAAGGAAAGGAATAAGGATTTTAAATGAAATGAAATGAGGTGGAAGATAGGTGGTGCTAAAGAATTAAGTTGTAATAACACGGGTTTCAAGGGTAAATGGTGTTAAGTGGTGCTTCGCAGTACAGCAGGTGCTTAGTGTCTGGGTTCATCACGTTCCTAACCACACGGAATATTGCTTAATACGAGGCTCAACTATTCTTTCCAATCTCTCAGATTTTACATTTACAATGCCCTTCTTTCCCTTTTCAATTCCGGCTGCTTACGCTGGTTCCCTGCACCTAAATAACTATTTAATTCCCTCTTTAATGACTATCACTCTTAACAAACTTCCCACGTCACCCAACATTTTGTTTCCTTCCAAATCTTATTACTGTTAAAAATTAATCCAATATTTCAAAATATCGTCAAAATATGTGAACTAAGTTAAGCTTGCGATTCATATACGATCGTCTACTCTCAACGAGCCCTTGCTAAATGATTATTGGAACGTGCCGGAGACATCCGAATACGAGGGTTAAATGATTTTGAAATTTTTCCAAGTGCCTCCCTGCGATACCGTTTTGGGAAACAACTGATATGTGTCGCCATAAATTGAAAATTTGAGGATGGTTAATGGCGAAAAATTAAAAATATAACAGTTACCGGTTTCAAAAAGGTGAGTCAAAGAAATGACCCTGGCAGTTCTCAATCTACAGTCAGCAATATTAATATTAATGACAAACGTAAGCAATTTGCTTTTCCGCATGGATTTTTTATTACGACCTAGGTTTCGCTCGGTTTGTTTCAGGTCTTCAGGTCACCTGAAGATGCTACGCTGCTACGAAACCTAGCTCGTAATAAAAATACTCAATGTGGAAAAGCAGTGTCTCCTTTCATTATGAAGGATATCCACCATGTTTGGCCTGAAATTGTGCCATTTATTAATGATAATAATGCCATGAATAATGATAATAAATCAGCAAAAAAAGCCTTAACTTTTTTTTGCATTGTAATTTATTAATTTTACTGCGCCGGCACTCCCGGTGTGATTCCGTGCCATTTTCCGATTCGTGAGTGAATCAGTGATGCTATGACAAATACAAGTTTATTGCGTCGAAGTCAACGGAACTGGGAATAAACTGAAATGAAATATTTAAACTCAAGTAGATCTACAAAATGACTAACAGGGTGTTTGAAAAGGAATTTGGAAAAAATACATATTGTCTTCAAGGAGGGAAGCTGAAAGTCCTTAGCGTTATTGAATGCCTTTTCATAAGTAAACCGAAGTTGGTACGATTGGTGAGGGTAGAACTCAATTAATACTAAGCCCAACAGCGTGTGAAATTAACAAATTGGCTGAGTTTTATGAGAGGCCAGTCCCTTCCCCGTTTGGCTCATTTCCCTGGAAACGCTGGTTTCGGAAAAATTACACAGCTTGGATGGAGCTGAGGGTGCCCGGAGGCGTCACCCGGAATGGATTCCGGGCCCTCCGGTCAGTAGCTCAGCGCTCTACCCAATGAAAGCCTCTAAACATTTACACAAAAGTCACATTATTCTTTGACTAATCAAACATTCTAAACGGGAACAGAGAAGTGATCGAATATTGATTGAATAACTTTGATAATAATGCCCATCATTCAAACAAAATCGCGCTTAATCCCGCAGTGAATCGGATCGAAGCTATTCTCTCTGACAATTAGGAAAAGCGTACACCTCGTCATTTTTTAGAAAAGAAATGTGATTAACCATAACAATTGTTGGAAACAAATTTGGGCTTTTTGCGTTCCGGTGAACTCTCCGGACGGAGGCGTGCCTCGCAACCAGGGTCCTCAGAACGGATCTACCGGAGATACGACCTGCCCTCTCTCCGTCTCTGTCCACCCCAGGCAGAAAAATTCCATTCAGATAATACACGGCGTGCATAAAAAGTATCGGGAAAAGGTTTGGAAAAATATATTTATTACGGATATTGCTACAACATCTCAAAATTCATCAAAGTACATCCCTTGAGCGTCGTCACACTTTTCCAGCGGCTTTTCCACGAGTCGAGGGCTCCCTGGTAGGCGGATTCAAGAAGACCCTTGAGAGTACGCGGCGTACAAGCTTCTTTGACGGCACTTTGGGGCCCATTGGTGGTGTCCTTTGATGGACGATGGATTACACTTTTGGAAATAGGAAACAGACTACTGGTGCCAAGTCGGGACTCTATGAGGGTTGGAGAATCGTCGCGATGCCGCAGACACTCGACTCTACTCTTGGTCGTCCGTCCAAAGACCTTCGGGAGAACGAATTTAGAGCAGATTCCTCACATCGCCAATTCTTCAGTGATAATGGTGTGCTCTGTGACTATCTTATCAATACCAATATACAACCTGCGATCATGTGCACACTCAACTGATGGTCTTAATTCAACACTTCACGCACTTGTCCGGAACAAAGAGTTACCGATGATTTTTATGCAAACCTTGTAGGTCAGTTGCATGCGCGGTGAGCCATTTGAAACGCGGGCGTTGGTGCCATAAAGAGTGAGCGGGGAAATACACGCAGATAAGTGGCGTGGGAGGTAGTGGAAGTCCCGAGGGGGGCCGGGCATCCACTCCCTCCCTGCTCCACCGAGTACCGCGAGGGACGAACCTCGGGAACTCCCCCTTGTCGACCCTCTGGATCGTGACCGACTGTGCTCATGCGTCCGTTAACGCGCGACGTACAGATTGCATGGGTCGTACCCCTGGAAATGCCAAAATTGAGGCTAGATTTGATTCGGGTAAGGAAATCAGAAATTTGCTTGCAACTGCGAATGCTGCGTTTCTATTTCGCCAAACAGCAGGCTTACATGGTATTATGCATGCCGGTGAAATTAAGCTGCGCGGGAGAGCCCACCCGGCCACTAAGGACGGGCCGATGGAGCAGGGAGGGGTGATCGATTCAAGATAACTTCAGCCGTCGTAGATCACTTCATGATGGAAACGGGGCACGCGGCTTAAGTTTCGGGAAAAATGGACTATGTAATTATACATAATAATCGTCTGAATCGGATTGTAATATAGTTAGTAATTCGAGTCATCTGATTATAATTGGAAAGATCGATATCGTCTTGGCTGTGAGTGGAAAAACAATCTTAAAACCAATCAGTGACGGATATATGTATAAGTAAATGGATACAAAATAATATATACATATATATATATATATATATATATATATATATATATATATGTATTTTTTTAAGGTAATCTACCGGTTAAGGTAGGTTTTTGGATGGACATAATTACCAAACAAACATTTTATTACTCCTAACAAAATACAAAATCCATCATCCTACTCTATATCAGGCCCCTCTTCATCTCTGTGTACTTTCTTCCTCCCTTCATCCCGTCCAAACTCCCTATCCTGTTCCTTCCCTTTCCTCTTTTGCCCAACATTCTCCCCTCTATCACAGTCTTCAACATCCCCCTGCCTGTCAACACCCCCTTCATCCACTTTTCCTGCCTCCATAGGATTTCTCCCAACAAACCCCTCACTTCGCCCACCATACCAAGTACTTCCTCGTTTGTTTTCCTCTCTGTCCATTTCACCTTCTCCATTCTTCTCCACACCCACATTTCAAAAGCCTCCAGTCTACATCTATCCTCTTGCTTCAATGACCACGTTTACGCGCCGTACACAGCTACGCTCCATATCAAAGTTTTTACGAGTCTTTTCTTAACATCCTTACTCAGAGTCCCCGTCATCAACTCCATCCTCCTTGTGAAAGCCTCTTTGCCTAGCGAAATTCTTCTCCTTACGTTCCTACTACTTTGACCGTGTTGGTCCAAAACACATCCGAGATACGTAAACTGTTCTACCTGCTCTAGTTTTTGCCCTCCTATTTTAATGTTTAGCTTAAACTTTTTCTTTCTAGAAAATCGCATAACCTTTGTTTTATAAATATTGATTCTCATCCCATGTCTGTCGCACTGAATTTCCAATTCACTCAGCAATGCTTGCAGCCCCTTGGCTGACTGACAAACTAAAGCTTGGTCATCAGCAAACCTAACTGATTTTACGAATTGCCCGCCCAATTTCGTTCCTACCTCCAGTTCTTCCCATGCCTCTTTAATCATTTCCTCTGCATACAGGTTGAACAGCAACGGTGATAATTGCCAACCCTGCCTTACACCGCTTCCTAACACTACCCAACCGGACTCCCCGTTCCGCACTCGCACCCGTGCAGTCTGAGAGATGTACAGGTTGCGGATTAGGCTCCTGTCCCTCCAATATATTCCTATTTTCAGCAAGATACTAATTAGTTTTCCCAATTCACTCTATCAAACGCTTTTTCGAAATCTACGAAACAGGCAAATACCTCCTGGTTGTATTCTATATATCTCTCGATTAATAATATCATTACTGCAATGGCATCACACATGCATACCTCTCCCCTTCCTAAAGCCAAACTGGTCATCCCCTCTGTAATCATTTGCCCTACTCTCTATCCTTTGGTTGATGATCCAGGGAACAACTTTAGCTGCGTGGGATATCAAACTTATTGTCCGGTAGTCCTCACATGATGTAGCCTTTACCTTTTTCTGAATAGGAACTAAAACTGATCTCACAAAGTTGTCCAGCCAGATTCCTTCCTCATAGATACTACGAAATGTAAATATATATATGTCTTTATATAAATATACATATACATAGACACGCGCGCGCGCGCGCGCACACACACACACACACACACACACACACACACACACACACACACACACACACACACACACACACACACACACACACACACACACACACACACATATATATATATAGATATATAAAAAATTAGGCTTAGAAGTAGGCTTAGAAGCCATGAAACATTACCTCTCCCTACGATCCACACCACACACCCCATCCACAGATTTCCTCCTCGAATTAAGCCAAATCGTTCTTACCAAAAATGCTTTTCAATTCAATGACAAAATATATTTACAAATAAAAGGCACTGCAATGGGCACGCGTATGGCTCCTGCATACGCCAATCTTTTTATGGGTAAACTAGAACACGACTTTCTGCAACAACAAACCCTAAAACCACTTTTCTGGGCCCGCTATATCGATGATATTTTCCTCCTTTGGTCCCACGGACGCGAAACTTTATCCTCTTTCATTTCCTCTCTCAACTCCTCCTCCTCAGTATCATTCACTTCTTCTATATCCGACTCGAATATTACCTTCCTAGATATCGATATTCACCTCCAAAACAATACGTTTCACACTTCAGTCCACATTAAACCAACCAATAAGCAACAATATCTTCATTTCGACAGCTGCCATCCTCCTCACACAAAGCGCTCCATCCCATTCTCACTCTCTATCCGTGGCTTCCGTCTCTGCAATAACACCCCCTCCCAACAGAAATACTTGGACCAGCTGCATGAATCCCTCAGAATATGTGGGTACCCCGAAAAACTGCTAAACAGTAAAATCCTCAAACCGTCAACACAATACACTCCCCTCCCCAAACCAAACCGCCCAAAATGCCCTAATCTTATCACCACTTTCTTCCCCGGAACACACAAAATTAAACATCTAATCCGTGACCTCTTCCCAATTATCAATAACACTCAGTCCACATCACTTTTGTTCCCACACTGTCCCTCTGTTTCATTTAAACGCCCGTCGAACCTGCGAGACATCTTTAAGTCCACAAATCCAACTTCAAGCACCCCCGTCTCTCCCCCGCCCCTATCCGCACCATGCAACCGCCCACGCTGCAAATGCTGTCATCTTTTAAGACCCTCCCCCTCACTCAGTACCAACTCCCAACCACTCGCCACCTGTACCTCAAAAAATATTATATATCGCCTCTCCTGTAACTTCTGCCCTGCCTTCTACGTGGGCGAATGCACGACCGCACTTTCCCTCCGCATGAATAACCACCGATATTCCACCAAATCTCCCACCTTTCTTAATTACCCCATCCCTACTCACACCGCTTCCCACAACCAATCTTTTGACGACTGCTTCTCTGTTTCGGTTATTGAAATCCTTCCCAAATCTGCGAGTATAATAGAAGTGAGAACCCGCGAGATGGCGCATATCTGGGTGGCCCAATCATTCAAACCGCCCGGGCTGAACCAAGCCCACTGAATGCATCAATTGGCTGCCTACATATCCCCCCCACCCCCTTGTTCATTTCCTATTGGTCCCTTTACCTCTCCTTCCCCCACCTCTCCCCCGCACATCCTCTCCGCTCTTCCCCGAGAACGCCATTCTGAAGACGACAGCCGTGCTGTCGAAACGTAAAATAACAAATTGTGAGTGTCCTTTCTTTGTGTCTCTATATTCTAAAAATCTACATCTGTGTTTTTTATATATTTGTGTGTCGCCGAAGAGCGTTCCATTTCGAAGATATTTTATATATATATATATATATATATATATATATATATATATATATATATATATATTAATCGGCATGTCATTAGGTCAATACAGCGAAGGAACTATTTAGCTGGCTACTGACAACAGTCTCATCAAGAAGAACGAGACGTTTAGTCACTTGACAAAATATATTCAATTAGCTTCAACAAATCCAGAAAAATATAGCGACCAAGTATTAACTTTACTTTGGTACTTAACGATTTTTTCCGTCTATTTTATTTGGGAAGAGTAGTCTGGAAAATTTCTACTTGGGTTTGTAGTTAGCATTGATGCTGGTTTTTTGATCATTCAAATTTAACTCGTCCTATGCCTGTCTTTATTTGCCTCTTAAATCACTCTAAATCGGTGTGTCGCTCCATTAATGTTGGAAAAAAAACACTCCTTAGCAACAGAGTTGACATGCTAGCATTAGCATTGGACAGGGAATACTATCCGATAACTGCCAAATATGGAGTCGGGTCAACACGGCAACACGCTGCCCTTCATGTATTCCGATAAAGGTGTAACCAATAACTAGTATCGCACTGCACATGAGTCAGTTGCAATCACTGCCTCGAAGAGACTTTAGCAGCGTACGTTTAATTAACAACCGACACTCTGCACTATCAAAAACCACTCCACTCACACCCACACCTACTCTCCATCCGAGATCACCACGCATTCAGGTAAATAGATAGATTTTATAAGAGATGAAAATTAGACCTAATGGTCCGATTAAGCGCAAAACGGGAACTAAACGGATACTTAAACCTATTAAAAAAGCGCATTTTTACTTCTACTTATTCAAGTAATTTCCCGAACAACTACTCAGGAAACGCATTTACTACATCATCCACTAAATTCTCTGTACGCGATAAGGAGATCATCAATAGCAACCTGAACCCTCATATCACATCCAGACCAGAATTTAATAAGATAGCCGCTAAAATAAATAAACTCTATCCCTTTTTAATCCTTACTAAGTAAAGAAATATAAAAATTAATCGATTAACGCCCGACATAAAGACAACCCCTAAGGCGTTACTTGTTGGAAGTCTTTCATACGTCACTCTGCATTAATGAGCGAAGACTAACTTTGCAGATTCCACGAGAATGTTTACTTTGCAAAAACCATGGTTTCGTCGCAAGGCAACCTCATCAGAGGGGGTTGCGGCGATGTTAATCTTCCCACATTTACGCCTAAAGAAACACCCATCCGTGCGCCACAGACGACCACTAGACCAAGGCCGTGCACCTAATCCAACAAGGTGTGATGATCATAATGTCTGGGGCTTAGTGGTGTTACACTAACACACTGATTGACTGAATGTTTCAAGTGTTTGCGATAACCCATTGTATTAGTGTTTTTGTGATATTTTAGTACACAAATTGACAAAGATACATGTATTCGGAGCATTTTTGAAGACAAACCATGATATTTGTATCTCAAAATCTAAGGCTTGCTGTATTTACTGTGCATATAAAATTCTTTATATAGTTAATTAGTTTTCTTGGCAAAAGGGGAACTAAGATTCAAAGGAATCCCCAATTTACTGTGAAGTAAAATAAAAAGTGGACCCAGGAGAACATAGGTCAAATGGGCCAAAAAATTTAAAAAAATCCAACAATGCACAAAAACATATCGAACCAATCCTTCTTCCTGAGCACCATTTTGTGCTGCCCAGGCGACAGAGCACCGCGTCGCACCATTACAGCATCGTACTCCACCGTCGCACCCCTGCAACCATATTACTATTCAATTACGTATTATCTGCTGAGCCCTCATTATTTCTCCGTGACGCTGCCCTCCCCAATGCAATGGGAGCACACGTCCCCGCGGAGGGTGAAGGGTCCTCTCGAACAGCCGTTGACCGCGTCCCCCGCGGCGGCGCGAGAGGGGTCATTAGGGCAGCGGCGGCCTACTCTCGCGGATGGATGCATGGAATGTGCTCGAACGCCCCCTTCCCCTCCATCCGGAGACGTCCCCGTAGTGACGCAAGGTCTACGTCACATTGGGGAGGGAGTGAGGTCAATAGGGGGCGGGGGAGAGAGGGAGGGTATGGGAGTGGGGAGGCCGTCCGCCGGGGTCACCGCGGGGGGAGGGAATGAGCCTCCACGGTGCTGGAGTGGGGAAAAGGGTGGGGATACGGTGAGGGATAGGGATAGGGCTGGGGGTCAGGGTAAAGGAAGGGTACCGGGGATAGGGTTGAGAGTGACGGAAAAGGGTGTGTATGAGTTGGCGGCCCAGGAATAGGGTGGGGAGATCAGGGACAGGAAGGAATGGTTAGAATTATGGGGTAAGGGATGGGGATACGGGTGGAGGGGGTCAGCAATACATAATTTGTATTAGAAGTATCGGGAAAAGATTCGTAAAGAAAATAGATTTATTTCAGACATTGCTCGTACAATGCCTCAAACTTCTCCAAAGTACATCACTTGAGCGAGTGGTGGTGTCCTTTGATGGATGGTGGGTTTCAATTTCCAGAATATGAAATAGTGTGCTGGTGCCAAGTCAGGATTGTAAGGGAGTTGGGGAATCGTCGGGATGCCTAGGCAGAAGGTCTTCGCAAGCAGACACTCGACTCTGCTCTTTGTCGTCCGTCCGTTAGACCCTCGGGAGGACGAGTTTGATGCAGATCTTTCGCATTGCCAAATTGTCAGTGATAATGGTGTGCACTGTCATCTTATCAATGGGAATATACGATCTGCGACCTTGTGAACACTTATACCGACGGTCTGAATTAAGCACCTGACGCACACGTTTAGAAAAAATGTTACCTATACTTTTTATACTCGTAAGTTTTAGTAAGGAGAGAGATATCAGAGATGTGTTGAATAGAAGGGGCCCAGAGTTGGAATGGGTGAGCAGAGGGACAGTGGTGGTACAAGGGCCGAGGGAGAAGGGTTGGCGGGGGAGGGAGGTAGGTAGGTAGGGGCAAAGCGTCGATGTGCCGACCGTCGATGGGCCACGGTGCCGAAGAGTCAAGGGCTCACAATCCCGACTGAAAGCACCGATGGCGATCAACTGGTTAAGGTAGCGCTTTGAAATGCATGGCAGGGATATTGCGACCATATTTAAGGGCCCAACATTAAAATTTCAAAACGTCGCATGAATTAGTTATGAAAACGCCTCACTCTGTCTCGCTTATCCAACATTCCCACTCTACATGCGAGGGCTGTCCAAAAAGTGACGTACGTTTCATTGCAGTGTAAGAACTAGTGGAAGAGGGCGCCGAATGGTCGCTGTATTCACCCGAACAGTAGGTCAGCACGCCTCGAGCTGCAATGGTTGGAAGGTCTCTCCCCTTGTCGTTTGTTTTTACGACAGCGTGTCAAAATGAACAATACCATTGAAATAACGCCAAATATGAAGTCCGTTCAGTGATAAAGTTTTTACTGATAAAAAAAAACTTCAAAGCTGCTTCGACATTCATCATTTGGAAATTCTTGCTCTGTACGGACCAAATGTAATGAATGATAAGAGTTGAGTATGTCATTGTTGTCTTTCGTTTAAGAGTGAACGGGCAAATGTCCATAATGATAATGACAGAAGTGGCCGCCCCCGTCTGTCGTGAACAATGAACTGAACCTGAAAATTTACAAAAAAATCGGGAAAAACCGGAGTTTTACGATATCTGAAATCTTTAGAAAGTATTTCAGAGATTTACACGACTCTGTTGCATGAAAATACGACTGAAAAGTTAAGCTGCAAAACATGTTTTGTGTTCGTCTGGACGAGGAACTTCAATGGATGTCGTCATCGGTTGGCTGCGATCTCAGGAAGGCGGCAGAATATTATGCTGAAGGAATTTGAAAACAAGTTCAGAGATATGACAAATGATTAAATCTGTTTGGCGAAACTTTATAAAATAGTAGAGATGTGAAGTTTTGAGATGAAAATAATGAATTCTCTCCGTCTATTCCAGTGCATTTTTTGATAGCATAACGGAGGTTACTTTCTGGACAGCCCTCGCATATCACAGTCCTCAACAGCCCATCACCCAATTCCCTGCATCCACCCTTCCTGCCTTCTCTCATTTCTCCCAACAATCCTCTCCCTTCCCCTCTTACCATACCAATATATCTTCGTTTGGAGGGTCGCAGTAATATTGATCAAATATTAGCAATATTGGATGACAAGGTTTTTTATATTATATGTTTTTACAGCAAAGGTCACCGACGCTAAAATACCGCCATTAGAAATGCAAGATCACACTTGGGGTCTTAATCGAATCACAGACAGTAGGTCAAAAAAGTACCGTATTCAAAATAACACCAATACAATTTTGAATACATCAGTAGGAACCAATTATTTAAGAACTTTTACACTCTAAAATTTTTCAAACTTTCTCATAAATTCTTCATATTTTTATATTTTCATTTTCGCCGAAATAGTACTGACTACTGAATCCACAAATTTTACCCTCAATCGTATTCAGAGGCAACGCGTCCTTGACATCGCAGCGCGTGTTTCAAAATGAATACTGGTGTTTCTTTTCCTGATTCACTAGAACTCATGGGGCTCTTTCCTCAATTGGAAGAAGTTGAGCCAAATAAGTGTATTTGGCAGCAAGATGGTGCGTCGCCTCACTGGCGTAACTCAGTGCGCGATTGGTTAAATGACATTGTAACTTACCCCTGGATTGGCCGCTAGGGGTCGGATGACAGAGGTTGGTTCGCATGGCCTTCACGTTCACCCCTATCTCTCATGCCACGCGATTTTCACCTTTTGTTGCTCATTTAGGATAATAAGTGTATGTGCCTCCGCTATCAGCTCTCCTACCCGACTTAAGAAGAAGCAGGATTGAAGCAGTTGGTTACACCTGATTGCACACTGATCAAGATTTGGAAAGAACTCGACTTATCGACTCGATGTGTGCCGTGTGAGAAATGGTGCTCACATTGAACAATTGCAGAAAAAACTGTTTGAGTTGCTCTTTCATTCAATGCGTAATTTATAATTGCAAGTTAAATTTAATAAAGACTACAAAGTCTCAACACCCCGATATTTATTTTAAAACACCAGGTACTATATTTTCTGATATTTCCAAATGAAGGAAACGGATTATATTAATAATCTAGTATCGAAGCGACCTTACTGAAACTGAATCTCATTACCAGCAATATTTGTTGGCCTAATGAAAGCAGTACTTGGAAGTTTACGTTGCTCCTTGAGACGCTGGAAAGAGAGAGAGAGAGAGGGCCTGTCCGACGCTCCCATTTTGAAACATTCTCGACTCCACCGCAGTCCGCATCCGATGGAGTGGACGGGGAGGAGGAAGAGAAAGCAGGGGACGAAGCAAACGAAATAGCGGGAGAAGGCGACGGCCCGGAGAGCGGAGCTTTGGCGGAAGGCGGGGTGTGGCGTTTCCTCAACGGTTCGGAAGTGGGGGTGGGGGCGTGGTGCGTGTTGGAGGGACAAGGGGCAACCACTAACTCTCCTCCCGGGGAGGGTGGGGGGGAGGTCGGACAAGACGGGAGTCATCTGGACGGAGTTGGGAACAAGTTGAGCGGAGAGGTTCCATTGTGCACGAATTGGAGTTACGACGTCAGGTGATGTCAGATGACGACTAAAAGAGGCAACGTACCGCGAAAAAAAGAAACGATGGAAGGCAGGGGAATCATAGAGATGCACCACGCGTGGGGGTAAATGATGTGGATACGTTGAACCATCTCGCATCCCTCCTAGCAAGGTACTCGGATTTGCATTCGGATTTGTTGAGGGGACGCGTTCCAGTATAAACGAGGGCTGGCTTTGAGAAAGGCAAGTCCGCGGATTCATACAGGGAGGCGTTCCCTGTAGAGGCAAGGATTTGCAGATATTTGATAGCTACTCTCGAACGATTATAGCACTGCAACAGTTAGGAATTAGCTTCAGCTCCGACTAGCTACACCTACGAAAGAGCCTTTCATGGGGAGCAGGTATCAGGACAATGTGCGGATCCGTTTTAAAGAAACTCGACTTCATTAAACGGGTGGTGGGGAAATGTAATGAGAAAGTTAAAAAGAGGCATTATTTTGCTCTAGTTAGACCTCATTTGAAATATGCCGCAAATATTTGGGATACTTGGGAGAAAATTTGGCAAAAAGAATTAGATCAAGTCCAGAGAAAATCCGCGTCAAAAATTTTTATGATAAGAACACAAGTGTGACAGGTCTTTTAGGGGATTTAGGCTGGGAACCACTTGAAGTGCGGAGAGAACAAGCGAGGCTTAGACTTATAGAAAGGTTCAGAACAAACGAGTTTAAGGATGACACTAAAGGCATTATAATGGCCCCACATTACTACTTAGGTAAATCAGACCATAAAGATAAAATAAGGGAGATAGATTCCAAGACAGATCGGTACAAATACTCATTCTTTCCCCGGACAATCAGAAATCATAAAAGTAAGAAACCAAAGTCATTTTAGAAACATTGAAAACATTTAATCGACAAATCGGAACAAAATGAAACATTACAAGGATATCAGGGGTATACTTGTAGGTGCATGCGTATGTTAGTTGGTGGTTTGTGTGTTTGCATGTGTGTGTGGGGTGTAAGGGTTTTTGCATGAACGCATGCCATGTGTTCTTTGTGGATTGTATACATTTTTAGCTTTTGTATGCAGTTTTTTCTCTTAATTACGGGTGGTGCCCTAACACCTTCCGCCACACGCTCTTGCTGAGGCTTGCGGGGTATTAATTAGATGTAGATGAAGAGCCTGAAGATATTCACTAAGCTCGTGGGTGTTGTTGCCAAAACCCTTTCTTCCCGCATGACCGTATTTGAATGCCATTAAGTAGTGTAGTCCTCTTAACAGTATTGCTTGATCTGCTCTGTTCACATTTAAGTTCTCTTCCAACCCTCGACCCTCCCGCTACCTGCAGCGTTTGGGTCACATTCCTGCCTTTGTCCTGGGGAGGAGAGCTTTTTATGTTGCATGTTCAGGTGGTAGTCGAATTTCGCCTTTTTGCTTTTCATATACTGGCTTGCGCGTTGTTGGATGGCTTTCGTGCTGCATCTTGGGGTGCAATTGTTAGTTGGTTTTTGCAATATGTGTTTGCATGAGTGTTGGATGAAGGGATTTTTGCATGAGTGTGTGCGCCGCTGAGGGTGTAGTTTTGCATGCATGTGTTGATTTTGCATGTGATATTGTTCCTTGTTACGGGTGGTGACCTAACAACCCCCGCAACACGACCTTGCGATGGCTTGCTGGGCATTATGCAGATGCAGATACAGACATCATATTGGGATTCGCTTACACCAGATGACCATCTAATGTTCCAAGCTCTGGCTACGGCCGCCCAATCACTAAAAATCACCAAGGAAGATGGCATTTAAAATATTAATAAGTAATTCAGAGTGAAATGAGTTTTTTTTACCACTATACGGGTAATATTTCGGCTTATTTAGTTTGATATCAATCACTTCATTGCAAACAGTGAAGCGAATCGGACTTTGAAGTCGAATGGGAATACTGCATTCCGTTCAAACGAACAATTGTAAGACAATAAACATGCTCATATACATATAAGAAGTGTCAAATATGTTTACAATGCATTATTTTTATAACTTCATTTTATTTGCTATCACTTCATTTACTGGCAAATGGCGATAGCGATTACTCATACAGAGTAATCAGCGTGAGCAAGTCTATTAGTAATGCCGTAAGAGGTCAAACTTTAAAAAATATCAACTGATGCCCCAATACTCCTAAGGTTTTCCAGAAAACATTCTTGCACCAAGAGATGATAAAGGATTAATATTGCTTCACGAAAAAATTTTAGGTTAAAGGAATCATCAGAAATTGACTTGAACACAAAAGCCAGTCGGAGATAGATACCATGCAATTAATTATTTTGAGCTGGCGATAAATTAGTGTACAGGGTCGCACCCAAAAGTGGTAGGACTGATTTTCTCTGGCGCAAACGGAGCGGTGGAGGGGGTCTGCCTGGCAGGGTAAGGTGGAGGGGGCTCTTAGCAACAGACCGACACCAACCTCAGTCGGGCTGTCGTTGAGTGAGGACACCGTTTTTAGTGAAGCAAGTTTTTTGTCCGCGTCGAAAAACAAAATGAATCTGAATTTAGAGCAACGTTATTCCGTGAAGTTTAGTGCGAAACTCGGGAAGACGGCAACTGAGACCCTCGATATGATCAAGCAGGCTTATGGGGACAATCCCTTAAGCCGTTCCACAGTATTTGAGTGGCACAAGTTGTTTAAAGAGGGTAGGGAGCTCGTTGAAGACGACCATCGCTCCGGACGGTCGTCGACGGAAAGAACCGACACGAATGTGGACAGAGTGAGGACACTGCTGAACACAGACCGACGCTTAACCAGTGAAGATATTGCAGACCAGTTGGGTCTGTCTGCATCCAACGTCCAACGCATTGTTTCACAGGATTTGGCCATGCGCAAGGTGTGCGCCAAGATGGTGCCGAAAATTCTGCCATGGCGCGCTCGGCGTCAGGCAGCTCCTGGCCAAATACGGCGTGTGCCACGTTGCCGCACCCGCCCTATTCTCCCGATCTGGCACCACCGGACTTCTTCTTCCCCCTGATGAAAAGACAGCTCAAGGGACGACGTTTTGACTCGATAAAGGCCGTTCAAGAGGCTTCGACGAGGGTCATCAACGGCATCCCCAAAGAAAATTTCCAGCGGGCGTACGGGGAATGGGAGCAACGTTATACTAAGTGTGTAGCAGCTCAAGGAGCATACTTTGAAGATTATTGAGTCGATGTAAGTATATCGTCAATAAAATTCTTGTAAAAAAATCAGTCCTACCACTTTTGGGTGCGGCCCTGTATAATTCGCCAGAGCTGAAATCGAAGCTTTCATGAATATATCCTTCTCTCTCTCTCCATTGATCATCAGAAATCAATTACTTAGACTAAAGGATAATCTGGAATGGAATTTCAGCTTGCGCTCGTGTTATTCTTGCGGAAATATATATCAATGCATTTTAGCGCCCTGTTTGTCTGCACACTGCTTCTATCTCCTGGCGATCAACGGCATGGTTGCTGTTTAAGCGCTCCGAAAGGTCACTAGCTGGTTTAGAACAGTGAGAACTAACTTAATTACTACTGCGCCGATGGCATTCTGTTTAATGTGCCAATACTAACCGACAGAGAGCCGTAATCATTAGTAGGGAATGCTGCACGTAGCAAGAATGACAAGGACTTGTGATCTCATATATCTTATCCTTCATTACCTATTAAAGCCAAAGCATATCATAAAAAAAGCCAAAGATACGAGGAATGTCCAAATACGCAAACTGAGGCCATAAAAACTTTATTATTTTGCAAAATTTAGTCTACAACGATTTTCTCCCCTTCGAAGTACTCTCCATTCGTTGCTATGCACTTATTCCATCTTCTCTATTCAACTGTTTAAAAAGCACCCTTGGAATTCTTCGGCACCTAGGCTTTTTAGTTTTCTCGTCGTTTTTTGCTTTATTGTGTCCACATCTTCCCAGTGATGTCCCCTCATCACATTTTGCATTCTGGGAATAGGGAAAAGGTCGCACGGGGCGAGATCTGGCGAATATGGAAGATGATCAAGGATGGTGATTCGATTTATTGTCATAAAATAGTGGACCATAACTGATCATCCCCTAAGTAATCATTTGCCTCCTCAGGCAACCTGTTATTGATGATCCCACGGACCACCTTAACTACGTGGGAAATCAAACTTATTATTTTTACAAACTCGTATGATTGTAAGCAAAGATTGCATGAGATTAGTCCATGGAAAAATACCGATTACATCGATTCCTGGACAATTGGAACGCGGAATGCGAGAGGTGTGGGTGGAATGGGACCTGGAGTTTTGTGAATGAAATGTTTACGAGACGAATGGGTGGGTATTTGGAACAAAGGGCGAGAGAAAGGATGCTGCGGTGATTGATGGGAGTGCAAGGCTTGGAATGGAATGGGCTCGTGGCGATTGCCGTGGGCGATTCAGGCACGAGGGGGAAGTGGGAGGGGTCCGGACAAATATCGATGAGAGGGACTCGTGGGGATGGGATGGTATCCTAGTGCGATGTGTGTTGGAGAGGTTTCCTTCATGAGGGACCCACGCGAAGATTGGTGCTTGATCAACACCAGCCGCAATGTTCTCTGACTCCTTTGGAAGGAAGATTGAATCAAGTCTACCTGGGAATAAATAATAAGCGCCTTTGATGGACGACGGTAGCTACGAGGGCGTATTGAAATGTAAGGTCGCCTATTTGTTTTCATGGAAAATCAAATTTATTCTCTACTTTGCACACATTGTGGGAAAGATTGAACACTTAGCTACTTTTCTACATAGTCACCTTGACAATAAATCACTTTTTGCATCCTTTAATTCAGGTTATTAATACCGGCGTCGTACCTTTCTCCAGCCGCGTCGCGAAGCCAACTGACGACTGCTTCTTTCACTTCCTCGTTTGATTTTTGGATTCGATTGTGACTGGAGACGAAACATGGGCACATCATTTCATCCCGGAAACGAAGGAGCAGTCGAAACAATGGCGTCACCCTGACCTCATCGAAGCCCAAAAAGTTCAAAACAGAGAAGTCAGCGGGAAAGGTTATGGCTACTGTTTTGTGGGACAGGAAGATGGTAGTTCTGTTGGTAGATTTCAGGCCGAAAGGAACAACAATCAACTAAGAAAGCTAGTGCGAGGTTCTAAAGAAACTTCGACGTGAGCCATCCAAAACAAAAGAATGGGTAGGCTCACCAAAGGAGTGTGTTTGCCTCATGGCAATTCACTTCAACATGTTTCACATCAAACGACCACCCTACTCAATGCATTCGGCTGGGATATCATGGGCCACTCTCCTTACAATCTCGGAGCTTGCCCCCAGCGACTAACACTTGTTTACCGCTCTCAAAAAACAGCTTGGAGGACATAAATTCAAGTCAGACGAGGAAGTGCAAGAAACAGTCGTCAGTTGGCTTCGCGACGCGGTGGGAGAAAGGTACGACGCCGGCATTAAAAAGCTGCTTACAAGGATGGAAAAAGTGATTGGTAGTCATGGAGACTACGTAGAAATATAGCTACGTGCTCAAACTTTCCAACAATTTAGACAAAGTTGAGAATAAATTTGATTTTCGGTGAAAAAAAATAGGAGACCTTACTTTTCAATATGCCCTCGAATTAGGCAAATGCAGAAAAGGATGTAATCCATAAAAGGGGAAATGGGGAGTTGCGGGGACAAAAGATGGATCCGCCGGTATAGTTGGGTATATGTATTTTCGAAATAAGGCGGAAATGAAAGGTTTCAATATTAGGCATGTGGAGACTAAAGGTGTGTTTGTATAATAAAACTTTACGCGGACAATGCACAAATTTCAGAGTGTAAAAATAATTCGCCTTAATTCGGTATTCGAACCCGGATCGCTCGATATCCTAGCAAGTGCTTTAGCCAGATAAGCTATCGAGACTCCCTATTACACTCTTTGGAGGCTTTTAAATGAATTTACCAGATTTTTACGTTTTCAATTGCTGCAATGTAATGCACATTTAGCGGATGACTCCGTGAAAATTTACTGTAGCGGCGTGTAACGAAGTTTCTTGGGCATTTACGGGTACCTTTGTCTTTTGCGGTGAAAATAATATCTCTTCGACAATTTAGTTTGAATGAGTAGGGATGGCTGTGTACGGACAAGGTAGTGTCGGAAAGACGTCACCTGGATTCGTTCTAGGTATAATATGGCACTGAGGACCGAAACAGTTGAGTTGTTATCTTATGGAACGATCACAATATTTGAGTTGTTATTGGGCATTTTTAGAGATAAAGATCCTGCTTTCGATAGATAAGGTGTGTATAGGCTTTAAAGCGCTAGCCAATTCAGCGTCAGATATCTTACATAGGACGTATCAAGAGAAGACCTCGATGGGATAAGGGCGAGGAGAAAACTTTGAACGCGTTAGCCAGAGTTCCTGTTGCCTGACGTCGGATACTCTTCCCTGTTGGTTAAGTGCTCCGAAAGACTTGGCACACAAAGTTTCGGCAGAATTGACATAGTATCGGCGGGGGTGGTCCCGCGGTTCCCTCCCGGAGTGTGGGGGGTGAAAAGGGAAGACGTGTCTTCTGCTTAGGTGAGGTCATTGGCCAAAATACACGAGAATAGGCTGAAAAATAATTCGCACATGCTTGTAGACCACAAACAAAGTAACTTTCAGCAGCACTCCCGGTGGCATGTGGAAGTATCACTCCCCATCAACACGCATGCGCAGGTTTGAGGTCATTGTATTCATCCAGTGTATTTTGAGAAGCCGAGGTATAGAGACGTGTTCTAGAGCTGTGAGCAACGCGAGTTAAACAGCATGCTGCCATCGTCCGAGCTATAATGATTAACCTTGAGGTGTCTCTTAGAGTTGAAAAAATAAATAAAAATAGCAAGGCGCAAAATTGGGAGGACAAGAAGGGTGTAAAATCTGTTCAAATTTCAGGTTTCGCAGAGCCTCTCCAGTTTCGCGCGAGGTGTGTGGACGGTGTGATTTTACGGTATCCCAAATGTTCAATAATTCAGCCGACACTTTCTTTGGATATTCCAATATGGTTTGCGATAGGCTTTTGAGTGATTCGCCGGTCATTTTGAATCAAATCTTTTACGAGTTTGCTATGTTTATCATCTCTGGCAGTGACCGGACGTCCGATGCGTGTTTAATCAACAATTATGACTTTTCCAGGCTCGCAACATAAGAAGGACGAATGGCTAGCTTTGAATAGGTTCAGGGGTGAAATTCGCAGTATCACATACAGTGGTAAAGAAACTCTTGGAGAAAACAGGAAGTGCGAGTGGAAAGATAGGTTTCTCAGCTATTGCCCTCTTCGACTTACGACGGAACGAGACCACGTTCGAGTGGATGGAGGGCATTCGAGAGTATGTATCGACGACAACTCTGCATTCAGACGGGTGCACGAAGAACTTCTTGTCACAAAACGTACTTATCTGCGTGCCAAAATAACAATGAGCGGAATAAGCAGAAGAAAATTCTCATCAGCATGAAGTAGGCTGAAACAACAGAAAGATATTTTCAACACTCGGGAATATCATCCTAAACAGAAGAAAAAAAATCTCCGGAAAGCGTCTCTCTGGAATACTCTGCTGTGCGGCAGAGAAGCAACCAAGAGCCGCATGGCTTGCCGATTTCGATTCACATTGCATTCGGTTTAGGAGTTCAACGGCTGCTTAAGGTATCAATCGCACAAATTCAACGGAAGACAAAAAAAACAACACTCTAGGAAATGCTGCGGTGGAGAAAGATGATTGGATGGGGCACATCTATGCGACACGCTTCTTGACCAACAAACCAGAAGGAGAGCAACAAATGGTGGGAATCTTCGGGTTTTTAAGGATATTTGTCTTCTTTGAAGTCACAACATGCCTGGGAATCAATATGGCGAGGTATAAGGGGTAGTCTTAAAGAGTCATAATTTGAATTACACTGACTGCATTATTTACCATGCAGTTATGATAATGGGTATATTTGCAGTCACATTCCTGTCCAAAAGTAGGGAAGAAAGAGCGCAAGGCGGTAGACAGGCCGGAGAGTGTCAACACCGAACGTGGACCATAATGCCTAATATATAATGCAAGAGGAGAGGAACTCAGAATGAGATGTATGCAAGTATTGTTATAATTTTGAAGAGAGCTCGATTTCATTCAAATGACGCGGCTAAGATATATTGGGGTAATGGACCAAAATGCCCCTATGCCTCCTTAGTATTTCTCCCAACAAACCCCTCTCCTCGCCCACCATACCAAGTACTTCCTCATTTGTTTTCTTCTGGGTCCATTTCACCTTCTCCATTCTTCTCCACACCCACATTTCAAAAGCCTCCAGTCTACGTCTATCCTCATGCTTCGATGACCACGTTTCCGCGCCGTACATAACTACGCTCCACATCAAAGTTTTAACGATCGTTTTCTTAGCATCCTCACTCGACGTCCCTGTCATCAATTCCCTCCTTCTTGTGGAAGCCTCTTTGTCTAGCGCAGTTCTTACATCCGTATTACTTTGACCATTTTATCCAAAACACTTCCGAAATACGCAAACTGTTCCACCTGCTCTACGAGAAGTTTTTGCTCTCCTATTTCAAAGTGTAACTTACCTCAGTAGCCCTAACATACCTTAGTAGCCCTAACTTCCCTTGGTAGCCTTTCTTCTCTTCATGTCCCTGCTACTTTAATCATAAAGATCTTAAAAAAGAAAAAGGATGAGGGGAACAGAAAGGAGCACAAGGCTGGTTCCGTAGACGGACGGATCAACTTAAAAACGTTCGCCTCGACCGGGAATTGAACCACGGACAGAGCACCACCACACCGCCGAGGTGGCATGATAAACTGTGTATCCCTTACGCCGCGCGCCAATCTATGCATAGATAAGTTTGGCTCGAAGGGATATCGGCTCTCATCACACCGAAGTATTGGGAAAGGAAGGGGGGTGTTTTGGGTGGAAGGGGGAGGGGCGTGTGGGTGTACCCCAGGGGGGAGGGGTGTCGCAAGCAAAGGAGGACTTCTTCTTCCCCGTGGACCCCCAAAAGTTTTGTTTCCAGTTCCCCAACTTGGGCAATTTGTGGGTCCAGTTCGCTCTTTTTTTCATCCACCCTTCCCAATGAATAGGGAAACTCCTGTTGTAGAGGTGGTAGACCTTTTCCCGCGGACACATATAATTCGAGGGACTTATTGACGGAGAGTAAAGTAACCGATTGGTAGAGGCATCCTAAGCTGTATTGGGCCACGAAAGGGAGGTCCACATCGACTACCTATCTCCCTAGGCCCACGGATTCATTCTATTTTCAAAAGAACATGACTTGATTTTCCTTTACGGAGTTGAACTAGACGGAGGACACTGTCAGCTTCCGGTCATGCGCACGACCGAGTATTTCTATTGCTGACCACAATCCCGAGATACTATGGATTAAATTTAAAGTCGGCACGTATTTACAATATTCGCTTTGTATGAAATCAATATTTGCTCGGAGTATTCTTAGCGGTATATCAGATTGAAGGATCTCAGGCTTTCCCGGCGAATAGTATTCAGGAATTTTTCTCGGGTTTCCAACCGGGTCAGGTTTCGGAGTACCGACGTTTCGATGGCTGACTCTGCCATCGTCTTCAGGGTTGAAGTGCAGAGCATGGAAATTGCCGGGTATTTATACATGTTGCGTGGGTCAGGTGTGGCCTGATTGGTCGGATGAGTTTCTTCGGCCCGCTCCGGTCAATCGGCCTTGTTCCCGTGTGTTTCTCATCTTTTTTAGTATCGGCTTCCAAATATTACTTATCTGGAAGCCGGTGTCTCGGTTTAAATTGTTTTTCTCCAGTCGGATCTCTATTCCTTCTTTTACCACGCGGTCCCAATAACCGTTGGCATGACATAGCCTCTTTGTGGCTTCAAAGTCGATTCTATGGTCATGGGTGATACTGTGTTCGGCGACTGCCGACTTTTCCGGGTAGTGGAGTCGTATGCATCTCTGGTGTTCTTTTAGGCGTTTTTCAATTGTGCGGCCCGTCTCCCCCGTCGGGGAGAAAGTTTACATCGGGGAGACGGGCCGCACAATTGAAAAACGCCTAAAAGAACACCAGAGATGCATACGACTCCACTACCCGGAAAAGTCGGCAGTCGCCGAACACAGTATCACCCATGACCATAGAATCGACTTTGAAGCCACAAAGAGGCTATGTCATGCCAACGGTTATTGGGACCGCGTGGTAAAAGAAGGAATAGAGATCCGACTGGAGAAAAACAACTTAAACCGAGACACCGGCTTCCAGATAAGTAATATTTGGAAGCCGATACTAAAAAAGATGAGAAACACACGGGAACAAGGCCGATTGACCGGAGCGGGCCGAAGAAACTCATCCGACCAATCAGGCCACACCTGACCCACGCAACATGTATAAATACCCGGCAATTTCCATGCTCTGCACTTCAACCCTGAAGACGATGGCAGAGTCAGCCATCGAAACGTCGGTACTCCGAAACCTGACCCGGTTGGAAACCCGAGAAAAATTCCTGAATAGGTATATCAGATTCATCGCGATACCGCTTTCGTTAACACGCTCAATTAGATTTCAGTATAGCTCTTCCTTATTCCATCAATGACTGGCAATAGCTATGCCTCAGTTATCAAATGGAACGAAAGAGTGTGATCAATATTTAGTTGGGATTGACAGCCAAAAAACAGCACTTAAATAGATAAATTTTACAAAAATATATAAAATGCATATTGTTACATACGATTTCGGTCCAATAAATATGCGAACTGAGGCCATAAAAACTTTATTTTGCAAAATTTAGTCTACAACGACTTTGTCCCCTTCGAAGTACTCTCCATTCGTTGCTACGTAATTATTCCATCTTCTTATCGACTGTTTTAATAGGCAACCTTGGAAGTCCTCAGCAGTTAGGCTTTTTAGTTTTCTCGTCGTTTCTTGCTTTATTGTCTTCTCATCTTCCCAGTGATGTCCCCTCATCACATTTTTTGCATTTTGGGAATAGGAAAAAGTGGCAGGGGGCGAGATCTAGCGAATAAGGAGGATTATCAAGGATGGTGATCGACTTTTTTTTTCAGAACATGGCGAACAATCAATGCAGCTTGGGCACGGGTTTTGCTCACATTTTTTTAAACCCAAATTTTCGGTTAAAATAGTGTGCACTGTTAATTTTCCTAAATTCAGTTCATCAGCTATCTTTCGGACAGTTTTTCGACGATCGTTAAGGACAAGGGACCGCACACGATAAATGTTGTCGTCAACACAGGTGGTCGTAGGTCGTCCCGGCCTTTCACCATCCGTGGCGTCTTGTCGGCCATCTTTAAAACGCTTAATCCACTTGAAAAATGGTGTTTTCTTCAGAGCATCATCACCGTAAACAACTTTCAACATTTCAGTAATTTCTTGATAACATTTACCGCACTTCATATAAAAACTTGATGTTGATTCTTTGCTTCGTGATTTCGTAAATTTCCATTTTCGACAAAAAGTAAAAACAAGGACAAGAGAAACCAACATGACTGGCACCATACGCACAGCTCGATGATACGCCAAGCACAGACGGCTCATTGGGTCTCAGGCAACTAGCACCGCTGGTGGGCGGGGTTATACGTGTAGTCTACCTCATGGCCGCCAGACTATACCATTAGGACCTTGGAGTCATTTCCCTTTTAAATCTATCTGATCTGGCGTCTCTTTTTTTATTGTCCTCGGGAGAAATAGCTAAAAAAGGTTTTTCTGCAGTTAAGTCATTGTATCTGAGAGAATAAATGCAATCATTCAACAATATCAAAAAAATACCCTCTGCAGAGAGCACGTAAATATTCTAAAGATACGCAAAAACCAAGAAAAAGGAAATGCATTTCGTGACAACCCTTCCATAATTTGTACTAAAAAAATATTACTAAGAAACGTTTTCCATCCAACTTTTGAGTTTCTATAGCAAAGGAGTGTTGGGAGTAATATGTAATGAGAAAAAGTGCTTAAAATTACGAAACATATTGCCCCTAAAAGCACTTTTAATTGCTTTTTCACGCCCTATAAATATAGCCCTTGCATTTCCCTGCTAGAAATTATTTGAGGTCGTAAATTATATCAAGTGTAGCCACGTATTTCTTCTACCAAATTGCCACAATATGAATAAGGATGCCTGACCCGTTTTCTGATAAATCTGTTTCATTATATTCTTCTTCTTTGCTGAATAAATCTTATTTCTTTCTGTTTTCAGCCACCCTCACACCCTTCGCTGAAAATCTGATACGAATTGAATTCTTTATAAGTGTTGCACAAAATAACGCATGAAAAATGTCTAAAAAATAATACAAGTAAATTTCAATCAGGCTTCACGTTGGAAAATGCGGAATAAGGGCTGCTTCAATACCAAACTCAGTTTACTGAAAAATTAAGGAATATTCATGAATGTTAATATGATTTCATACCAATTACTCATTATAATTGATTGAAGCTTTATTAAAACGCAAGTATTTTCAGGAAAATACCCAAGTTACCAAGTGAAAAAGAAAAATACATACATCTAATACAATATATTTCAATGTGTAAGAAGGGTTCCCATGGATGAACGCTTGAACGTCATTCCGACCCCTTGTACAGTCAATATATTCATGGATTAATATAAACGTCAATCATCTAACCTTACATTTCCATCGGCAATTCCTGTTCGAGATTCACCAAGAGTGCATTTCCTTTGATCTATTCAATTAAACGCATGCATACAAACGTACATAAAAAGAAAATATTGATCAAGCGCCTACAAAATAAAATATATTATTCATATTTAAGAAATAATACTGATTTTGAAATAGACGAACAATACCATTAATTGACAAAACTATAATCAAGTCTATCTTCGATAAAATAAAGCGTACTCAATGATTACAAGATAATGCGAGTATTTAGGCGCATACCCTTCACGTCACTGGCAGTATTTGTTAGCATTATTTTAGGCTTCAGTCAATCCTTTCCATTTTTTCCATATCCCACAGCCCGAAATAAATTTTAGAAGTGATTTAAACTCTTTCAACTTAATGAAAACGTACAATTGATTACTGAAAAATCTAAGTTAATATTTACTTTGCCAAATGTAACATATAAAAAGTAAATACGAAGCTACCGTTAAACATTAACTAATCCAGTCTTAGCTCACACCATCCAATGGTTTTTTACGAGAAACATGGACACAGAGAACACTCTCCAAACCGCATTTTACATTTCTTATCATCAATTGCAGGGGCACGAGCAAAAGGGGTAAGGGGGTGGGAGGAGGGAGGGCGTGGGAGGAATATAGGAGGGACATTTTTAGATTACGGTGAGTGGGTGTTGGGGGGTTTGAGAGAGGGATGGTCTGCGGGCGACCCACTTATGTCGCAAGGGCCGACCTAATTACCCGCGCCGCAAGGACTAAGGTCACGAGGCCTCGGAGAGAGGTGGGGGAGAGTAAGCGCCCTCTCGCGACACGCCCAGCGACCCCTGCCACTCGAACCTTCCGTGAAAACAATGCACTAAGACAAGGCGTCGGCGTTGATCCGTGGGGGGTCACAGTGATTGGAAATCGACAGAAGTATGGCCAGGAGCCGATAACAAAGAGGAGGTCCATCTCGGCTCAGAACAAACGAGGTCTATAAATTAAGTCATAAAACTGATTTTTTTATTTTTCAACCAAATACAATTACAACTTTATATTGTCACCCTCGAAATAACTTCCTTATGAAGCCACAGAGCGCTGGAGACTGTTCTTCCATTCCGCATAGCAGTCAGTGGTGGCACTCCGATACTGGAATAGCCTTCAGCAGGTCGTTTGCAGCCGTTTGAATGTTTTCGACTGTCCCAAGATGAGTTCCCTTGAGGTGAATTTTCAACTTCGGGAAGAGATAAATGTCACAAGGACTCAAGGAAGGCGAATGAGGAGGCTGAGGAATGGAACAGGAATGCTTTATTCTGGCAAAAAACTCCTTTATTGAAATTGCTGTGTGAGATTTTTTGGAACCAGTTTTGCGCAGATTTTTCTCATCCCCAATTCATTGGTAGAAATCATATGATCGGTGGTGTCAATCAGATTTAACTCTTCCCCGATCATTCTGACTATCAACCGACGATCTGAATGCACAAGATCCCGGATTCTGTCAACATTTTCATCGGCTCTTGAAGATGATGGCCTTCCGCTTCGTGGTTCATCTTCAATCAACTCTCTTCCTTCTGAAAATGCCTTAAACCACCGAAAAACCTGGGCCCTCGACAAAACACTATCTCCGAAGGCCTTGCTGAGGTTTATCAAGAGTTTCCGTTGCACTGTACCCAAGTCTGAAGCAAAACCTGATCGATGACACCGTTGCTCGAAATTGATGCCACTCATTTTTTGGAACGCGATAGAAAAAACTGTTTCACAATAAAATCACTACAGACAACCAACCAGACAAACTCGATCGAGTTCAAACCCGTATTGAAGGCAGTTCACATGTCTCCCTGCCACGCCTCCAAGCCCAGCATATCCAGTGTTGCCAGATCTAACGCTAAGTTGCCATTCTCATTACTTAATTTACAGACCTCGTACGTATACATATACGCTATCAATTTGAAGAAAGCGGCTCGCGCGTTTTCTGAAGTTCGGAGAATAGCTTTTTAAAAATTCACCAGCACGATCTCCAGGGGTCTCAGGTCTCCGCGGATCCCCAATATAAACTTAACATGTAAACCTACTGTCAAATGTATCTACGTAGGGCACCCGGAGTTTGCAGCGCGAAAGAATCATCAAGTTCTATGTACCTTCCATAGACATTTCTATTATTTCGTTAAGTTCTTTCGAGAAGTTTAAAGAATGACTCAAAAGACATTAAAAATAAATATATCAGAGGAGTGGGACACGAAGAACAGAGTTAACTGTCAAAAAAATGATAAATTTCAATATGTTCCTTTTAGAATAAGACCGAGAAAAAAATTTCTTTTATGTAAATTATACACCAGAAGAGCGATTCCCTTCCGAACGCCTACTTCAAAAAAATATAGAAAAACGTAGAAACTAAAGACTCGATTACATACTTAGACATCACCCTTAGTCACGATTTGACTCTGGTGACAAAAATACGAAGAATATATAGACACGGTGGCAAAAAATGAGGATTTATTAGAAGAGAATTGGGGAAATGTGATGAAAAGGTCAGAGAGAAATCACATTTTTCGCTGGTTAGGCATCATTTAGAATACACTGCAAGTATATTATGGGATCCTCACGAAGTTGTATTAATTGCCGAATTGAATCGCGTGCAGCGTAGAGGAGCCAGATTTATAAAACGCTGTTATGACAAACTTAGTAGCTTATCCAAAATATTAGAGGAGCTAGGATGGGAATCACTCAATGGAGCGAAGGTTAAATTACAGATTGAAGCTCTTCCATAAATTGGAAGGGCGTCTCCATCGCAGTTATGCTGAAAATGCATTATTACCCCATCATACTACGGTAGGAGAGATCATGACATATAAAATTAGAGATATTAAGTTTAGAAAAGATAGATTTAAGATGTCATTTTTTCCACGAACGATAAGGGATCAGAATAACGTTGTCCGACGGCGGCAGGGGTAAAAATATTTTTGGTCTAAAGTAGTGTGGTGAGTTATCACCCCCGGCAACATACCCGAGCGGTAACTTGCAGGGTACTATGTAATAAAAATAATGGTAATAACTACAAAAAGGTATACATTAATTTTTTACACTACGAGAAGAAAAGATGATGATTTATTTAGTGAATTTTAATATCCTCCTTTCCTGATTACAATGTACAAAAAAAGAAGTTTTCACTAAGTAACAATGGATTTTTACGTGGTTATTTAGTATAAACAAAACGTAACGAATACCCTACACGAATAACAACCCTCCTCTATTGCAACTATGTTTTCCTAAGTCGCTTCGCGTGTCCAAACTATATCGCTTCCTCGCATCCGAAGACGTTATGTCCACCCCATGTCATCCAAATCCTTATGCCAGTCTTCTACAACTGACAAGAATCGCTCGCTTTGCAGTTTAGATGGCCACGCGAGCCTTCCAGGAGTGTATGGCGGTGAGCCAATCAGTTTCTTCACACCATCCGTTTCCCTAGAATTTTATCACGCCCGAAAAAGCAAATACAATTTGCATCGTTCGCAAACTTTTAATTTGCTGTTTCAAGGAGATATTCCAGATTTGTAAACGGAGCCTCATAGCCGGTAGCAGAAAGCTACACCCACTGCGATATCCGAGCCATCTTTACCACTACCTTATCAGTCAAAACATTCGATAGATTTAAGTAAAAAACAGTGATAACACACCACAAAGTAACTCGGGTGGCCATGGTAAATACAAAGATACTGGCATAAAAGGTTTGCAAAAAGTATCGCTAACAATTTTTCGTTGACGTGCACGTAAAGTCAATTTTTCGTTGACGTGCACGTAAAGTGTTGAATTCAGACCGTCGGTAAAGTGTGCGCATGACTGAATATCGTATATTGGCATTAATAGAATGACAGTGCACCCAACATTATCACTGAAAATGTGGAGATTCGAAAGATCTGAGCTAAAGTCGTCCTCCCGAAGGTCTTGGAAGGACCACCATAAGACCAGAGTCCAGAGTGTCTTCTGTTTGCGAAGACCTTCCGTAACGACATCACGACGATTCCCCCACCCCATTAGAATCCCGAATTGGCACCTGCAGAATATTTGCTATTCCCAAAAAAAGTGAAATCCTCCCTCCCTCGAAGGACATCACCACTATTTGACCCTAAGCGACGTCAAAGAAGCTTGCACGCTTGTACCCTTAAGGACATTCCGCCTACCAGGGAGCCTTCGAGTCGCGGAAAAGCTGCTGGCGTGAAAAGTGTGTCGACGCTCAAGGGATGTACTTTGAAGAATTTAGAGAGGCATTACAACAACATCTGAATAAATCTATTTTTCCGAAACTTTTCCCGATAGCCTTCATGCAAACCATGTCGACTACTCCTATCCACCTGAAGTGCCGCTGAAGAATCTGTGGAGAAAACATCGACCAAGTGAGCAGCTCACAGTCGTCCCTACATCACATTTCTAAGGAGTTTTCTGAGATATTTCTTCGGCCACCCACCAATTTTTTAAACAAATTTTTCGAATTTAATAAATGAAGTATATGTACAAAAATTGTAAAATACGACGATGGAATTACGTTTAGAATGTTTCCATTCCTGGATATTTCTGAATATAGCCAACCTACAGAGCAGCAACTGCTGCGGAATGAATGCCAAAGAGGCGAATGCAATGCAAAGAGAAGAGATGACTATTACTTCTAAAATGGGAATGAAATCATTGCTTGGAGTATTATTGAGACGTCGATCGTTCATATCATCGCTCGGATGGAAGGTTGGCTCTCGCTTTAACCACAAGGAAGGAATTTAGACGCATGCGCGAAGAAGGTTCACATTTTTTAAGATCGACTGATCATCCATCCCTCGAGAGTTCGAACAACATTTTCTCAAAACGCAAGATCATATTTGGCTAGAAAAGAATCAATGTCCATTCATCGGCAAATCTTGACGGCCACATTAACATGCTAAGATAAAAACATCCGTAAACTTTATCAACCTACGTTTAAATTCAGTCATGTAACTTTATTGAAAATAACGAATATCGCTGAAATATCTCCGACTAATTTATTTTGAGTGACCAGTTTCTGTCGTATCCGAGTCATTTCGAGGAGCAAGTGAAGACAGGCTCGCGCAAATTTCCCTCGGGGGTGACTTGATGGAGGACGTCGAGAGGTGGGGTGGAAGCGAGGAAGGGGGCGGGTAGGGGGGTGGGTGAAGGACCCCCTCGCCTTTTTAGCGAAGGGTCGAATTTGAATGGGGGTAGAGAGGGCACCACAAACTGCTGGAAGGAGTTTTCATGGGGAAAAAGAGCATTCTGCGTAAACATTGGAGTCAGGAAATATCCGACTCTTGAGGATATGTTGCGAAAGTTACGTAAAATGCACTATACCTTTTATTAACTCCAAAAAGAGGCGTAGGAAGGAATGGAGGCAGGAGTGACAATAGGTGGGGAACTGGGGAAATCAGTTGTTTACGAATGATCAAGCCTCATGACTGTATGTCTAAGCATTCCAATCCTTGCTGAGCATTTGACTGAATCAGATTAATAATTGGGATAAGAGTCGATGATAAGAAAACCACTCAGGCAATAAATTACTCCAGAAATAGGAAGACTAAGATAAGTATTGAAGGTGGGAGAAATAGACTAGAGCAGCTAGGGTTCACCTATTTAGGAAGTGTTTCACAAGCAGATGAGAGAACCTGTAAAAACATTAAAATAGGGATTGCGCTATGTAAAAAAGCATTTACACGTACAGGCGTAACTCTTTGTAAGAAACTCAAAGAGTTCAAAATGATAAGTGAAAACTTTGACGCGTATTTTGTATTTTTAGTACCCTGCAAGACACCGCTAGGGTGTGTGGCAGGGGGTGAATATACACCAGAATAATTTTACCCGAACATGACCCTACCGCGGTCGAACAATGTTATTCTGATCCATTATCGCTCGTGGAAAAGATGATATCTTAAATCTATCTGCTCTACCCATTGTCTTCCTAATTTTATTGATATGATCTCTCCTACCGTAGTACGATGGGGGCAATAATACATTTTCTGCAACACTGTTAAAGAGACGTCCTTCCAATTTATGCAAGAGATTTAATCTGTAAATTAACCTTCGCTCTACTAAGAGATTCCCTACCTAGCTTCTCTGATATTTTGGATACGGTACTCAATTTACCATAACAGCGTTTCACAAATCTAGCTCGTTTACGCTGCATGCGATCCAATTTGGCAGTCAATCCAACTTCTTGAGAATCCCATAATATACTTGCAGCATATTCTAAATGAAACCCAACCAGCGAAAGATAACATTTCTCTCCAAATCGATTACACGTATCGTATTTTTTTTCGACTCAGAAACTGATCGATGGGGCAGGAGAAAATGGGCGGATTCAAACCTTTTGAGGTACGAATGGGGAGAAGGCAAGAAAAAATAAAACTAATAGAAAAAATAGGGCGAACTTCGAAGCGTGTTTGGGTAGGAGTGAACACTGTTATGGTAAAGTCGGAGGTATGAGATGTGGATGGACGCAGGGCGCCAGGACTGGCGATGGGATATTGAAGACTGTTATGCTGGCGAGGGTAGGGCGGGGATAGAACAGGCGTGCTGAAGGAAGGCAGAACATACGTGCAAAATGAAGAAGGGTTTATTGTAGCATAGGGTGTTACACTGCATCGAGTTTGGCGGGATTTTTAAATGTAGCAGAACTAAGTCTCTTGGTCTTAAGCCATCAAAAAACCTTCACTGAATGTTAGACTGCAAATAATACCATTAATTCCATGCGTCATGCCGTTGTGAGAAAATGCTGATTTGATTTAGAATAGCTAAACTGATTACTTTTTTCAAACTATCCGCTCGAGGCTACGAGTGATTCCTAATTACGTAAGAAAATATGACTGGTCATAATTCATCTAAATGTTACGTCCTCCTACGACTAATTAGTAATACATTAATCATCGTGACCAGAGACGCTAACACGCAAGGTATTTTACGCGACGCGAAATCACTCGGGACTCACTACGATAAAATGACTGACGTCATCGACCCTGTATCTTCCGATAATCTCCCGGGCGTTCCAGCAATCACATCTATGTTCTATGGTGCCAAATTTTCCCCAAAATTTATTATTGGCACTTTGCAATACGAACTTTACCGAAACGTGTACATTAAGGTTAACTACTAGTTTGTGACCGAATTTACGACCCGAATTATTGTATTCCAAAAAACATATTACCCAATAGTCTCCACAAAAATGTACTTATCAGCCATAAGGATAAAGCAGTGTGTGTGTGTGTGTGTGTGTGTATATATATATATATATATATATATATATATATATATATATATATATATACATATATATATTCCCTATCTCCGCTCCCCTCGAGCCTCTCCTCTAACCATTCCTCTCACCCCTCCTCCGCCTCCCGTTCTCCCCTTCCCCTGGCCCCCTTCCCTTTTTCTCGCACCCCTCACCTCTACTATTCCAGCAGTCATTACTTCTCTATCTTCCGATGAAGACGGAGTAGAATTCCGTCGAAATTATCAAGAGTTAACGTGTTAGTGTTCCTTTTTTTGTGCTTCTATATTGTTTGTTAATATATATATATATATATATATATATATATATATATATATATAAAATATATATATATATATAATATATATAATATATATTATATATATATATATAAATATATACATACACACACACGTTCATAGGATCGGGAAACTTGGTTGCATAAACTTCTCGCAGATGAGTGTAATTTCAGTTTCCTCGATAGGTCAAATGATTAAGAGCATCGGCCCGGCAAGTAGAAGATCTGTGGTTTAAGTCCCGGTTAAGGAAACCTCTTTACGCTTGTGATCTGCTCAAGCCTTACCACTATTATTGAGGTTGTCCTTAATATGTGCTCCTTTCCCTCTTTTCTATATCCATCTGAATGAATAGCATATGTATATATACTATATACATATGCTATACATATAGTATTTTTCTCATATTGTTTATATTGTATTGTATTTCTTATATTCCATATCGTGGGGTGAGTGGAAATGTGTCAAACTACGACTAAGGTGGTCTTTCACTGCACGCACATTTGGTCTGCATTACTAATTTATTCGCGAAACATTTTTCACATAATTGGAATATGCCCATACTCCTATGCCTCATAAACATTGAATGGCTTAAGCACACATAGTAATGGGGTATTTTGGTACTCCATTCCAAGATTTGTTTGCGTTCGGTATTTCATTTTACTTTTGTTAAGGAAAGGGTTACAAGATTCAAAATATTTTCACGCAAAGTCATCTGATATTTACTGAAACTATAGGAATATTTTACATTCTTCATTTTTTAATTTTAAAATAGTTCAAAACATCTGTTTCGCATTTAGATTCTAAATAAACAATTTAATATTGCTTTTTACAGTTTCAGAAATGGTGTTGTCACATCTCACCCAAACACTTTTGCGAAGTATTTCAAGAGCGCGTTAAGTATATTCATCTGTAATGAAAACTGGGGATTCAGCAAAGAGTTCCCCAACCACAAGCAATGACCGAGGAATCAAGAATCGCCATTAATTGGAATGTCCACGAAGATTACCACACAGGCGCCTCGGTGGGGCCTCGAATGATCCCGAGACCTCAGATGCCACAACACTCGCCGAAGGGAGCGAGGGGGAAGCCGGGGGATGCGACGACCCTTAACCCGGTCGAGGGGGGCGAAAGGAAGGCGCGGGAGAGGAAACGGGATAAGTCGGGAGGGGAGGATAAACCCTTCTCCCCGGCTCATCCGTCGACTGAAATGCGAAAGCTTAATCCCAGAGATGGAGTGCATTAACGCACATACTCTTTCAGATAAAAATCAATACGGGTGGAATACTCACATGTGGCCGTCATCACAGTACTTGGAAGTAGCCTGCGAAAGATAGAAAGACATTTTAAAATAACTGGATGCCAACGTATCCGAAAAACAATTGTCATGAGTACGTGCAACTAAATGCCCTACAATTAGAGATTCTTGAAAAATCTTAGACATGCAAGGACCTGAAAATTTAAATACTGGATTGAAAAATAATAAGGTGTACTTTTAATAAGGGAAACATTTCTGTATTCAGTTTATTACAACGCTGGGCCTCCATTTAAATCAACAAAACAAATGAATGCCGTGAGTTAAATTACTTGCATCCGCCAACCCACAGTGATCCACCGAAGGTTTGGTTTTTTGCAGGTCGCACTGACCGAACTATGACTCAAATATGCAGTGATTTGCACATTAAAAGGGAATGGTGGTAGCCAACGCCACACCCTGCGCCGCTATTCCGTTTCCCACGAAATAATTATTATTTACAGCATCCTGCGGTGATAGGGCGGCATTTTAATTAGCCTACACTCCACCGTATTTCTGACCCCTGACTAACATGACGCCAAACATCGTTTAACTCCACACTGCAGTTTTCAAAAAATATTTTTTAGTTCCCCGTACCTTCTATTAACCATAATTTTATCCAAAATATCAAAATTCTTTTTCTCGCTTCCTTTATCAACGCTCCTCTTCCCTCTACCGCTGTCTTCAGCATCACGTTGTCTCCCGGTATCTCTCCTGCATCCCCTCGCCTTCCCTTTCTCGAACGTCCCTTCGAACAGCAGTCTCTCATCCAATTCTATGTCCAGAAATTCATCCTTCTCCCCACATCCACATTTAAAAAGACTCAATTCTAATCATATCCTCCTCAGGGACCAAGTAAGATATACCAAACTGCCCTCCATGGTATATATAAGTTTTCTTTATTGTGCTTTTTTTAAAATTACATATTTACCTATCGCAACATCAAATCGCGCTCATTGGTAAAAAACACTTACTTACCTACAGCAATTATTCGTATTAATGTCCTTAATGTTTTGCCAATCTTCTAAAACACTCCAGAATCGCCATTCGCGATCACCAATCTTTTCAAATCACCTTGAATTCATATGCTCGCTAGAGTTAATGCCCCCCCCCAACTTCATCGCTTATTTTAGCCTTCCTATTTCTTAAGAATCTCATTATCTTTGTGTTTCTATGATTAATTATCATCCCATACCTATCGTACTGATTCCTGTAATGTTATAACCAAGGATTGTAATCCTTTGGCTGACTGATTTACCAGTACTTACTAATGCAAGAATGACACTGATTTCATTAATTCCCTACTTACCTTCAGCCCTTCCCATACATCCATCCCATTGTCCAGTTATTCCACACACGTGTGTGTATTTATTATTATTATCATATAATCTACGATTTCGGAATTGGATCGAGTTCAGCGGAGGGGGGCTAGATTTGTCAAACATTGTTATGACCAACGCAGTAGCGTAACTACTGTACTAGAAGATTTAAGCTGGGATTCCCTTACACAGCGGCGTTTACAATATAGATTAAAGTTTTTAAAAACATTTAAAGATGGGTCCTTTTCCGATGACATCAAGAACATAATACGAACCCCAACGTATTATGAGCGCAGGGATAACGAATATAAGATTAGAGAGATAGACTGCAAGACTGACAGGTTTAAATGGTCATTTTTCCCAAGAACAATAAGAGACCAGAATGCTTGTCATCGAATTCCCCCAGGAGTCAGCTCGACAAAATATGTATTAACCTACAAGGTAGGGACTACGCATGGTTATACGAGTACATTAATTTATATTTTTGCAGATTCCCCCCACCTTTCCCCATCCATTTGAAAAACCCTAACCCCCTTATCCCTTACCCTTTCCTCCAGCTGCTGCATCCCCTACCACACACCTTTTTGGTAGCTCGTAGGGTATTGGTGTAGATGAATCCATTGGTTAAGGTATTTTTGGATGGACACAACTGCCAAATAAATATTTTATTTCTAATAAGAAAACACAATCCAACATTCTAGTTTACAAGAAGCTCCTATTCATCACTGTGTACTTCCTTCATTCCATCCAACATCCCTATCTATCCTATCCCTAACTCCTCGTTTGCCTAACATTCTTCCATCTATCACAGTCTTCAACATCTCACTGTTGATCAATAGGCTTTTCATCCAACTTTCCTGTTTCCTTACGATTACTCCCAAAAATCCCCTCTCCTCTCCCATCATACCCAGCACTTCCTCGTTTGCTTTCATCCTTCTCCACACCCACATTTCTAAAGTCTCAAATCTGCACCTATCATTCTTCAGTGACCAAGTCTCCGCGCCGTACATAACTATACTCCTTATCAAAGTTTTGAAGAGTCTTTTCTTAACATCCTTACCCAACGTCCCTGTCATCAACTCTTTCCTCCTTGTACAAGCATCTTTGATAACGCAACTCTTCTTCAAATGACCGTACCCCTTAGACTATTTTTGTTCAAAACATTTCCGAGATACGTAAACTGTTTCAGCTGCTTTAGTTTTTGCCCTCCTTAGCCTAGCCTTTTTCTTTCTATAAAACCGCATAACCTTTGTTTTATTAATCCCATACCTGTCGCTATGAATTTCCAATTCACTCAGCAATGCTTGCAACCACTCGGCTGACTGACAAACTGAAGCTTGATCATTAGGAAACATAAGTGATTTTAAGATTTCCCAGCCGAATTTCATCCCTATCTACAGTTCTGCCCAATATATATATATATATATATATATATATATATATATATATATATATACACACACACACACATATACATACATATATATTTATATATACATACACACACACATATACATACATATATATATATATATATATATATATATATATATATATATATATATATATATATATATATATATATATATATATATATATGCAAATATGTTAATTTATTTTCATCTAACAATACTATTTGATAAATTTTGCGTAACTGAGAAGATGCCAGAAGAATGGCGCGCGGCCGTATTACGTTCTTAACATAAGAAAAGAGACAAACAAGAGGATAACAACTAAAGAAAAATTTACCTTTTTAAAGTGAACTAGAAAGTACTAAATTATGTTATTGAACAGAGTGGAAAAACACTACTTAGGCATTAAGTAAATACCAAGGTGAATCAAGAAAAGGTAGATTTTGCTCAGAATATACGAGTATATTCAATCACAAGTCAACAAACCGTCATAGGATACTGAACTCTAGAAAATGTTGTAGGTAGCATTTTCTGATTTAAAAAAGTATTTTATTCTGTTCACCGTGTACCAATAAAAAAATAATGAGAATTTCGTGGTAAATCTAATCCACGAAGCTCTCACGGATGTCATCTTTGAGGTGAAATGTATTAGCGAAACATGTGAACCTTTCAAAATAAACACAATACTTAAGGCGACTTGAAGGTTTATCGCTAATCCTTTTCGCCTCTAGCTTGAAAAATCGCAATAAATTAAGTTGAAAAGTCAAAGGAATACAAAATATAAGCTATGATATTGGAATAGCTAGTATTGAACTATAATTTAGAAAAGATACACTAGTAAAATTGTTCACTAGGAAAATATTTGGTGCACCAAAAACCGTAAAGGTTTGGTAATTAAGAAAGAATGATGAAATATATCAAAATACAGAAAAAATAAGGAAAAATATGAAAATTCTGACCATTTAAACAAAATAGTTGGAAACTGGTTAAAAAACGGTTCCTTAGGTATCTTTGGGAGAAAAAGACAGTTATTTTTTATAAAAGAGGCAGAAAAAGACCTGAATAGGGAGATAACATAGACGAGGCGATGGGTGACTCCGCAAGAAGCCATCATCATTGCTCCCCGCAGTAGGGATGTAAGGGCATATGGAACTTATAAGTCCGCCCGACACGTCAAGGTTTTATAATATGGGGATGGTCTCCAAAAAATGAAAAATCAGAAAATCGCACCTCTTCAATAATTTTACTCTACATGAAGTCGCCTACGAGAACCTCCGGTCAGATCCCGAATGCAAGGCTCTCCAATCAATCACGAATACCCTGACGTTCGCGTATTTTTGCAAATAGTTATTGCGCTCCATCTCTACAGATGCTGAACAGCACGGAGAGAGGAGGGGCTGGCACATAGGATTTAAGAATGCATTTTCATCCTTAACAATCCATGGGCTCAAACTGAGAAATATCCACGAATAAACAAGGATGATTCAGGGACGTAATGGTTAAAATCACGTGACCCACACCAACATTTCAAATCAGAATCTTCCCTTGAATTTCAACAACACGTTTTTAGAGTGGTAACGTGGATAAGAAGTCTGTTCAAAAAGTATCACGGCCTTTGCGTTTTTTCAAAAATTATTTACTCATTCATGAATATCTATTTTGTCCCCTTTCAAAGAAATCCCCATTAGATATTATACACTAATGCCAACGTTTTTTCCAATCCTCGAAGAATTTCAAAATATTATTTTTTGTGATCTTGTTCAGCTCCTCCTTCGATGCAGTGTTCGTCAGTCCTTTCATGGGACTCTTCAGTTTCGGGAATAAGAAAAAGCCACTGGGGGCCAGATCTGGGGAATACGGTGGCTGCGGCATCATTAGTGTGTTGTTTTTGGCCAAAAATATACGCACAAGCAACGATGTGTGAGCAGGGGCGTTGTCATGGCGCAAAAGCCTATTTTTGTTCTTCCACAAATCCGGGCGTTTGTGACGGATTGCTTTGCGCAAATTGCGCATTACTTTCAGGTAATATCCCTTATTTGCCATTCTACCCTGTGGCAAGAACTCATGATGCACCACGCCCATGCAATCGAAGAAAACTGTACGCAAAACTTTCACATTCGACCGATCTTAGCGAGCTTTTTTCGGTCTTGGCTCGTGCTGCAGCATCCATTGGGATGATTGAGCTTTAGTTTCCACGTCATAACCATAAACCCATGATTCGTCACCAGTTGTGAACCCCAGGAGCAACCTTGGGTCGTCAAAGTTAATGCGCTGCTGGTTTTGGTCGAAATTGAGCAATTTTGATGCGAATTTTTCGGCGACCCGTGTCATGTCCAAATAATTGATAAAAATCGAATGGAACGAGCTAATCGATATGTTTAGGTCCTCAGCAACTTCTCTAATGGCCATTACGGTATTAGCTGATACTATTTTCTTCACTAAATCAATGTTTTCGTCTGTCGTTGACGTGCTTGGGCGTCCGGCACGCTCTTCAACATTTTGTACCACTGGTAAACGTTGCTTCGGTGCAAGATAGCTTTTCCATATGCCATAGTCAACATTCGGAAAGCGTCCATGCACTTAATTTAGTTTTTCACACAAAATTTGACACAGATTCTTTGATCTATTTTTTGGAACAGGCAAATATCGAAGACAAGCCGAAACACGTCGAAGATAAACAACTGTCAAGAATTGACTGAACAATCAAATTGGCCGACATTTTCGGCATAAGTGAGAGACATAAGTATCAACATAACGCCACAAAAAAATCGAAAATCAAATTAACGTAAGCCGCGGAAATTCAAAATTTGTGATGCTTTTGGAACAGATCTCGTTTATATGTATTTTCGTCGTTAGATATTCAAATTAGAGCATCGAAAGTGGGTTTTCTCTGCAAGAGTTAAATTGTTGCCGTATCAATAAAAATTGTGTTACGGATCGATTCCGATCTCATGAGAATGTTAAGTAAACCTTTTTCCACGGCAGAGCACACGCACCAGAGATATGGAGAGGGATGTGTGGCTAAGCCCATATTGCGCTTGTGCACCGTGTGTGTGTGTGTGCGTGCACCCAGTATCTCACGCACCAACATCCACGCCCGTTTCAACGTGCTAAGGAGTCGCTTGAGTCGATCCGACCCAATACACAACCCAACCATTTACTTCTATTCGGTTTCCCATCATTAATTCCCTTAGCCTTGATTGTTTTAGCTTTCAATTTTTTCGTTTTAAATGTTAAGTTTCCTTCAACAGGCAATTATTATTATTATTGACCAATCTACCGATTAATGTAAGTTTTCGATGGGCACTGCTGAGCAACTGTACAACCACAATTCCCTTGGCTCTTCTTTTGAACCCACCCGACATCCTACTCTACAACAAGTCCCTCTTCATCACTGCATATTCCCTTCATCCCTCCCTTCATCCCTATTCTATTTCTGCCCTTTCCTCGTTTACATAACACTCTCCCCTCTATTACAGTCTTCAACATCCCACTGCCGGTCAATACCCCCTTCATCCACTTTTCCTGCCTCCATAGGATTGCTCCCAACAAACCCCTCTCTTCGCCCACCATACCTAGTACTTCCTCATTTGTTTTCTTCTCTGTCCATTTCCCCTTCGCCATCCTTCTCCACACCCCTCAATTCAAAAGACTCGAATCTAAGCCTTTCATCCTGCTTCAACGATCATGTTTCCACGTCACACAAAGCCTAGGGCCATGACAAGGCTCTGACGAGCCTTTTCTAACATCCTCACCCAGCGTCCCTGTCATCAACTCCCTCTTACTTGTGAAAGCTTTATTGCCTAAAACTTCTTCTCCTTATCTCCCTACTACTTTGACCATTTTGGTTGAATGACCAAAATACTCTTGCCACCTACCGGGGTCGGACAATGTAATTCGGATCCCTTATCGTTCGTGGAAAAAATGACATCTTAAATCTACACTTAATCCCTCTAATTTTAACGACATTATCTCTCCTATCGTAGTACGATGGGGTAAAAATACCTTTACAACATCATTTCTAAATGATGAAAAGTTAGTAACCAACTTATTGTGTTCGAATTCCACCACATAACGTCCGAAATTAATCAATTTCATCACTGCTAAAGAAACATCCGTCCAATTCATGCAAGAGATTCAATCTGTAATTTAACCTACGCTCCATTTAGTGATTCACATTCCTCTAATATTTTGATAACACTACTCGGTTTGTTTTAACAACGTTTAATAAATCTATCTCCTCTGCGGTGCACGCGATCCAACTCGGCAACCAATCCAACTGATCCGTGAAGATCCCATATACTAATTTTAATACTAGCCAGTAACCGTTTTACATGCCATAAAAATGATTCCTGAAAAAAGGCCTACTATTTCTCACTACATTATCTAAGACATCCTGTTTTCTAGGTGTGGACAAGGACCCGAACCTCTCGAGATAACTGTATTCACAGTACAGCTGTATTTCGCTGACCTGGCGTCTTGAGAAATGCCTCGGGCCACTAATGGGTGAGATAACAGGCGATGTTGCAATGAGACCTTCGCGTGCCTCCACGTATCAGAAAGCACATTTATTTTGCAAGGCAAATGAAGTAAAAAATTGAACGCAAAACTGAATCCAAGATACGTCGTCATCGAGGTTTTCTGTAACTAACTTATTTTATCACCCTTAAGGGATCGAGATGGTGTGGTGGCTCACGTACTGGCTTCCCACCCAGAGGGTCCGGGTTCGAATCCTGGAGATGGCAGATATTTTTCAGTGGCATTGGACGTGAAACTGCGGACCCCTTGGCACCTTTCGTTAATAATATACGGACGCCAGGTTTCGATCCACCCTTCATCCTTTCCTGTCCATCCTTAATGGCGCAAATGACCTCAGATGTCGATCACGTCCCCTAAAAAACAGTTGCTCACTCACGCCCGTACATGTTTGACGTGTTTTTCGGACGCTCCGTCCCCTTTCCCTCTTTTGCTCCCAACTCTTCCTCCCCGCTCCCTCTTCGCCCCCGAACGCTCGGAAGAAGGGCATCGGGAACGCCGAGCTGAGATCCATGCTGGATAATGTGATGAAGACTATGTCATCATTTCAAAGTAAACTCACTGAGGCAAAGAACGAACCCTCGCCAAATAAACAGCCTCGTCCCCAGCCATTATTGAGGAAAAATTCGACTCGTTCCGGAAGACCGTGGTGGCTGCTCTATGCCGGATCAAGTGGAAACTTGACAGGATACATCAAAGGGTCGACGATTTTGATGACTGCCTTGATGCCCTGGAGCAATACTCAAGGAGAAACTGCTTCCTGATTCACGGTGTCGAAAATTAAGATTGCGCAAATTGCCCCAGAATTGCTGGTAAGTTCTTCGCCGATAAATAAATGTTTCTCTGAACTATTCCTGTCTAGGGCGTGCCCATAGGATTGGCCATTCTACAATTCATCGGGAGAACCCCAGAGAAGGCCCTTAACAGTGAGATTTATCTCTTATCGAGATAGAGAGAAGGTGTGGATGGCCAAGAAAGCCCTCAAAGTTACTAGGAATATAGGTTGCTCTCGGCAATTCGGGCTGCTCCAAGCTACGCACTGTGGCTCATGTGGGGGCAAACGACGCCTTGTAACGTGGATCTGAAGAGATCCCGCGCTCCTTTAAGGAGATGCACTCGGAGGTGAAACGAGTCGAGGCAGAGTTGAAGATCCCAATTAAATTATTTGTTTGCAGTATTGTGCCGTGCATTGACCGCGGAAGGCTCGTTTGGAGCCGAATTGAGGTTTTAAACCAGAGATTGCTGGGATTTCGCCGGGAAATCGGAGCGGACGTTTTTGATCTGAGGCCTGCCCCATCATCATGTCGGGTACCCCTTAATCGCTCCGGGGTCCATTATACTGCCAAGGCATTGCAGTTGGTAGCGCGTAGGTTACACGAACACGTTTCGAGGGTTTTGTATAGCTGGTAGGCAAGAGCTTAGGTTATATATTGGGATAAATAAAATATAATACAGCGCTTTTTGTCAATTCAGATCAGGTTACACCTCTCAGATCCCAAAAATAATAGAAAAAATAAACACTTGCGTTAGAACAACATAAAATCCACGTAGAATTAATAAAATTAGTGTATCGAAATCCATAAAAGTTAGTTATGCGAGTGAATGTAACCTGAGTGCCCCTGTTAACCATGAATTCTCTCAAAACAGTTTTGTGAGCATAAATAAAACCGTAAAACAAAGAGTAATTGGCCAAATGAAAATTATAACATTGGATTGCCATTAGAAACATTAGAAACGCCAAAAAGCATTAGAAACAGAATATCGGATATTGAATATATGTTTGATAGCACAAAGGCAGACATAGCAGCTGGAACGGTGAGTTGGTTCAAGGGAGATATAGAAAACAATGAAGTTTTTTGAATATGTATATTCAATAGATTCAGGCGAGATGCAGCGGAAGTACGTTATTATGAGAAAAAATTTGCAATTTTCCACAGATTTCCCACAGAATTCCACAGAATGCAAAAAAGTGCAAATTTTTTCTCATAATGAAGTTTTTCCTAGCGGTTTCACAATTTACAGAAGGGTTTTGTATAGCTGGTAGGCAAGAGCGTAGGTTATATATTGGGATAAATAAAATATAATACAGCGCTTTTTGTCAATTCAGATCAGGTTACACCTCTCAGATCCCAAAAATAATAGAAAAAATAAACACTTGCGTTAGAACAACATAAAATCCACGTAGAATTAATAAAATTAGTGTATCGAAATCCATAAAAGTTAGTTATGCGAGTGAATGTAACCTGAGTGCCCCTGTTAACCATGAATTCTCTCAAAACAGTTTTGTGAGCATAAATAAAACCGTAAAACAAAGAGTAATTGGCCAAATGAAAATTATAACATTGGATTGCCATTAGAAGCATTAGAAACGCCAAAAAGCATTAGAAACAGAATATCGGATATTGAATATATGTTTGATAGCACAAAGGCAGACATAGCAGCTGGAACGGTGAGTTGGTTCAAGGGAGATATAGAAAACAATGAAGTTTTTTGAATATGTATATTCAATAGATTCAGGCGAGATGCAGCGGAAGTACGTTATTATGAGAAAAAATTTGCAATTTTCCACAGATTTCCCACAGAATTCCACAGAATGCAAAAAAGTGCAAATTTTTTCTCATAATGAAGTTTTTCCTAGCGGTTTCACAATTTACAGAAGGGACAGGCCAAATGGATTGGGTGGGGAAGTAATCATTGCAGTAAAGTCACATCTTAGTAGCCAGCGGTAAGAATGCGACGTAAATGACATAGAAAGCGTTTGGTCCAACATAAAGGACTACAATGGCAGAAGCCTATACGTGTGTTCATTTTATAGACCCCCTAATTCTAACACAGATGTCCTACACAAGCTCGACGAACAAATATTCATTCTCAGCAACTGACATAGCAACAGTAATATTATAATCGCTGGTGACAAAAATCTACCGTCAATTGACTGGGACAACTACTGCGTAGAAAAATCTGCCAAAAACCGAGATTCATGCCATGAACTCCTTCATATATTCACAAAACACTCCTTAGAAGAAATTGTTAAATCACCAGCACGGGGCCAAAGCATACTAGATATCTTTGCGACTTCTAAGCCCGATATCATTACTAAAATTGAAATAATAGACGGAATCAGTGACCATAAAGCTATTTTTGTAAAGTTTAAACTAAGTTCGTGAAAATAAACAAATAGAATCGTAAAATATACTTATTTAAAAAGGCAAATGTTAACAGACTGCGAGAATATTTAAAAAAAAGGATTACCAAAAACAAAAAAAGGACAAGACAAAAACACTGATAACGGATACAGAGAACATATTAGGTATATTTGTGGGTGCATATGTATATTAGTTGGTAGTTTGTGTGTTTGCATATGAGTGGGCTTTAAGGGTTTTTGCATGAATATATACCATAGTATGTTTGTGGATTGTATGAATTTGTAGCTTTTGCATGCAATTTATTTCATAATTATGGGTGGTTCCCAAGCGCCTCCCGCCTAATGCCCTTGCGACGGCTTGCGGGGTATTAAGTAGATGCAGAGGTGAGGGATACCTGATTACATCACGTCCACGAGTAAAGAAATTTTAAACGACACTTAACACTTGGCTGGAGTAAGAAACGTGCAGATCCAAAATGGGGGCAGACTCTTTGTGTGTATCAAGGAATACATTGAGCGCACAGGAAGTGAACGCTTTCCACGCAACTGTACGGAAAGTGACGAGCACCGGTAATGTGTGTGACGAACTCACTCTCTAGCGAGCATAAATACTTTTTATTATCTTCCTCGAATATCCTGGTTGGCTTCTTACTTCGCCCATATTCGTTTTCAGCACATTTTTTATTGTTTCTGTGCATCCTCGTTTCTGAGCTTATCTGCTTCCGCTCACTAATTCTCCCATTCCTCAATTCCTAAAGTGCATCATCGTTCCTGTATACTCTGTTTCCTACGCATCCCTTTTCCCGTTCATCCCCGTTCCACCTCCTTTTAGTTCAAACTAAACATTAGTCTTTTTTGCCGAGTTTAGAGATTTAGAGTGTGTTTAAAAGTGATTCCCTTCAAGTTTTGTGAGTAGCGATTGTGCCAGCGTCTGTTTCAATTCTCCCTATCCATTCCACATGTGCCGATTAGTGAAATTCCGCGTATTTCGAAAGTGAATCCCTTAAGTTGTGCTTAGTGACTGTTTCAACACACTCTTCCGATCTCTCACATTAACTACTCCTGTGTGCATTATATAATAGCATCAACTTTTTCATTTGCAGTATTTCTTTCAAGTGCATCGAACATTAGCATTGCCTTTTACTTTTCATAATTTATTGCAAGTGCATACTAATATTTTCATTCTTTTTTATTTACTATTATTGTTGTAGTTATCACTCACATTTACCCCTGCGAAAACATCCCTTTTCAATATCTATCTCCATCTAAACCTGCTCAATATCCCGTAAGCCGCCACGTGTTGCGTGTAGTAGTGTGTGTTAGGATAGCAGCCCTAGGTGATTTGTACGTGATGTGGAAGTTTGTATGTGATGTGGAAGTGTCATTGTATGTAAGAATATTTTGTCTCTTATCTGTTTTTCTGGTGCGGGTATATATGTAATTTTCGTTGTAAGAGTTATCTTTGATCAAACTTGACCGTTGCCACGAGGAAAATCGCCTAATTGCAACGAAAAAAGAAAATAAATAAATAATAAATTTTGCCGATCTTCCTTCATTTTTTTCTTCTTTCCCTTCAAGCCTTCTTTCTTTGGATTTAGCTTTGGCCTTCCAATCATATAAATTTCCCCTTCCATCCCTCGTCTCTATCTCTGTGGGGGGACCCTCTCGCTATCTGCAGCATTGGGTCACATTCCCTACCTGTGTCCCAGGGGGAGGAGACTGTTGTGTTGCGCTATTGGATACATTTTTTACTGCATCCTGAAGTGCAATTGTCTGTTGGATGATAGCACATGTATTTGCATGCGAGTAAAATTATAGGAGTTTTGCATGAATGTATGTAAACGCCACGGCGGGTATAGGTTTGCATGTATGTTTTGATTTTGCTTGTGGTTTTTTCCCTTTTACAGGTGGTGACCCAAGACCCCCCGCCCACACGTGCCTGCGGCGACTTGCGGGGTATTATGTAGATGTGATAACAATATCGAACCCTTTCTATTGATCGCCCGCTGGACTAGAACCTCATACAACTCATTCATACATTCACATCAACAAGTTTTCGAACTTTTCTCTAAGTAATATGTCATTGTCACTCCGTTCCCCAATCCCTCTCCCTCTTTACCACTTATCCACATCACCAACTTTGTCTTTTTCTTATAACGGAATTGTATCCCTCTCCCAAACCCATACCATGGCAGCATACCATCCACCTTATCAAACGCGCTTTCTAAACCGATTAGCACCACCTGTGACCCCTGCACGCTCGCCCCATGCCGCCTGCTCAGGTACCAATCTCGACCCTTCATTTCTCCCATCTCTCTTCCGCCACGCATTCCAATGACGCATAACGCGTGGTGTTCCGCAGGGCTCAATCCTGGGGCCACTACTATTCTTGTTGTACATTAATGACATTTCTTCATCTTTTCGATACTCCAAATATCATCTGCATGCAGACGACCTCCGGATATATCTGAGTACCACGATCAATTACCTTTCTATTGCTATACAACAAATTAATGCTGACTTCAATAACATAACAAGATGGAGCACGCAAAACTTCACCAGCCTACATTCACGTAAGACGCGAGCTATACCAATTGGATCTCCCAAACTGCTAAAATACATCGCTGTATTTCAACCATTCCACTTGTATCTTCAAGGCACACTCATTCCATTTAATAATGTTTTTACAAATCTAGACCTCCTTAAAGATGGAAATTTCTCATGGTATTCACAAGTTTTTAAAACTTGCAGAACTGTCAATTAGTACCTCCACTACCTTATGAAATATCAGTATGTTATGCCCATCACATTAAAGAAGCACATATTTTCTTCCCTCATTATTCCTCACTTTGATTATGGTGATATAGCGTATTAAGACCTTTTAAACGAGCTCTCGGTAAAGCTACAAAGGGCAGTTAACTCACGCGTACGCTTCATTTACAATTTGAAAACTACTGATCACATTACAGAATATTTTAACAAACTCAACTGGCTATTCCTGGATTTTCGCAGGAAACTTCACATGCTGTCCTTACTCTACCAAATAATAAATTAAAAAACACCTCTGTATTTATCCTATGATTTCAATCGCCTCGATATAATACATAAAATAAATACCACAGGTAACCATAAACTCGTAATCCCTTATCCCACAGAACAACCAGTCATTTGCAGTATCAGTGGCATGTTGTCATTGAAATGAGTCACGTCATCCGCTATAACTAATGCACGGTCTCTCCCATCATTCAAGGGCGCACTTCATAAATCACTAATTTCCCAGCAAACCAACCAGTGAAAATAGAGCTGTCAACAGACTTCGAGATCCTTCCATTTTCTTTCGCGGGAGCATCATACTTGGCCATGGCGATTGTATATATAGCCAGGAATATTGTTTTACAAGTATTGTTGGCATTTAATTGTATGTGTACCAGTATGCATAGTATTTGCACATATTTTATGTGGGTATGCTGTATATTTTGTTTTATAGTTATTAATTAACTCGGCAACTAATGTATTGTGTTGCTGCATGTTAGTCCTAAGATATTTGTATTAATTTCATTGCTATTTTTTAAAAAAATTGTGTTATTTACTCATAAGTTTAATATTGTAAATACGTGACGAGGGGTTAAGGTGGTAGAAGAGACTTCATAGTGTCAATCTCGCCCCAAAATAAAAACGACTATCTATCTGTCTGTCCATCTAAAACTACTACTGTTACTATCCTCCCATAAAGCCCCCCGGATGGACCCTTTCCTGATTTTTTCCATTCTGGTCGCATGCCATGCGTTGTAGACAGTGAAATTGGAGTGTAAAGGAGTCTTGTCAGAAGGTGAACAGAAATTGAGTGCAGCGGATTACAAACGTTAACAGCAAAACATGTTTATCCTTCTAGTTCGGCAACTTATGAGTACCTTCTAGTCGTGCGTGTCGTATGTGTCCAAGGATAGAACATCCAGTTTCCGCTAGTGCGGTTGTCCCTAGGACAGTGCGACATCGGCTTCTTGGTGTTGAGACAGGACATCAGGGCAGTGTCGACCCCTCATCAAAGGGTTAATGTTGAAGACATTAGAGAGAATCATGTGGGTATGCCGACGTGGATATCCACCTATATTTCCTTTACCGCTGCAATGGTTGGGTGATGTTAGGAGTTATTATTGACGCACGTGACAACATCATTATCACCCTTGACATCTATATCGTCCATGATATGTCCGGGAGATTTTAGTTAGTGTCGACAGGTTGAAATCTAAATTAATATTGACAGCCAAGCGGCATATTAAAGAGTCGCAAACATCTAGATACCAACTGAATTCCAGGAAACTGCGGGAGATGCCGCGGCAGTGATTTTTAATGGAACCATCCGCTAATTGTGTATTACAATGTAAAAATTTCAGAGTGTAAAAATCAATCGTCTTGATCGGGATTCGAACTCGGAACCCTTGATGTCCGGCCGAGTGCTTAGGCCAGCTAAGCTACCGAGGCATCCAATTTAATTCCGAGACATTGGGGGCTTCAAAATGATGATATGGAGGATTGATGCCATACAGAACGTCGTACTGAATGGGCATATTTCAACGATTTCCATCCCTTACTTTAGTTCATCAACTACATAAAGTAGATTTTTACGTTATTACTTACATATTAAAATATAAGGGCCAGCAATGGCCCTTATATTTTCATTACTTCTTAGATATAAGAAGTTGTGAAAACTATTCGTATCGTATTTTTGCATAACTTCCCACTAATTTTAGCACCCGCTAGCTCCCAATTCCTTCTCCACTAGGGAGTTCAATAAGTGAGATTGAGACGATGAACAGATGCCATCGACAAGTCAGGAGTTTTCAACCAGAATTTACAAGAACAACGAGCTAAAAATTCTTTGGTGTCATGGGTGTTCTGAATCTCATTCTTCGGTGTCTCCAAAACAAGCATTTTCTTCATTTAGAGATGAAGATTTTCGTAAAGGTAGCTAAAGAAGGTAGATTAAAGAATTAAGGAGGTCTCTAGACCTGACTTCATGGAGCCCTTGGGAAATGAACGGTCTTCCCATTTGACTCTGACAAATCCTTTCTTAGTAAAAATTACTATAAGAAAACTAATACAATCCGGTCAAATCGATGTAATATCGTGAAACAGGGCGCGTCGTTGCTAACACGACTTTTGAGTGTTTGGGAAGAAAACAATATTCATCTGCATTTGATGCGAGTATATTTTAATGCAAAAGTATAGCAATATATACTCAAACCTACTCCTAGAACTTCAAACTTTCGTTTCATAAAAAAGTGTCTATAATACACAAATGTTTTTCGGCAACTAATATCCAAAGAGACTGCTTTATCTTTAAACTGGGAAATGAGGCTAAGATGTCCAAAGCTATTTGAGACGAAGCGCCATTTTCCCATCACACAGCGAGCTATTGGCAGGAACAAAGATTTTTGGGGAAACCTGATGCATTCAGACACGTCATGGATAGGTGAAAATAATAAAAAAAAAACAAAAAAAGAAGTTGTGATAATCTGCTAGATATTTATTTCTTTAATTTAGAGAGTCCTTGAGATTTAAAATAATGTTCATTTTTACTGAATACGGCGCCGTTCATTAGAGGCCATGTTGAACCTACTAATTGAAGGACCAATTTCGAAAAACCTACCACCGAAAATGCAGTTACTGTAACATTTAATAGATAAAAATACATCGAGAGAGATGATTCTCTTCAGTAACACTTATTTTATATTACAATAATTGGTATTCTACCGTTTAAGTATGATTTTGGGTGAATAAAGACTGGAAGCCGGTAAAACGCTACTTTTTGGCCTCTCCTACCAACACACAACCCAACATCCTACTTTACAGCACCCTCTTTATCTCTGTATACTTCCTTCCTGTCTTCATTCCATCCAACAAAATATTATCCTATTCCTGCCCTTTCCTCGTCTGCCTAACATTCTCCCCTCTATTACAGTCTTTAACATCCCACTGCCGATCAATACATATTTGATCCATTTTCCTGCCTCATGGTTTGTCCCAACAATCCCCTCTCCTCCCACCCCACAATACCTAGCACTCCCTCGTATGTTTTCATTTCGGTCCACTTCACCTTCTCCATCCTTTGCCACACCCACATTTCAAAAGACTCCATTCTACGCTCTTTATCCTGCTTCAATGATCATGTTTCCACGTCGTAAAAAACCATGTTCCTTAACAAGGCTTTGACGAGACTTTTCCTAACATCCTTACTCAACGTCCCTATCATCAACTCCCTCCTTATGAAAGCCTCTTTGTTTTGGGCAATTCTTCTCCTTACGTCCCTACCACTTTGACAGTGTTGGTCGAAAACACTTCCGAGATACGTAAACTATTCTACCCGCTCTATTCTTCGCCCTCCTATTTTAATGCTTAGCTTGTTTATCCTTTTCGATAGCCACATTTCGAAAACGTCCAATGTACTGCTTCATCATCATGTTTCTGTGCCGTTTAAAACTACACTCCATATCAAAGTTTTAATGAGTCATTTATTAACATCATTACCTCATGTCCCTGTCATCGATACCCTCCTCCTCGTGAAAGATTCTTTAAATAACGGATTCCTTCTCCTGCGGTCCCTTATGCTCTGACCGCTAGACCACAATGCTTCCATGATAGGTAGACTGTTCCACTTTCCTTAGTTTATGAACTTCTACTTTGATTTTTGACTTGGCTTTCATATTTCTCGAAAACTGCAAAACCGGTATTTTAGATTTCATTGATTAGTTCCTAATACACTGAATTTGCGATTCACTCAGCAATGCTTACAACTCCTTAGCTAACTGGCAAACTAAAGCTTCATTATTCCCAAACCTAAGTGATTTTAAGAAATTTCCTCCGACTTTCGTTCCTACCGCAAGTTCTTTCCATACGTTTAAAAGTACAGAGGGTCAGGTATACCCCCGTCTTGCCCCTATTTCTAACGCTGCCCATCCAGTAGCCTTCTTCTAATCTCGTCAGAAAAAAACACATCCTGATGATATTCTTTGTTCTTCTCTATTTGTGACTATATTACTATACGACTGTTGTCCATCCCCATGAGCTTATTTAATCATATATATATATATATATATATATATATATATATATATATATATATATATATATATATATATATATATGTGTATATATATATATATGTATATGTGTATAAATATATGTATACATATACATATATATAATAAATTGGACAGCAACAAACAATATAGAAACACAAAAAAAGATCACTCACACGTCATTTCTTGATCATTTTGACGGATTTCTGCTCCGTCTTCATCGGAAGATATAAACCGCATATATAAGTAAATGCACATATATAAGTATACGCATAAATAAGTAATGGAATGGATATAGAAGCATTACTTCTATATCTTCCGATGAAGACAGAGCAGAATTCCGTCGAAATGATCAAGAAATAACGTGTGAGTGATCTTTTTATGTGTTTCTATATTATTTGTTGCTTTTACTCCCAATTAATATTTTCTTTCACTGACCTACTCTATGTTTACTACTCTTGTTCCTACATTTTTGTTCTACACTATTCCCACTCATCACTGGCTCTCTTCCCCTCTGCTGTTTATTATAATCCGATAACTATCGCTCCAGCAATCCCCTTCATCCTTCCATCTCACCTCGCACTGCCCTGAGATACTAGTATATCTATGTTTCTTCTCTCCGTCATTCGCTTTGCGATTTCATTTACTCTGTCTCGTTATTTTCCAAATGTTTCGAATCTCTATTGCCAACTGCTTTAACCCTCTTCTGTGACTTCTTCATGGATGCTGTCCGTTCCGCTTTGCGAGGATTTCCTTCGATGACGACCACGGTCGCCTTCCTTGGGAGGAGCAAGGCTGAGTGCCCTCCTTTCTTCCATTAAAGAAGATCGTTGTGCCACCCAAACTTTAAATCAACTCTCCTGCGAGTTTCTTTATTTGGTGCTCGTATTTTTTTGTTTACTAGAGTGTAGCCTGAGGTGGACCTTCGCATGAATAATATATTACGGCGCCATAACTTGGCGTCATAACTTCTCACTACAGATTTTGTTAAACCTACAAGAAAAGAATGTTCGGCCATTTTTTCAAATGTTGTATAATTCCATTCATTTCACTTTCGGAGAAAATTACTTTCTACCATCACATTACTTCCCCTTTGTCACCAAAAGTATTCTTTTGACAATTCCGAGAAATAGGTTTTGATTTTATGTACGAGTGGATATTTTTCCCAGCTGCATCTACATAAGGAAATGGATATGAACCCAAAAATTATCAATAGAGCTGTTTGGAATATGTACCCAAGGTACAATATGAAAGAAAAATAATCCACAGAGTCGGAATAAGAGTGAGCATATGGTCCATAGCTGGTAGAAAGAGCGAATCTGCGTAGATGATACCAATCTATCATTTGTTTTTGTACAAATGATTCATTACGGTTACTTAGCACACAAAGATCAGGCAAATTACCCGACAAGATATACATTGGTGATATGTAATTCAACAAAAATAAAGACATTTTTGGTCTTCTATGCAGATAGAAATTTCAATAATTCCGTTCCATTTAAAGTGTCATACAGATTGGTTTTGAAAGAATGAATAAACAAGCATTGTTCCACGTGCGCAGGGAGGTTGTTTTAGTGTTTAATTTAGGACATTCCGAATGGATTAAAAAAAACTAGAGGTGTGGTATCTGGGAGAGCAAAAAAGAGATCAGGATTAAATCGAGCGAAATGAATCAGGTTTACGGGCGCATAATGAAACATTTACGGCAGATTAATTGGATTAGATTGGAATTCCAAATAAAATATCACCCAGGAAGTATTTTCTCCGGTTTTCTACGTTTAAAAATTTTAATATTTAAGTCAGTGCGTAACATGTTCAACTTTCGGGAAGGGGGGGAGGGTGGTTGCGTATATAAATCCGATGCTAGAGTCTAGAAACGGTTGACGTTAGCCGAGCAACTCATTCAGTAAATTTAACCAGACTTAAAAAGCCAGGCGGAAAAATCAATATTAATATAATTTTTGCGATTTTTCTGTTTAAAATGCCTTGGTTAACTTAAGTAAATACATAATCGTAAAACAATACCGTATAAATATGATTTTTTTCATAACAATGAGCCACTTAGTTGGCCAATGTTACGGAAGACCGGAAAAAAATGTCTACACAAGTATTGGAGAATGGCTTTATGGGTGGGTGGGGGGGGGGGGGTGGACGGAGTCGAGAAAGTGGAGGTTGGAGGGACGTTTGTTTATTTTTTTACAGGGTCATGAATTAAAGATATTCAACCTCTCTCTCACACACACACACCAGGGAATGAAAAAATTAATAAGTAAAACAAAAACACGTGGAACCCCGAATAAAATGGAACGGAACAAGCGTGGCGTGCGAAAGAAAAAAAGTGCTCCACCCTTTCCCCTCAGTCACCTTCTTATCTCCCAAGAGTTTTACACGCCAAGGATGAGATGCGTACGTGGGTAGCTCCCTTCCTTCCAGGGAGACGAGAACCTTGCCGCGCGCGCGGATGTGTGTGCGTGGGTCACACATAAGGAAAGAGAGAGAGGAAAAAAACAATGAATGCAAGGACGCGAAAAAAAGCAAGACGTTTCGCCCGCAGCATTTTCTTCCTCTTTTTTTTACCTCGCGACACAAAGGTTGAGAAGGGCATTGCCTGTGTGAGTGTCTGTGCGCGCAGTCATCCTGCCATTTATAATTCAAGAGGGGCGACGCTCTGGGGACTCCGAGGGCGACCTCGAACGCTGGGAGTGGAAACGGGGGGGGGGGGAAGACAAAAGCGAAACGCGATCCGCCCTCCATTCGTAAATGCATGCCGGTTTGCGGATGACTAGTCGAGTGCGATGTGGGAGTGGTGAACTTTTTTGCACGCTGGTTTGTGCCTTTTTACTCGTATGCTTGGCATTTGGTCGTGCGTGCGACTTCGGTCGCGCTTTTCTCTCTCTCGGCGTGCTCGCGCCCTCTTGCGGGGATTCAACGACGACGCGAAAGAGTTGCACCAGCGCCACTGTTTACATCGGCGATGGACGAGCGAACTACTCTCTGCATATACGCACGAATGTGAGTGCGATTTCTGATGACGCGATTACACTTAGGTGTAAGCGTAAATGTAATCACGACCGTGTAAAAATGATGGGAAATTCACGTGCGAACTGAAAGTAGAATGTTTTCACCTAAACGGCTTCCGTGACGACTGTTTTTATTTCAAAGTGATCCATTCCTTCGGTGGGGTCAATTTAAGTGAAAGGCTTTCATTATTTTTGGATTTAAATACCCACGTAAATACCAGGTGTGCTCAGAAAATAACTGGATTTTTTTAATTTCGCGGGTTCGGAGAGTCCGATTGTCAAAATTTGTTTTATTAGTTTGGTATATACATACCCCTAAAGTATGATAACATATTCAGCCATGCTTATTGTTTATACTTTGTGTGTGGCAGCCGCGCTTAGGTTAGACGTGTTTCAATGAGTTCGGCGATTTTCGTTTGTTAGCAAAAAAATGGATCCAAGACTTTGTATCAAGCCTTAGTTTCAACGTCATATCCGTAAACTCGTGTTTCGTCACCTGTTATTATAACACGTTTCAGTATTTCTGAATCGTCGTTGACTTCATTTTTATTGACTCCTGAGCAACCAACTTCCATTCGCCGCTGCTTTTGTTCAAAATTCAACAATTTTGTAGTAAATTTTGCTGTCAAGGGTTTCGTACCCAAAACATTCGAAAATATTTCATTAGAATTAGCCAATTCCACATGCCAATATCATAAGCGACTTCTATTATTGCGATTCGGCGATCATTCATAACCATTTTTTTCACTTTTTCTTTCACGTTTTTATCGGTTGTTGATGTACTGGGGCGTTCGTCATCTTCAGCGTCTTCACGGCCATCTTTGAAGCGCTTACACTACTCGTAAAACTCTTGTTTTACTCGTAGATGACCCACCGTAGGCCTCTGCTAACATTTCACACACTTTGTTGCACTTTATTTCATTTTTACGCAAAATTTGATACAAAAGTTATGATCCATTTCTTTTAACAAACGAAAATCGCCGAGCTCATAGAAACACGTCTAACCTTAGAGCGGCGGCTGCCAACATGCAAAGTATAAACAATGAACACGGCTGAAAAGTGTATCATACTTTAGGGGCAAGTATATACCAACATAATAAAAACAAAATGTTGACAAATGGACTCTCCAAACCCGCGAAATTAAAAAATTCTCGTTATTTACGGAACACACCTCGTACGTGCTGGGTTTCATTTTTTCATGTTCCATAATTTACAAGTACTGATATCCTCCTTATTATATTATTAATTACATTCCTTAATCGTTTCATCATTCTTCTTTGCATATGCATTCATATTCCTTTCAGAGAGAAAATTATGTCCTTAGAAACACTTGTCTGCAAAGGAATTGTGAACTATTAATATTGACGATTAGGTCAACGCATATTGTTAGTGAAGAAATTAATTAATATTACAACCGATTTCAGATAAATTATATATCTCAGGATTAACCGTCTTTAATTAATCAGTTTACACAATTTCTGGAATGTGTAAATCAGTCCATTAATTAATAACAAAATGAATTAATTCACTCACTCGGATTTTCGAGCAGTTGCTATTCGGTAAAAACCTGAGCAGCTACTGCTGTATCTCCCGCAATTTCTTAGAGGACTGAATCAGATATTGCAACAATTGTCTGCCGCGTGACAAATGGTGCTCACATTGGCCACTTATGGGAAAAACTGTTTGCGTTGCAATTTCATTTGATGTACAATTAATAATTGTAAGTTAAATTGAATAAACACTACAAAATCATAAAACCCCGATATTCATTTTGAAACACCCTGTATAATCAACAGTTAGAAAACCGATACACGAAAAGATTCATTTCGCATATTTTTAAAATATAGACACGTATATTTCCTTTATCTCGGAAGATGTGTGTTTGCAGACTCTACATGAATTTTGAATTTCTAATCTGGAAAGGAGAAAACGACGCATTGACCACAAAGCGATCGGTAATTGTTCAATCTCTGTGGCGTATTCGCAGGTTTAGCACCGGGTGGTCAAGGTGTCAGCTGCCGACGTTCCGTTGACAAACTCCGTCATCGTCCGAAGGGCATTGAGGACGATGACATAGTTAAGTCATCGAAACGTCAGAATCTGACTCCACGATCACACGGTGCTAAACCGCGAATGAATCACCGTAATTGTAAACAAGGAAAACACGAAATCCTAGAGTTTCTCAATCTTTATCCAGTTTAAAACGCAACTGGTTTGTTCATTATTAGCTTCCAAAAACCAGTTCATTTTTTTAATTGATCAACGCAAAACTTCAGGCATTGGGACAAACTTTCGTCGTTAAGTAATTTGATATACTAATTTTAAACTGAATTTTCAAGTTTACCGTCATGATAGGCATCCTTCTTATTGATAAATCGTATCAGCACATTTCCTCACAAACCCCCCTCAAACTACGCCCCCCCCCCCCGACGTGATCTATAACATTGGCGTGGATTATCTTCAGTAGGTACCGTCACTTTCCTCTCTTTAGGCATCCCCTTCCTCTTTGTCATCCTTCTCCAAATCATGATGTAAACCGGAAAGGGATGTAATTATCGCAGATTTACATATTTTTCCTAATTCCCTTAATGAGAGCCATAGGTTGTAGAAATCCATTATTTCTCTCAGATTGATGTTCGAGATATTAACTTTACTCCAAACACTTCGAAATTCCTTGGCAACCGTGAGTCCTTTCACAATGCCCCATCGACCTGCCGTATTTTAAAATTACGTTTCAGGGATAGACAGTGATGTATGTTATGGTTAGGAGCCAGACGAAAGATATTCCACGCAGCGTCTGTTCCTCAGTGAGGCGGCGCCAAAGGCGTCTGACTTCAGTGGGGCGGCCTTTTAGTGATGGTATCTCGTTAAAAACATTATCGAGGAAGGCAACGGGAAACCACCTCAATTATTATTCCCGAAAACAAAATGATGGACAAAATAGAGAATACGAGTCCTGGCTCAGTCCAATCGGCCTTGTGTCGTGCCAGGCAGCATGATAGACAAGGCTTCTGCGTTCGTCATCTCACGAAACCCTTTGCTAAGAAAAATGAACAGCAGCAGGACAGAAGGCACAGAAGAAGGCCGAAATACTTAGAATGGGGAATCGGAAAAGAAGGAAGGAGAGCAGGGTAAATGATTGCTTAGGGGATGATCAATTTGGGTTCAGAAAGGGGAGACGCACGCACTACTATTATACTATTGCGGTAATGAGATCACTGCTAGGGATTAACATAGAATACAACCAGGACGTATTTGCCTGTTCCGCAGATTTCGAAAATGCGTTTGATTGAGTGAATTGGGGAAACGGGGAAACTAATGAATATATAAGCAGAACATAGGAATGGATCAGAGAGACAGAAGGTGAATCCACAGCCCGTACATGTCACAGACTGCTCAGGTGCCAAGAAGGGATGGAGAGTGTTAGGAAGAGGTGTGAGGCAGGGCTTGCAATGCCACCAGTACTGTTCAACGTGTATGTGAAGGAAATGATTAAAGAGGCATGGAAAGAACTGGAGGTAGGAATGAAAGTGGGTGGGGAATTCGTAAAATCAGTTAGGTTTGCTGATGACCAAGCTTTAGTTTGTCAGTCAGCCAAGGGGTTGCAAGCAATGCTGAGTGAATTGGAAACTCAATGCGATAGATACGGAATGAAAATAAATTAAAATAAAACAAAGATCATGCGATTTTCTAGAAAGAAAAAGGCTAATCTAAACATTAAAATAGGAGGGCAAAAACTAGAGCAGGTAGAAAAGTTTACGTATCTCGGAAGTGTTTTGGACCAACACGGTCAAAGTAGTAGGGATGTAAGGAGAAGAATTGCGCTGGGCAAAGAGGCTTTCACAAGGAGGAGGGAGTTGATGAGAGGGACGTTGAGTGAGGATGTTAAGAAAAGACTCATAAAAACTTTGATATGGAGCGTAGCTGTGTACGGCGCGGAAACGTGGTCATCGAAGCAGGAGGATAGGCGTAGACTGAAGGCTTTTGAAATGTGGGCGTGGAGAAGAATGGAGAAGGTGAAATGGACCGAGAAGAAAACAAATGAAGAAGTACTTGGCATGGTGGGCGAAGAGAGGGGTTTGTTGGGAGTAATCCTATGGAGGAAGGAAAAGTGGATGAAGGGGGTATTGACCCGCAGGGCAAGTTGAAAAATTAAGCTGTTACATATAATTTTAAACCATACATCAATCAAATTATTACATATATTCCTTACGTCTTTTCTTCTTTCACTCTGTTAGGAAAGGGATCGAATATTTTTGCAGGTAAGGTGTTCCAATCAAAAATTGTTATATTTAGAAAATTTTTTATTCGTTCTTTGTGCCCGATATTTTTACCTTGAATTTGTTGTCATTTCTCCCAATAAAACGTGGGTTCCCCGCCTCTTTCCTAAGATCTGCCCAAGCTTTCTCCCCCTTCAGAATGCGGAACAATTCACAAAGTCTGCTTATTTTTCTTCTGCTTTTTAAAGGTTCCCAGCCCAGTGTTTTATACATGCCAGACACACTCTCCATCCTCCTATGCTTCCCCAGGACATATCGGGCAGCCTTTCTTTGCACCTTTTCCAGTTTTTTGATATGCCCTTCTTAATTAGGGCCCCATAAAAGAGATGCGTACTTTAAAATTGGTGTTACCAGGGTCTGATACGTCTTTTCCTTAGCTGCTCTAACGCTCCCTTTGAGGTATCTCATCACCCAATGAAGAGTTTTGAAAGCTTTCTTAAAAATGTACTCCACGTTCGGCCCCCACCCTAAATCCTTAGTTAAATATGCACCTAAGTATTTGCAGCTATCACTTCTAGGAATGACATTTTCGGAAAATCTATAGTCCCTATTGTTTTCATTTACCTTGTTACTAAAAGTGATGGATTTGCATTTGCTAACATTTATGTATCCCATTATTTGTCACCCAATCCGCCATTTTATTTATGTCCCTTTGAAGTATGTCGCGGTTACTACCATTTTCGAGTTTCCTGTAGATAATACAGTCGTCTACAAAAAGTCTTATCTGAGAATTAATATATACTGGGAGATAATTTATATAGATTAAAAACAAGAGCGGGCCAAGTACGCTTGCTTGTGGGACTCCCGATGTTACTCTTGTTTTTTCAGAATACACTTCTCCTAATTTGACCCTATGTGTTCAAACTTCTATGAAATTTTTGACCCAAGATATTACTCTTCCATCTGTGTGTAGTGGCAATTGGCCCATCTTAAGCATTAAGCGATCGTGGTCAACTTTGTCAAAGGCTTTTGACAGGTCGACTATTATAGCATCCACTTCTATTCCTGAATCCATAGAGTCGAACATTTCTCGGCAGAACACTATAAGCTGAGCTTCGTAAGAGTGACCTTTTCTAAAACCGTATTGGCGACTTTACAACCAATTCTCACTCTCCCACAAATCCCCGAGATAATCAGCCATTATCTTTCCTAATAGCTTGCAAACAACTGATGTCAAGCTTACCGGTCTATAATAATCAACTAGTGCCTTATCTCCTCCTTTAAAAATTGGCGTAACATATGCCTCCTTCCAGGCATTTGGCAAGGCATTATTGTTTAAGCTAACATTGAATAAATGATTTATATAATTTGAAACTACACTACCACCCAATTTAAGCAAATCAATAGAGATACCATCTGGCCCTTTTGATTTATTTGCCCTCATTTTCATAATTTTTTTATAAATTTCTGCGCTCGTCGTTTTAATAGTTTTGGTATTTACTATTTTTTTGCCTCCACGTTGACTCAGATGTGTATCTACGGAATCCTTTTTATTTACCATTACCTTAAATATACTTGAATACCAATTATTAAACGCATTAACCTTTTCCTTATCGTCAGCGATTAGTGTTCCATCCTCTTTTTTTAAAGCTGTTATATTTTCCCTGTTGTCTTTCCTCCTCCGGAGGTACTTGTAAAATGTATTTCCATTATCTATCCCGATTATGTTCAGTAGGAAACTTTCTTTGGCTAATTTTCTTTCTCTATTTATTTCACGAACTAATGTTTTGTATATTATGAGCCATTCCGAGCTCTCGTTCCGTTTTTTGTGAAACACTCTTAGTTTGAAAGGATTTTCTTTAAGAATTTTGTGTTCTATGGTGCCGTTATACAATGTATGTGTACGTGTATATATATATATATATATATATATATATATATATATATATATAGACACACACACACCCACGTACAATTCCTTTACCTGTGCCGGTTACGGTTCCCCAGGAAGATCTGGTACTCGAAAAATCACATAGCTTATGTGCCCACAGAATTGGGGCACTTGGTTGCATAAAGCATCGCAGATCTCAGCTTGAATTGCGATTCCTTGATAGATCAAGTGGTTAAGAGCCTCCATCCGGGAAGTAGAAAGATTCCGAGTTCAAGTCTCGGTCTAGGAAATATTTTTACACTCATGATCTGCCTGATTCCGCCTTCCCCACCTCTCCTGTGTTCGTCCTTAATGAGTGTTCCTATCCCTTATATCTATTTCTATATAAATGAGTATATATGTGTATGTATGTATATATATATACACACGCATATATATATATGTGTATATATATATATATATATATATATATATATATATATATATATATATATTCATATATGAAATATAATATGAATAAAAGGGATATCGACAGTCACAAAAGTAACTAAGGAACCCTTAATGGGAAAAGGAAATCGTGGTTCAAGGATCATATGATAAGAAAGATAGCTGAGAGAAGGAAATGGAAGGATGAAAACACAGAGTTAGGCAGAAGGAAGTAAAAGGAGTTAATATAATAAATTAAGACGGGTAACAAATGAAACACAAGAATCATGGTGGAAGACGTAGTGCGAGGATATGACTATTTTGAATAGGAAGGGTGAAATTCGTACGCTGTACAAAGACGTTGCAGAGTAGGATGTTGGGTTGGGTTTTGTTAGGAGAAACGAAATACTTATTTGGTAGTTGTGTCCATCCAAAACCAAACTTTACCGGTAGCTTACTTAATAATAATAATATATGTACGTAAAAATAAAATATATTGTAGCGCTACCTCCTTTGGAATTTGAAAATAGGCATAATATTTGGTCTCCGGCTTAGTAAAACAGCTGGCTGTTATAGTATTTTTAACTGTTGAAAAAGTGACTCCTACTGAGATTAATCGTCGTTTAAAGGCTGTTTATGATGACGATGCTGTCGTGAGGTCTACTGTAAATCGATGGGTAGTAAAATTTCGTGGTTGCGAACCTAGAAAAGTCATAATTGTTGATGAAACACGCAGCGGACGTCCGATCACTGCCACAGGCGATAAACATCGCAAACTCGTCGAAGATTTGATTCAAAATGTCCGGCAAATCACTCAAAAGCGTATCGCAAACCATTTTGGTCGAGTTTGCTGTGTTAAAGGCAGCCTGGCGCCAATAAACGTACAACGTGACTACGCTCGTCCACACACCACGCGCGCAACTGGAGAGGCCTACCATCCACACCCTCCTGATTCCCCCGATCTTGCGCCCTGCGATTTTCATTTTTTTCCTCAACTCAAGAGACATCGCAAGGGTAATCATCACACTTCGAACGATGAGTTGAAGGCAGCTGTCAAATCCTGGATTCGAGAAAACTCGCGTTGACATATATCACTAGAACACGTCTCCATATTTCCGCTTCTCAAAATACACTGGATGAATGTGACGACCTCAAACCTGCGCATGCGTGTTGAGGGGGAATTTTCCTTCCACGTGCCACCAGGAGTGCTTCTGAAAGTGGTTTTGTTTGTGGTCTACAAGCATGCGAGCATTGCTTTTCAGCCTACCCGCGTAACTTTAAGAAGGCGTTTACCACGAGGAGGTTACTTCTATGCTCGAAGACAATAAGGCAGAAACAAGAGGAAAACATTCGCGTGGGTAAGCCACTCGGTGGACCAGATACATGGACCATTGGAGAGTGTGACCGAAGTTCAGTTTTAAGGTGCATGGGTATGTTAGTTGATTTTCTTATGCATTTTCATGGGTGAAAGTTAAAAAGGCTTTTGCATGAATATATACGCCTCTGTGGGTATAGTTTTGAATTTATATGTTGGTTTTGCATGGGGTTTTATTCTCTTTTACAGGTGGTGACCTAACACCCCCCGCAGCACGCCTTTGTGGCGGTTGGCGGGTATAATGTAGATGAAGCCTCCAAAACCTAAGTCTGAAGGAGAACGTCGAAGAAAGAATAGAAAATAAAGAAGTATGCAGGATAGCACATGGGGGAAAGACTAAAAGAAACTTTAAAAGGAAAAGAAAACCAAGTATGTTGGACCATCACACCGTGGGGCACAATGGATTTTTAATGGAAGATATGACAAAGGGAGAGTGCCAATAGACGAATACTCTTAGCTATTTCTAGCAGGCCAAATAACAAGAGGGATTTACGAGTTTAAGGAAGAATGCAGACGGTCGCTAAAGTCATATTATAGGCTTCCACTTACTATGGTGGATTAGATCACCTACGTAAAATCAGATTTATCAAACGGCACCTATTGCAGAACGGATAGATTAAAACTCTCGTTTTTTCCTCGAACCATTAGAGATCAAAATAGACATAACAAATATCCCGTAGGAGATTGGTAGGGTACATATTCTTCGATATCTTGCATGTTATTCTTTTTACTTAATAGACCCATTTTTTAATATTTCTGCAGCATGATTTTAACATACGTTTCCTGTTATTAAATATTGTTGCACGTAAGTACTTCCTTTCATGTGCATGATCTAACTAATATTTGTGCAGAGGTAACATGATTTAGTTTTGCATGTAGTTTAAATCTAGTTTTCGGGTGGTGGCCTAACACCCTTCGCCACACGCCCTTGAGGCGGCTTGCGGGGATCGTGTAAAAGTAGATTCAATCCCCGGGGTTGACGCATCGATGAGAACAACTGTTTCAAATGCATGACTTCGCAGTGAATCACGGCAAGTTTCAGCCAACCCCGGCGTGAGCGACACCGACTCAAGGGAATACCCAGAGGTCTGTGATTCATTCACGACTGTTCGTATTCCCGGGCTCAGGGCCGTGGAGCCTTGCACGAACGATCACGAGGAGGGAAGGACAGGAGGGAAGGGAAGGGAGGAGAGGAGAGTTCGGCTCGCCAAACGGGGGAGGACCGTGGGTCGTGAGGAGGGGCGAACGTGCCCACACGCAGCCGTTCGCCCTTGTTTCGAGCGGGGCGTTTCTGTTATGAATCTAAGGGAATTCGTGTGGTGGGAGGGCTCCCTCTAGAGAAGCGGGAAGACACGAGGGAAACTAGGAGAGGAGAGGAGAACTCCACAAGAGACCTCGGAAAGAATTCTCTCGTCTCTTCTGGCCTCAAGTTTTAACGCAACGGAACGAGAGGTGGTTAGTGAAGCACGGGCAAGAATGCGCTCTAAGACCTACGTATCTATAAATTGATAGCACGAGCAGGTGTGGCGAATGGTGAGGGGAAACAATTAAGTTATGAATAATAAAAAGCTATATAAAAACCCAAAAATCACATAAAAAAGGATTTCTATACATACACACACACACACACACACATATATATATATATATATATATATATATATATATATATATATATATATATATATATATAGTACTACTTCTATATCTTCAGAGGAAGACGGATTGTTTCCGTCGAAATATCAAGAAAATACGTGTGAGTGTTCTCTTTTTTTGTGTTTCTATATTGTGTGTTACTGTGTATTGTACTATTCGGCACTTCCGTGTTACGTCTATGAAAGCATATATATATATATATATATATATATATATATATATATATATATATATATATATATATTTATATATATAGGTGTCGCGGTAGTCCAGGGGGTGGAGCGTTGGACTGCTGACCGGAGGGTAAGGGTTTCGATTCCCGGGCAAGGCATTCTGGGCACCTGCAGCTCCACCCAAGCTTAAGTGATTTTTCGGGTACCAGATCTTCCTGGGAAACTACAACCGGCACAGGGAAAGGAACTTGCCCCCCTACCCTGATGTGTGAATTTCACACGCCGTATAGGGCTTAGTACTGGGTGAACTCTACCATCACCGAAGTAATCAATCGACCTTCGGTTTGATTACTGTGTGTGTGTGTGTATATATATATATATATATATATATATATATATATATATATATGTATAAATCTGAAAGTAATTTTGTTCTCTTGTTTAGGAACAGATCACGCCAAGGTTAGGGGTTTAAATATTTTTTGCAAAAATATGGTAATGATTCCGAAAGTGACGTAGAATAGGTAAGAGAGGGATATATTATTTTCTGCAAATATTTTAGACCGAAAAAAATATTTGAGGCAAAAAAATTCATTTGTTGACCGCAGATTTCACTAAGCATTGATATATTCATTCGCTTCAATGAAATCCTATCCTGGGTTAACTGTAAGAAGGGACTTCATGGCCTCAAAGTCGTCCCCAAACAAGTTTTTCTATTTTAATGCAACAATTTCAGAGTGTAAAAATCATTCGCCTTGGCTGGGACTCGAACCCAGATCCCTCAATATCCAGTCGAGTGCTTTAGCCACTTAAGCTACCGAGGCGTCCTCTTTAACTCTGAAATTTTGGGGCTTTTAAAGGAACAAGATGTTGTGACGAAATACCGTACATACAATGTCACAGGCATTCGTAGTCGTGCGCGAGGCGCCACAGTCCACGAGGTTAAAGCCAACTTTAAACACTTATGGTGTTTATACTTTGACAAATTCCAAAGAAACTGCGGGAGATGCCGCAACAGTAACTTTTAACGGAGTCATCCGCTAATGTGCTCGTGGACAGTGGCGCCTTGCGCACGACTACGAATGCCTGTGACATTGTATGTACGGTATTTCGTCACAACATCTAGTTCCTTTAAAAGCCCCAAAATTTCAGAGTTTAAGATGACGCCTCGGTAGCTTAAGTGGCTTAAGCACTCGACCGGATATTGAGGGATCTGGGTTCGAGTCCCAGCCAAGGAGAATGATTTTTACACTCTGAAATTGTTGCATTGAAACGCACATTAGCGGATGACTCCGTTAAAAGTTACTGTTGCGGCATCTCCCGCAGTTTCTTTGGACAAAGTTTGTCCATCTCTATCCTGATGAAGCCTGAGCTGACTTATGGCCATCCGCATCCCCCGGCGGTCTTGGCACGCGTGCCACTGCCTCCAGTCACACACATAGACATATTCCACTGCACACATTGGATAATATGGAATGGCCATTTAATGATCAATAAGTAAAAACTGATGCGGACCTTCCTTTACCTAACCTTATAAGGCTGGGCAACTGCGTTATATTCTTTCTTCACGTCATTAGTATAGATTCGAATTATATACGTAGCAACGGGCAACTATATGGGCATCAGTTAAAATCTTACTGATTAGTCAATTATAAATTTACAATTTTACTGCCAATAATAATTTCTGTTACTGACTATCCTGCAAATCTATTATTACTAATGGGACCGTTTATTTTCTTAAAGGTTTTACATAAACATTTGGATTTAAATTGATAACAGCGTCTCTTTTCTATCGGTTTATCAACTACAAACGTCAAAATTATAAGCCTTCGTAAACATTAAGAGCATATCGCTATTATATGCAAAAATCTTCTCACTAAACCGAACGTCAAGTTTTTGGCATTTGCATTTGTCCGATAGGATCAATGTAATTTATTATCGCTTGTCAACAGAGTAAAGTTCCTTATAGACCTTTAATAGACTACCCATTTCTGGGTCGTTCCTTATATGAATAAAATAAAAAAGAGTTAAGATTAGGATTGAATGAATGTTCAAAAGAATTTCCAAACCTTTAATAAACAATTATGCCATTGGTGTAAAGCGCTTCTCGGAGGAAGTTATTTTTCCGTTTTGATTTAAAAAAATTGAGAGATTCTGCCCTTATGCTCGAGTTGGTTTAAATTTCTAATAATTACTAGAACATTATCAATTCATTGAGTTCAAATTTTTAATGTCGGTATCTATGATTCCATATTCTGGGAAGAAAAATTCTGGAGAGAAATTTCATTATATTTAAGACTCGTATGGAATAATGTTTTTCGAAATAATTTCTCGATTTCGGGGCGCAGAAATCCCGTGGATAGTCCTATAAGCTACTGAGTGCAGAAATTTTTATCGCAAAATCAATAAATATTAAGTTTATCACCTCCAAAGGCCTTCACTAAACAAATGAAAGAATATCAATGCTTTCTAAATGATTGGTTTGTATAAAATGTATCGGGAAACGGTATTCGGGAAGACGGGTATATTTCAGAATCTGCTACAATGCCTCAAAGTTCTTCTCTTGAGCGTCGACACACTTAGGAGAGTATCCTTTGCTGGATGGTGGATTTCACATTTATAGGCATTGGAAATGGTCTGCTGGTACCAAATTGGGACTGTAAGGGGGTTGGGGAATCGTCGTGATGTGGTTACAGAAGGTCTTCGCAAGCAGGCACTCTCGAATTTGCTCTAGGCTGTCCGTCAAAAGACCTTCGGGAGGACGAGTTCAGCGCAGATCTTTCGCATCGCCAAATTTTCATGTGATAATTTTTTGCGCTGTCATCTTATCAATGGTAATATACGATCTGCGATCGTACGCACACTTAACCGACGGCCTGAATTCAGCACTTCACGCACATATGAGGAAAACATTTTACCGATACTTTTTCTACAAATCTTTTATAACTAATGACACGATTCAACTGTTTATTATTCAACCATTGCGTTTACTTGATACGCAATAATGAAAGGCGCCAAGGGGTCCGCAGCTTAACGTCTCATTTGGCGAACGGTGTACTCACTCAAAGTACCCTCCACAAATCACCTCAAGTAGGGATCGAGATACCACTGAAAAAAATTCGACGCTGCAGGGATTCGAACCATGGCCTTCTGGGTGGGAAGCCAGTGCGATGGCCACCGCACCACCACGATCCCCAAATAAATAATATATGCTATATCATTAATTATACGAGTTCCTTCCTTCTCTTCCTTGACAAAGGTGGCTGGTATCACCGAAAATACGAAAACGAGTGACTTTCTTTCCTTTTTTGCACGTTTCTGAGTTTTTGTCTTTGCTCGCTAGTGCTAACTTCATATACAAGAAATAGAAATAATGACAGCTGGAATAGGAGAGGTGAGGGGGGCGAGCGAAAGGGAAGGGGGCCAGGGGAAGGGGAGGCCGAGGAGGGGTGAGAGGAATGGTTGGGGGAGAGGAAAGGGGAAAGGGAGAGGGGAGGCTAGAGGGGAGCGGAGATAGGGTAGGAGTGAGAGGGAGGAGGTGGAATTGACACAAAATCGGAAAAGAAAAAAAATCTGCTCACCACAATTGTTGCAACATCCGAGATCCAGGTTTCAACTTACAAAGTCGTGATCAAGACCCTGCAAGTCGAAACAAAGGCCACGCACACCAAAGCTCATGCGGAAGAACAAAGGATTCACCTCTCCGATATGCATCGCTTCCACAAACTCACAATTCAGACCATCCTCATCAATGAACGACATTGAACATCGACAGTGAACGACATGTATACCCACACATACATTACATATATAGTATATATATATATATATATATATATATATATATATATATATATATATATATATATATATATATGTGTGTGTGTATATATATATATATATATATATATATATATATATATATATATATATTATTAGGTAATCTACCGGTTAAGATAGGTCTTTGGATGGACACAGCTACCAAATTAACATTTTGTGACTCCTAACAAAATTGAAAATCCAGTATCCCACTCTACATCAGATCCCTCTTCATCTCCGAGTACTTTCTTCCTCCCTTCATCCCGTCCAACATCGCTATCCTGTCCCTTCCCTTTCTTCGTTTGCCTAACATTCTCCCCTCAATTATGATCTTCAACATCCCGCTGACGGTCAATACCCCCTTCATCCACTTTTCCTGCTCCATAGGATTTCTCCCAACTAACCCCTCTCTTCGCCCACCATACCAAGTACTTCCTCATTTGTTTTCTTCTCCGTCCATTTCACCTCTCCGTACTTCGCCACACCCACATTTCAAAAGCCTCCAGTCTACATCCATCCTCCTGCTTCAATGAACACGTTTCCGCGCCGTACACAGCTAGGCTCCATATCAAAGTTTTTACGAGTCTTTTCTTAATATCCTTAACTCAACGTCCCCGTCATCAACTCCCTCCTCTTTGTTAAAGCCTCTTTGCCTAGCGCAATTTTTCTCCTTACATCCCTACTACTTTGACCGTGTTGGTCCAAAACACTTCCGAGAAACGTAAACTGTTCTACCTGCTCTAATTTTTGCCCTCCTATTTTAATGTTAAGCTTAGCCTTTTTCTTCCTTGAAAATCGCATAACCTTTGTTTTATTAATATTGATTCTCATCCCATACCTGTCTCATGTGTGTGTGTGTGTGTTAAGTGGAAAAACCAAAGCGATTGAGGATGGGAGGAAAACCAGGTAAAGGGGTGTGTGTGTGGAGGTTGAAGGCTTGTATAGGAAGAAGTAGGATAGACTGAGGACTACAGCGAGTCCGGTCGGTTGCAATGAGACGGTCTTTTCCTCATATCCTTACGGTTTCCATCGTCTCGTCTCCCGAGATGCTTTGCAAAACAATGATGAAATACATCGAAACTAGTCGAAAAAATAAATCTTCATTGCGTGGAAAATTGCATGAGTTTTCGTCTCTGTTGTCATGGAAAGGTTCCAACGCATCACACTTGAATCTTAAGTTTATGCCAAGGTACTCGTAGGTGGCGCCAATTATGGATCCGATACCTGGTCTACGAGGATAGCAACAGGATGAGCGCAAATTGCAGGCTTTGGAGATGCGGGCATAGAAAGGAAGTACTGACTACATTTGCTTGGTGAAATGAGGAGAAGTGGGTGGAGGAGGTGATATCAGGGTTTAGGGAGGGATGGGGATGCTGGGTGGAAGGACAGTGCGAAGAAATGAAGACAGATAATTGGCTGAATGGCGCTAATTAAAACTTCTCTGGGTACAACCAAGCACAGAAGTACAATCCCAGTTCAATTATGATCTCACCAGGGTCAATCTACCATTGAAAGTAGACTTTCTCCTGAAGGTGGGTTTCCTACTGCCTGCTCTATCTTAATCCCTTCTTCATATAATCACAGATTAAGTGTTTGCATGGTTTCCGATGAATATGACTTTCCTAACAGTGAATTGTGACCGAATACATGGGTATGAGAAAGGTGTGTCTGCGAAGTTGGTGCCACGAGTGCTCTTGGACAAATAACAAAAGGAAACCGGATCTGCCAAGAACTTCTCGACCATGCCTCAGCCACCATAAAGCCATAACGTTGCCCCACCAGACGTCTTCCTCTTTCCCCTGCCTCAAATCCGTCCTGAATGGACGTCACCATGGCTCGGTGGAAGCGTTACAACAGGCCGTGACGAGTAAGCTCAGCATCATTCCGGGAGCCGCCTTCAAGGAGGCGTGGAAAACCCTTGGCGGGCAGCGGTGCGCGGACGCACAAGGGGACTACTTCGAAGACTAATGAGTGAATGTACCGATTCTGGCGATAATTTTCTTTTTTTAATCGTCTGAGTCCAACTACTCTTGCAACAGACCTCGAGTATATAATACACATATATGAAAGGAGAGAAAACGACGCACATTTTCCTCACTTGCTCCAGAAATATTTTTGTGAACGTAATTTGATACGTATTCTATTGTCTTCCCATTAAAATAATAATTTCAGATCTTAGGCTTAACAGAGAACGTGCAATGAAAATTTCAACTGATGAAAACCATTAAACACGTAATCTATTTACATTTTCATAGAAAAGTATAAAATTATAGAGTAAAAACACTTAAACGCTGGCAGAATAATTAAAACGGAAATCTCAATAATTGGGGCCGACGCCGGGTTTCCTTCCCTAATCAAATCACTAGGTCTAGCCATATAGGGGCTCGGAGGCTTGGCCGCTCCCAAAATGAGGTCCCAACAGCGAGAAAATATCAGTGCTCTGGGATTAAAAAGCCTGGAACTAAAAAATAAATGTATTCAAAGATTACTTCTCTGCGACTTGGCATTCACCCTGAAGATCAGGGCTAAAGGTCGACGCCTAAAATAATTGATAAAGTTTCCGTAATGCCAGGATTCGCTGATACTCAAAGCGAAGAACATGACAAAAACGGTTAGGCGCGCTACAATGTATTTACAATCACGTCTAATAAATACATCCGAAAACAAAATATTAATTTTACTTTAATTAGGGCTTGTAATTTGCATAAAGATCATAATTTCATCTCTTGGTTTCCAAGTATCGTATAACGAAACAAAAGGTTTAGTTCTTGGTTATTGTAGGCATAAATTATAATTAAATAAATCAATTAATTTCATACCTTTGTTCTAAAAAGTACCTAAACAGCAAAAACATAAGGACCTCAAACAACACGCGCACAAATTGTGGCCCTATTGTCTTCCCTCGGTCACTCGAAATCTATTACATATTCACAGAAATAAAAACATCACGCCCACTAATATTAAGCACAACAATTATGCTCCTTACTTGATAAATAAATAAAATCGTAGCGATGAGTACACACTACGTCAACGTCACGCAATCTCATCAAGTGTATGCATTGGCCTCATTCCACTCATCACAATTGTTTCCTCTTTGCAGAAAAAGAAGCGGTCATTCTCAAATCATCGCCGCTAATCAGGAAGAGCAATGCAATACGTACAACGGCATAGGCATGAAGTTGAAAACGTGACAGGACCACGGGAGTGAAAGAGTTTTTAGCATGTAACAGCTCCACGATTCTTTTCAAATAAGCGTAAACATTTCGCCACCATATAACGAATGGGGGGCAACGGGTCAATCTACCCCCCCCCCATCCGCCCCCCACATTCTAAGCTCACGGCTTACAGTGCCCCTCACGATTCATTTCAATGCCAACAAACGAGGTCGGTGGGATACGGCACACTTCTGGTGCATTGGGTAAATTATAAATACAGCATACACGTGTGACAAGGATTCACGCGAACAGCAAAGAGGTGGGCCAGCAGTGACAAGAATTAAGGAGAGTCAAAACGGGCGGAATGCGGGAGGGTAAAAGGTTACTCAGCGGCGGCAGCGAGGCTGGTCCCCTCTCGTCGTTCTATGGGCCACGGAAGGGGAGGGGATCGAAGGAGGAAGGGGGGGTGTGGGAGAGCGAGAGGGACCCTAGCACCACCATACAGCACAGCGCCACCGCCGACTGCTGAAGCAAAGGGGGGGAGAGGGCATAGAGACCAGGGCAATCGATCGACAACATCCGGGCCCGAGGGGAAGGGGGACACACATAAGGCAGCGGCGAACACCTCCTCCCCCCCCTTCCCCTACTCTCCCTTGTTTTCGTCCCACTTTTGATGGTATTGCGGTACTGTAACGGGCGTGCGAAACGCTTGGAGGGCAAGGAAAGAGAGAGGATCACGGGAAGGGTGGAGAAAACAAGTTTCGTATGAACTGCACCCTCCTCTTGCCGTCAGAGACAAAGAAACTTGACGGCGCAAATGTTGAATTAAATGAAATTTTTGTCTTCTTCTTTTTAACTTGGGATTGGGTTTTATCACTTATACGGGAAACCGAAAAAAAGGCTATTTTCTAAAAAAAGTAAATAAAAAAAATTATGACCGCACTCTCACGACATTCAAAACACTCGAGCCAATCGTGTTTGTTGTTTACGTCTTCGGATAGACGCAGAATGATTGTCGTAACTTCCCCGTGGAAATTTTAAAGCCGAATAAAAATTAATCGACACATCCATCGATTTCATAGCGTCACGACCAGCCTCGGGTAAATCACAAGGGCTTCAAACTATTAACTCCTAACGTATTACTCGGACAATACGCACTATATGTCATTTTGAGTAGAATCAGAGAAATTACACGGGAAACGACACTGCATTTTACAGGGCATGGCCGGATTGGTATCGGTAAACATAAACATTGCCGCTGCCGCCAATCACACTACGTTAACGGGCATTCATATTTGATCGGCTAAAATTCACCACACCACAGACAAATTATAATAAAACCTGGGAGTCTTCCCAAGTAAGAAAAGCACTGGAAAACATTTGTTGCTGTTATTTCACCGACGGGTGGATGATGCGTACCTTAACAGCTAAAAGGAATACAGCCAGGGCTCCGGCGGATAAACACACTACAGGCACCATCTTCGGGTCCTCTTCACTTCACAACCTTCCCAAACCAGCAACATCGTTTCACGAGCTCACGGTAACCTCATTTTCCGATCACGCAACCAACCATTCCCAACTCATCCAACATCACCATCCACAAGCACTGCCGCTACTGCGTTTTTCTGCTGCGCTCTTGCCCCCTTTGCATTACGACTGTCGCTTGTTCGATAGGAAATAAAAGACCACGCATGCGCAACTGATAATGTTTTTATTACCGCCAATCTTCTATAAAAGCGTACAGTAATAAATTTATACACCTGAGGAGGGAAAAAATTTGAACTATCAAGATGCAGGTTTGGATTTAGATCGGTGTAACTTGAGGCAATCGATGGAACAAAACCTATTCACGTCATATTCAAAAGGTATTTTTCCCGTGATATCCACGGCGCACTGGTAACACCTGGATATGACCACTGGTTTGCCTTGTCCTCTTTTTGACCTCTCCAAAAGTCTTCTTTCAGCTGCGAGGGCCCTCTGAAATAGATTACAAAGAAGCAATACATTATTTAATGGATCCACGGAAAAAAAGAAAATGATAAGAGTAGAACATAAATTTAAAGGGTACATAGCAAGTGATTTATGCGTACGAAGACGTAAATACACATCAAGATCTCTGTTTATAAAATTGAATCAATATACCTCTTTCAAAAAACCATTCTTCAAGAATACGACATAAACAATTTACCCAGAATCCCTATAGTTGACTATACCTATTCTAGGAAAAAAGAAATATTGCCATGAGTGGCACAAGAATCTGGTGGATAGTTGCCTCACCCAAATTCTTTTCCAGATCAACATCATCAATACTTCAATCCAAAGATTGGTTCACTGCAGCCCTCCATTCTTCCCTATTTAGTGTTGATTCCCTCACCCTCTGATAGGTTCCTTGTTTTACACCCTTCTTAATTTGCCCTATGCACTCGTGCCTTCCTCGGGTAATATTTCCTTCAATTTTTCCTAGTATTACGTTTTTCACTAATCCATCAAGCCTTAAGGTATGTCCAATTCATCTAGTTCTTTGCCGTAGAGCTCGCCATTTCGTCATTTCCTCTTCTGCTCTTCTATATACTTCATCGTTCCTCACTTCCCATTTAATCTTCAGCATTCTCCTCCAGCACCATGTTTCAAATTCTTCTATTCTTCGTTGGTCCACTCTTTCAATATTCCATGTCTCCGATCCGCAGAGCACCATACTTCACGCGAATGTTTTGACCAACTGCTTCCTTGTTTCCAGTCTTAGCTTCTTTGAGCATAGTAGTAGTTGCCTCTTCTCAATGAACACCTTCTTTGCTTGGGCTATTCTTCGCTTCATGTCGGTCATGCTTCTTCCATCCCATGTTAGACACTGCTGCCCACGTAGATGAAGGATTCCACTTGCTCAAGTTTCACTCCTCAAACTGTGATAGCTACATTCAGCTTCCAGATCTTTTCTAGATGAGGTTGTTAAAATTCGTGTTGGTTAACTTTGAAACAACAGGCTTCTTCCAATCCAAATTTTTTTCATTTTAACATCTGTAGAATCAATTGAATTCACACACAATAAGAAAGTAAGTAAATGCAGAGCACAGTGGTAGGATATCTTCTAAATATTCTCATGGTTGAATCTAAGGACTGAGAGTTTATGTGTAACCCCAGTTGAAAGTGAGTTAGAACAAAAACAGCAAAATCATAGCAAGTACAAGAATGATCAGGAACAAGAGAATGGCAATGGCCATGTTGGGTTTGCAGAATACACAGTAAGTGCATCTACCACAGAGTTAGTGAAAGAAGAAATCAGCCAAAAATATACTAATTACTTCCAAAGGCAAAGAAGGAAAGCATGTCTATCTTTGAATCAGAGGTTACTTGGTTTCTAATCCCATTGACACCATCAATTTTTCAGTTTTGAAACTTTCAGTGAATCATCCTCGAAACAAAAAATGTATGCTGCATCCAAAACTATTTGGCCCCCGCCGCCCCTTGACAAGAGGAAGCAGTTTAACCAGAAGCCACGGATGGCACAAATATAGAGGGTCAATATGGTCTCTCTTTCAGGCTAAAGTGGGATCCATTGAGGCGGCCATAACACTGCAATGTGGAAGGCAGCAGGAAATCTACACCTAAGATACACTAGAACACACAGCCTTACATGCAATATGATGTGGTGGCATTATTCCAGGCAAAATTCCAGAGGCACAACAGTCATCCAATCAGATCTTAGGGTGGGGATGCCGGGAAGTAAATATCAGTTGGAATAATGAAGGATCAGAACATCAGGTCTTTGGGAAATAACGCTTAACTGGAAAATGCAAACATAGAGATGGCTAGGATGGAGCTAGATATATTAGATGTCAGTGAACCAACACATGGGCTGGGGTAGATGACTTCTAGAGCAAAAAATTCAAAATGATACCGTCAGGTAGTGACTAGAAGATCGCAGGAGTGGTGGGTATCATACAAGGATAGTCTAGGAAGTAACTTACGTTTTGGCCTAGCGTGGCCGTTGGTATGGCTAGAACCACCATCTTGGTGTCTATACATCCTTACACACAGTACACATCCTGCTTTGATAGCATTCAGACCGTGGCTCTTCTACTTTGCTCACTGTGAGCTATTAAAATTTTGCTGCAATTGAAAATTCCACAAGTTGTGAAGTGCAATTCGTGATTAAGTTTTACTGGCATAAAACCACAAGCCAACTGAAAATCATGCATAACTTTGTGAACTGCAAGGAGATGGAGTGAGGCAGTGGTGCAAATGGCCGCACCAATATTCACAACGAGGATCACAGTGGTTGGCCTAGCCTTGTGACAGATAAACTGATCGTGAAAATCAACGAAAAAATTTGAGAAAGTTGCCGATTAACAATTACGGATTTCTCACTTCATTTTCATCAAATTTTATGAATTCCACTGCAAGAAATGATACCAGGAAAGATTGCTATACCAAATTTTGCACCAGATGGGTGCCGAAACTCTTGACGAAAGACCACAAAACACAGTGTCCTGCTGCATCGCTGACTTTCCTTGAAGCTTATGCAAAGATGGTAACACTCTCTTGGATTGTGTCGTAACTGGGGATTAGCCCTTACCACCTCTTTCAAGCGATGGAGACATGGTTTGAAACCCAGTGCTTTGACAGTGTTGCAGAATTAAATGCTAAAATAAAGAAGTGGTTATAATGTTAGGTGTCAGATTTCTTCAACGACGGGATTGAAGTGCTTGTGTGTTGCTGTGATTAATGTCTCAATTTGAATGGCGACTTCGTAGAAAAATAGTTTAAGAATATGTCTTTCAAGTGCATAAAATAAAACTTTTGTATAGTAACTAGGTTCATATTTTATTTCAAAACGTATGTTACTTTCTGGACAGCCTTTGTACTGAAGAAGAAATGGGGAAGAAGTGTGAAAGCATGTTGGGAGTTTGATGACTGGATCCTTATCAAGTTAGGAGGAGACCCCATGGATGCAATGACAATTCTAGTGTACACGCCAATGTCCAGACACACAGAAGAAATGAAAACAGTTAATGAGCAATTGAAAAAAGTCTCCAGCAAAGTAACGGGAAAGGAGAGCATAATCACAAAGGGAAACTGAGAGACGGCGGCTGGAAAAGGAAAAGACATGAGCAGAGTAGGGCAGTTCAGGCAGGGGAAACAAATTGCCAAAGGAGAGTGTCTAGCAGAGTTCTGCAGTAAGAGGAATATGGTAGCGGCTAACACACACTCTTTGAACAACAAACGCACAGAAGATACGCAGGGAAGATACCAAGGGACGGTCAGATATTTAATTGACTGGACAAATGAAACTTTTGCTTAATAGTAAATGTATTAAAAAAAATACAAATGAAAATGAAAACCCTTTTACATACTAGTAGTGGTATCTGCCAAGATTAACATTACTCAATGTAATTACCCCCTTCAACTGCAATGACCGCCTACAAATCTTGTCCTGAATCGATCGCATGCACGCATGCAGAGATGCGCCATTAGGGCACCTCGTCTCATTGGTAACACTTTCGACTACGCTCCAATCATAATAGTCGAGGGGGTTCAAGTCCGGGCTATGCGGGGACCAGAACATGTTAATGTTATCTGAGAACTGGTTTTTTACTAAATGCCTCATATATGAGCTGGTGCACCGTCCTCCTGTCGAAAAACATATTGTTTCCCCGAGGCCACAGTTGCCATCTACCGTTTCACGACATTCTTCAAAATTTGCAAATTCGCAAAATTCCTCTGAAATCAGCACCTGAGCATTTCCTCGAATGAGATTTCCTCGCCGGGTTAGCGAAACCTTCCCCAGACTTCTCCGAAGCAATATACTTAGCTACAATATCGTAAACTATTGATCTGGGATACCCGAAGAATCAAACTATTTCACTGGGAAAATGCCCAGCGCAAACACTTTTGATAATAGGGGCTTTTCGGTTGCACTCCGCACTTGTATATAACATCTCGGCCATTTTGAGGTTATGACTGTTGACTAGATGCCTATAGCTTTCAAGAACGCCATTTGAGGCCTCCAGTGGAACGATGATATGGCGGGAAATTCAAATTGAAATTTGTCCGGAGATAAGCGCCGCACCCTGTATGTAGTAGGACCATAACCTAGTTGTCATGGAAAAATATGTAATACAAAAAGATAAAGATGATGAAACAGAGAATGAGCTGGAACAAATAAACTCCCGGAAAACATAACCAGACAATGATTCAGCACGGCCATCAGTGAACATTCGGAGAGAAGAAAAGACTACACAATAGAATGAAAGAATTAATTTCACAGTGGAAAATGACAACGGGAGACGCATCAATTTCCTAGATTTGACCATTGAGATCAACAACGGTAGGCATCAATTCTCCATTTACCGGAAACCTACCAGCACAGACGAAATTATCCCGGCTGACTCCTGCCACCCATTCTCTCAGAAAACCGCCGCCCTATATGCAGCCATTAACAGACTAATCAGAATCCCCATGTCAAGATCCAAATATGAACACGAACTCCGTGTGATCAAGTGCATCGCTTCCACGAATGGATACTCCTCCAACTTAGTAGAGAAAATTCTCAGAAAAGCCCTCCATAAGCTTGCAGTTTCGGAAACTTCCGCCCTTGAGTTAAGTGACAAACCAAAACAGTGGCGCAAAATGACCTTTCTGGGAAAAATATCGTACGCGGCTGCCAAAAAAATCCCAGTGGACAAATACCGTATCGCCTACGCTACTCCATCCACGCTAGGCAAACAGTTAATCAACGCCAAAGATGACGTACCCGACCGGAAAAAGAGTGGCGTCTATCGGTTAAAATGTAACGACTGCCCAGCCATGTACATCGGGAGGACTATTCGGAGCCTTGAAATAAGAACGGATGAACACCGGAAGTGCTTCGAAGCGGGCAAGGATCATTCTTTGTTCGCCAGGCATCTCCTTGAATATGGACATTATAGCAATTTCGCTCCAGAAATTTTGCACTTCGAAGATAAGGAGAGGAGACTGGACGCCCTCGAAGCGTTGGAAATCGTCCAGCATTCCCGAAGAAAGACGTTACTAGTTAACGACCAAATTCTCCCATCCCACTCCCCATTTTTTTCCATTCCCTTTGAGTCCATGGGACTACCCAATGTAAGACGCTGATGAGGAGGAGACGGAATTTCCCCTTCCCTCCCCCCTTTTCCTCCCGGTACGCTGGCCTCCCCCGCAGGAGGCCCTTCCAACGCCGACCCTTGGAAACCAAGCCAGGTAATGAGGACGTTACCTATAAGCCACCAAGCCCAGCCGGTCAACGCCCAGCCAACGACACCAGTGACCGACTATGACTCACAGGACACAGCGGAATTTTCGGCTCGTGGACCTTCCCCCCCCTCCCATCCTCTACCAGAACCCTCCCTCCCTCCCTTTCTTCCCCAACCCCCCCCCCCCCCGTTTTCCTCCTTCTCTCTCTCCTTACCCAACCCAAACACCCCTTTCTCTCTCAAACCTCCCTCTACACTCTTTTCCCTCTCCCCCCCTCTCGCCCCTCCCTCTTCCCTTCTCCTCCGCTCCTAAACCCCTACCCCCCCCCCATTGCTTTTCATATATATAGGATATGTAACTCTGTATAGTCACCTGAAGATGACATTAAGTGTTTGAAACCCGGGTCGTGAATAAATCTCTATTCAAGTGAAATTTGCATAGTTTGTTTCCTTTCCATCAGAATGAAAATGAATGGAAATCCAGTGACCTTTGGATAACAGCAGACAAGAGAGCTCACTGAAGAAAAGTAAAAGCACAAAAACTCAAAAAGACAAGCTAAGAAGGTCTCGTACAAAACATTACAGAAACAAGTCATTCAAGAGTTCAATAAGGCAAAGGTTAAGTGGACTGAAAACTGCTGCGAAGGAATTGACAATTACATGAAAAAGGGAAACATTGCTGGGGCATATAAACTGTTGAAGAGCCGATTTGGAGGATGAAAAATTAAATCCAACAGAGAAGGTGAAAAACAGGAGGCTGAAAATGAGAATTAACTGATAGAATACACAGGAAAGGGATGGAGTACATTGAAGAGCTACAAGGGGATACCCAAAAATAACCGGAATAATTTTTTTTAAAGCTTGTATTGTATTTTTATTGTTTAATTCATTTAATTTATTGTATTTGAAGCTTGTGTTGTATGTATTTAATTTTTCTCAGACCAACCTCATCACCTTCAAAGTACTCTCCATTGCACTTACTGCATTTTTCCGATATGCGATTCCATTCCTGGAAACATTTTTCAAACTCATCTGTTGTGATGCCTGACAGATCCTGCTTATTATTTTCTTTACTGCTTCCACGTCATCAAAACGCTGTCCTTTCAAGTTCCTTTTCTTTTGAGTAGACGAGAAGAAATCACTCGGAGCGAGGAGAGGCGAGTAAGGCCATGGGGCAAGGGTGTCATGATGTTTCTGGCTCAAGACAGACGCACTGGATCGCTGCATGAGACACGGTGCATCGTCATGATCGAAAAACCATTCCTTCGTTTCTCACACAGCTTGATTGTTGTTGATGGACGTTTGGAATGGGGTACGTTGCCAAAAAGTGATGTTTCACTTTCTTTGAAATGGGAAAAAACAATTGGTACACTGAGTTTTTCCAATAGCACAATCCTGGTAAGCTATTTTTAACATCACAACAGTTTCACCGGCGTTGTTCCCAAGGAAGCAAAATTTCACAGCAGCATGCTCTTCACTTGAATCCGCCATGGGGATAAAGTGAGGAGCAGGCAAAACTGAAAATTACAAAATGGATTGATGTGACTGAACAACACCTTCCCAGATCACAAAAATGCCTGCGCAGAACTAGGAACGATTTGCACTACGCTCACCTGGCGGAAGAAAAGTGTACAATGCAAGGCCTGCCAACCACAGCGCTATTCCGGTTATTTTAGGGTACCCCATTGTATACCAAGTGTTGAAATCATCGAAAAATTGTGCCATGAAAGACAGCGGTGAGGTGGACAAAGAGGACCAAGGCCCAGACATACTCAGAAGCAAATACGGCAAATCAGCAAATGAAGTGAAGAAAAGCAAGGCACCACAACAGCCCACAACATAAATGGGGAAATCATCAAGGCAATCAAAGGAAAAGCTAATGTCCTTAATGGAATTATCAAAGAGAGCCACGGAAGCAGAAGACTACTGGAGGACTTTTGAGTATAATGATTGCAATACCAACAAAAATAATAACCAAAAAAATTTCAATTATGTTTGACTTTGAGCCTAGTATCGCATGCACCCAAAATACTAACCATAATTATCAGTCAACAATAACTAAAAAATTTGAAGAAACACTGCTGGAAAACAAATTAAAATCAGAAAGACCATGAGTATATGGAAGGCTATACTTAGTTTAAGGATTTTGGTGTAGGAAATGATGTCAACAAAATCATCATATACGACATTTTCTGACTTGAAGGCCTTTGAATGAAAATTAATCGTTTCAGACATAACTTTGTGGAATTGTTCCTGGATGAATAATGTCAAAATAAAACTACTTTGTAAATCAAAATGAATGACAAACTTTATGATGTGACCCAGGATTGACTACATTGCAGCATCAGCACCTTGCCTGATGACTGCAGTGACACCTGGGTCGTATTTAAGTTTATTTTTCATGTTGATTCACTTACATTTTATTTTGACATTATTCGTCTTGGAAAATCTTGTGTGGAATTAAGATTTTCAAGTTACTGGAAAACTTTGACTAGATTCCACAGGAGGATTAGGCCAATAGACTCTAAAAGAACCAAGTTGTATTAATGCAAATGAAAGAAAAAAAATGGAAGCTAAAATAAATAAAGGGATTAGATGAGGATGCAATCTCTCATGAGCCAACTTTGACATGTACTCGGAAGAAGTAATAACAGAAGCACAAGGAAACACCATCGATGAAATTTGGGTGAATAGAGAAGAAACAAACATGCTATTCAATCAACATGAAGATGAATAAGAAAACTATAATCCTAAATTACGAAGGAGAGAAAAGCCTCAGGCAGAAGGTGCACTAACAGGAGAGGAATTAGAAGAAACAGAAGCACTCACTTGTCATGGAAGCAGCATAACATGGGATAGAAGTAGCTCAAGCTAAGAAGGTATTTATGATGACAAGGTAACTCCTACAATCAAATAAGACACGACTAAAAACAATAAAGAGTTCGTGAAAACATTTGTGTGGAGAGCAGCATTGCATGGATCAGAGACATCAATCATTGGGAAACTAGACCATATGAGCCTTCAGAAACTTGCAGCAGGAGGCAAATGCTGATTAGATGAGCAGAAAAAGTAAGTATTGAAGAGGTATAAGAAGAGCAGAAGAACAGAAGAGGAAGGGACACCATATGAAGGGCCTTAAAAGAGAAGAAAAACGATATGGACAAGACACACTTTGCGACACAACCAATTCATAAGAAAGCTAACAGGTGGGAAAATGGATGGAAAGGGACCAGGAGGGACAATACGTGGGTCTTTCAATAAGTCCTTAGGAAACAATAGTAAAACAAGTAATTTTGTGTAGATTTCATTTTATTTTTCAATATAATCTCCTTTCAGCTAGATACACCTCTCCCCAGTATTTCTTCAAATTTCTTAAACAATCCACAAAGTAGAATTACTTAAGGTCCTCAAAATAATTATCTGCATTGGTGATGTCCTCCTAGGTCAATGTTAACCCTTTTCTGCCGAGCCATTCATTCAAGTTTGGAGATAAAAAGGAGATTGGGATGGTGTGGTTGCTAACATATAGGCTTCCCACCGAGAGGGCTCAGGTTCACATCCCAGTGACAACAGATATGTTTCTGTGGTATCCTGATCCTCAGCTGAGGTTCTTTGTGGAGAGCACTTTGAGTGAGTACTATGTTCGTCGGATGGGACGTTAAACTGCAGACTCCTTGGCACCTTTTGGCAAGAGTATACTAACGCCGATTCTGGGTTTCTCTCCACCCTTCCTTTCCCATCCCTATCCCTAATGGCACAAATGACTTGAGCTATCGGTCACCTCCACACAAAAAAAAAGTCATTGGTGGCCAAATCTAGTGAATACGGTGGATTTTGTAATAATTCAAATTTTAATTCCATAATTTTTGCCATCGAATCTACACAGATGTGCACCAGTGTCTTGTCTTGATGGAAGAGTTTTTTTACTTTGCCAAACATTTTTTCTTGATTTCTTCACCCATCTGTTGCAATAAAAATGCTTGATACTCCCCATTTATTGTTTTTCTAGTTTGCAAAAATCAATGTAGATGATTCCATGTGCATCTCAACAAACCATGGCCATTAACTTGTCGGCTGATTTCATTGTCTCCGCCTTGCACAGAGCCAACGCTCTTTCTCTCTATCATTGGAAACCTACTCTTCCTTGTATCTGGCATGTAGAAGTGTAGGTATCCAATTTTCATCCATAGTTATGAATCAAGGCAGACACTATCATAAGGCAAACAAGATCATGTCGGAAAAGCACCAAACGAGCCTCCTAATTGGCCACACCATTGCATTTTATCTCCAGTGAGAGCAAACACGCCACCTATTTTGCTGTCACTTTTTTAACACAATTTTTCCTGCAAAATTGAAAATATTGTACCTTTTGATATGCCTGTGACCACAACTATTTTGCCAACTCTAATTTATGGACACTCAAAACCATAATGCGGAATTTGTCAATCATTTCAGAGGAAGTCACTTTCAATGCACTGGATGCCCCAAATGATGTTCATCATTTGTGGATGAATGGCCATGCTTAAACCAATTTACCCAATTTTAAACAGTCGCAAACACACAGGAGCAGATATGCCATGAACTTCATTCAACTTGGCTTTGATTTCTATCAGGGTTTATCCTTTTAAATAGAAGTTTTTAATCACCATACAAAACTCACTTTTTTCATTTTTCCAAATAAACAATAGTTTGCCCCATCAATCGACTATGAAAATGAAACTATGCCATGAATAAAGCTGAAAAATTAACAGCTGTCTAGCGAGAGATATGGCTTACTAAACACAAACATTTCCCGATACTACGAGCACCACCTCTTGGGACTTTCTATGGAGCTATTGAATGACTCTCACATGGACGTAGGTCAGAAGAATTAGTGCATGGAAAAAGGAAGAATGAAGGGCCGCAATCAACCAATCTTCTGACCATTACATGACCGATGATGATGATGCAAATTTCTATTTTAAGCACAATGATGGCAGTATCTCAAATAAAGAGTGGAGCCTGAAAAAAGGCATTTCTTGAGCACACAAAGGTGATACCTGGACTAATGCTAATCTTCCTCTGGTAACAAAATCTCAAGAGTATTCTCAAAAGTACTTTTTAAGTTATTAATAATCAGGAAAATAAAATTATGATCTAATTATAATATTATTATATGCATGCTGACATTTTGATTGTTTTTTTCCATTCTCAACTCAAACAATAATTATCAAAAGAGAACATACGTTGCAAATACGTTGCAAGTTTTAGCTCAAGGGGAGCTCATTAAATTCTAAATAGATGTGATTTTTAATTGCATTGGACCATTCTAGGAAGCAATTCGACACATAGGCGATTTCACTCATTTGTCCATCGCTCTGCACTTAGAAGATTTAAACCATGCCCTGGAATGTACATGTAGAAGAAACACTACACATAACAGTCCAGATACGCACTCATAATTCTTACATGACTGTTATCATTTTGAGCATCAGCTGATCCAAAGACATACCTCTTGTCATACTCTTTCACTTAAAATCTGACATTTTGATACTTCTTTTATTCAATTTTTACACATTAAAGTGAATAAAAATTTACATAACAGGATCGCAGGACCAAAAAAAACCACAGTAATCAATCCAGAAGGGGTCATGGTAGTCCAGGGGTAGAGCGTTGGTCTACTGACTGGAGGGTCCAGGGTCGATTCCTGGGCAACCCTCTTTGGCTTCACCTGAACTGTGTGATTTTCCAAGTACCAAATCTTCCTGGGAAACCATAAACGGCACAGGGAAAGGGACTGGCCCCCCTTATCACCTTGATGTGTGATTTTTACATGCTGCCAGGCTTAGTACTGGGTAAACTCTACCATCACCTGCCAAACCAATCTTCGGGTTGATTAATTTGTTAATGGTTTTTTCCTTAATCAATTCAGATGACGTCTTGAAAGATGAAGTCAGAGCTCTTCCTATACTATTCCCAGCAGCGCGTGAAATTTACACATGAGGAAATGGGGGCCATTTCCTTTACCTGTGGTTTCCGAAGAAGACCCTGAACATGAAACATCTCCCAACTAGGGTGAAACTGAGGGTGTCCGGGGGTAAGACTTGGAACAAAACTTGTACAGTGAAATCAACCAAGCTCCCTGGCCAACAGCTCAACATTCTACTCACTGGATTTTATGCACCCCTTATTTGTGAAACCAAGGCTCCTTCTATGTTCAGTACGCAGTATTCTAATAGCCATCAAAAATGGACCCATGGGATGGAAACTTATCACATCCTTGGATACATTCCAAGGCTAGAAATAGCCTCGTTTATTAAGTCAGCATGATCCTCAGCTAACATTTATCAAGTCATCATTTTAATTTATATGTAATAAGACTCCAAAAAATGGAAATAACCTTAATGACAATTTAGGGTTATAGTAGAATACCTCACCTTGTAGGTGAGATATTTGGAGGCCTCTAGGTTTGCATACAGGTGATGATGTCTCTGAACAACCAAAAACAAAGCTCACAAGGCAGGGTGATTTTCCAGAAATACCAAAGAAATGACAAAGTGAAGGAGCGAGAGAGAGAGAGCAAACATTCCTCTATATTTCTTCCTAATCACCATTTCAGTTTATGCATTTTGGCAAGCTCTGCGGCAGTTTTTGTTTGGCAATATCATCCACGCTCGCTACCATGTCATTGAGGAAGTCTTGAATCCCATCCTTCACCATATCATCCTCACTGAAGCATCCTTCCAGCCCAACGTTCTTTCAGCTTAGGAAGAAACAAGTGGTAGTCACCAGGTGCAAAGTCCGGAGTATAAGGATGGTGGACCACCAGGGTTCTTTCAAAGTGCTGCGGGAGAGCGATGGCTTGATGGGAGACACGGGGGTGAGTGTTGCCCTGGAGAAGACCTACAACCCTGCTCAACATTCCTCCTCTCCAATTCTTAATCGCCTGTCTGAGTTATTGAAGTGCCTCACAGTACCTGCTTTGTTCCCAACATGGTTGCCATGATTTAGTCACGCACACTTTTGTTTGCTTGAATTTTCATGGCTTCAATGTTCACTGGGAATGCTTTTACTGTCGCAATGGCAGTTTGGTCTCAGGTTTAAAGTGGAACATCCAGGTTTAGTCACCCATAACTATCAAATCCTAAAAGTCGTCCTTTTTGTCAGAATGGTAAAAATTCACAGGATGAGTGAATTGACGTTGCTGGTCTGCTGTGAGCATTCAAGGGGCCCTTCTCATGCACATCTTCTGGTATTCCAACTTTTCAGTCAAAATCCTTGAAATTGTGTTTCAAGAAACCTCATGAAACAAAATGCAGAGATTAGGGAGAGTGAGCCTTCAACCTTGGTGCAAGATTTGCTCAAAGGTCTCATAGGAAGCTGATGGTCTCCCACTTCTTTATTCATCATGAATTTCAGCGCACCCTGCTGTAAATACCAACACCACTTGCGAACTATTTTTGACATCAATGCATGTCTCTGCGCACACTTCCCTCAATTAGCGATGAATTTGGACAAGTTTACCTCCTTATGCATTCAAAAACCAAACAGCTGCGCAAACCTCAGCAAATGATCAAAAGGCTTCCCTTGGAAACTGCCATTGGCACATGAAAATCGCATTTCATTGACCAACATGTACATGTGAAAACATATCAACATATTTTCAGGAATGATTCTTCCTTTTGCAAAACATACCAACTGTGTAACACCACAAAGTTTCACCGGAACTGAACAATGAGACACTGGTCAAGGTGCCTGTTCCACTATTGCAATGGGTCATCATCTGGCAGACAATTGAAACGTCATATACACGAGAAATCAAAATCATTGAGCCCTCAAAGTTGTTTTGCAGAAATTGAGTGAAGGTTAAAAAATTTGGACAGTGATTCAGGAATTCAGGAAAAGAAGTCATTATACTGGATCATTGGATCATGCAATATGACTTCCCTGAATATTTCTACAAAACTGAAGAGTCAAAAGAACCGAGCCAATCTCAGCAGGAGCTTTAATCTGAACTAGCATCAGACAATGAGTGGAAAGGAAATCGATATTAAAGAGTGCCCACACGAGCAGTGCTCACAACACAATATATAAAAATACAGCACGCAGAGGTAGACACAAGCTCAATTTCATAGCTGACCTCTGTGGTCACAATTGAACACTTCATAGTACAGGGTGCCAGGCTTAAATCCTGACAATTATGCATTTCCTTGAATGAGATTTCCTCGCCGGGCTGGCGAAACCTTCCCCAGACTTCTCCGAAGCATTGTACTTAGCCAAATTATTGTAAACAAAGTTGATCTGTGGGGTACCAGAAGAATCGAACTATTTCAAAATAAAACGCCCAGTGCAAACACTTTCGATAATAGCGGCTCTTCGATTGTACTCCGCACTTGTACATAACATCTCGGCCATTTTTAGGTTATGACTGTTTACTAGATGCCTATAGCTTTCAAGAACGCCATTCGCGACCTCCAGTGGAACTAAGATATGGCGGGAAATTCAATTTAAGTGCTGCACGCTGCATATCATCTCTTGCAGAACATAATTACAGAAAAGCATGAATAGATGCATTTATGTGTTCAGTAAAATCTGCAAAAATAGTGGTGCGCACACAGACACAAGTGCATGCCATTAAAGCTAAAAAAAAATCTCACTTTGGTTCAAGACGTCATATCTTAAATCATTAATAAAAACACCATTACTGCCAATGAGGAAAGATCCCTGCAAAATGAGAACGAGTCATCTGACCCACACTCCTTGGGGCAACAAGTAACTGTATCCTGAATTCTCCATTTTTTCCACTTCAGACACAAACCAAAATACTCAAGTGAAGAGAAGGCTCAATCAAGCTTACAGGGAAAAAACAAAAAATTTAGTGTACCCATTACTAACAGACCGAAAAACATGCCACACTCAAAGATAAAATTAAAGGGTATCTGATGCATTGTTTAAAGTGAAGTTTGAAGAAGATGTGGCGATGGTGAGATCTGTGCCTTGGTCAACCCGCCTTCCTCCTCCGTGCCACTGTGGAAGCCATGGCAACCAGACTTACCTTCTCCCTCTCGGAAAGGCTGAGGAACCGCTCCCTCTCGGCCCTCTCCTCCTCCTCCTGCCACTTGGCCTTGCTCTTCTCCTTCTTTGCCTTCCGAGCCAGCCTCTTCTTCTCCATCGCACGGCTCTCCAGCTCCTTCTCCAGCTCCTCCGTCAGCGGACCTGGAACCTGCGCCTGGAGGCAAAGGGAACAAGCTTACTCATACAGAAGAATCGTTTTAGTCCTTGCTCAATACGACATTTAGAAGATTAAAATTCAATCGAGAGGAATGTCACCGCAGCTGGGTGTTTTATTTGTGGTTCGATAACGTTCTGCCTGCCTGGGAAGCGGACCCTCGGAGCCAAAGGAGAGATATAACAACGTGTTATCTAATGACATTCTTCATTTTGTAATTAAACAGAGGGGACGATCGTGAGAACCGAACACTTTTAATATTATTATGGTGGCTACGCTGAGAGCTTTGGTTTCATTTGTCTGTTTATTTGCTGTCTTTTGTGTGTTTTATTGCACTAGAGTAATTGCAGGATGTAAATGTAACCTACCATTATATCCTCTTCAGTGGAATAATACCAATGCTCAAAATTCAGGTCGAAAATAACTTCAGCCAAGAAGATGCTGACTTCCTCCCTTTACATGTGATAATCTGGATTGTTTTTGACAAAGATGAGAAACAAGATGGAGAAAGCTGGTCCGTTAATATGCTTTTGGCAGTTGGGAGCAGATGAAGTGATACACTGACAGCATTACAAGGTTTGTATAGAAAGAATTTGGCAACAATTTTTTCCTGACGTGTGTGTTAAGAGCTGAATTCAGACTGTGTTGGATAAGTGTGCACATAATTGCAGATCGTACATTGACATTGGCATAAGACAACATTACACACACCATTATCATTACTGAAAATTTGGCGATGCGAGAGATCAACGCTAAAATCACCTCCCGAAGGTCATTGGACGGACGACCAAGAAGAGCCGAGCCGAGTGTCTTCTGCTTGCAAACACCTTCTGCAATGGCATCGCAACGATTTCCCAACTCCCTTACAGTCCCGACTTGGCAACAGCAGACTATTTTCCATTCCCAAAAGTGAAATCTTCCCTCGAAGGACACCAGCATGGGACCGACCCTAAGTGCTGTCAAAGAAGCTAACACACGTACTCTTAATGACCTTCCACCTTCCAGGGAGTCATCTAGTCGTGGAAAAGCTGCTGGCAAGAGTGTGTCATGGTTCAAGGGATGTGCTTTGAAGAATTTTGAGGCATTGTAGCAAAATCTGAAATAAATCTATTTTCCCGAAACTTTTAATACAAACCATGCATGGTGTAGAGCTAACACAACCCTTGGACTTGGTGGTGGTGGGGTACATAGAAGACCCTGCAACAATATATTTATGATGCACCATGTAATGACTCAGTTCTCTCTCTCATCCTGGAGTTGCAACTCTCATTAGTAAACACCTCATTTCAATGAACTTTCCTGAGGATCGAGATAGTGCAATGACCAACATACTGGCTTCCCACCCAGACAGCCCAGGTTCGAATCCCAGAGGTGGCAGAGATTTTTCAGTGGTTTCCTGATTCCTACTTTGAGTTGCTTTGTGAGTAAGAGTAAGCTACTAATGCTGATGCCAGGTTTCTCTCCGCCCTTCATTCTTTCATATCCACCCCTAATTGTGCAAATGACCTCAGCTGTCGCTTGCCTCCCCCAAAACTACTACTATGAACTAACCCCATTCATTCCACATATAGTACCATAAAGTTGTTAATAACCTCATTACCACCTTAATTTTTCTGCATACTATATAACCCGGCCCATAACAAACAGCGAATTTTTAGGTTAGCATTTATGAATAGTACTTGGATCAGACAGAAAAGGATCAAAGTATTTTGATGTTAACACTGAACGTGAAGAAGATTGAATTGCTATACTACAAAATTAGCAGCCACATGTATACCAATGTTTATTCATTAGAGATTCCCAGAAATTCACCACCACTGCTGCTTAATCATTTTGGCAGTTATTTTCACTGGGGTTGTCGCTTCCGTCACACACACAATACCATCTTCACTTCCATCTGGCACATTGCTCATAAAATATTTTTCAAAAGATATTACGGCGGTCTCTCTTTTAACTTTCCACCTGGACTTGTTCAATCACAAACACTGGCAATCGATGGTCATTTCATTCTTCCCTTTGGTTCGACATCTTAAGTTGGTGCCTTATATTCTATCTTTCACATTCAATAGGCAGTTTCTGTGCTATTGTAGAACTGATGTGAATGCAAAGACCCTTTCTCTTCATGAAACCCTAGTACCATGATTTTATTCCAGAAAAATTGGCAACAGACATACCTATCACTTATTTGCTCTCTTTTATGAAAATCATTTTTGTTTAAACAGTAATCCCATTCTTCCAGTGATTTAACATCCAGCTCTTGATATATTCCTCAAGCATTTAGGAGCACGTGGGCATAAAGTTTTCTTACTCATATTTGCATTTACTGAGTCCACCTTCTGCTAACTATATTCTGGTATCATCTTCTCATTGAGAGGTGGGACAAATTGTCTTTCAGTTGCCTTTTCCACTTTTCCTGAACACAATTCACGACTTCAAATTTAAATGCAATACTGTATGCAACCCTCTCTCTCTTGAGATCCCGCAAGAGATTACTTCCATTTTATCTTTTTGTGCCACACTTGGTTTCTGTCATTATTTTTATACTATCAAAATGTGTAATAAAGGCAACAATTGTTATCACAGGGGAAAAAAACAATAAGAATTATTCCAACTAATCGACTTGTGCTTATTGGTCCAAGTTATACCCTCAATAAACCCGGCCCATTGGAAGACGCACGCCGCTTTTGGAGCACATTCTGGCATAGAAGAGTGCATTCAATGGGCCAGGATATATGGTAATTAAATATTTCTGTGTGAGGTGGCACCAATGTACACCATATGAGAGCAGGAGCAAGGATGGGATAGCATACCGTACAACTACATACTTATTCTTTTGCGACCAATGCATTAATTATGTTCAAGTTGCCTGCAAGTAATTCACCATTAGTGCCCCTCATTACCTTGGTGTAAATCACAGTCCCATTAACTATCAGTTTGAAGCTGCATTTGCTTTTTGAAGTCATTTCAACTTTGAATGGATAAACGAATCCAGGAGGCAAATAAAATGTTGAATTCCGTTTTCTTTGCTTATCCTTTACTCAAAGCAGTAGGGTGGTATGCACGATCAGAAGTAAGAATGTGAGCTGAGGTAATGAAATCACATGAAGAGATTAAGCATGCAGTATTTGAATAATTGAGTACATCTCTTATGACATTTTTCCCTAATCTATCTAGGCAATGGTGTGATAGGTCTTTCATACACACATTTTTCACTTTGTAATATTTTCACCATACAACTGGTCCTGAAGAATGGATTAATATCATAAAGTCAAGGCCCACTTTATATGGGCACACTGAAGATTGTTAATTCCTGTACTATGTAATTTTCGAGTATAAAGATTTAAGGGTTTCTGTACATTCCTTGATTAAAGTTACTTTTTATTAATAAAACTATTAAAAAACATGAAATTCCTGAATTACAACTTGGCGAAAAAAAGTTTGTCGAAGAGCGGTGTTAAGACTTTTCTTTTTCTATCAAACACTAACTTGTCATTCTTGAATTGGTATTCAAAATAAATAAACAGCATGCTCCCATGCAAAAACACCAAACATTGCAAGCTGCATAAAGTATAACGCTTCAGTCCAACAATTTAATCTATGCAACTTTATATCCCTACTCATATTAGCTTTTATTAAATGTGGTTTATTAAACGTAATTTTCAGCCCACATTTAAGCTAACCTAATCTATTTTGATGCATGACTAAGTACACGCAACCTGATTCTAATGTGATCATACATTTAGTTAACAGTGACACCATATGCAGACTTCACCAATTATTTAGATGAGCACTTGGTAAGAAATATCAAATTTAGGCAGCATCAATGGGTTTCTCGACATAGGACACTGTTTGTAGGATATCAAACCTTGGCATAATCATAGCGATCAGGAAATGCTGCCATAAATCTTCTAAAGGTGTTCCTCATTTCTTTGTGAGCAGCAACTGCATATGGTGGCTGACCTTTCTTGTTCTTAACAGACGGATCAAATCCTGCTTCAAGCAGAGCCCTGAAAACAATTACAAGTGAACAACTACATCAAGGAAAATTACAATTCTGGTAATACAAATTATTGGTAATTCATTACTAGGGAATAATAGAGTAAATTATATTCATAATATTTGATAGTCATAATTAGGATTTAAAATTACCATGCCAATCAGAAGAGTTACCAGCATTTGATATTTTTTCAGGACTAAAGTCTGTACAAAAATACTATGGGCATTTGATATTTTTTCAGGACTAAAGTCTGTACAAAAATACTATGGACACTCAGACTAACTTATGAAGAGGAATTAATTGCTCCAAAGAGTGCAGGGAGAACAAATATAATATTGGTACCAACATGTCCTTTCAATTACTGAGAAATATCTAAGGTAAGAAATGTCTTTAATGCACTATTTGCACATAAGCTCCCTTTTATTTGAGATTTACCTATAATTTTACGATGTTTACAATTTGTTTACAAAAAATAGAAATAGAATTGGCAGCTTTTGTGATTGTAATTCACTAATTAAATCTATTAGCAAAGAGCCAGAATTTCCATTAACTAAATAAAAAACGGAGATACCACATCTTAATTTTTCTAACCATAGATATTCAGTTTATGAAACCAAGTTTCTTTTATATATCAATCTGACATTTTTTGAATGGGCTAAATGTATGAGGGTATTTTGAAAGGTTCTCCGAATCACCACCAGATGTTGGCGCTAAGGTAATGAGTTTCCCATGCAGTGATAGGTAATTATCTATGAGTAAAGACAAAACGTGAAAGTGCTCTGGGAAGAGATCAGTGGTGTGGATGCCTCTCTGTTGTTGTTCCCGTCTAGTGATTTGTGAAGATGGAAAATATTTGAATTCAAGCAGTGATTAAATACTTAGTAAAGAAAAACATGAAAGTAAAAGAAATTCATGCCGGCTTTCAAAATACTCAGGGGGACTCTGCTCCTTCATATTCACCTGCGGCCAAGGGGACAAATGATTTTAAGTTTGATTGGGACAGCTCAGATGATGATCTGCGTATTGGTCGGCCAAAATGTCCCACTAACCTCCTGGACCAACTACAGCAAAAGATACTTGAAATAAGACCAGCTTTAGCCTGGAAGTAAGTCGTCTTTCATCAAGACATGGCAAGCCAACACATATTTGTCGTAGCGATGGCAAAATACATGAACTAAGGTACAAATGGTCGGCATACCCGCTTCATTCACCTGATTTAGCTCCATCAGATTACTATCTCTTCCCCAAGCTTAAAATTATCCTCAGGGGACAGATTCTCTTCAAATAAAGAACTAACATTACAACAATTTCAGAGCATAAAAATCATTCACCTTGACCATATTTGAACCCCCATCCCTTGATGTCCATCCGATTGCTTTAGCCAGTTAAGCTAACAAGGCATCCTCTTACACTCCAAAATTTTGGGGGCTACAAAGGAACAAAGAAGATTCCTCGATAGCTTAACGGGCTAAAGCACTCGGCCTGACATCGAGGGATCCTGGTTCGAATCCTGGTCAAGGGGAATGATTTTTACACTCTGAAATTGTTGCATTGAAATGCATATCAGCCTATCACTCCATTTAAAGTTACTGCTGTGGCATTTTCCACAGTTTCTTGGAATTTCCAAAGAACTAACAGCCAAAGTAGACGGATATTTTGCTGGCCTAAAGGAATCTTATTTTTGAGATGGGATGAGGACATTGGAACATTGCTGCACCAAGTGCATTAGTGTACAGGGAGGCTACATTGAAAGACAAAAAAGTTTCACAGAGGCAAGCCACTTATTTCTATGCCAAACTTTCCTGACTACCTCATATAATTGGACCAACATGGTGGCACTAATTCATACACCACTTGCTTTATCTAGAAGATTATTCACTCAAACATGCACTTTTTAACAAGTGACTCTTGAAATTTCAATTCCTGATTCAAATTAAATTAAATTTTTAACATTTCTGCAATAAAATTTATTGGCATCTAAATATCAAATAATTTTGAAGAGTAGCTAATTCAAAAAAATGTGGCAATTCCTTAAATTCTTTCATTGAATATCATATTCTATCCCTGGAATCTATAAATAAACTCACTGCATGAGGTAATCAACAAAGTTTCCATTTGATTTGCTTTTATTTTCCCCTTAGTCTCCCATAATAAACAAGGAATTTTTTCGTAACAATCTCTAATTTTCGTAAAAGTAGTCATAAGGAAAGCAAATTTTAAACACGTGACACAAGGTGATGAAACTGATTCTGCTAAATAGACAATAATTTAACTTTTTTGACTGTCACACGAAATTCCAGGTATGATGCCAAATGCATTTGTTCCAATATGTCAAATATGACATTCTTCCATTCAGGTATGGATGAGTAATTTAGCTAACAAGTGGAACATTTATAACGCAGAATCTCACTGTCCTGGTCTGTTCCACCATTGATCTATTCCCCATCACCCTGCGTAATATGTTAACCTTTGAGGACTGAAAATCAATGCATGAAAATAAAACAACAAGAGGCCTGAGAAATGGTCCATAAAAATTAAACAACTCACCTCAAAATCATAGGATCACCATGGGCCGAGACAGCATGTAATATAGAGCACCCATCTTCAAATAGATGACGCTGAACCTTCCACAAAACGCTTTCTTTTGAATTACCATCATCACCTTTCATCCCTTCAGGGGTAACATCACACACAGGGCCACCATTTTCACTCTGTTCCAAATTCCATTTGCTGGCAGATGTAATGTACAGGTTCAACAGATCCACATCACTCGACTCGCAGGCAGCACGAATATCTCCAGCCAATTTGACCAGAGATTCATCCAAATCCACACCATCTCCTTCCTTCTTCTTCACTGGCTGGGGCGCTGGAGCAGCCGCCTTCTTCTTCTTCCTCGAGCGCTGCTTCTTCATTTCTGCGATGGCCTCCTTGACCTCGGGGGCAACGCCCTCATCCACCACGCCCAGCTCCTGATGCTCAAAAGACTCGAGCACGGGAATGACGATCTCGTAGCCGTGGCCACCGCTGCCAACCCCCTCCTCCTCGCTGCTGCTATCCCGGGCCAGCGCCTGGACCATCTCGGGCAGCGGCCTCAACGGGGACTGCCTTTCCTTGGCCCGGTCAATTATGCGACCCCCTGACGACTTCTTGGGACTCTGTGCCTTTGAGGCTGCCACTCCTGCTGGAGCAGACGCTTCTTTGCCATCGTCCAACTTTGCATTCACTTCCACCGAAGCTGAATTGTACGGCTTCCTTTCCCTCCGCCCGACGTTTGAACGCGGTGACACAGGGAACTTATCAATATAATTGTTAGCTTTCCCTGCACGAATTAGAAGAACATTACATTGAAACTTGGATCACTGCCAACAAGAGACGAGGGTAAGTCAATAAATAAGTCGCAAGTGTCACCAAGACAAACGCAGGTGCTGCAGCTAACATTTCATTGGAAATACTTGGAACATCCACTGTACACAGGCCAGACTTAGCCCAGGGATTTTTCACCTATTCAGGTCCCTAAAATATCATCGGGGTGGTTCACATTTTTACAATGATGATGCCATAGCCCATGAGTTAACCCGCTGGCTGCGGCAGCAAACAAAAGACTTCTTTGCTAATGGCTCGTATCAACGACTTGGGATAAGTGCCTCACTGTGAACAGGGTGAACATGTAGAAAAGGGAATTTTGCTCTCTCTGGCATAACTCTATGGACATTCAACATCAAATTGAAATGAAATAAGTAACTTTGTAATTTCATTTCAATATAGACACGCGAAATTAATATCGGGAAGTTATTTTGATCATTGTTGCCTTGTCCCAGTTATGAGTTATTTATTGACTTACCCCCGTCAGTGGTGATTTTGCACCCATTAACCTTATTCCCCATTCTTTCTCCAAAATATTCAACAGAAAACCATAAAGGGGGAATTGCACAATATTTTACCACTTCGGAAATAAAAATCATGGGGGAAAAAAGGAATGAGTCACAAATAAGATGATTATACGCGGGTAATTCGAAAAGAAAGGTCTCCTATATTTTATTCATGAAAAATCAAATTTATTCTCAACTTTTCGTACATCGTAGGAAAGTGTTAGCAGTTAGCTATTTTTCTACATAGTCGCCTTGACGATCAATCACTTGTTGCATCCTTGTAAGCAGCTCTTTAATACCGGCGTCGTACCTTTCTCCCGCCGCGTCATTAGCACTGACGACTGCTTCCTGCACTTCCTCGTCTAACTTCAATTTCTGTCCCACAAGGTATTTTTTGAGAGCAGGAAACAAGTGGTAGTCACTGGGGGCAATGTTCGGGCTATAAGGAGGGTGGTTGATGATATCCCAGCCGAATTCATTGAGTAGGGTGGTCGTTTGATGTGACACGTGGATGTGCATTGTCATGATGCAAACACACCCTTTTGGTGAGACACCATGTTGTAACCGAACACCTCCAACACAATATTCTGCAGGGAGAAGTAGCCACTCTCTTCATTAAAGCCTTCCTTTATCTCATGAAGGGTAATTCTCTGGTTATGGCGCACCATCTCGTCATTTGGAGCCACCGTTGATTCCGGCACACTCGGCAGCCCCAACCACTGCTCATCGTGGATATTTTCCTGGCCATCAAAAAACTCCCCGCACCACTTCCACACGTTTTTGATGTCCATACACTTCTCTCTGTACTCTTCCACTAAATGGTAATGAATTTATATCGGATATATCGGAGAAGCAGTCATCAGTCGGCTTTGCGATGAGGCGGGAGGAAGGTACGACGCCGGTATTAAAAAGCTGCTTACAAGGATGCAAAAAGTTATTGATCATTAAGGCGACTATGTAGAAAAATAGCTAAATGCTCAGCCTTTCCTACAATCTACACCAAGTTGAGAATAAATTTGATTTTTTGTAAGAAAAAAATAGGAGACCTGACTTTTTGAATCGCCCTCGTAAATAGTTAATCAATAATAAAGAATTTCACAATTAACACGATAGTTGTTGTGAAAAGCATAATTATAATTCTCCAAGTATATCCAGAATCACAAGTGGTATATATTCTTCAAATGCAAGACAACTCTGAGAAAATTGGGCTTTAAATTATTGTTAACTATTTCAACTTTCCCTTAAATGCTAAAATAGAATCCCATGACCAGAAAAATTCAGGGGATATTTTATTCAAGGCTGCTGTAATCATATTGAATATCATCTGGCAATGGTGTTCACAATTTGAGAACGGAAGTTAACAAAAGGCTCATTAAAACTTTCATATGAAGAGTTGTTTTGTACCGAATGGGAACATGGTCGTTAAAGTAGGATGATAGGCGTAGATTGGAGGCTATTGAGATGAGGGTGAAGAGTTGGATGGAGAAGGTGAGGTGGACAGAACGGAAAACAAACAAGGAAGTGGTGGGTGAGGAGAGGGGATTGTTGGGAGAAATAATAAGAGGACAGGAAAATGGATGAAAAGCACATTGATTGGCAATGGGATGTAGAAGATTATGGTAGACAGGAGGAGTATGTTAGGCAAGCCAGGAAGGAGTAGAAATAGGATAGGCATTGTGAGGGGAATGAAGAGAGGAAGGACGTACATGCAATGGAAGAATAGTTTGTTGTTTTTGAGGTCTCAGATTGTAATTTTTTGGTCATGACAAAGAAATGTATACTCTTATCATTGTCATCCATCAGTCTGTATCAATCTAAAACCTACCTTTAATGTTAGAATTTAAAAAAATCCCTCCCATCGCCTACCACAGTGTTCCAATTTCTTTTCACTTTTAAGTCTTTTCTTCCCTGAACTTCCAAACTCACTTTCTCTAGCTACTTGTAAATACTATCTACTTATTTCTTACTATGGTTGCTTGTCAGCAGGTAGACTTGAATAAGAACCAAGCTCACAGGATTACTTTGCTCTCTACTAGCAATGTTCTTTCTCTTCCTTACCTGACCTATGTTTACCACACTTCTTCCTACTTCTTTGCTCAATACTACTACCCCCGGCTTGCTCTTTCCCTAAACTATAAAAGGAGACTCAGTGACTAGCATCCCAATAACATACAATATCTTTTGATTTTATCATGCTCAGAGATATTATATCTTTGTATCAGCTTTATAATCGCTTGTTAGATGCTTTTTAACTCCCTTGTCCTCAACATCATTCTAACGCATTGTCTTTGCTTGAAAGCTGTTGGTCCTTGCAAGGCTTTTCTCTGCTGCCATTAACCCAGCTCTGCACGGCTGTAATTTTCATATTTTACGTCATTTACACATTTTAAATAAAAATGAAACTAAAGAAATCCATGAGTATGTCAGTAATTATCATAAAAAAATGACAACATACCACAAATGGGCTTTCAATTAGTACAATGAACTGGCAAAACACACATTTCTGTTGTTACCTCCAGATTTGGCTCAGAAAATAGCTAAAATGGCCTTTTATATGTGAATGATAAGATTTAAAACATAACATAGAAGGATCGTAATATAAAGCCCTCCCCTAATGGCTATATTGCATACCTAATGCAATTTCATCAATGGGTGGTACGCTAATGTGCATGGGCCTACCGTAAATCTCCAGGCAGGAGAGGGCTTTGTGGACCCTCTGGACCTCAAAGAATGTGGGCCTCCTTGTGGGGAATGGGATGGAGCGCAGGCGTGGATCCGACTTGGCCAGGGGTGGCGTTTTACCCCCAAACAACACGCTCTGGTTGTGTGGCCCTGCCGCCCGCCAGAATATCCGACTGCACTTGCCAAGTTGATCCGACCAACTCTGCACGATTTCCTGAACATGCTGTGGTATGAAGATTGATGAGCAATTAACACAATTGCCTAAGGTTACAAAATATACATAACAGTACAGTGCCCACACCCGTATACTTGCTCACTTGTTTTCTGTAGCTTACATCGGTCATTGGAAGAGTTTAAAGTAATTCTGATGATGACAGCAAAATATTTTGGAAACTGTGACACAAGACATACTGGAGTTGTGGGGAGTTTCACTCAATCAAAGGTAATGTGAGGGCTGTCAAGAAAGTGAATTGCACTTTGCCTGGAGTGGTGTTGGATCAAGGGCATATCCGCCATCTTGTTGTTTAAACGTCCCTAAACTGAATACGCATCCTGCTGTGGTTGTGCATGAGCAGACTGGGCTTCTTTTACTTTGCTCACATTGCGAACTGTTAATATGTGCCCTACAACTGAAAATCCTGCGAGTTTTAAGTATGATCTGTCATTATGTTTTTACTGGCAAAAAACCACAAGGTAATTTCAATTCTAAGGCAACTTTGTGAAGAGTGTACGGAGATGGAATAATGAGTGAAGCCGGAGTGAGGTGCATTCAGTTTAAAAGTGGTCACAGCAACAATGTTTATGATGAGGACCACAGTGCTAGCCTTAGCCAAGGCTAGCCTTGTGACTGATTGACTTATGAATTGCCTGTTCTGGGAAATCATGCACATTTGTCTGTTCACTCCAACCAAGAACACCACGGATGCACAACACAGTCACTGATCAGTTAGTTGGTGCACAGCAAAAATTTCCTGATGAATGCCAGCAGCTTCTAAAGTTTATAGCAGGCGAAAGCCTCATCACTAAATGGATTTTACATTTGGGAGGATTACCAATTGTATTGTTCATTTTGACCCACCACTGCAAACAAACAAAAAGCGGTGCTGCCTTCCAAACACTGCAGCTCGAAGTGTACTGCCTCCCTAGGGTGTGCATCAAAACAGCGAACATTTGGCTCTCTTAACTACTTCACTCACTTCATGCAAACAGAGGTTATTTATTGAACAGCCCTCATAATATGTGCACAGGCCATTGACTAATGGATTTTGAGAGAGAAGTGGAATTCCCAAATAAATTGATTATTGCCCATTTGTGTTTTGCACAGCATATGAAATGACCTCACTCTTGGAATAAGTCACCTAATATTACATGAGGTTTTGTTTTTAACCAAGGCTACATATTCAAACAGTATGGTTATTGGTCATATTCTGCCCATTATTAAAGAGTTGCACTAAAAACAGAGCATGATTAACCAGAGGAATTGGAGGGAAATCACAGAGAAGCACTCCTTAGTAGTCACATAGAGTTTAAAAGCATGTATTTAAAATAATTACAGGGTTCGTCCGGAAAATAAGTGTACTGACTCCTGGGCTGGGCGCGCCGCTCCAGGCGCGCCCAGCACCGCTCTGACGGGCTGCGATTGGAGGGGGGTATGTTGGCAAGCGACGCTGAAAAAGGCAGTCGGCTCTGAGCAGTGGTGTAGTGAGGAGCTCTGTTAACGCGAACCTCCACGCTTCGACCCACGTCACGGAACGCGATGCCGAAGTTTTTGGAGCAGCGTTATTCCATCAAATTTGCGGTAAAGCTTGGGAAATCGTCTACCGAAACTGTCGGTATGATTAACCAGGCTTACGGGGAGTCAGCCATGTCCAGAAACATGATCTTTCGGTGGGCAGAGAAGAGGTCGACGACGAGTCTTCGAGAGGTTCCCGATGATGCCTTCGCGGGAGCGTTCCAGGAATGGGAACGCCGCTGGAACAAGTGTATCCACTCGCAAGGGTCCTATTTTGAGGAATATTAGCTTAAGATATGTAAAAGTGTAATAATTTTTTTCCAGACCTCAGTACACTTATTTTCCGGACGAACCCTGTATTTAATATCATCTTCATAATTTCATTGATACTATCATTCAATCAATTTCCCTCTTCCAAAAATATCACGTATACACAGTTAAAATTATCACCAGTCAATCACATGTCATTCCTATAACTGATCATAGTGCAGAAAAATCAACTGTGAAGGTTTACATATGAGGTCTGTTCAAAAAGTATTGCGAATTTTGATGGGTTACGTATACTTGATTTTTGATTTGTTTGTGGAGTTATGTTGGTATTTTTGTCTCTTGCTCATGCCGAAAAGATCGGCCATTTTGAATGTTCAGTTAATTGTTGACAGCTGTTATGCTTGGACTTGTTTTGGCTTGTCTTCGATTTTTGCCTGTTCCAAAAAAATGGATCAAAGAATTTTGTGTGAAAAACGAAACAATGCGTGTGCCCCTGCTCACACATTGTTATTTGGGCGCAAATTTTTGGCCAAAAACAACACACCAATGATGCCGCAGCCACCCTATTCCCCAGTGACTTTTCCTTGTTCCCGAAACTGAGGAGAGGCCCATGATTGCACGACGCCACGCTAGGATTGAAGAGATAAGACTGCATCGAAGGAGGAGCTGAACAAGATCACAATAAATGATTTTTTGAAGTGCTTCGAGGATTGGAAAAAACGTTGGCACAAGTGTATAATATCTAATGGGGATTACTTTGAAAGGGGACAAATTAGATATTCATGAATAAATAAATAATTTTTGAAAAAACACATAAGCCACGATACTTTTTGAACATAAGTCTGACAGCATAATTATATCATTCATAGTAGTAGTAGTAGTTTTGAGGGGAGGCGACCGACAGCTAAGGTCATTTGCGCCATAGGGGAAGGACAGGAAAGGATGAAGGGTGGAGAGAAACCCGGCGTCGGCATTAGCCTACTCTTTACGAAAGGCGCCAAGGGGTCCGCGGCTTAACGTCCCATCCGACGGACGGCGTACTCACTCTAAGTGCCCTCCACAAAGCACCTCAAGTAGGGATCGAGATACCTCTGAAAAATATTCAACACCGCCGGGATTTGAACCCGCGCCCTCAGGGTGGGAAGCCAGTACGTTAGCCCCTGCACCATCTCGATCCCCCTCATTCATTGCAAACAATTTATGATAGTGCATGGCAAATCAGTGCTTAAGTCTATCATAAATTCATTCATTGCAAACAATTTATGATAGACTTAAGCACTGATTTGCCATGCACTAGTCTCACTGATGTCATCTGCCACTGTGTACTTGCTCCATCTCAAAAGCAGATGATGAATGGAGATTATGCAGCAGAGAGCCTCTGACCATTTTTGCACTCAAAATGCAGGTAATTTAAATAAATTCTGTGTTGAAAGAAAGAAAACCATTGTAGTGCATTCACAAAAATGGTTTTCATCCAATGACATAAAATAATCTTCTCAGTTGTCTAGTTTATATCAAATACTAATAACCAATAAAAATATTACCGTGCAATTACTTTTGCACATTTAAACCTTCAAATGCATGCTAATATCATGTTTCTGATGAGCTCTAAAATGTGCAGTTACACTAATTCTACGTCAGCTAGACTTTTACGCCCCTCAAAAATTCAAATCTTTACTTTCTTCTTTGGTTTAAGCATTTCCTAAAAACAAGTCATGGTACACATACAAACCATGATACCAGGCAAAGATGGTGAGATATTCTTTTCCAGATCATCAAAGGAAGAATTTCAGTCCCATTTAAAAGGCGTGGGCAGGGAAGAGATCTTTACATTTTTTGTTAGTGTGACAAAAACCACTGAGTTAGAATTATGTACTTTCTTCTGGAAAGCATTCATTTTATATTCAATAATATGCATCAATAAATGGTGCTCCGAGTTCTATAATTATACTGACATTGCTTTTATACTAATCGGGAAGAATTCAATTTTACAATAAATATTTACCTGCACGTGCATTTAGTTTTCAAAATGGTAATGGAAGTATATCCACTGACCGTCGATAAATGTTGCTAACCTGTATGAGAGAGGCCTCGTTGTACCTCCGGAGGCTGGCACCAGCCGATTTTGGGTGCGAAGTAGCACTCTTGGAATCTCTGGAACCCTGGGCGCCGCCTTGGCCGGCACGCACAGTGTAGCAATGAAAAGTCTTATGAACGACAGGAACCACACCTGAAATAATTGTCAGGTATCAATGCAGGCACCGAGTCTCTTTCACTTCTATGGGAAGGGAGGAGCCGACTGGTTGCCAACACTATTATGTATTCTACCTAAATTAACTTCCACACTGATACCATAAACGCCACTCTTAAGAAAATTCAGTGTTTACATAACGGTAAAACGAGGTAAGAGTAACAAGGAAATTTGCTCAGGCAAAAAAGAGATGTTTTGGTATGTATTCATTTTTGATTGCATCTATTTAATATGAACAGCCAAACAATTGAACACGGTTGGAACTTTCTCATCAGGTGAAAAACAATTATTAACACAGGCATGCACCCTGTAACTCAGTGAAAAGCTCTGTAAAAATACCGATAAATACCTTCAAAGATAGCAGCAGCAAAATGTCCTCCGCCTAACATTACCACTGCCCAACAGGGCTTTAACTGGCATTCAAGGGCAAGGTCGATTAAGTCCTTCTCTTTTTCTGGTACATCCTGCGAATTTACCATGGGGAATTACCTTACGTTCTTATTGATGTAAAATAGAGAAAAAAAGGTACACGCCTGTTTTACCCGAGTCGTTCCGCTCACCTTTTTCCCATACAACACGCACTTGTACAGCGATATTATGTTTCCATCCTCATTTTCAAAGAATAGTTTCGGCTGCCGAAGATGAAGGTCACTAATTACATTCGAACTGGTGCTCTCCAACTTAGGAATTGAATTGTCATCCACTGATAGATCCTCCTCTTCAGTGTCGGATCCCGAGATACTGGATACATCGTCTACAAAAGAATTTTTTAGACTCGATTATCATTAAAACGCTTCGAAATTCGTAGTAAATACCTTTTCCATTCGTAATGAGAGCAAATCAAGGGTGAAAAATGGTTTTTAAAAACTGTGGTATATACGGAGGGGATATACGGAGATATCCCTTAAGGAATCATACCAACCTGCTAGCTGGTCAAATTTTTCTTCGGTAACTGGTTTCCTCCCTTCGAGATTCTGTTTTAAATTGTATCGATGCCAATCTAATTTGTAATGTTGCCTCTGTTGAATTTTATCGTCGAAATTTATACAACAGTACGAGCACGTTAATGTGTCAGACACAGCAAGATCCTGAATTTTATCAAGCACTCTTTCACTAGTTTCATCATATGAATATGTGTCCGTGTATTTAGGTCGCAAACAATTAGCAATCTTAATTCCTTTAGTGAGTTTGCTAAATATTTCTCCGTCGAATAACGTATGCAATTTGTATGGATTTTCGCTCTCGATAACTCCCGTAGTACTTTCACACGATCCTTCAGCCATTATAAATTACTAGCGAACCCGATACAAAAAAACTGATAAATCCCAGCAACCTCAAACACACAAAACTTACATCTCAATTGTCACCCACGAGCTACACACGCAATGGGAATTGAGAATTGCGTAATACGTCGGTGTTTTGTTTCCTGGTAGATGAGAAATTCTAATTCGAATTACGATACTGATGAGAAATAAATGACTACGATTGTCACAAATGTGCACTATTAGAATCTATCGCACGCAAACCTGATAGTGAGATTATAATAATCGCGGCCGTGATCAGAATTGAAGTTTTCATTGGGTATTTCCTGAAAGAATGAAAGTGCTCCAAGGTACATCGACAGATACGAGGGTCATCCGGAAAGTAGTACCCGTTCGTGAAATAAAGACACAAAAGTAAATATTAACAAACATAAAAAATTTTATTTGAAAGAGGATACTTTAAACTACTTCTCAACATAATCTCCAAGCAAATTAAGGCATTTGTCATAACGTGTGACAAGTTTCTGTATTCCTGCTGCATAGTCCTTCGCCGCCAGCTCATTGAGATACGCGAGGGACCCATCTTGCACAAATTTTTGCATAATGCAGATGGTGTTTAACAATTTCATGAACAATTGTTCGAGAAACATTGGGAAAATGCTCACAGATGTCATCAATTGTGACGCGCCGATCGTTCCTCACGAATTCGTCAACTGAGCTCACCAGTTGGTCTGTAATGACAGACGGTCTCCCCGAACGCTCATCGTCGTGTGTGTTCCCCCTCCCCATGTTGAAGTTGCGACACCACCGCCGAACAGACGACTCGTCCATTACATTGTCTCCATACACCTCCTTTAATTGGCGATGAATATCACATGGGCGAACGTTTCTTGCATTGAGGAATTTAATCACTGCCTTCACTTCACAACTGGCGGCGTTCTCAATTTTTTTAAACATTGTAAACAATCACAGAAACAACACAGGCAATGCTAGCGTCACGCAACTTGGCTCAGAGAAGGCAGACAAGCCACTGAAGCTATCTGACCTCGTCCAGCGGCTACTCGCGTCGTCAGCACTTCATGCGGCACGAACGGGTACTACTTTCCGGATGACCCTCGTATATCACCTACTTGAATCCTCCCTATTTTTCTCATGTAAAACTATATATTAGAAATTTATTTTTGCGAATGGGGAATCTTGGAATGTAATACTAAATGCATGATGAATGAACTGCCGATTAATAAATTTTACCTGAAATTTTAAATGATCACCTTTATTATCCTTACTTAATGTACGGGCTTAAATATAATTATCATCCCTCGGGCTTCAAAATAAAGAATATTTTTTCTGGAAAGTAAAGGAAAGAGAAATAATGGTTTGGACTTCAATAGATTTCAGGAAAATAAAATAATTTTTTTTCTACCGTTTCAAATCAAATATATTATTATGTCAAATAGCATATTAATCAAATATATGTTAAAGGCTCTTGTCCTAACACCTTCCGCCACACGCCCTAGCGTTGGCTTGCGGGTAATTATGTACAGATATATGTGGCTGAACTTGTCCAGAAAAGTTTGAATATATAATATATAGTATACTTATTCTTTATAATATTTCTTACCCTTTCAGGAGGGCACCCAACCTCTAACCCCTTCATCCGTGTCCGTGTATTAGTGCCCTCCATTTTCCTAGGTAGTTTGTGTTGAATTGGATGGTGAAGTCAGAGGTGAGTCATACCCTTGACTCGAGCTGACTCCTTATTTATCCTCTCTTTGACTTACTACTCCGAAGCACCATCAAAATACTCTTCCTCCCTTCCCAAACATGTCTCTCATGGATCAGGAATACCAACCTATCCTCGTCACGAGGATTCCTAATCGAGCGATTCACGTAATTATTATATGTACATTTTGTTTCAATAAAAAGAGACGTTTCAATTAAACATTGTTTCAAGTTTTCTTCACTCTTGGCTGCTTCCAAAACTTTAAACATTATTGCATAAATTTCCTCCATTTACCCCCATCAAGTTATTTATTTCATTTAGACCCCTCTTCGGCCATGTCCAGAATTTGGGCAGTTAAATGTTAAATTAAAATCAAGTCAAAATGTATGTATTTATTTTAAACTGATAAATTAAAGTTAAAGCCCTATAACATCAAAATAAGTTGTGTTAAGATAAACCAGAATTAATTTTTAAGTTGATTCTACGCGTGATTTGAGAAATTACATTGTTTTCCCGCTTAAAACATGTGTCAAAAAGTGTGTACATTTTTAAAGAAAAAGAAAGAATTATAAAAGGAGCCGACGGAAAATAAAATAACTGTGAATCTGTCAAGAAGTGCCCTGTCGACGTCTTCTCGGTATCTATTTTACCTCGAATTGGTTCCATCCTAAAATATTCCTCTCGAAATATACGTGAATCTAATGAATTAACTTTACTCTGATTTTCGTCAAATGAAAAACTTTGCGTCACAAATCAACAGAAAAATAAACTTATAAGTTAATTTAAGGGCTACTTGAAAAACTAACCTTCGTAACTTTATGTTTAATACTGAACAACCAAGTCTGATTATGTCATCTATTGCTTCATTTGAATTATTTATCTTTCGGCCATCTTTTTCTTGCTTCTGGTCCCATTTCTCAACAGCCCCTGGAATTATATTGCCCTTCATCAATTTAATATTCTCGAACCGTCTAACATTATTTTATCCCTCTCAGTACCCACAAATTATATTTCCTTGTTACTGTGTTTCAATGTCTTTCTCAACTCAATTTCTTTGCCGAGCCCTTCCAAATGTGCAATGCTATGTCTTGTAGATTATCCTTTTGTCTCCCAAGTATTTCCAACGTCTCTGCTCCATCAACCATTTAAATTTCTTCTGGTGATCCGAAGTGTGTGTTAGGAAGGTGATGGTAAAAACATGGAGAGCTCATACGAGCAATAGCGCTTTTTCTCTCTTTCACTTTATGACACGTTTTAAACTCCTTGGTTATTGGCCAATGACAGAGCAAAAAATTAATCACTTACTCAAGAGAAATCATCGAATAAGGCACCGAATCGTTTCGACAACAGTGAATTTGGGATGCGCGTGGGATAATTTTCATTGACAATCTTGAAAAAGGAAAAACTATCAACGGCGAGTATTATGCGAGTTTTATTATTAACTTATTGCAATGTTTGAGCGAAGAATTCAAGCAAAAGCGGCCGCATTTGGCTAAGAGGAAAGTGTTGTCTCATCCAGACAATGCTCACAAGGGGGTCGTTACCCTGGTACCACCCTGCCACCTAATGATTTCTCGTGACAATCCCCTCTCCTCGCCCACCATACCTAGCACTTCCTCGTTTCCAAAGAAACTGCGGGAGATGCCGCAACAGTAACTTTTAACGGAGTCATCCGCTAATGTGCATTTCAATGCAACAATTTCAGAGCGTAAAAATCATTCGCCTTGACTGGGACTCGAACCCAGATCCCTCAATATCCGGTCGAGTGCTTTAGCCACTTAAGCTACCGAGGCGTCCTCTTAAACTCTGAAATTTTGGGGCTTTTAAAGGAACTAGATGTTATGACGAAATACCGTACATACAATGTCACATGTATTCGTAGTCGTGCGCGAGGCGCCACTGTCCACGAGGTTAAAGCCAACTTTTTAAACACGTATGGTGTTTTCCCTTTGACAAATTCCAAAGAAACTGCGGGAGATGCCGCAACAGTAACTTTTAACGGAGTCATCCGCTAATGTGCATTTCAATGCAACAATTTCAGAGCGTAAAAATCATTCGCCTTGACTGGGACTCGAACCCAGATCCCTCAATATCCGGTCGAGTGCTTTAGCCACTTAAGCTACCGAGGCGTCCTCTTAAACTCTGAAATTTTGGGGCTTTTAAAGGAACTAGATGTTATGACGAAATACCGTACATACAATGTCACATGTATTCGTAGTCGTGCGCGAGGCGCCACTGTCCACGAGGTTAAAGCCAACTTTTTAAACACGTATGGTGTTTTCCCTTTGACAAATTCCAAAGAAACTGCGGGAGATGCCGCAACAGTAACTTTTAACGGAGTCATCCGCTAATGTGCATTTCAATGCAACAATTTCAGAGCGTAAAAATCATTCGCCTTGACTGGGACTCGAACCCAGATCCCTCAATATCCGGTCGAGTGCTTTAGCCACTTAAGCTACCGAGGCGTCCTCTTAAACTCTGAAATTTTGGGGCTTTTAAAGGAACTAGATGTTATGACGAAATACCGTACATACAATGTCACATGTATTCGTAGTCGTGCGCGAGGCGCCACTGTCCACGAGGTTAAAGCCAACTTTTTAAACACGTATGGTGTTTTCCCTTTGACAAATTCCAAAGAAACTGCGGGAGATGCCGCAACAGTAACTTTTAACGGAGTCATCCGCTAATGTGCATTTCAATGCAACAATTTCAGAGCGTAAAAATCATTCGCCTTGACTGGGACTCGAACCCAGATCCCTCAATATCCGGTCGAGTGCTTTAGCCACTTAAGCTACCGAGGCGTCCTCTTAAACTCTGAAATTTTGGGGCTTTTAAAGGAACTAGATGTTATGACGAAATACCGTACATACAATGTCACATGTATTCGTAGTCGTGCGCGAGGCGCCACTGTCCACGAGGTTAAAGCCAACTTTTTAAACACGTATGGTGTTTTCCCTTTGACAAATTCCAAAGAAACTGCGGGAGATGCCGCAACAGTAACTTTTAACGGAGTCATCCGCTAATGTGCATTTCAATGCAACAATTTCAGAGCGTAAAAATCATTCGCCTTGACTGGGACTCGAACCCAGATCCCTCAATATCCGGTCGAGTGCTTTAGCCACTTAAGCTACCGAGGCGTCCTCTTAAACTCTGAAATTTTGGGGCTTTTAAAGGAACTAGATGTTATGACGAAATACCGTACATACAATGTCACATGTATTCGTAGTCGTGCGCGAGGCGCCACTGTCCACGAGGTTAAAGCCAACTTTTTAAACACGTATGGTGTTTTCCCTTTGACAAATTCCAAAGAAACTGCGGGAGATGCCGCAACAGTAACTTTTAACGGAGTCATCCGCTAATGTGCATTTCAATGCAACAATTTCAGAGCGTAAAAATCATTCGCCTTGACTGGGACTCGAACCCAGATCCCTCAATATCCGGTCGAGTGCTTTAGCCACTTAAGCTACCGAGGCGTCCTCTTAAACTCTGAAATTTTGGGGCTTTTAAAGGAACTAGATGTTATGACGAAATACCGTACATACAATGTCACATGTATTCGTAGTCGTGCGCGAGGCGCCACTGTCCACGAGGTTAAAGCCAACTTTTTAAACACGTATGGTGTTTTCCCTTTGACAAATTCCAAAGAAACTGCGGGAGATGCCGCAACAGTAACTTTTAACGGAGTCATCCGCTAATGTGCATTTCAATGCAACAATTTCAGAGCGTAAAAATCATTCGCCTTGACTGGGACTCGAACCCAGATCCCTCAATATCCGGTCGAGTGCTTTAGCCACTTAAGCTACCGAGGCGTCCTCTTAAACTCTGAAATTTTGGGGCTTTTAAAGGAACTAGATGTTATGACGAAATACCGTACATACAATGTCACATGTATTCGTAGTCGTGCGCGAGGCGCCACTGTCCACGAGGTTAAAGCCAACTTTTTAAACACGTATGGTGTTTTCCCTTTGACAAATTCCAAAGAAACTGCGGGAGATGCCGCAACAGTAACTTTTAACGGAGTCATCCGCTAATGTGCATTTCAATGCAACAATTTCAGAGCGTAAAAATCATTCGCCTTGACTGGGACTCGAACCCAGATCCCTCAATATCCGGTCGAGTGCTTTAGCCACTTAAGCTACCGAGGCGTCCTCTTAAACTCTGAAATTTTGGGGCTTTTAAAGGAACTAGATGTTATGACGAAATACCGTACATACAATGTCACATGTATTCGTAGTCGTGCGCGAGGCGCCACTGTCCACGAGGTTAAAGCCAACTTTTTAAACACGTATGGTGTTTTCCCTTTGACAATTCCAAAGAAACTGCGGGAGATGCCGCAACAGTAACTTTTAACGGAGTCATCCGCTAATGTGCATTTCAATGCAACAATTTCAGAGCGTAAAAATCATTCGCCTTGACTGGGACTCGAACCCAGATCCCTCAATATCCGGTCGAGTGCTTTAGCCACTTAAGCTACCGAGGCGTCCTCTTAAACTCTGGTATTTCGTCATAACATCTAGTTCCTTTAAAAGCCCCAAAATTTCAGAGTTTAAGAGGACGCCTCGGTAGCTTAAGTGGCTAAAGCACTCGACCGGATATTGAGGGATCTGGGTTCGAGTCCCAGTCAAGGCGAATGATTTTTACGCTCTGAAATTGTTGCATTGACTTCCTCGTTTGCTTTCCTTTTGGTCTTTCCTTCATCTTCTTCATCCTTTTCCATACCCACATTTCGAAAACGTCCAATGTACTTCTAATCATCCTGTTTCATCGACCAAGTTTCTGTGCCGTATAAAACAACGCTCCATATTTATTAACATCATTAGCTAATGTCCGCGTCATCAAATCCCTCCTCTCCGTGAAAGATTCGCTAAATAAAGGAATTCTCCTCCTGATATCCCTTATGCTCTGACCATTAGTACAAAATGCTTCCCATGATAGGTAGACTGTTACCCTTGTTTATGAACTTCTACTTTGATTTTTTAACCTGGCTTTCATCTTTCTCAGAAACCCAAAAACCGTTGCTTTGTTTTCATTGATCCTCCCGTTCCCAATGCACTGAATTTGCGATGCACTCAGCAATGCTTACAACTCCTTGGCTGACTGGCAAACTAAAGCTTCATTATTCCCAAACCTAAGTGATTTTAAGAAATGTCCTCCGACTTTCGTTCCTATCTCCAGTTCTTTCTATACGTTTAAAAGCATAGACCCCTGTGTACCCCTTTCTTATCCCTATTCCTAACGCTGCCCATCTAGTAGCTTTCTTTTGATTTCGTCACAAAAAAATACATCCTGATGATATTCTTTGGTCCTCTCTATTTGTGACTTCATTACTGGGACTGTCGTCGACCTCCATGATCTGATTTGGTAGAGACGAAGAAGGGACCATTTGGTCTCAATTTCGTCCAAATAAAGACCTCAATCCATCTATCTACGGGGGTGGTCCCAGAAGTACTCGACCCAAAAAAGAAAACAAAAAGTTCGGAAAAAATGTATTTTTCAACATAATCTCTTGTAATTTCTATACACGTTTCCATGCAATGTTTAAAAAGTTTATAGTAAGAACTCTCTTTCTCCTCAAAATAGCCATTAACTGCCTACATCACTTCTTCACGGTTGGAAAATCTTTTACCTCCGAGCCATTTTTTCAAGTTAGCGAACAGAAAATTATTCAAGGGAGCTAAATTTGGTGAATAGGGTGCAAGAGGTAGCAATTCAAACTTTAATTCATGAACTTTGGCCATTGCAATAATGGATTTGTGGGCTGGTGCAATGTCTTGATGAAACGACAACACTTTCTTCTTGATGCCAAACGCGGCCGCTTTTGCTTCATTTCTTCGCTCAAACGTTGCAACAAGTTCGCATAATACTCGCCGTTGGTAGTTTTTCCTTTTTCAAGTCAGCCAATGAAAATTATCCCACGTGCATCCCAAGAAACTGGCGACATGACCTTGCCTGCAGATGAAACGGTCTTCGCTTTCTTTGAAGCCGGTTCTCCCTTTTGAATCCATTGTTTTGATTGTTCTTTTGTCTCGAATGTGAAGTGATAAACAACCCATGTTTCATCCATGGTTATGAAACGGCGCTAAAATCCCCCTTTGTTGCTGTGAAACTTTTCTAAAAACTCAATTGAAACATCTTCACGACACTGTTTTTATTCGAGTGCGAGCAAACGCGGCACCCATATTGCACACAGCTTTCTCATGTCCAAATTTTCAGTTATTATTCGATGTTCCGCACTTTTTTGCCTACTATGTCTGCTAGCTCGCGCACTTCCAGATGACGATCAACCAGCATCACTTTGTGGATTTTCTTCACCATTGCTGGAGTCGTCACCTCATTTGGTCGACCAATGCGATGCTCGTTTTGACAGCTCGTGTGGCCTCGTTTAAACTCTGCTACCCAATATTTTACTGTTGCAAACCAAGTAACAGATTAACCCAGAGTAGAATCCAGTTCAGCTTTTATACTGGTTGGGCTGAGGTCTTTCAAATCAAAGTATTGTATCACATAACGATGGCCAATTGTCTCCATTTTCACGAAGTCACTGAAAGCGTTCACTATTGGTGGCTGCCAAACATATACTAAACAACGTGGCGTCTTCAAACTTGAAACATATCCTTTCTAGATTGCGCACTTTCTAATGAAGTGATATTTATCAAATATCTACCGCCATCACTAGGTTAGGGCGGGTACTTAAGGGACCGCCCTCGTATCTATTTATACAACTACCAGTGTCCTTGGGGGATGAGACCGTTGCATGTTTCATTTCTTTGAGGTAGAGGAATTTTGATTCTTACTTGTCAAACTCTAGCTTGCACGTTATTGGATAAAAATTTTTACAGCATCCTCAGGTGCAATTGTTTGTCAGTTCATACTATATGTATTTGCATGCGTATAATTTGAAATGATTTTTGCATGAATGTATACGCCACAGTGGGTATAGGTTTGCATGGATGTGTTGATTTTGCTTGTGGCTATGTTCCCTTTTACAGGTGGTAACTTACCACCATCCGCCTCACGCCCTTGCGGCGGCCTGCGGGGTATTATGTTGATGTAGATGCAATTTTATTAAGGTATCGTAATGTGGAACTGAAAATTATGTGCTCCAAATTTTTGCAACACATAGAAGTGAGAGAAATGGACCAGTAATTACTGGAGTCATCCGTCACTTTTAAAAATGGCGTTATTTGCGCGGTTTTTCAAATCTTTGGGACCTTGCAATCAGTGAGGGATTTGTTAAATATAACTTCGAGATACGGGGCGATGTTAAGATCTAAATGTGTCAACACCCTAGCCAGTATATTTTAAGGACCTGGGGATTTGTTGGGTTTAATCTCGAGTGATTTGATGATTCCTTGGTCGTCCGCTGTAGTATTTCCCATGGTATCAGTAAGTATTGCATCCGGGAAAACCGCGGTGGCAACACCGTTCGTGAAAACGCCTTGGAAGAATGCATTTAGGATGCTAGCTTTTCCCTCACGGTCAGTATGAATGATGTTGTTACAATCCCTTAAGCAAGCCACAGTTTGTTTACCCCCTTTTACTTCCCTAACATACTTCCCTGTATGCAATGCTTTGTGGATTATGTAAATTTGCGGCTTTTACGGGCAGTTTTTTTCTTAATTACGGGTGAGGCCCTAACACCCCCCGCCATTCACCCTTGCGGCGGCTTGCAGTGTGTTAAGTAGATGTAGGTGCTTCCTAACCCACCGCCCCTGCCTCATCTTTTTGACGCGGACGCTACACTTTATAACAACTAAAGTGTGATCAGAGTCCGCATCCGCTTCCGAGAAGCTGTGTGTATTAGTCATACTGTTCCGAAACTTTTGCCTAACTAGAGAATAATCTGACTGATACCTTTCTGAGTCACCTGGCATTTTCCATGTATACCTGCGCCTTTTTTGGTGTCCAAACCAAGTGTTGATGATGATTAACCCCTGTCTCCTGCGAAACTCAATTGCTTTCTCACCACGGTCATTCCTCGTGCCTAAACCGTAGTTCCCCACCTCATCACCAACTCTTCCTTCGCCTACCGACGCATTTTAATCCCCCATCACTATCAAATATTTCCCTGCAGGAACACACGCAACTATATCCTATGACTGATCATATATCCTATCGACTTCTTCATCCTTATGATTGCTTGGTGATATGTACTCGTGTACCTGAAAAATGACCGAGCGCGTCAGTTCTGATTTTTTGTCTACTAGTAATACAGGTGGCAATACTCTTAGTCGTGCCTGTATTCTATCCGTTACCTGTTCTATGTTGACTACGTTTCTTCCCACCTCTTTATTTAGTACTATGGCAACCCCTCATCAGCTCTCGTCCCCGCCGGTGTATATTATTCTATACTTATCACTCCAGTATTACCCGTTATCCTTCCGTCTCACCTGGCATAGACCTAAAATATCTATATTTCCCCTTTCCATCTCTCGCTTCACATTCTCCAATTTTCATGTCCTCATCATTGTCCTAACATTCCAATTTCTTATTCTAACTAATTTGGTCTTATTCTTATGCGTCTTCTATCCTGCTTCTGTCGGTTTTCCTTTGCAAGGATTTCGTGGGATGACGACCGCGGAAACCTTGCCTCTCCCGCTGCCAGGTACGCTACACGGCCGATTGGGGCGAGTCCCGTAGTTGCCAGGACTAATATTCTTTGAAGACGCAGCGTTGACTAACCTTCGACATGTCTGGTATGGGTGAGCATACCAGGAGCATTTATCATTGCTCCCGCCGGCACAGCTCTAGGGGTCATCGGAACGCACAAGCCCTTCCACCACGCCAAGGTTGTAGTCCATGGTATCGAAATTTCTCAGAACAAGAGCATTTGTCTTCATATATTTGTAATTTTCAGGGAATCGAAAAAATAAAACCTTATAAAAATTTTATTAATTTGAATGTCAAATGTCAATGATGAAACTTCGGCTCCGTTATCTACTGTGAATGCGAAAATTACCTTTCTCTCTAATGTAAATTATCGTCATCGCAATTGGGCTGCTTACATAAGTTCTATTTTTTCTTTCGTTACTAACGCTCGTATTTATACTCTTGGACATTTGGTTCAACATTCGAATGGCCTGGCCGAAAGCATCCATGTGCTGTGGGCCTCGGTTCGCACTTAACACCTTCCCCCGGATCTCTCTCAGGTATGGGTGAGGAGGCGTCCGTTGGGCGCCATATGCGGAGGGATGACACGAATAACCGCGAGGAGTTCTACATGAAAGTCTCAGCAAAACAACGGCCCCTGATATAGATTTCGCAGAATTTTGAAGGCATTGCCACTCGCTCCAACCCAAAGTCGCGTGACAGATCAAAGAGATGAAAGTAAGGTTATTGAGAAAGAGAATTCCGAGCTCTATGAGTGCAAATTGAGTGGCTTCAGGCGTGATGTGGTGGAAGTTGAACACAATGAATAACTGATCGTAGCTATCCAGTGGAAAAGTGCTACGATCAGTTATTCATTCTATGTGTGCAATTTTTCTACATTTTAATCGTCCCAAAGTGCCAACATTCAACTTCATTACTTGAAAAATAATCTCAGATGACGACACTCCACCCTCAAATCAATCAAATGGAAAGATTGCATCACTTGAGGAAGAACGTCATCTTACTTCCGTTCCGCCAGTTGATAACTCCGTTCCCTTTTTTGAGTTGTTGAAAAAAGAATTAAGATCAACGCACTATATCATGATGTGAGGTATTTAATATACCCCTGTGTTAAACGCAGCCATTTTCATTCGAATGTCCCATTATAATGAAAAAAATCGTTTACCGATTAAGGTCACAGCCATCGTCTGTTATGATGAACGCCACATGTTCCTGGACAGGAAGTTAAATACAAATAGAGTAATTTTAAACTCCGTCAAATGCTCGCCAATTCCCATTTTCGTTTACAATTAGACTGCGCTGCACCAAGTTAAGTCATTCTGAATTGGTACTAACATTTCGGAACAAAAGCACAACTTCTCCATCTGTCGTAAAAATGGTTTTCTAATCGCCAAAATATCCAAAATTTCCCGGCGATTCACTCTATGCTGCAGAGCCACAATAGCATCCAAGACTTAATTTTCTAAAGAAGTTAATCAGTATTTCAAACTTAAGATTGATTTACTGCAGCTCTCCATCCTTCTCTAATCAGGGTTAATTCCTCTCACCCCCTTCCACCTTCTTCGTTTCACGCTCTTCTTAATTTGCACCTTGCATTCAAGTCTTGGCCTTCCATTACGGGTCCTTCCCTTCAATTTTCCCTTCTCTTTTGTTTCTAAATAACCGATTGCGCCGCTAAATGAGTCCAATCCATCTAGTCCTTCTTCTATGACGTAGAATTCTATCCATGCGGTCCTTCCCTCTTCTGCTCTTCCATACATGTTCTCTTTCTTCGCTTTGTCTGTCAATTTAATCTTCAGCGTTCTCCTCGAGCACCAGGTTTCGAAGGCTTCTATCCTTCGCTGGTCCGCACATCCAATGTTCCGCGTCTTTGATTCGTAGAATTCCACACCCCAAACCGACGTTTTGAGGAACTGCTTCCTATCATAAATGCCTCCCCCGCTGCCGGGCACGACACACGGCCGATTGGGCCGAGCCCCGTGGTTGCCAGGACTCAAAATATCTCTATTGTCCATCACTATTTGCAAACTCAAATTCTTTGGCATGGCACAATTTGAGCCATGAGTAATAGGACTGAGTCGATTAAAAAACAATATTGCCTGAATTGATACATTTACTCAAAATTCTTCGAAATATCACCCTTAAGCGTCCACACAACGCTGCCAGCGGGTTTCCACGTTTCGCACACCTTTTGGAAGGCGATGCTCGGAATGCTGCTAAGCTCTCTCGTCACGGCCAGTTGTAACGCTTTCACCGAGCACGGATTCCTCTAAGCACGGATTCGAGACGGCGCGGGAAGAGGAAGAAGTCTGATGGGACATCGTCTAAAAAATTTGGATCCTCACTCACATTGAGTTGGAGAAACTCTTGGCAGGGATCCGCGTGCGAGTTTTCTTTTGTTCGTTCGAGAGCACTCGCGGCACCAACGTCTCACAAACCTTTCTCGTGCTATTGTTTTCCGTCAAAAGCCGATGAAAATCAGTGTTATGGATACTAAATTCGCCATAAACCATGGGAACACTTAATCTGCGCTCCTTGTCCAACAAAGCCTAACCTCTTGCAAGGTGTTCGTCACTTTTTGAGGTCGAAGGGCGTCCTGACCGTTCGGCATCTTCTCTACCCTCCCGAAACAACTCGTGCCCTTCAGAAACACCCCATCTACCCATGCCGTTATCGCCATAAGCTGTCTTGATCATGTCATGAGTCTTCTTTCCCGGTTTTGCTCAGTTTCACATAAACATTTAGGCGTAGAGCTGTTCCAATGGCCGGTTCATGAAGGAGCGCAACAAGGTCAGGTCATAGAGGTTTCGCAAACGAGTGATACGCACTCCGCAAAGGTTGGGAGCCAACTGCCGCCGGCCTCCGGCCTTTCTTGAGACGACATTTTCTCAAGCCCAGCCAAAGAAACCGCCTGCGGCCGTCCGTCTGTCTATCCGGGAAAAAATAAGTTATACTAATTTTGGGACAAACCTTGCATATAAATATATTTTAGTTGCCCCGTCTCTTCATAAACCCCTACTTATCTTGAGCTATTCTTCACTAGATGTGTTAGTAAATATCATATATTTCTAGTTAGAGAATTCTATCAGCGTTTTTCCCGGTCTTCCCAATCCGATCTTTCCCTCGCTGCCTCCCTCTCCGATCAAGATTAAGGCGTCGTCAGGTAACTTGCCTTCCGCAACGGTTACAGGGACGGACTCATCGACTGCGCGGCGATCCCAGATCGTCGGAAACTTGCAGGTCTCAATTTCACTGGTCTTTCATCGACCTCCTCCACGAACTCTAATGGCAAAAATCAATCCAAGTCAGCGTTTGTCAAAAATAGCACCATTAACATTGGTAGAACCATTTATCCCTAAAAATAGTTTTAATGTTTGTTTTCACCGCCATATGATTATTGTTGGGACTCATACTCAACGGACACCTGTGACAACTTGAAATAAGAGGTGCTTATCTGCTTCAATATACTGATTATGGTTCCATTTTACAAGTAAATTGGTATGTATTTCAGGAAATTTGAATTAGAAATTCGGAACACAAAATTTTTGAACATCATATCAACAAATTGGCCGTCTCAAAACACTTACTTCACCTATATTATTGCAATTATTACCACCATCATTTTTACATTTCTTTGGAAAAGGTGCTTAAATTAACTCTTTCGTTAACCGCTTGGAATCACCGACCGTACACCAAAGGATGGCCATTATTGTTGCATGAAGTTGTTCCTGCATTTCCTTGGCCCCTTTCATACGTTCCTCTAGCAAATCGATTCCAGATATTCGGTTCCATGCTATTTTTCTTCAAACGAATCGTTATTCATGAGAAGCCCACCCCAAAACGCCTCCATTCCTAACCATAGAACCACTCCTCTAAACCCCTCTCATTCGATTTTAACAAGACGACACAAAAGCCTGTGTTATCGTTACCTCTCGGTGATGATCGTTAACTATAGCAAAGCAGCCCGGTTCTTTCAATAATTAGGGTGAACATTACTCAGTGTTTATAATAACGCCAAATATACAATATGCGTTCCAGAAGTAATGCAAATGAATTTCCCGAGCCACTCCTATTAGTCGGAGTGGGATGGCACCACTTAGAGTAGTAAGGGGGGACGCTAAGCTTTGCCTTGAAACCTGTCTCAGTGCTCTCCAAGCTGTGGAAGCGGCAATTCGTCAGTTATTGTACGCCTCTTTGCGTCGACCGTGTCACGAAAGACCCACCGTGCGGAAATTTCAAGTAAACTTTTGCAATGTATTGAAAATGAGCCTGATTATTTGTACAACGCCATCACTGGTGATGAAATCTGGGTTTTTGAATACGACCCATACACAAAACGCCAAAGCTCTGAGTGGCACACCGACCAGTCCCCCAAGCCCGAAAAGCCAAGAATGAGCAAATCAAAAGAGAAAGCAACGCTCATTGTCTTTTTCAACAGTAAACGTGTGGTCCATAAGGAGATTGTTCCTCAAGGACAGACAGTTAGCGCTGCCTACTACTTGGATGTGCTGGAAAGACCCCAAAAAAGGGTCATCAGGACGAGAAAATACATCTCCGCTACCTGGCAACTCCATCACGACAACCCGCCTTGTCACAATCCGCTCCGAGTCCGCGAGTTCCTGGCCAAACACCAGGTGCCAACGCTGCCCCACCCCCCTATACGTAGTTCTGACATCGCCTCAGCAGACTTCTTTTTAAATTCTTTAAAGTACATCCCTTTAGTGTCGGAACACTTTTAACGCCAGCGGATTTTCCACGACTCAAAAGATCCCTGGCGGGCGGATTTCGGAAGGTCCTTGAGGTTACGCGAGCAAGCTTCTTTGGTGGCCCCTAAAGACCCATGGTGGTATCCTTTGAGGGAGTTAGGATTTCACTTTTATTGGAATAGGAAATAATTATCTGGTACCAAGTCGGGACTATAAGGGGGTTGGGGAATCGTCGCGGTGTCGTTGCAGAAGGTCGTCTCAAGTAGACATTCTACACTGCTCTAGGTCGTCCGCGAATACCTAAAAAAGACCTAAAAAACTTAAAAATATTTAGCGATACTTTTTCTACAAACCTTGTATTGCCAGGTTTTCTCCACGATCGTAGTCTTGGATAGACAACAGCTTGGTCTAGTAATCCTGCTAGCAAATCTTTTGTCTGCCCCAAGGCAACGACTGCAGTGAAAACACGGAAATGACCACGGCAACTTCCCTCTCTCTCCCTTTGCCCTTGGTGCCTGTCTCTCATCCGAGTGTGACCACCTTTTCTCTCCAAAATGGACCATACCCACCTGCGCAGTAGATTGCTGATGGTCGGCCAGGCCATCGTGATCGAACTAGTCTCGTTTATTCCAAATTTTCTACCTGAAATGTTACCCAAACTCACCTGCAAATCAATTTATCGGTGTTGTAACTACAGAGTGACAAGGTGCATGACCTGCGTAAGGGCATCGTTCCAATCCAGCTCTTTCTTGATGGCACCAACGTTACCTTGCCAACTCTTGACACTTTAAAAGGCTCTTCCTAGGACACAACCTCTTTCTTCCCCGGAGTGCTGTTGGAGGCACCCACTTCATCGTTCTTACCTCTACACCAGCGCGCGCTTTGGTCAGCCTCCCTCGCTATCATGCAGACGAGGAGCTGTCGACCACTTGACTGCAATCGATAACTTTTTAAAAATTCCGTCATTTTTTCAATTCTGAGGTCGGTTCTCTGCAGTTCTTTGTTCTGCTACATTCTGTGCCAACTCCCTCACACCCTGACGGCTTTTCTGTTTTACTTCCTTCTTAATTTGTCCTAATTACTTGTCTCTTGGTATTTTTCGCGAAAAATTCCCTTTATTTTCTCCCTTCCATTGTGTTCCTAAAAACTACTTCAGTGAAGTGAATATAAATGTTATTATATACTTCTATTTCAAAATTGAAATGCTCATCATAGGTCTGGAATGATATTAGGTTAGTTCAAAATAAAAAAAAACAACTCAAGCAAATATATTATTTTTTAATAACACAAAAACAACAATTTTACCATAATGAACATAAAATATACGTAAATATATATATTATAATAATATATTATTATGATTAATAATGTTCCTAGCAATAATATTCATGTGTATAATACATACTGAACTGAACTAGTTATTGTCAGTCTCACATGAGTGATTCTTCTTTTTTTTCGACATCCTTTTCAGATTTTTTCTGTGGCAACTAGAATGGAAGCCCGTCACCGGGGCGAGGGCCGATCAGTACGCATGCGTGGACGAGGGCGCCTTGTACAGGTAGCTGCCGTGGGTGCTGCCCGGCCCCCGGTGGTTCTCGCCGCTGCCCCCTCTGGGGCTCTGGTGGCCGATTAACCGGTCCAGCGAGCTCCAGTTGCAGGAGTAGTCTATCTTGAGGTGGCCGTGCTTGGTGAGACCGAAGTGGGAGGCGGGGATGGGCGGAGGGGGCCCCCGGGGGTCGGGAAAGGGCCCCGCGCCCCCGCCCAGAGAGTCATCCGTCATGTCCCCCGGGATCTCGTCGCTGTAGTAACCGCTCAGCACGCTCATCCTCTGGTTATCGCCGCTCTCCTTCCACCTGCGGGAGAGAGAGAACAGCAAAGGCGCAGTCAGAATCAGCCTCGAGGAGAAATGCTAGGTAGAGCCAGCGCACCAGCAGGTTGGGGGGCACCAGCACCAAACGGCAGGCCGCGCCGGGCAGAAACGGCCTCGTTGGACAGCTGACGGAGTACCAACCCATTTAATATACGCACATACCAGGGGTTGGCATCGGTGCCAAGGAATACCTTAGGATACCTGCCCCCGGTACTGGCGCCTAGGACGTTTGACCTGCATTCTGGTGCCGAGGTGCTTTAGGTGCCTAGTTTAAGCACCTTAGGCAACAGGGCAGAGTTCAAATGGTTTGTATCATTATAATAATTTATGGTGGATTGAAATATCGTCGAAACTCTCAGCCACCTTCACGCCAAAACTTCCCATTCTGACCACTCAGAACATTTCCCTGTCCGTTTGCTCAATATCATAAGCAGGTGAAAATATACTGGTTCCGTTTGTATTTTAAACAGGAGTTGGTGAAGGCGCCGACGTTTTGAGAGATTACTAAGATTCTAGCCCTAGGCATCGGTACCGAATGTTTGGTAAGAAGAATTATTAACCATTTTACAGGTCCTATGTGCCAGTAACGGAAATTCGTACCTTAGGTATTGGTATAGAGCTGTCGGTAACTACATACGGGGTCGCTTCAGAAATTTACTTTAGGGTGTAGCGAGGGAAGCAGTGGCGTGAGCCGAATATTTACTGTATTGACAACCACACAAGGGCAGTACGCCTCGAGCTGCAGTGTTTGAAAGGCCGCTCGTCGTTTGTTTACTGTAGCGAATCAAAATGAACAGTACAATTGGAAATATCGCCAAATGAGAAGTTAGTTCAGAGATAACGTTTTTAACTGATTAAAAAAACTTCAAAGCTGCTGGTATTCATCATTGGGAAATGTCTGCTGTCACAATCGCGGTAACAATGTATTTCATGACGAGTGCGGGAAGCGCTGAATTCAGACCTTCTCCGTTAAGCGTGCGCATGATCTCAGATCGTATTGTTGGCATTGATAAGATGACAGTGCACACACCATTATCACTGAAAGTTTGGCGATGCGAGAGATATGCCCTGAACTCCTCCCGAAGGACTTACGGACGGATGACTGAGAGCTAAGTCGAGGGTCTACTTGGAAAGACCTTTTGCAAAGCATCGTGACGATTCCCCAACCCCCTCACAGTCCCGACTTGGTACCAGCGGACTATTTCCTATTCCCAAAAGTGAATTGCTCCCTCCCTCATAGGACACCACCAATGGGACATTAAGTGCCGTCAAAGAAGCTTGAACGCTTGTATCCTTAAGGACCTTCCGGAATCCAACTACCAGAGAGGCTTTAAGTCTGCAGACTGCTAAATTTTACCAACCCTCAAGGGATGTACTTTGAAGATTTTGAGAGGCATTGTAATGATCTCTGAAAAAATCTATTTTTACGAAAATTTTGCCGTTACCCTTATATGAAAACTATGGCGTTAAGGATGTTTATTTTGAGTCGCTTAAGAGGACTTCTAAGAATGAAATCATTGTCGCTTTCCGATCTCATATGAGTCACCACTGCCGTGTCTTTCAAATTACGCGCCATTGCACTCATTATTCATTTGGTAAATGAGGGCTAAATATCACAAAATATTTCGACTGCCGTCCACGAAAGACGTTAACGGACTTCCCACTCAGGAATACCCTACTCGGCCACGTTCGAACTGTTAAGTACTTGTATCTATAGTATTTTAGGACTCGGGTCCACGTAGACGAGGCCCCGCGGGCATGGAGGGACCGGTCTCGCATCCCGAGCGCAGATCGACGTACTAGCGGCCTCGGCGCACGTGTTTCCAGTCGGGCGAAAAGCGGTCAATTGCCCCACAAAGCCGGGCGCCCGTGAAACGAGGGGTTGAAGAGTGTGAAAGTGGGAGTTTGGGGTGCGTGGAATGAGCTCGCATTGAGCAGTTGGACGTGGAAAGTTTGAGTGGGGAAGTGAGAGTGGAAGGAAGGGTGAAACTGAAGTTGAAAACGATGAAAAAAAATCTTTCACTCCCCCCGACCGTTTTCAACCCCCTTTTTTGAGAGTGCAGGTGAGAGATTTCTCCAAGGACGATAATACTTGAGCCCTCATCATGTGACCAAATAAAAAATGAAATTTCACGGCCGACAAAGAGTCTTTTAATATGTGGCCTACAAAAAAACATCTGCTTCTCTCTATAATGTCGAGTTTAAGGTGACATTTGTCGGGCAAATGCTCACGTATGGTCGAAATAGTTTCAGAGCAAAGTAACGGCATCACCTGAAATCACCCATTGTTCTTTCTTTCAATAGGAAAATAATTTAAGGAAATAGGAAACAATGAATTGGAAATAATTGCTATAGGTTGTGTATCTTTTTTTAATGAGAGCAAATATTCTATTTCAACCACGGTAAACTGGTGTGTAAGAGTTTATTTTATGCAATACCCTCGCACTCGAATACTAAATTAAAGGCACACTAACATTTTAAAAAATCTCTTATGGAATAAATAAGGCGACAAAACAAATAATTAACGAAAAATTATAAAATTTATCATAAAAATGGAACACACTTTCTATACGACTGGATACTTGTCTGTTGTGATATCCTTCACCCAATGTTAACTTTCGAGTCCTATGGAGGCTTTGTGGTGATGTCTTTTGGGGCAGCCGTGGCCGGACCGTTCGTACGTATACCGCAGCTCATCATATGTAAGTGTGAAGCGGAATCTTCTATTTCGATGCACCTCTCAAGTTTTCTTTTTCTAAGCAACCTCAAAAAATACACCTTTTTTACTAATTAGATTTTATTAAAGAAAAACTGGGTGAAACAATTGTCACCTTGGGAACAATGATAAATGCCACTTTGTAAAAAAACACCAATAATAAAATGTCTGCTTTTATTTTCCACAAGTACTCATCTAATTTTTATTTCTCTCCCACAACTTTCTCATTTTACATCTATAACGTTTTATATGCCTTGTCAACTTGACTTCCAATTTTAATAACACTGCGGGAAGTGTTACTATAATACCATTATCGTCATGGATTCAATTTTCCGAATAAATCGTAATCAAATGACCACTCAGCAGATTTTTAATCAATTTTCTATGTGGTTTATTTAATAAATATATTCATTTAATGACTATATTACTAAAATAAATAGATAAAAAATAGTTCACTTCACTTCGAAAATTTTGACACCATTGGATAAAAATGAACAGTCAGAAGGTTGACTTATTAGAGAGCACAAAGTAACCATGGCCCATGGAATAACAATTATAAGCAGAAATATAGACAATAATTCTGTATCTATTTATACCTTTGTATCTACATGAACGCCAGGAACTCATGACTTAACCGTGCCCCCTCTGAATTACGAAGGATCAACTCTCAACGTTTCGATCAACTCCAAAGGCCATCGGAGTAGATCGAAATGCTCTTCATCTCCACAAGCGCTGGATTAGCAGGTTATTTGAAATGTTAATGTGAAATTTAAGCGAAGTTCTTTTCTACGAAATCTACGTAGCAAGTACATTTATTATTGAACGTGGTATTAATTAAAACTTATAAAAGTCCAAGTTATCATCGTATGTGATCATGAACTTGCTCCAAACGTGATCCCTTCCAGCGTGATCAAATTAAGTGCAGCTGAGAATTGAGCTGAGAACATTCAGTCCTTATGGAGTCTCCATTCTTACTCTCTTACCGTCTTCTGTGTGTGTCCCGTGCATTTTCGCTCAAAGTTCGTCTTATCTGTGACCAATTGTTCTCATTTCTCAACTTCACTTTGACGTCGCAATTGTTCCATTATTGCAGGGGCCTCCTCTGACGTGTTTTTACAACGATTGATCAATTATTCACTCATTGAGTTCGACGTGGAAAAATCATGCAACGATGTCAGATCGGCAAGTCACGGCATTCTTTTGAATTTCGTCCCACTTAGAATTGACATTCGCTGTTATAACAACAGCAGGTATTTCATATTTCCTCACATTAGCGTCTTCTAGCGTTTCGTTTTTCCTTACAGTGCATGAAACTCGACGAATTTTTACACACGAGGTGTGTTCAAAAAGGAGCGGGGATTTCGTGATTTTGTATACTGCATAATGAGTTCATACCACAAGGTCAAACGACCGATAGTGAATACTGCTCACAAGTTCAACGGCGCCTGCGTGAAGCAATACGAAAAAAACACCCCAATGTGTAGTAAAACAATTCATAACTTCTGCATCACCACGGTAATGGACCTTCTCACACTGTTCACTGCTTTTTCGTGAATTTTTTGCCAAAAACAGCACTAATAATTATGTCCCAGCCTCCATATTCACCAGATATGGCCCCGTGTGAGTTTTTCCTACGTTTGCGTCCAGGGCTCGTCCTCCACACATCTTGGCTATCTTTAAAGAGCTTGAGCCAATTAATAACTGCAGTTTGTGACATGCTTTCATCCTTGAACACTCGTCAAACAATATCCAACGTCTCAGTATCGGATTTCCCCAGTCTAACACAAAGTTCGATGGCGTGCGGCTGTTCAATCTTTCGCTGCAATTTGCGTTTGTACCGAGCCACTCGACACGGATTCACTAGAAACACGATCTAGGCAGAACGAACGCTCGCAGGCGATTGGCGCTTGCCGTGCGTCAAAGGTCAGACTTCCTGCCATCGAGCCGGCGCCGTGTGAGCGCACTGTGATGCACAGTCTTGTCAGCAAAAAATGGCTACCGATACTTTTTTTTTACCTTGTATAGTGAACATTTGTTCAATTGAAACGATAACAATTGTTTTATTTCCCACTACGCCAGTAAAAATATAATTTACATTACTCACTCTTAACTCTTAAATGGTTGCACACGTGAACGATGATTCCGCTTGTCGGGACACCTTGTAAGCTTGCTTAAGCTTACATAATACTGTCTGTGCATCACTTCATCTGCTCCCGAATGCCGAAAGTATATTAATAGACCAGCTTTCTCCATCTCGTTTCTCGTTTTCGTTAAAAAAAATACCAGATAATGACATGTTAAGGGAGGAAGTAGGCGTTTTCGACCTGAATGTTGAGGGTGGGTAATATTCTACCGAAGAGGATGTAATTGTAGGTTACATTTACGTCCTATGATTACTAGAATACAACCGAAACACAAAGGAGGGAGCATAAAACAGACAAATGACATTCTCAGCGTAGCCTCCAAAGCAATATGAAGTGTTCGGTTCTCATGGTCGTCTCCGCAGTGCAATTGTGAAATGAAGAATGCCGTTAAATAACGCACCGCTCCTTCTGTCTCTTGGCACCGAGGGGTCGCTTCTCAGGCAGGCAGGTGGGATGTCATTGAACCACAAATGAAACCCACAGGCAAGGTGAAACTCCTCTCGTTTGAAATTTAATCCACTAAATTTGGGATGGAGCGAGGAATAAAACAATTATTTTCAAAAGATTGGAAAATAAACAATATGGCGAAAATAGTTTTATCAATTGAACTACTTAGAGCAACGGTTTTTATTGATCCTCAAAGACTTTTGAGGTTAACCGTGCAGGAATTGATCCTCTACCGTTCCCTCGACGCTCTTATTTTCTTCGTAACAAATAACTGATTTATTTTACTTTATGTATTCCAAACGGGGCACCCATTATCAGTAAATCTATTCAGAACGCTTTCATTTCTCCTTGACGAATCTTTATCTCGACAGGGAAACATGTTTGCATGCAGCCTCATTACCGGCATTTTCAGTTTTTTTTAGCATTTTTAATATCATCAACTGCAACTCGTGAGTGAAATTAAAAAAATAACACTTTCCCGTTCTCATTTCCATTTAAAAGATTCCTCCTTCATCATGAACGCATGGTTGGTGTAAAATATATCGGAAAAGATTCAGAAAAATATATTTATTTCATATATTGAAGGGCAAACGTCTTGATGGACGACCAGGCACACCTGCTCCAAGACAACCGACTACCAGGCAAGAAACGGCATCGTGACGATTCCCCAACCCCCTTACATTCCGAACTTGGCACCAAAAGACTACTTCCTATTCCCGAAAGTGAAATCCTCCCTCCCCCAAAAGACTCCACCCTGGGACCCTAAGTAACATCAAAGAAGCTTGCACACCTTCCCATAAGGACCTTCCGCCTACCAGGGATCCTTCGTGTCGTGGAAAAGCCACTGGCAAAAGTGTATAGAGGCTCAAGAGATGCACTTTCAAGAATTTCAAGAGGCCCTGTAGCAATATCTAGTATTAATCTATTTTTACAGATATTTTTAATAGAAACCATGCATGTAAACATCAGCAAAGTATAGTAATCAACCCTAAGTTCTGTTCGGTAGGTGATGGTAGAATTCACCCAGTAATAAACCCGAAGGCGTGTGCAATTCTCACATCAGGGTGATAAGGGGGGCCGTTCCTTTCCCTATGGTTTCCCAGGAAGATCTGGTACCTGAAAAATTACGCAGCTTGAGGGGAGCTAAGAGTGTCCAGAGAGGCTTGCCCGGGAATCGAACCCGGGCGGGTCAGTAGTCCAACGCTCTACCCCTGGACTGACGCGACCCACTCACGCGCGTATGATAAATGGTATTCCTGAATTCATTCATTGACGCTAATCTTGTTCTATCATATGAATATAGTATTTCAAAGCGAACATTCTCTCCTAATGAGCATCACATGCCATACTCCTATCATGCGTGGCTGAATTGGAGATTATTATCAAAGCAAGAGTGGGAGACGGACGGCAGACGCGGGCATTTTCACGTGAGGCACGCAGTTTCCGAGGAATTCAGCGACATGGCCGAAGCGAAAGATTCATGCAATGCAAACCAATATACGCTCGGCTTTTTTTTCGCCCGCCAAATGAATGACTCTTTACAAGGAAAGCGTAAAAGGCGATCACAACCCAAGAACTATGGCAAATGCTCTAAGTAGGCGATAGTTAATCTTAATGGACTGTGAGTGAAAGTTAACTTTCCACAATTATAATATGAAATGCAAATTTATACATCCCTTTCCTTAATAATTGGAGTCACATATCGCAAAGAGAAAGCTTTTTGGAGGGCATTGCGAAGGCAAGCGGATATCGAGGATGAATAAGATAATATTTTATTGATACTGGCATTCGCTTTAATGTGAGGAGAATTAGTGAAACACTCCTTTCGGTTTATTAATAAACAACCTTGGTGATCATTTATTAAATAAATTATGTTATTAATTACAAATTTATCATTAATAACCACAAAGTTTTGCTTTTAAAATCGGAACTTCGCAATCGCGGAGAAATTAACGCGCGAATTAATCACATTTTACGACACCACGCCACCCAAAGTCTAATTAATAAAACAAACTATTGAATAACTCGATTTCCGCATTTCCCGCAGGCAGTTCCATTGTCCGGCGAACCGTGTCGTCTTTCAACAGCAAACAGTGCGGCCGGGGTCACACTTTTTTTATTTGACTTAGACACAGAAAGTTTTCTCGTTTGCAATTGAAATAGGTCGGTAAATAGCTGTAGCGATATATTCTAAAGCAAAATTATAGTAGTACTTACAGAGAGGGAAGCAGATAGTCCGGAAGTGAAAGGAATCATATTCTATAAGATGAAATGCAAACACAGGATTCATTTACTACCTGGGAGTAATTATGAAAAGAGAAATCGAAGTGATTAACAAATATATTACTTTCTTTGGCATGTGCTTTTCCTAAATACGCAGATCGTACAGCAAAATCTACGGTGCTTCGAAGTGCTTGTCTTCATTACGATCATATAATTAATAATATGCTATTTTTAAACGAGGGGATCTGGATGTTGCAGTGGCTAACGTGCAGGCTTCCCGCCGAGAGGACCCGGGTTCAAAAGGTCCTGGAGACAACAAATATTTTCTTATTAATTAACTTCAATATATTTATGGGATACCGCCTGTGTTTTGATAATTTTCTCTCTCTCCACATAACGGGGTTATTCGCGCCAGCATTAACCACACAGGGTGCACCTTGATTTCATCAAACGAAGAATCATATTCGATTTAAAGAGTCATAATTACAACCTGTTTAATCGAAATAGTTTTGTAATCAAATTTGGAGTACTTGAAAGATGGGAATTTCACGCAGAATGCTATGAACGAAAAGATAGCGTCGCACTACAATTATTCAGCATGAATTAGGCCGGAAGAACGTAAATTACATTCACAAACTAGACTACTGATATACGAGCCGAATAAGAATCAATCACTTTCCATCCTGGCCCATTAATAAGAATTTTATTCCCGAAACTGCACCGAAAATTGAGAGCCATGACGAGGAGATGACTTCGAAAATGACCTGCTGAATGTCTGATGGATGGGTAAAGAGAATTCCTTTCCCTCTCGAAAGCAGTCACCAGTACGGCAGTTTGAACACCTAGACCGTTAATTGATGCGGAAAGTGAATACTCGAGACGATTTGCTACAGAGGATACTATTAACTTATCACCACCCGCACATATGGCATCTTTCTGCGCAGGCTTAAGAACGCGTCATTGAGTAATGTACAATGTTTGGAGATGCGACACTCAACCACTTAATTCGCACGAATTCCAAGGTTAATCGATCCATATCAACGGCTATGCTCCAAACTAACGCACCCTCCAGTACGCCCTCGTGGTGGATTGCAGGGTGAGATGTAACGTATCGAAGTATTGAAATCTCCTTCTCCCACGAAGTTTCATTTCTACGAAGGAGTATTAGAAGTTTTCAGCTAATTGCTGGTATTCAGCGGCGGAATTTCTGGTACGATGATGTGTTTTGCAAACGCGAATTGTCAGAGGAACATATATACTTTAACCGAAGATTATATATATATATATATATATATATTTATTTATTTATATATATAATAGTATATGTACCACCGAAATATATATATATATATATATATATATATATATATATATATATATATATATGTTTTCGTAGACGTAACACGGTAGTGCCGAATAGTACATTACACAGTAACAAACAATATAGAAATACAAAAAAAGGAACACTCACGTTATTTCTTGATAATTTAGACGGAGTAGAATTCCGTCGAAATTATCAAGAAATAACGTGTGAGTGTTCCCTTTTTTGTATTTCTATATTGTTTGTTACTGTGTAATGTACTATATATATATATATATATATATATATATATATATATATATATATATATATATATATATAATATATTTTATATATATCTATATATATAGTATATATATAATATATATATATATAGTATGTATATATATATATATATATCCCCCTCCCCAGACTACAACCTTGACGTGGTGGAAGCGCTTGTGCGTTCCGATCACCCCTAGAGCTGTGCTAGCGGGAGTAATAATAATTGCTCCTGGTAGGGTCACCCATGCCAGATAGGTCAAAGGTTAGGAGCCAGACGAAACGCAGTCCACGCAGCGTCTGTTCTTCAGTGAGGCGGCTGCAATGGCGTCTGACCCCAATAAGTGATGGTGTCACCTTAAAAACACTAATGAGGAAGGCAACGGGAAACCGCCCCAATTATCATTCCCAAGATAAATGTTATGGTCACTAAAAAGATTTTGTATTCTGGCAACTACGGGGCTCGGCCCAATCGGCCGTGTGTCATGCCCGGAAGCGAGGCTTCCGCGGTCGTCATCCCACGAAACCCTTGCAAGGGAAAACCGGAAGTAGCAGGACAGAAGACGCAGAAGAAGAACAAATTAGTTAGAATAGGAACATGGAATGTTAGGACAATGATGTAGACAGGGATATTGGAGAATGTTAAGCGAGAGATGGAAAGGGGAAATATAGATATTTTAGGTCTATGCGAGGTGAGATGGAAGATAGCGGGGATTACTGGAGTGATCAGTATAGAATAATATACAGCGGCGGGGACGAGAGCCAACGAGGGGTTGCCATAGTATTAAATGAGGAGGTAGAAAGAAGCGTAGTCAATATAGAGCAGGTAACGGATAGATTATTACTAGTGGAGATAAGAGCAGAACCGACGAACTTAGTTATTATTCAGGTATACATGCCACCGAGCAACCATAAGGAAGAAAAGGTCGATAGAATATACGATCAGTTAGAGGACATAATCGCGTGTGTGCCTGCAGGGAAACATTTGATAGTGATGGGGGTCTGGAATGCGACGGTAGGCGGAGGAAGAGATGGTGATGAGGTCGGGGACTACGGTTTAGGCACGAAGGATGACCGGTGGGAAATCAGTTGAGTTCTGGAGGAGACAGGGGTTAGTCGTCACCAACATTTGGTTTAGCCACCACAAAAGAGGCAAGTATAATTGGAAAATGCCAGGTGACTCAGAGAGGTATCAGCTAGACTATATCCTGGTTAGACACAGGTTAAGGAACAGTGTGATAAATTCGCACAGCTTCCCGGGAGCGGATGCGGACTCTGACCACAATTTAGTTGTTATGAAATGTAGCGTCCGTTTAAAAAAGATAAGGCAGGGGCAGCGAGTTAGGAATGGAATGTAGAAGCATTAAATGGTTTGAAAAGGAAGGAATAAAAACAAGCGGTAGAGGAAATCATGGAGGATGGTAAAGAGCTAAGTACTATCAAAGAAAAATGGGAAAGTATCAAGAAAGGCTTGTCTAAAGCCGCAAAAGACACTATTGGAACCTTTAACGCTAAAAGGACTAGGAAATGGATCACGGATGAGATGATTACAAAGATGAATGAGCGGCGAAAATGGAAGAATGTAAATACTGAATCAGGCAAAATGAAGTACGAAGAATTAAAGAATAAATTGAGGCGGGCAACAAATAAAGCAAAAGAAGCATGGTGGAAGACGCAGTGCGAGGATATGGAAAGTCTGCAGAGGAAGGGTGAAATCGGTGCGCTGTACGGAAAAGTTAAATCTTTATCGGGAAGTAAGAAAGGGAGATCAACGATAGCAGTTAGAGATAAGGCGGGTAAGGTAATAGTTGACGCAGGGAAGATCCAAGAGAGATGGAAGGAATATATAGAAGAACTGTATAGTAAAGAGCTTAGACCAACAAAGTTAGACATTGAAAAAGAATATGACGTAGAGGCAGATAGCTTAGGTCCAGGCATACTCGACGATGAGATAGAAAGGGCATTGAGGGAGATGAAACTAAATAAGGCCGTGGGGGTGGATAACATTCCCGCGGCACTACTAAGAGGTTTAGGAAAATGTGGGAGAAGAGGCTATATGGACTGACTCGTAGTATCTATGAGTAATGAATCTGGCTGGAAGACTTTGTGATATCAGTGTTAGTTCCTATTTCGAAAAAGGTCAAGGCTACATCATGTGAGGACTACAGGACAATAAGTTTGATATCCTACGCAGCTCAAGTTGTCCTCAGGATCATAAATAAAACGATAGAGAGTAGGGCAAATGGTTACTCAGGGGATGATTAGTTTGGGGTTTAGGAAGGGGAGAGGTACGCGTGATGCCATTGCAGTAATGAGATCAATAAGCGAGAGGAATATAGAATACAAGACGTATTTTCCTGTTTCGTAGATTTCAAGAAAGTGTTTGATAGAGTGAATCGGGAAAACCTAATGAGTATATTGAAGAAAATAGGAATAGATTGGAGGGACAGGAGGCTAATCCGCAACCTGTAGATGGCTCAGACTGCTCAGGTGCGAGTGGGGAACGGGGAATCCGGATGGGCAGTGTTAGGAAGAGGTGTAAGGTAGGGTTGCCCATTATCACCGTTGCTGTTCAACCTTTATGCAGAAGAAATGATTAAAGAGGCATGGGAGGAACTGGAGGTAGGAATGAAAGTGGACGGGGAATTCGTAAAATCAGTTAGTTTCGCTGATGACCAAGCTTTAGTTAGTCAGTCGGCCAAAGGGTTGCAAGCAATGCTGATTGAATATGAAATTGGGCAGGGAGATGTTGAAGACTGTAATAGAGGGGAGAATGTTGGGCAAACGAGGAAAGGGAAGGCACAGGATAGGGATGTTGGACGGGATGAAGGGAGGAAGAAAGAACTCAGAGATGAAGACGGACCTGATGTAAAGTAGGATGTTGCGTTTTCCTTGGGGTCACAAATTATTTAATTAGTAATTATGTCCATCCAAAAACCTATTTTAACCGGTAGATTACCTGTATATATATGTATAAATATATATATATATATATATATATATACATATATATATATATATATATATATATATATATATATATATATATATATATATATATATATATATATAGACACACACACACATATATCTTCGAAATGGAACGCTCTTCGGTGACGCACAAAATATGGACGTGATCAGGACCTGATTCTGATGACGACGGCCTAGCCGTCGAAACGTCAAAACAACATGTGTGAGTGTCCTTTCTTCGTGTTTCCATGGTTTAAAAATCTACATCTGTGTTTATATAGATTTAGAAGTACACCCAATAGAGATATAACATTTGGACGGCACAAGACAACACAAAATATAATATATGTGTTCTATTGTGCGCCCAGTACTCAGCCCAACGGAATGTGTAATTCATATACCAGGGTAGGGGGTCAGTTCCGTTCCCTGTGCCGGTTATGGTTTCCCAGGAGCTTCTGGTAGCCGAAAAATCATATAGCTTTGTTGGAGCTGCAGGTGCCCAGAGACTTGCCCAGGAATCGAACCCGGGCCCCTCCGATCAGCAGTCAAACGCTCTACCACCTGGACTGCGGCGACCATGCGTCATACGTCACCGTTAACAACCATGACGTTCTCGGGGTTACAGAAAATGCAGCCATTAATCTTTGTCACTTGCCTTACGCTGAACGAATTCCAGAGGTATATTTAAATGATTCCCACGTGGAATGAACACCATTAATGTAGTGAATATATCGTCACAACCGAAAGACAATTTATAGGACTTCAATTAAATTGTTTAGAGCCTTCTAAATGTGTTTGTGTAATTATCTCAAATATCGGAAGTTTGAGATTCTCCACTAAAGGTTTAATTTTCGTATAAAAAGTAATAGCGATGAAAAATTACTTTGGTGACAATTCGCAACCCACGGAGAATCACGAGTTGTATCAGGTTTGTCTTTTTTTATCGTCGCCAAAGTAGTGGAAATTCCAATAGCTCCCGAAATTAAATGCAAATATTAAAAAACTTGGCTTTTCATGTTTGAAATATAATTAAAAATCTTTCTAAGAAAATCGAAAGTTCAAGCCAAAAATGTACTCCATGCAATGCTACCAACGAACTCGAGATGACTTTTCGTTAAAATTGAATGGTTTTTGTTCTAATATGGTGATGAAATATGATGCAGGAGTCAAAAGTAATGATTTAATCATTTGATGTCATTTATTCATTTCACTTAAGAAATATTAAAAACATTTAATTTACAAGTCGGAATAAAATTAAATATTGTGAAGATATCAGGTACATTTGTAGGTGCGTGTGTATGTTAGTTGGTGGTTTTTGTGTTTGCGTGTGAGTCGGGTGTAAGGGTTTTTGCATGAATGTATGCCATGTTTTGTTTGTGGATTGTATAAATTTGTGGCTTTGGCATGCGGTTTTTTTTCTTTTCTTAATTATGGGTGGTGCCCTAACACCCCCCGCCACACGCCCTTTTCACGGCTGGCGGGGTATTAAGTAGATTTAGATTCACTTATTTCATCGAAATGGATCTTCAATAACTGCATCTGTCGACAAATATTTGGAATATTTTTAAGGAAATGGAAATTAGAATGAATGCCGCGAAATAAATCGGGCCTGCTCGCACTCCAGCGGCACTCCTGGAGTGAAGGGGAGGCAGGCTCGAAGCGGAGGCTTTCCCTCCCTCCAGCCAATCGATTGATTGTCATCCGCTACTCCAGCCGAGTCGCAATTCGCGCGCCTCGATCCGCTCCAGCGGTCATTAATGGCCAGCTAAGCCTTCCCTCTCTCCCATTCAGCCTATGCCTCACTTCCTGCAACCGAGAGAATGGCCAAGATGGAAAGTGAGGCCCTCCAATGCAATCTCTATTTCTTTCACTCTAAATGAAGGATATCCAGAAGTACTTGTGTTTTATCCCCACTCGTAAATTTCTAACCCATCGGGCTAAAATGGCAATTTCACTTAGTTTTCCTGGTCTCCTCAGATTTTCATGGATTCTGCTGTTCCCGGAAATACAAGGTTTATATAAAAAGCATAAATGGCAATTTTCTCCTACCGTGTGCGTGAAGTGTTGAATTCCGACCGTGGATTAACTGTGCGCATCATCGCAGATCGTATATTTGCATTGATAAGATAGTCACAGTGGACAATATAATCAATGAAAATTTGGCGGTGCGAAAGGTATGCGCTAAATTCGTCCTCCCGAAGGTTTTGACGGACGACCAAGAGCAGACTCGAGAGTGTCTGCTTGCGGAGATCCCATGCAAAGGCACCGCGACGATTCCCCAACCCCATTACAGTTCAGACTTGGCACCTGTAGACTATTTTATATTCCCAAAAGTGAAATCTTTCCTCCATCAACGGACAGCTTCATGGGACCCCAAGTGCAGTCCAATGACATTGAACGCGTACCCCTAAGGACCTTCCGGAATCTGCCTACTAGGTAGCCTACGAGCCGTGGAAAAGCCGCATGGGCAAAAGTGAGTCAACGCTCATGGGATGCACCAATTGAAGAATTTCGAAAGGCATTGTAGCAATATATAAAATAAATATTTTTTTTCTAAAACGTTTATTGATACGTTTAATACGAACTATGCCCATTTTCATCATCATTGCTAAAGATAGAGCCGATTATGCATGAGATTTATTATGTAGTTTAACGTTCGCTCCGTGAGTGATTCCCCTCTACTTCCTCTAAGATTTATGATACGCTACTCAAGTTATTATTATAGCAACGTTTCACAAATCTAGCTCCTCTACACTGCACGCGATCCAATTCGTCAACCAATCCAATTCCGTGAGGATGTTGGGGGCAAAGGAATGGTCGTTGGAAGAAATCCATTGGAGGCAAGAGAAGCGGATTCATAGAATTTTAATTGGTGATGGCATGTTGAAGACTGTGATGGAGGGGAGGGCGTTGGGCGGACGAGGAAAGTAAAAGGTCATTTAAAAGTGGGACGGAATGAAGGGAGATAGAAAGTAGGCGGAATCGTTGAAGGGTTTAGTGCAGTTCACAGTGATACTGTGTGTCGAGTTACGAGAGGCTTAGAAGTTTAGGAGTGACGAGTCAGCGAGTCCATTCAAAAACTGGTAGACTGCCATTATCAATCATAGAATTCATGCAGTTAAATTACGTCCGATATTTTATCTACAAACATCCATCATGAATTATAAAATTCAACGCAAAAATTCTAACAATCTCAATATTCTTTTATCGTTATGCATGTTTAAAAAAATTACATCGAGACTAAAAATAATATCGAAAAAAACGTTAAGGTTAAAAAATTTTCATAAAATAGTATCTCACATTAGATTTTATGAAATTCAGGCAGCTTAAGATCCTTGTTAAATAATTACTTGGTTACAGAAATATACGCGTTTTAGTTTGGAAATTCGCTCCTTATTCTAGAATTACGTCTAAAATTGTTAAATTAAATATACCGTTCATATTTGTTTGTAAAACTTGTCGTGTTATTAAATGGGTGTAACGGCGTCCATATTAACGTATTATAGTAGTCAAGTAGAGAAGATAGATTTTTGGTCAACCCAGGAAAGCACTGTTAGGGCCCAAGCCTCGCCTAACCCGACACTAGATCCCCCATCACTCGACTACGCAATGCATTATTCAACTCCCGAGACTTCCTACCACCACTACCTTCCTCCATCCTCCTCCACAACCACATCTCATAAGCCCCCAGTCCACCGTTATCCCCGTGCTTCAACGTCAACGCCTCCGTCCGACATTACACACACTGCACCAAAGTTCTCGGTAATCTCTTCCTCCCATCCTTCTTCGTCCTTGTCATGAACTCCCTCTTTCTAAAAGCCCTTCTTTACATAACACAATTCTTCTTCTTATTCTCCAGCTAATATGACCACCTTGGTCCAAAACACTTCGTAAACAGTTGAACCTGCTCCAGTTAATGCCCTCCAATCTTAATGTTTATGCTAGACTTCATGTTTCCCAAAAATCTCATCACCTTTGTTTTATTTGCATTGACGCTCGTCCTTTACCTGATTTTGAAATGCGTCCAGCATGGTTCCAACGAAAAAAATATCACTTCATTTACGAGGTAATATCAATAAAACAACGGCCGATAACATGAAATTACCTGTTCTTGCTATCAAGCAGAAAAATAATAATCGAAATGGAAAAGATAACAATTTTACTTTGCATATTTTTTTAAATATTTGTAATACAGTACTAATAAATTTCCACATTCATGATTTATTTTGAAAATTAAAAAATTGTTAAATTACTACCCGACATCTGCCATAATTATTACACTGAAGAGAGACCGATTCTGCAATGAAAATATTATTCCATATTCCTCCTGATTCCCCCCCCCCAACCCATGAAGGGATGGAGTCGACCTCGCATTCCAAACTCGATCAGATCGGAGATGCAAACTTCAAGAGGCCATGCCGTATTTTGAGTGCATTTGAATGGACAGATTCAGGTAAGAAGGTGTGCCTCGTGTCACGCTTAACGTGATGGGTTAACAGTGATCCACTCCTTGAGACACACTGCGTGCAGGATGAAGACATTACTCCTTAAGAGCCTCCAGTGTTTTGCTCGAAAGGTCTTGCCAAATAACCTTTGGGGCGGGCCGAGGGGAGAAAGACAATTTGTTAATTTTCAAACTATGTCGTATCAATGAGCAGATGATTTTGTGTCAATGCCGCAGGTAATAAAATTCGTAAGGTGAATACAATCCTTTCGGTAGGTAATAAGTAGAAATGTACGATGGACAGTTAAGAAGGTTCCCAGAATGAGAAGAAAAACCTCATGGAATCTGACAGAAAAGAAGATACTACCTTGATCAAAACGTTCCCGGAATTTATTCAGAAAATTAAAAATACAAGTTTATTCATCTAAATCTATATTGTCCCCTTCAAAGTAATCCCCATCGACTGCAACACACTTATGCCAGCGCTTGATCCAATCCTCGAAACATTTTTTATATTCGGTTTTCGGTATGTCCATCAGTGCTTCCTGCGATTTTTCCATTACTTCCTCTCGGCTGCTAAAACGCGTTCCCCGTAATGGTTTTTTAACTCGATTGAACAGAAAGAAGTCACAGGGAGCCAAATCAGGTGAATTCGGTGGCTGTTGGATGGTATTTGTTGCATTTTTCGTCAAAAAATTACGAATAATGATAGCACTGTGCGACGGTGCGTTATCATGGTGCAAAATCCACGAGTTTTCTGCCCACATTTCTGGTCTCTTTCGGCGAATTGCTTCACGCAAACGTCTCATAACGCCCAAATAATACTCTTTGTTTACTGTCTGGCCTTCTGGCAAAAATTCATGATGCACTACACCGTTGTAATCCATGAAAACCGTCAGCATTGCCTTCTTTTTTGACTGAAAACGACGTGGTTTTTTTGGTCTCGGCTCATTTGGTGAACGCCATTCACTTGCCTGATGTCTGGATTGCGTGTCGTACTCATAAACCCACGTCTCGTCTCCAGTAATGATCCTTTTGATGAATGTGGGATGGGATTCAGCCTCGCAAATCATGTCTTTTGCGACGTCAACACGGTCTCTTTTTTGCATGAAATTGAGGTCTTTTGGAACCAACTTTGCTGCTACACGACGGAAACCCAAATCATTAACCACAATGTCTTGGGCGGATCCATAGGCAATGTTCAAGTCCTCCGCTATTTCTCTGATGGTTAATTTGCGGTTATTGACCAACATTTCTTTTACTTTATCAATTTTTTCACCGACTTTCGATGTCGATGGTCTGCCACTGCGTTCATCATCTTCGATTGACTCACGACCACTTCTGAACCGCTCGTGCCACTGGTAAACGACCGTTTTTTTTAGAGAATCGTTGCCGAAACACTTTTCCAACATTTCCAACGTCCGTGCGCCACTCAATCCGTTTTTTACGCAAAATTTAATACAAGTTCGTTGTTGCAAATTTAAATCCATTTCTGCAATTGTAAAAAATCGCCAACACACACAGAGATAGATGTACTCTTGGCTACGTAACTTTTGCAAATGTCAAGTTATGACACTAATATTTAAAGGGAATATCAACAACAGATGTACCAATTTAACAAAAAAAAACAGAACTCAAATCGGAACGATGGGAGCGCCACACGGTGGTTATTCCGGGAACTTTTTGATCAAGGTAGTATTCGGGACCTAGGGAAAAATCAAATAGGAGATGAAATTCTTTGTTGGGAATGGAAAGATAATAACATGCATTACATTGATCACAGTCTCTTGGGGCTCTTTAAGGGAATCACGCTTGAGTCAGCTCAAGTAGAACGGATGAGTCTTATCACCCAATGATCCGCTCATTTCATGATCGACAATAGCGGGTTTGCACTGTCACATGGCTGATGTATATAAAAAAAATACCTTCATTTTTTCGAGTTAAATGTCTCTTTAAGAGACTTAGACTTCTAGAAAGTTTCAGAACAAACGAGTTCAAGAATGGCACCAAAGAAATTATAATGGCCCCACACTACTCGGGTAGATCAGACCAAAAATATAAGATAAGGGAGATACACTCCTCCTGTAAAGATGGATTAAAATGCTCGTTCTTTTCCCGGACAATCAGTAATCATAATAGTAATAAATCAAAGACATTATAGAAATGGTAAAGGCATTTAGTTCATAAGTCAGGACATGGTTAAACGTTGCATAGACATAAGGTACGGCAGACAATTCGTAGTTGCATGTGTGCGTTAGTTGATCGTGTACATGTATTTGCATACGCGAAAGTTATAAAGGTTTTTTCATGAATACATGCGAATTTTTCGATGTAGTTTGGAATGAATTTATGGCTTTCGAATTCGGTTTTATTCTTTTTTACGGGCGGTAACCTAACATCCCCCGCCACACGCCCTTGCGGCGTGCGAATTAACGATGCGAACGATTGCATGTGCAGCGTAGTCGAAAGATTTTCTAATCAAATGTGTATCCTAATGCAGCCGCCTATTGTAGCAGCATTCGCGAATATGGACAGCGGTGTTTTAAAGAGTGCGTGCGATCGACTCAGGATAACAAGATTGGAGGCGGTCATTTACACAGGTGAAGGGGGTAATTACATTGAGTAATGTTACTCTCTTGACAGACACCACTACTTGTATGTGAAAGGATTTTCATTTTCATATATATTTTTTTGATAAATTTGCTTTTAAACAAAAGTTTAATATGCATGGATTTAAGGGCCTCACCCTGTGGATAACACGCGCCACTCATTTCACAGCGACTTCGCAGTGAATTTCCTGATGAAGTCAACGACCGGTAAAGGTCCAGCATTCCGAGGGATATCGCACATCTCTGTCGGCGATATCCAGTTTCCATTAAAATCCAACCACCACATTGCACATTTGTCGCAACTTTCTTGAACGAGATACGTAGGGGTTCGAGATGGTGCGGGGGCTAACGTACTGACTTCCCACCCTGAGGGCGCGGGTTCAAATCCCGGCGGTGTTGAATATTTTTCAGAGGTATCTCGATCCCTACTTGAGGTGCTTTGTGGAGGGCACTTTGAGTGAGTACGGCGTCCGTCGGATGGGACGTTAAGCTGCGGACCCCTTGGCGCCTTTCGTAAAGAGTAGGCTAATGCCGACGCTGGGTTTCTCTCCACCCTTCATCCTTTCCTGTCCATCCCCTATGGCGCAAATGACCTTAGCTGTCGGTCGCCTCCCCTAAAAACTACTACTACTACGAGATACGTTCCGTGCAGCGAAGAGGAGTTGAATATGCGAGAGGTTATTCACGGTGGTCAGCGGATGCCCGAATACATTTATTTAATGGAAAATAATTTCAATTGCGCATATCAACAGTATCGGAAGTTAGGTTTTACTTAACTAAAGGAATTGGAGGGTTTTAACCGTTCCTTTAGGAGAGCCACATGGCATTGAAACTCATCGCTCAGGGGTTTATCCAAGAGGGTTTCGGCATTAATAAAAAAACGACCCAATAACAGGAATCTGGAAGTGGAATCCTTCATCTACCTGGGCAGCAGCATAACATGGGATGGAAGAAGTTCGACCGACGTCAAGCGAAGAATAGCCCAAGCTAAGAATACATTCATGAAGAAGAGGCAATCACTCTGTTCAGAGAACATAAAACTGGAAACAAGGAAGCAATTCGACAAGACTTTCGTGTGGAGCATGGCGCTCTATGGTTCAGAGACTTGGAACATTGGAAAAATGGTCCAGCGGAAAATAGAAGAATTTGAAACTTGGTGCTGGAGGAGAACGCTGAAGATTAAATGGACCGACAAAGTAAGGAACGACGAAGTATATAGAACAGCAGAAGAGGATAGGACCATATGGAGAACTCTACGGCAAAGAAGAAATAGATGGATTGGACACACATTGAGGCACAATGGATTGATTAGGAATATAATAGAAGGAAAAATAGAAGGGGAGATTTCATGAGGAAGACCAAGAGACATGTAGATAGGAAAAGGAGGACGTAAAACAAAGATGGTATCAAGGATTGAGGGAATTGACATTAATTAAATGGAGTAGAATGGAGGGCTGCAGTAAACCAATCCTAGGATTGAAATACTAATGATGATGGTGAATAGGAATCTATCGGAAAATTTAAATCGTTCCAGAGATAACATTCGTTTCCTCATTGCTAAACCTATGATAGAAATTTTATGAAAATAATGATTATGAGAAATTAATTAGAGCTGACAGTCACAAAATTAATACATTGCCACTAAATATTGCAGACTAGACATATTGGAGACCAGAGGTAGAGTAGATAGATTATTATCACCCAACGGAATGACATGGAAATGTCGCGTAAGGCTTTTCAGCCTTAAACATAATCATTTTTGTCGCTCGCTATGAGCAAAAGGGTGTTTTGAAATGAAATAAGAAATATGATTTTTTTATCTCTTGAAAAATATCAGACATTCCACGAAATTTCACGAATTTTCAATAAAACTCCCTTTCGCGCCGATTTCCCAAACACTTCTCAGATATTCCGGTTTTCCAAGTTATGGCCACCCTGTGTATCGCATAACTCTAATCTTCATGCACTTTGCATCAGAAAATCACCCGCTGACTGCCTGAAGACATTCAAACACCGCTAAGCGGAGAAACCGACTGAAGTTAAAGCAGTGAAAAAATTGTTTTTAATTATAAACACATTGCAGTTAAAACAAACTGTTTATTTCGACACCTATATGAAGTTCACTCATCAACAGTATTCGTTTAATCAATCGATTGCATTCGATTAATAAAATCCATCAAAGAATTCCAACTTCGAGACTCGGGGCGCGCATGCAGGATCCTTCCTATGATGCAATTCCACCAAACGCAGCAAGGACATGCAGTGGGGATGTGAAATAGGAAAGAAATAAACAAGAACGCAAAGATCGACGTACCTCCAGCTTCCATACCCGTCCCTCTCGCAGAACCCGGCGTCTTCTACCGGCAGCGCCATCCTCGACTTCCGTGTCTCGTAGACCCTCTTCAGCTGCTGAGAACCCGGGTTCGACGCCAGGCTCCTCCTCGTCGGCGAGTAGAGCTGGTAGCCCACGGGGCTGCCATAAGGGTAGAAGTTTGCGGATGACATGGGTATGTAGTAGTCGTCGGAGTAGATGGTCTGCCTCTGCTCGCACTCCTCGTATGTATGCGGGCCATCTGCGCGGGAAAGGCGTCCGGGGCGATGGGCAAGGGAGGGGGTGGGGGCGGCGATGAGAGGGGGGGGGGAGGGAGAGAGAAAAGAGAAATTTTAGACGACGGAACGATGATGAGTTGCGAAAAAATTAATGATACACACACACACACAAACACAGAGTGAGAAGGGTGAGTGAAATCGATGTGAGGGAATGTTTCGGCTCGGGCAAATATTCTCTTTTCATTTAAGGGTAACCACCATCGAAAGTTGTGGGCCGCATCGGCCGCACAGACCGCGGCGTGAAGCCTCAAGGACAGAGAGTCAGCCGTAAGTTGACGATAGAGGGGTGCGGGTGCCCAATGATCATCATCAAAGTAAAGACTGAATTTCCCCGTCGAGAGAAATTTAAAGAAGAAAAACTATGGTTTCATACGAGATCCAAAGAGGATGAAAAAAATAAGAATTTGCACACCATGTAAGACTTTATATGCTAAAATTTTAAGAACACAGTTTAAATATTCAAAAACATTAATTATAATAAGCAATGTATCAAGCAATTAATATAAACAATAAATAAACGGGTGTCTGCGCAGCCTGGAATTTGATACACGATCAATATCACACGTGAGTTCACACGTACGGTTAATTCCCCTGATTTCCCAGAATTCGTACATTTGGCTAGTCGTTCGAGGGAAATGATTAAGGGTGCGGGCTTGGTGGCCTTAGTTACAAACAGCCTCCTACTTGGAAATTTTTCGCAAGAAAAATATGCAAACCCTCGCCGAACGTTCCAAAATCACACCTTGGAAACACTCAAGGTGATTGTATGCATTCATCTTCCGAATGATTACGTAAGTGCGAAAACAGATATATTTATGATGTCATTTTTCCACGATCGATAAGGGATCAGAATAACATTGTTCGACCGCGGTAGGGGTTAAAATATTCTGGCCAAAAGTAGTCTGGTGTGTACGGGGTCCGTACAAAAGGTATCGGGACTGTTTCGCTGTAGCCTCAGCGGAGCGGTGGATGGAGGTCCGACCGATCGACTCAGTAGAGGGGACCCCCACCACTCAGGTGCACTTTAGTTCAGTCGCCTCAAGGCATGCGCTGAGACAGGAGGTGGGTTTTTGTGACGTGTGATTGTTTGTGGTGTCGTCGCGCCAGCATGGAGCGCACCGTCGAGCAACGCTACGCTGTGAAGTTCTGCGTTAAACTCGGAAAATCCGCGTCGGAGACCCATGAACTCATTTAACAGGCTTATGGGGATGATGCCTTGAGCCGCAAAAGAGTTTTTGAGTGGCACAAAATGTTAATTCGACGAGCACCGCGTCGGACGCCCGACGACCGCTCGAACCGATGCTCAGGTGGCCAAAGCGAAAACAGTTTTGGACTCTGACAGGTGTTTAACCATCGCCCTTATCAGTGAGGATACCGGCCTTTCATTCGGAATCGTCTACACCATTGTAACAGAGGATCTTACGATGGGGAAAGTGTGCGCGATGTATTTACCCGCTGCCATACACTCTAGCGGTGCCTTTCAGGGTACTAAAAGTAAAGAAAAGTGGTGGAAACGTTTCTCCAATCGACCAACAGCCTCAATGTGTCACCACCAGACTTTTCTTCCAGACCAGTCTTCCCAATAATAAAAAGGAGCTCGAAAGGTTACCATTTTGGAACGCTAGATAACATCGAGACCGCGACGAGGTGCATGAACGAGCTTTCCCGTCAACGTCTTCTAAGCAGCGTACCGTGACTGATAAGAGGCGTTGGCATCGGGTGCTATTTTCAAGAAATTTTATTAATTTGCACTTCCTCGGTCCACAAAATATGTTTTCTCGGATAGATTCAACCTAGTTTTGGGACAGATCCTATACGTGCATGTACACAAATATCTTCATCATGTCTGGGACGTAGTTTGAATTAGGGAGGAAATGCCTCCCACTCCTCTGGGTGTGAAATCCATATTCGGAAGTGGGAGAGGCGAGGAATCGGACCAAATCGGATAGTTTCGAGGCTATCCGCCGCCCGTTCCGTACTTCTTTCCTCACTCCAAATACCTCGGCATTTTAATGAACGTCCTGATGGCGCGGAGAGAGAAAGAATGAAGTGCCTTGACAGCCAAAGTAACAGTCAAACTTTCAGTTCAATCCAAAGATGGCGGAGAAATTGGGCGCAGTAAAAAGAGAGGAAAACGTAAATCCGAGGGTAGGCTGGAAACTAATGCACACATACTTGTAGACCACTAGCAAAATGGCCTTCAAAAGCACTCCTGGTGGCATGTGGAAGTAGCATTCCCCCTCAACACGCATGTGCAGGTTTGAGGTCGTTTCATTCATCCAGTGTATTTTGCTGTTTTACTCGCGTTGACCTAGCACTAGAACACGTCTCCATACTTCCGCTTCTCGAAATACAGTTGATAAATGTAACAACCTCAAACCTGCGCATGCGTGCTGAGGGGTAATGTTACTTACACATGCCACAAGGAGTGATTCTGAAGATCATTTTTTTGTGTACTGCAAGCGTGTACGTATTTCAGCCTACCCTCGCATCTAGTTAAGTAAGATATAGGCAGAGTAGTCATTGAATCAAGCACAAATTATGAAGTAAGAAGGAAAAGGATTACTGCGCACAAAAATATATTACATAATTAAGACTCCATTGATTGAGTTTCTACATTTTCGGAAATCATTCTGGCCTGGTACAATGGGTACTCTGGTGGCAAAAAATTCACAAATTGCTGAATCTACATCTACATCAATACCCTGCGAGCCACCAAAAAGGTGTGTGGCAGGGGGTGTGCAGCACCAGGAGGAAAGGGTAAGGGATGCGGGGGTTAGGGTTTTTCAAATGTATGGGGAAAGAGGGGGGGAACCTGCAAAAAATATATGTAAATATACTAGAATAACCATCCGCAGTCCCTACCTTGTAGGTTAATACTCATCATGTCGAGCCGACTAGTGGCGGATTTCGATTACAAGCATTCTAGTCTCTTATTGTTCTTGGAAAAAATGACCATTTAAACCTGTCTGTCTTGCAGTCAATCTCTCTAATCTTATATTCGTGATCCCTCCGCCCGTAATACGTTGGGGTTCGTATTATGTTCTTGATGCCATCGGAAAAAGGGCCCATCTTCAAATGTTTTCAATAAGTTTAATCTATATTGTAAACGCTGCTATTTAAGGTAATCCCAGCCTAAATTTTCTAGCAAAGTAGTTGCGCTACTACGTTGGTCATAACATTGTTTGACAAATCTAGCCCCTCTCCGCTGAACTCGATCTAATTCCGAAATCAAATTTATCTCTTGAGGATCCCATATACTGGCAGCATACTCTAGGTGGGGCCTGACCAGGGAAAGAAAACATCGTTTCTCCACTTTTTCGCCACATTTACCCAGCATTATTTTTACAAATCCCAATTTTTTATTAGCACGACCGCATATTTCTGCGAAATTAAATGGTGAAGCTGGCTCTCCCTGCATTGCACTTCAAATTCCTTGTTGTGTGGCGTATATTCGTCTCGTGGGTGCGGTAGTAACGACACAATCAAGGAAATTAGCACGAAGTACTAATTAGACTTTGAAATATTTTGTGGGTCTAAGTACTCAGCACACACATACGGAGCGGTTTTACACATATGTAAAACCAGTCCCATTATCATTGAGTCGATGCCATGTCTACTACATGTAAACGCCCCTTCGAAATACTGCGGCTGCAGGGAGGAGTTTTGGCAAACATGGATTTTTACAAGGAAACGGCGCCAAATACGATATAGTAAAATCGATATATAATGACAGAGATAAGACAGAGGGAAAATTTATTTCATCTACGTGGAATGAAAATGTTCAAAAATACTCAGTTACTTTCTTTAGATAAACGAACTAACTGTTAAATGCGAATTAATTTAGAAACGTGAGAAAATATCAAACGTGGAAGGATATAAATTATCTTTTGAGGAAATATTAACTAAACGTTTAGAATACATTATGATAACTGATCCGACACAACAACCGCTGATTCCACTCGGCAACTAAATAGAAAATTTGGGAAACGCTCTAAATATGTGATAAATAAGAAATTTTCAACTGGAGCATTTTGACCGAAATTAGTACGAATCTGCTTTCAAATGAATGTATGAAAAATTGGAAGTAATTTGATAGACTTCTTGTTAGAAAAAATAATTGAAAGGCTGATCTTTATTGGATACAAATGAAAGTGTAAGACAAGCAGATTGTTGACTACATTAGGGTTAACTACATTAGGATTAATATCCACTAAATATACAGAAATAAATCGAATCAAAAATTCCTTTTGGCCATGAAGAGCACGACGGACTATTTTGTGCAATATTTTTTATCTCGAGTGTTCTTTGAATGAGCTACGATTTAATCACGAATTAATTCTGCGTTCATAACAATTATATTACTGGTATCCTAAAAAAATGAGATTAATAGCTAGGTGTCGGCTGATGTCACGCTCGTGGTTGGAACCCCTTTCTCTAACCCATCCTCCCCCATTCGCAGAGAGGCCAGGGGGTCGGATGAGAGCACATGCGCGGTTTCCAAATCGCGAGTCCCTTTTTCCGGCCCGTGCTCAACCTAACTCAATGGCAAGCCAAATGCCTAAAACTGCGCAGTGTTACGATACCAAATGGCACATAGGGTCTCAGTAATGCTGAGCGGATCGAAATGTGCATGATGACATAGCTCTAGATGCCAATAAAATTGGCGGAAGGAATTCATGGTTTGTCTGAAAAGTATCGGGAAACGTTTCGAAAAATAGATTTATTTCAGTTATTGCTACTATGCCTAAAACATCTTCCTCAAAGTACATAACTTGAGCGTCGACAAACGTTTGACAGCGGCTTTTCCACGACTCGACGGCTCCCTGGTAGGCGGAAGATGCTTAAGGGTACAAGCGTGAAAGCTTCTTTGACGGCACTTAGGGTCAAACCATGGCGGTTTCGTCACTTGAGGGAGGGAGGATTTCACTTTTATAGGAATAGGAAATCGTCAGTTGGTGCCAAGTCGGGACTGTAAGAGGGTTGGGGAATCGTCACGATGCCTTTAGAGAAGGTCTTCGCAAGTAGACCGTCTACTCTTCTCTTTTGGTCGTCCGTTCAAAGACCTTCGGGAGAACGATCTTTCGCATCGCCAAATTTTCAGAGATAATAATGGTGTGTGCACTGTCATCTTCTTATCAATGCCAATATACGATCCGCGATCATGCGATCGCACTTAAACCGACTGTCAGAATTCAAAACTTCACGCACAAGTCAGGAAATATTTGCTACCGATATTTTTTTTACAAACTTTGTAATAAACTCGCCAATACATGCCAGTTATGTTTTAGATAAATAAAAAAATTGGCACGCTCAAAGACCAGCCAGTGGTTCGGATAAGTAAGTGCCTTTGGAGCTGGGGCACAGAATGAGCGGGGAACAGGGAATTATTATCACTTAAGTCAGAGATCTTGGGCGACTTCTTTGGACCATTCCGATATCGGATACGTCTTCGGGCCGCAGGTCGGCAGGCCGCCATATTTAACCGAGGGCGGGTGGGACTCGGGAGGGGAGCGATGGTCGTGCTTTGTCAGGGTACTTCAAGGGGACGGTTTCCTCCCCAGTGCCATTCGAGGCTCCTCATTGTAGAAAATCCTGGTGTCAACATTTGTACCCACGGATACGCCTCTTGGGTGTTCGTGGCGTGGTGCATCACCGGGAATCAAAAATGGGTCCATCTGGTCATTCATTACCCGATAGCCCCACCCAATTGTTGGATCAGGTGGACCGTTCACCACAGACGGGGATTTTTGTAAAGCATCATATTGCTCCTATATCCTCTGCTCCCGTCACAAAAAACTCAATCAGTGAATTACACGCATGCTCCTCTGCATCTTGTCCACCAACCCCGTTAAGGTCATATAAATGCAAGTCACATTCGGAGTTTAAATTCCAGAGTCTGCGTCACCCTTACGCCTCTTAACGCCCACACAGCACACCCCCACAGTTTCATCCAATTGTGGTGATTTTTCCTGTCTTACAGATTATACTGAATACCATAGGTGGGTGAGACACAGATATACGGAACTGCAGCCCCGTTTTTCATATCCTTTGATACAGTCTGAATTCCTCGACGCGTATAAAAGGGATTTAGTATCAGGTGGGCTCTAAACTTCCCCTATCAAACGCGACCTTTGATTTAAGATTGTCGCTGTCGGGTCGTCCGACCGAAAGAGGATGATGCGTCTTCTCAATCTTTAAGGTCGGGTCGCACATGGACTTTCTTTTCTGCGCCGGCCCACGTGAGGGCGAACCGGGTCCATCGAGAGGGAAGGGGCGCGCGTTTTCTCTCTGCGGGGTGGGGGAGGGGAGGCGACGGGATGCTGCGTGTCGGGTGATAAGGGGGGGGGGGCTGTCCCCATTCTCGTCCCGGCCGAGGGGGGCGCGACGACCCGCCCACCGTCGGCTCTCCCTCCATCTGACGGGGGAATTTCTAAAAAAAAAATATCAACACATTTTCCAAATGTTCCTGCACAAACACATTTATCTTACAAGGGAAAAGCCGGAAGGGGGACGCACAGCCGTTGGGTCCAAAGTCGTTAAGAGCAACTGTTGATTTTTAGTACCCCGAATTATTTATTTATTGATTTTATTATTGCTCTGTCTGTCAAGCATGTGGCGTAGAACATAGTCATAAAGATACACAGAAAATAGATTCTGAGCAATGAAAAAAAATACACGCTTCGATTAAATATAGTCGTCAAAACCCAAATTAAATCTAGAAAAATACGAGGGGGTAATTAGAAAAGTTCTTCTCGGAATGGAATAGAAATAAACGACTTCCCTCAGAGCAACGTTTTTTATTTTTCAATTTACTCTCAGCAACTTTTTTATATCTCAATGTATTCTTGGCGACATTTGAATTTGAACGAGCGAAGTCCTCCAGAGTGTTCTGAAAGTCCGCATGGATTTCCTTTGCTTTCTGACTTTTCTTTACGAACTATTTAATCACTGCTCGAATATCTCAATTTTTTCCATCTTCACAAATCACTGCACGGGAGCAACGACAGAGAGGCATCCGCGCCACAGATCTCTTCCCAGAGCACTTTCACGTTACGTCTTTACTCATAGATCTATTACTACGCGGGAAACTCGTTGAGCTAGCGCTAAAAACTGGTGGTGATTCCGAGAACCTTTAAAACGACCCTCGTAAACAGAAACACTGCGTACTCAATCTTACATTTAGTACAGCTGACAGTCAAAAGTTGCCACTCATAAACTCATGCACAGAAACAGAGTACTTAATTAATAATAGATTATTAAGTTATTTATTAATGCTATTCGGAGGGGATTCATTTTTTATATGTATTCGCAATTTATTAAAAATAAGTGAAGAGAGTGATGACAACATTTCTCGGATACAGCATGGGACTGCTGAATCAAATGCACATTGTCTCTCCGACGGAGAGATTAGTCTCTCAGATTTAGTCTCCCTCACTGAGAAGATGCGGACCCAATAAAGCGGGAAACGACGAGAAAACTAAAATACCTCACTGCCGAGGAGGACTTCCAAGGGTGCTTTAAATAGTTGAAAAGAAGATGGAATAAGTGCATAGCAACGAATTGAGAGCACTTACTTTGAAGGGGACAGAATGGATGTAGACTAAATTGTGCAAAATAAAGTTTTTTAATGGCCTCAGTTCGCGTATTCATTGGACATACATCGTATACACGGCAATTCTAAAGTGATGTGTTCTGCGAATGCCTTGATTTCCAAGTCATTACGAGACGTTTTGACGACACGCCCCAATGGCTCCTCGTGGGAAACGTAAACTCACTCACCTTAACCCGGCGCTTGTTTTAATAATGAACACATTAGAGGGCCTTCGACTTTTCCAAACGCAAAACGATCGCGATTACCGCCTTCCCGTTTGGCAGGATGCCTAGATTGGCTGTTTGCCGATTTTGGTTCCGGAGGAAAAGAGTGCCTCTCCTCTCCCGATCTAAAATGCAAGGGAGAATTTTCGTCGTCGAGCCCTTAAACTGGAGGACAAAATAAAATACATAAAAATAAATAAAAGGGCAGATGGAAGATAAATTTACTATGCATGAAATTTTACTTTCTTCACACGTTGACGGGGAAAGTAGTTCTTTTGCGATAAAATTAGATCTGCATATTTTAACGATAATGTATGCTTTGTAATTTCCTGAACACTTTTTGCTACCGAGTGCAGAATGATTTATGTCTGAATACCTCTGCGGTTGTGTACCAACGCGCATGTCATGGGTTAATTGAGCAGGATGGCCGACAAACTACATATTCTCATAGATTTAGTGACCGCTTTGGACCTTCTTAATTCACCGTTTGTTCCGATTAGTAGAATCGGGAATATTGACGAAGCAGCAAGCGACTCGTTTTAAAGACCAGAATGGTTGAATGGAGATAGATGAAGGTCAAAAACAGACAAAAAATAAAGTAACAAAAGAGATGAGTGTAAATGCCTCATTTTCTTACTTGAGGTCAACAATGAAATCCGCACTCACATAGCCACATCGTGCGAATGGTGGGACTGAATTCAATGAAGCGTCAAATTAGATTTTCAGGGCTCCAACCTGAATTACGTACGGTGCTTATTCTCCACTAGAGTCGTAAACCCAAGTCCCAATCACTGAAGAGCAGAAATTTCGAGAATTTTACAAAGAATGCCGGGAGTAAGGCGCTGAAGTCCAATGGGCACATTTGACAGGATCAAGTCATCTTGCTAGTCGTCTCAATACATTGTCCGACCGTGGTAGGGTCATTATTCGGGTCAAAATTCGGGTCTGGTGTGCATTCACCCCCTGCCACTTACCCTAGCGGTGTTGCAGGGTGTGTGGCAGGGCGTGTGGCAGGTGTGTGTAATATGTGAAGTCTCAACTAAGGGTGGATTAATTCATGGGAAGAAGTGCTAATGCCGTATTGCTTCAGACGTAAACGAAGGCACTGAAAACACACCGACAAAATAATTTGAAAATTTGCTTGTAGTAGAAAGCCATCACTAAGAATTTCAGTCAGTCAATTTACAAAGGTCTTAAAACCCTGAAGCTGATCAAATCATTAGGAGCATTTAATCCGTGATCAATGTGAATATTTCAATAAAAACGCCTTTGAAAAAATTCAAAATCCACCCGTTTCGTACCCCGATTCTCCGTTTCCCGCGGCCCTCTCCTCCCCCAGCAGTCGGAAGCGGAAGGCCGCGCTGGGCATTGACCTTTTCGCGGCGCAGACTAGATGGCACTACGCTCTTCGCCGATTTCCACCCGCAAACTTTCTCACGACAATGATCGCTCGAACAGCCGGTATTTTGTTTGAGAACCAACACGCGGGAAATTTCGTCGTTTCTCCGCGCGCGTGTGCTCGTCTTGGCCTCGACGCATTCGGCCGGGTCCCTCCGCAAACACAAACCGCTCGGCCGTTAAATAAAAAAATAAGAGAGAAAGAAAGAACTTTTCGGGTCACGAGGACGCCAATGTGGATTTAAAACCACAGCCTTCGATACACAAACACAGTTCACCATAGTGCTATATAAAACAGATGTTTAAAAAAAAATTAAAGAGCACTCCAAATTTTTAAGGGGGACTGGCCCTCTCAACAAAGAGAACAGCCGGGAGTGGCTATATGAGAAAAGATCAAAACAGAGGAGTTTTCTTATGTCGTATTGAGGTCCCAGTGTGAATTGGCAGATTGGACCTTAAGGAAAGAGTATGAGAAATTGATTCCGCCGAGGAGAAATAGATTCCGCCCTTCAAGTATTTTTTCTTCCCTCTTCACACGACACATAATCAAAATAAAATCCAACGAAACTACAAGCTTTGGGTTTTTGTTTTTTTAAATATTTTTACTACCCTGCAAGCCTATGGTCTATGGCAAGGGACAAGATTGCACCCCGGACTACTTTTGACACTTTAAATACATTCCCCACCTCCAGCGCGGTTGGACGTTATTCTGATCCCTTATCGTATCCCTTATATCTGATCTGTTATCCCTGTATCTGATCCCTTATATCCTGCTGATCTCTACATACCCCCATAGCTCCTTCCACCGATATTTTTTATCACTGACATCTCGTTCTTCATCCTAGACATCCATCTGCAATTCTTCCCCTTTATATTTCCTCCACTTTTTTTAATCTTCGGTAAACTATTGTGCCTTGGGATATGTCCAATGAATCTCACTCTGCTTGAGTACTTCATATGCTTCCCTATTCACCCTTCTCTTCGAAGTACACACTTATTCATTTTGCACTCTGTCCAATCATTTTATTTCTAAACATTATTTTGTTTCACTATACTTCCATCACCTCCAATGTTCTTTTCTTAGCTGCTCCAAATCACATCCTGTATCGCTCTCATCGTCAGGTTAACTTCACCGTAATTATTCTTCCATTGCACGATTGCTGTCCAGAAAGTTACTTGCATTTTTCTCATTACATTTGAACTTGAAGTCAAGACAAAGTTTTATTATATACATTTGAAAGGCACATTCTTAAACTATTTTCCTACATATTCACCATTTAAATTGAGGCATTTATCATTACGATACACGGGCTTTTCGATTCCGTCTTTGAAGAATCTGCCCCCTTCCACTATTGGCCACTGGTTCACTCCAGCATGGAATTCTGCATCACAGTCACTGTGATAGCCAAGCATCCTCGCTACAATTTCATTCATTATACTTCGTGAAATTTGGAAAAAATGAAGAGAAAAATCCGCAGTCGTAAATCAGCGATTTTCACGAATGTTTGCGTTGATTTTCACCGCCAGTTCCTCCGTCAAAAGGTTAGGCGGTCCTCATCGTGAACAGTGAGCTAAGCATAAGAACCAACGTCTGCACACTACCACGGCAGGGCGCGTACTCTGTGTAGGGACATTTAGAACCCTGGATGACGTCAAAGAGGCCGTGACGAAGTGTATGAAGGAGGTTCCCGTCGATGTATTTCAGGAAGCATACCGCGACCAGCAGATGCGTGTCTATGCACGAGGGAGCTTAGTATTTTGAAGAATTTTGGTTATTAATACTTCTAATCTATAACAATTTTTCCCGGATTTATTCTATTGATTTTTGGGACGGGCCACCTCAACGTGATTGTAGTTTTTTACTGGAGGCGTCCGACAGCTAAGGTCATATGCGTTATTAGGAATTGTTGGGAAAGGAAGGGTGCAGAGAAACCCGGCGATGGCATTAGCCTACTCTAGTCGAAAGGCGCAAAGGGGTCATAGAGTTTAACGTCCCATCCGACGGACGTCGTACTCACTCAAAGTGCCCTCCACAAAGCACATCAATTAGAGATCGGGATACCACTGAAAAGTATTTGTTGTCTCCAGAATTTAAAGGACAATCTTTCCTCTTGATGGGAAGTCTGTACGTTGGCCACCCTTAGATTTTCACGTGAGGTGCGCAGTTTCCGAGGAATTCAGCGACATGGCCGAAGCGAAAGATTCATGCAATGCAAACCAATATACGCTCGGCTTTTCTTACGCCCGCCAAATGAATGACTCTTTACAAGGAAAGCGTAAAAGGCGATCACAACCCAAGAACTATGGCAAATACTCTAAGAAGGCGATAGTTAATCTTAATGGACTGTGAGTGAAAGTTAACTTTCAACAATTATAATATGAAATGCAAATTTATACATCCCTTTCCTTAATAATTGGAGTCACATATCGCAAAGAGAAAGCTTTTTTTGTCTCCAGGATTTGAACCCGGGCCCTCTCGGTGAGAATCCTGTGCGTTAGCCAACGCACCATCGCAATCCCCCTCCCCCCTCGTCATGTGCATGTGAAAATGTATGTATGTTAATTCAGATGCGAAAATGTCTATTCTTATCTACTTATTTATTAGTGCATATTTTTTGATGAATGAATGATGTCATAAAACACTTCTCACGCACTTTTGGGGTATTTTATGGATGAAGAATTTACTGAAACGCATACTTAGTCTTTTTTTCGGCTACTTCCTCATTTTTAAATACTTGTAATGTAAAATATATATGCATGAAAAAATTGTACCATGCATATAAAGGGGTAGGAACCGAATCTTAGCAATCCTTCGCTCTTAGATAGGAGTGACAGACTTTAGAAGTTCACAGCTCTACTGCACATGGTTTGTCCAATAAATACGCGAACTGAGGCTATAAAAATTTTATTTTGAAGAATTTAGTCTGCATCGATTTTGTCTCATTCAAAGTAAGTACTCTCCATTCGTAGGCTATGCGTTTATTCCATCTTCTTATCGACTGTTTTAATAAGCACCCTTGGAAGTCCTCGGCAGTTAGGCTATTTAGTTTTCTCGTCGTTTCTTGCTTTATTGTGTCCAAATCTTCCCAGTGATGTCCCCTCATCGCATTTTTCGCATTTTGGGAATAGGAAAAAGTCGCAGGGGGCGAGATCTGGTGAATTAGGAGGATTATCAAGGACGGTGATTGAATTTTATGGCATAAACTGACGAGGAATCAATGCTGAATGTGCAGGTGCATTGTCATGGCGAAGGATCCATCCATCATGTTCAGTTAAAATAGTGTGCACTGTTGCTGATTTTCCTAAATTCAGTTCATCAGCTATCATTCGGACAGTTTTTCGACAATCTTAAAGGACAAGGGACCACACCCGATCAATGTTGTCGTCAACACAGGTGCTTGAAAGGTCGTCCCGGGGACTCCTTCATTTTAAATCTCCTGAATTAATTAAATAATAGGAAAATGAATATGCTAAAGTTCCCACCCATTTGGCCCACATAATTATATGGCTTTTCACTCGCACTGTATCGTATACGCATCACTCTTACTTGATTATCGATGGTATCTTCGTTTTTCCAGAGGAGTTTCGATATGTTGAAGGGCGTCTAAAAAGAGACTAAATTTGTCCTTTGGGAGTGCATTCGGTAACTGGTACGATGTGTTGTTGATGAAGGGGATTTTGCACCATTTTCGGGTTTCCGTGGTCCGTTCCGATTGCAGGGAGGCGGCTATGTTGGTGGCAAGCTTCGTCCTTTTATTCCAGAGTAAGGAGTAAATCAAATCCTCCTTGTAGGCAATGTGCTTACGTGGGCCAAACGGGCAAGAATTTCTCCATCCGAATTAAAGAACACGAGAAGTGCGCGATCTTAGGCAACACCACATCAATGATCGCAAAACATATACTCGAGACCAACCACGCCCGTGAATTCAAATTACAAATGCTACATGTGTCAAATAAAAGCAAAAAATTAGACACGTTGGAACAATTGGAAATTGTCCAAAGAGTGAAGAACACCCCCCCTCCTCAATGACACACAGTTCACTTTCTCCTCCCCCCATCCCTCCTTTCCATCAACTTTCGTTTGCAAACATTTACCACGCGTGACAAACAACCACCCCCGTCCTTGGGTGTCTCCCCTCCCCCCCAGTGGGTGAGTCAAGTGTGAAGTATTCCGCCCTTCCAGAATGGTCTGGCCTGGACTCAAACCCTCGGCCCGGCTACTGGCGTCGTCCCGGTTGCCGATGGGTTATTGGTGACTGTCACCATTCACCCAAGTGGACCAGTTCACACTCTAAGACTAGGTGTACTATTTTTAACAAGGTAGACACTCTGTTTTTCCGCAATCCTTTGTTAACTCCTCCCATCTCTTCCCCCCCCCCTTTTCCCCCCTTGCTCCGCCCTTGTTCCCCCCTCTCCCCCTTCCTCCTCTAGTTTCCTACCACCTCCTCTCCCCTCCTTCCGGAACCTTAAATGTTTATAAGACGGCACACAACTTCATTTGCTACCTGATGATGATGTAATGCATCGAAACACGGTCGTAAAAATTTACTTTTATCAATTGGAAAAGTGTTTCGATCAGTTATTCATTATGTTCAACTTCCACCACACCACGCCTGAAGCTACTCAATTTGTTCATCAAAGCTGTGTGATTTTTTGGCTACCAGATTTTCCTGGGAAACCATAGACGGTAGAAGGAAATGAGCTTCCCCCCTTATTACTCTGATGTGTGAATTTCACACACCATTGGGTTTAGTATTGGGTGAGTTCTATCATCACCTACCCAGCTGTGTCAAATTGCTGCGGTGGATGGTATTTGCCTACATCAGCATCTACTTATTACCCCGCAAGCCGCCGCAAGGGCGTGTGGCGGGGGGTTTTACGGTACCATCCGTAATTAAGAACAAAAACGCAAGCAAAAGCCACAAATTTATACAATCCACAAAGAAAACATGGTGTACATTCGTGCAAGAGCACGTACACCCCACACACATGCAAACACTCAAACTACCAACTAACTAACACATGCATCTACAAATATAACTAATATTTTTGCAATGTTTAATATTGTTCCGACTTGTAAATTCAATGTTTTTAATGTTTCTAAAATGACTTCGGTGTCTTACTTTTATGATTTCTGATTGTTCGGGGAAAGAATGAGTATTTGAATCTATCTGTACTGGAATCTATCTCCCTTATTTTATAATCTTTGTGGTCTGATCTACCTAAGTAGTGTGGGACCATTATAATTCCTTCAGTGTCATAATTAAACTTGTTTGTTCTGAACCTTACTAAAAGTCTAAGCCTCGCTTGTTCTCTCCGCACTTCAAGTGAATCCCAGCCTAAATCCCCTAAGAGACCTGTAACACTTGTGTTCTTATCATAACAATTTTTTACGAATCTGGCGGATTTTCTCTGGACTTTATTTAATTTTTTTGCCAAATTTTCTCCCAAGGATCCCAAATACTTGCGGAATATTCCAAATGAGGTCTAACAAGAGCAAAATAACACCTCTCTTTAACTTTGTCGTTACATTTACCCATCGCCCGTTTCATGAAGCCGAAACTTCTTAGTTTTCACCACACCATTTCTTCTAGCCTAAAAAAATGCTATCTTTCAATACGCTTTTCGCTCAGTGGTCATTACCCATTTTACATGTCCTAAGAAAACTAAACTCAATGTAAGATTTCGTGTTGAATTTTAAAATCAAAATGAAAACGCGAAGTGGGTATAAATTCAGCTAAGTATTCCTCATTTCCTTCTATAACGATTGATTCATGGGGTTATTTGGTTTAACGCAGTCGAGTAAAGGTCAGCTCGATTAAGATTTGATCTTTGGGAACCTATTCAGCCGTTTAAATCTCTCAACACGCTCCCAAGTCCCAATCTAGTCGAAATATATAAAAATGTATCCTAATTTTATCAGTTGTCTCTGGAGTCAACTACACCTGAGAAAATAAACAAATATTATAAAGCATTTCTAACTGAACCAGGACCGTCATTTTAAGATATGTAATGCATATAAGATGGATATTTTTACATGAGAATCCCTTTTAAAACATTTGATGAGACTAGTATGGTGCTATCATTATTATTACTATTACCATTCATAAATGTACACATCTGACAGTAATCTAAGTTTAACGAATTGCCTTTAAACATTTTTTTCAAAGTACATTAAAAAAATATTTCAGGAAAATTACTTACTAAATTTACGCTTCATTTTCATCTTCAATTATTCTCTGCTCCGCTTTTCTATAAACAACTCTCGATTTAAGTATATCTTACGACAAATAAAAACGCTCAGTTCGAAGGCAGCTAGTCGCCTTTCGGCCTCAGCCGAAGAAATAGTGGAGGTTAATGTCATTGCCAGCGCGAGGCCTTCCTCCGCCCCCCTCCTCCCGTATCCATAATTCCCTCCCGAATGAATCCCACCTCACCATGAGGTCATGTTAAGCGGGGCGTTCAGCGGTCGCTCATTCTCCCCCTCGGTGACCTTTCAGAATTGTTAGATGGATCCAGTCGCGAAGATCCACGCGCCGCTCAACAACACCAGCTAGCAATCAATTGAACAAGCCTCCGACGCCCGCGTGGTTGGAAGGGAATTCTTTCCCACTCGACTCGTTGGAGGGCGATGGAGAGGGCTTGGCTACGCCATGTCTCAATTCCCAGTCAGCCAGCAATACCATAAGCATGTCGGTGATAAACATAAGGCTGATTATATCTCAAATTTTATAGTCCCTTTAAAATTAATTATGAATATTAACTGCATAAAATACGATAAAATAATAGTGCCTCATTCACACGAAATTCATACTTTTTCACGTAAAAGCGCATATTCTCACGAAAAGGAAGAATGAGTGTGTGATAAAGATGTCACTTGCAGGGTGTCTGGATTATAAAAACGGATCGGTCTTCTGAAATCCTGAGGTGAAAAACAATGCTAAGAAATATATAGTATAGGTTTTGGCTCCGATGGTCAGACGGAAGACATTGGTAAGGTGGATATTTTGTTAAACTTTTAAATCAAAGCGGAGCGCTGGAATAATTTTTATGAAAAGTCATGGAATGCAGTGAAAGATTGTAGACTCCGGTGGAGGTGGGGTAACGTCCTCCCTTGCCAACCCAGAGATCGCGGGTTCGATTTCCGCCCAGGCGGATTTTTCTCCGCCTAGGGCTTGGGTGTTTATGATTATGTCTATTGTTATATCATTGGTGAATCCATGTCCGATTCAAAGACCAAAAAGTGCTGTTTTCGAAATAATGTGAAATAAGTGAAATAAAACAGGTTGGCACCCCTACCCTGATGTGTGAATTTCTAACGACGTCGGGCTGGGCGAACTCTACCATCACCTACCTAACCGACCTTCGGGTCGATTACTGTGTTTATGGTATTTTTAATAGAAATAAGACTGTTGAATTCGAGTTGTAGGACCCTGCAATAAATCGATTCTTTAACGTCTTTTCGTCTTACTTTATCCCATGACAGAAAACAATTAGGCGCTAAAAGATTTAAGAAAATAAACTATTTATTTAATTTTGAGTACAGCATACTTTCGAATTATTATTAAGGCCCCAAACGGTGATTTTAATCAGTATGAGCGTAAAGATGCACTTGCAAAGGAGATCTTGTATTTCCAGGAAACCGGCATTCATTCTTATATGAATTTTATGACGAAATATGATATGATGACGAAAATACGAAAGAAGAAAAATGAATGGATCATTCTTACCCACAAATATCCTTACTTTTGGATGTGAAATATCTTAGGATCGGGATCCTCTTCATGGCTAATTAACGCTTGGTATAATGCCCTTTTAGTTTAACCAATTTTTTGTTGATTTGATTTAACTCTTTTTTGTTTTATATCACATGATATTTTTACACGTCTGGTATTTCATGTGGCACATATACATTTTCTTGCTAAAATTTCGTAAATTGGTATTCGTCTTGATTCACAATCACAGCGTGAACTGATAACTTTGGCGCACACTGAGAACGGTTTCCATTCCACATTTTCCATAAGACATTTAGGAAAGAATCATTTTTCTAATTCCGAGAAATTCCTAGTCCGACAGCAACGAAGGGAAACATCCCTAGCCAAGGACTATCCTTTTTGAGTTCCCAGCGCAGTGCCCTTTCATTCGACCCTAGTGGAGGCCGAGCACCGGAAGACCCGCACAGACTGGAGCGAACCCCAATTCAACCGAATTACGCGCAGGTGTTTACTCGGGTTTTTCGATCTCAAGGGTTTCCTCAATGGTCAGTGGTCTTTGTTCTCTCTATTCTTTACTTCGAGGGCCACTAGAACATGGATTACAGGGTTTGTATAAAAACCATTGGGAAAAGTTTTGAAAAAATGAATTTATTTCAGAATTTGTTACAATGCCTCAAACAAACGAACAAATGCCTCAAAATTTTTCTAAATACATCCCTTAAGCGTTGACACACTTTTGCCAGCAGCTTTTTTACGACTCGAAGGCTCCCTTCCGGTAGGCGGAAGGTCCTTAAGCGTACGCGTGCAAGCTTCTTTGGCGGCACTTAGGGTCACATGGGGTCACATGTCCTTCGATGGAGGGAGGATTTCACTTTCATTGGAATAGGAAATAGTCTGCTGGTGCCAAATCGGGACTGTAAGGGGGTTGGGGAATCGTTTTGATGCCGTTGCAGAAGGCTCGACTCTGTTCTTCTTGGTCATCCGTCCAAAGACGCTCGGGAGGACGAGTTTAGCGCAGATCATTCGCATCGCCAAATTTTCAGTGGTAATGGTGTGTGCACTGTCACCGTCTAATCAATGCCAATATATTATATGTGGTCACGCGCACACATAACCGCCGGTCTGAATTCAGAAATTCACGCACACGTCGGGAAAAAATTGTCACGGTCAATTTTTATACAAACTTTGTATACTCATCGAAACCTGCAATATTTTAGCAACTACTTAGCTTTCACAAATCCAGTCAATGCTCTTCGTAATTCGTGTTCGCCATCAATTAAAACCTCCTCCGATGCGAAACAGAATGCTTTCCGCATGCCCATAGACACTCGAGGAATTTGTAAGAAACGAAAGATCACAGTCCGTTTCACTTGTTTTTTCCTACCGGCGAGGAAGGAAAAAGGAATCCATCCCGGGTGATCTGAACTATTCCCGGCGAAACGAACTAAGCTTCCTCGTTCCTTTCCTTTTCCAACGACTGTGAAGGAAGTGCCGGGGAGGTCACTCCTGAACGAGATTGCCGAGATGGACGCCCAACACTCAAAGACTAATTGCTCCGAAACCCACCGCGAGAGGCCCCTCTCTCTCTTTCGCTGCCGGCGCCTCTCATTGCCCCAGGCGGAAGTCGAGAGGAGAGGAGTGGCGGGGATGAAAAAGGGTTTCATACGGCTGGTCGTTAATTCCCAGCGCGGGGGCGCCGAGGAAGAGGCAACGACCGAATGGCAATATTCGGAGGAGAAACAATGGGTGTCGCAACGAGGATCGTACTCGCGGGCGCCCTCCACGCTCCCAGCGAGTGAGGCGCGCACGCGGAGGCATAGAATGCAATCGCCACGGCCTGCTATGCCCATGTGTGTGCTACGAAAGAGGTGCTTCCAGGGATGAATTCCGGAAAAAATACATTCTGTAATGTAAAACTCTCTTCTATGGAACATATTTCAAAGTTACTCGTTGATCTTACACCGACTCAGCATTTTAACGGTAGAGACGAAAGCAAAATAAAATAATCAGAATGGACCTTCTCCATGTAATTAAATAGAAAAAAAGACTCTCTACCTGTCTTGCTTATATGATTTCAAGGTACTTGAGGAAGATTCGCAAATGAGAAGGCCAAGGAAGAAATACGAGGAGCGAGTAGAGGAAAATACGGGGCAAGGAGTTATGAGGGAGTGACGAAGTTGGTTTAACGGGTGGATTTGGAGAGCTGTTTCGAACTAATTCTCGTGATGTTATTGATGACAAAGATTTTTCGGGGAACACTTGAGTGGAGCAATCCGATTTGTATGCACGACTGAGTTCGCAGATTTACTCCACGCATTCAAATGAATATCCAATGAACAGCTACTCGTCCTTTCTCGTCTACTACACGCTTTCCCCATTCGGAAGTGGAAAAATAAAACCAAAACAATTTTTAGTCCGAATACTTTGTCGAATTTAATATTTACCAATGATGCTTGACATGAAAGTACGCGAATAAATATCAAAATACACTTAATACTGGAAAATAGAAACACCTGGACATCTGAGGTGCAATGCGCAAACTGGGGTGTACAGATCCAATTGCATTTTGAAAATAGGCATCTCATTGCAATAGAAGTCTTTCGACAATAATGAAGCAGCTGAGAGATATTTTGTGCGAATTACCTTTCGTTCTAAGGCAGTGAATGGTGGTTGATACGAGGGGAAACAGAGAGTAACCTTCTTGAAGCGGCAGAAATGAGGAAAAGAAGGATATTAACACTAAATTTGAACGAAATGAAAAGTAAACATAAGAGTTTCAGGTTTAACTTGGTGGAATTCCTTCATGATGAAGGTAAAAAGGGAAAATTTGTACTTCCACATATAGATTTAATATATCACACTACCATTGTTTTGATGATGCGCAGCATCGAAGCCATGGTTTTGAAATATTAAATCTTTATGTGGAAGTGCAAAGTTTCTCTTTTTACCCTCGAAATGAAAAGTACCACAAAGTCTCTAAAATGAAGGAAGTGCAGGTAGAAAAGTTAAAAGAGTAAAAGTGGAAATGTAAAAATTCGGCTAAGCTATGAGATGTAACGGACTGATTGAAATAGTTTTACGGAGAGAGGCGTACGGAAAAGAGACCGAGAGAGAGACAGATATATAGTGCGATGATGGAAAGGTCGACCAATAAAAACAAAAGATAATGTGAGAATACAGGAACTACAGGCTACAGCGACAAGGCAAAGACTTTTGAGAATATTTTGCCGTAATATCCTCGATCACATCAGATTGAAATATTGGGAATGATTCCTTAAGGCGTAAATGTCTATACCATTGGGGAGACGAACATGTGATTTGGAGGAAAGGAGAATCTTAAAAGATATGCTAAGTGGTTCGTTACCTGTCAGCTTTCCCTTCGATTACCTGTGCATTCGGGCATCATCTCGGAACAATTAATGGAAATGTAAGAAAGGATAAAAAACAGAGCCGGGCATTTTAAAAAAAACATTCCATTTTCCTGAAACTGAATGCAGTTGGAAAAAACTTGATGGGGATTATTCGTGAATGATTCAGCGAAAGGCAGACGATTATGGCATTCCTTTATCGCTTCGAAGAGTCGACCGTATGAGCGGAAGTGGCCAGACGTATCGCATTAAGTGATTACGGGCGCACGCCATATTGCGACCGCTGTTATTGCGAGGAAGTTATGTAATTCCCAAGAGTGTAGCGGAAAAATATCAAAAACAGTCTGCATAATGATTCCTTCAGGGAAGTGAAACTCCGCGGAGGGCACTGAAGCAAGGGAACAGAAATTCCATTCATTCAAAGTTTTAAGGAAGGTGGACAGGGCAGAGAGTAGTCGATGAATGATGGGAGAATGCGCGCGCATTCTAGGTCGTCTGAAGTTACTTACGGCAATACTATGTATTTATTTATCGACTTTATTGGGCGAGGTTGGGACTAATAGTCCCTTCCTCCACCTAACCCTACATTACTGACATTTGACGACAATCACATATAACCAAGCCCTAGATGGAGGGAAATCCACCTAGGTGGGAATCGAACCCACGACCTCTGGGTTGGTAGGCGAGGACGTTACCCCGCCGCCACCGAGGCCGGCAAATGTATGGGAAGTGACGAAATGAAATCTGCCGTGAAGGAGGAAAAAATGCAAGATCCGTAGAAAAAGTAGTAGGACTGAGTCGATTTAAAAACATTTGCTGTCGTAATTGATACATTCGCTCAAAAATCTTCAAGTTAGCATCTTTGGGCGTCCACACACCGCTGCCAGCGGGTTTCCCACGTCTAGCACGCCTCCTGGAAAGCGGCGCTCGGAATCCTGCTGAGCTCTCTCGTCACGGCCTGTTGTAACGCTTCCACCGAGCCATGGTGACGTCCTTTAAGCACGGATTTGAGACGGCGGGGGAAGAGGAAGAAGTCTGGTGGGGCGTTGTCTACAAAACTTTGATCCTCATTCCTCACATGGTCGAGAAGCTCTTGGCAGGGATCCGCGTGCGAGTTTCCTTTTGTTCGTCCGAGAGCACTCGCGGTACCCAACTTCGCACACACCTTATGTATTCCGTTACAAGTCAATGAACATTACTTATGGGGATGCCAAGTTTATCAAACCATGCAAATACTTAATCTACGATCCCTGTGCATCAAAGCCAAAACACTCTTGAGCGGGTTGGAGAAAAGAAAAAGTAGGATGAAGATGTCGTTGCATTTCTGACGGAGAAGGCAAGACGCGCAGAGGAGCGGATTTCAAAGTGGAAAGATTAGAGAGGATCATTGATTTAGGATCACAGAATCACTTTCACACAATGCATAAGCATCTTCTAGTTTGTTACTAATCGAGTGAAACTTAAATGAATTCCAGTTTCTTTTACTGAAATTAGTGTCATTTTCGGTCACCTGGTTAATTCACGCACGATCGACAATTCTCGGTTATTCCATATACGCACACACAGAAAATCCATTCGTTTCCACGGAATTAAAGTTCTTTTTAAAGTCAAATTGTTTTTTTTATTTTAGTTCTATAGTGAAATCTAGGCAATTTGAGGTCTGCGGCGTCGTAAATTGAGAAAATAAAATGAAAATTCCCACAGATATCATAAGTTGGCACCACTCGTCCCGCTATGAAAACTAAATTTGCTCTGCGAGGTTTGTGGGAAGAGAAATACCTCGGGGACGTGGTGTGAGTGTGTGTAGATAGTGAGTGCATATGTGTTCATAAGCCCGGGTATCCTCAACGGAGTCCCTTTAACCCTGTCAAGCATCCCAACTGCGCTGATGTTGTGTGTCTGTAGTTGGTCACTGGCGAGGAAGTAACATTCCCGCAAACTACTACAGAATGTTATTCTAGTTGAGTGCTTGTGGTTGGTCAGTGCCGTAGAATTCATTTTCCCACAAACCATCACAACTAATTTACTTTCCTGGGACGAGCGGTGGTAATTTATTACGGCTACAGGAATTTGCCATTAATTTGTTAGTTTCATTGTGATATTTGCTCGCCGTATCCATGAGACTTCCTGGCTCGTTTATACTCGCCGTCCATCCCGTATCCCATGCATTCCATCCTGATCTTCCTCAACATTCTGGTCTTTGGAGCAAGGATATGAGCGCAGATTAGAGGCTTTTGAGATGTGGGTGTTAAGAGGAATGGTTAAAGTCAGTTGGGCAGAAAGAAAGGCTAACGACGAAGTTTCTGGTAGGGTTGAAGAAAAGGGGAGGTTTCTGTTTGGGGGGGGGGAGCAATACGCACTTTATATTAGTGATCTAGATCCCGCTCAAAGCCTCCCATAAATGCGTAGATTACCTTTGATTGAGAAGATATACTCGTATTTTGAAGGGATCAGAATAACGTTATTCAGGGTGGAGAAAGTATTTTGCGTCAATAGTAGAGTCTGGTGTGCATTCACCCCCTGCCATACACCCAAGCTTGCAGGCTCTTGGCTTGCAGGGTGTAATGGATGAATATGTGAAATATCTTCGCTAGATTCCAGCAGCTCGTGGCACAATCTTTGCTCGGCCCATCAAATGTGAAATATGCAAATTGTTTTGTACTTAATATTGAGATATTTTCCTATACGAGATAGCCTTATAATTTCAAGGGTTTGAATTGCACCCCGTCTATCACTTCCCCCAGATGTAATCAGTAATTATATTTCGCTTATATTCGACATTTTAATGTTCAAAGAAACGAATAACCAATTGCCATGGGATGGAATCGTTTTTCGCAAACTTTTGATGAGCATCATTTTTTACACTCTATTACCGTTGAATATTTCTTCAACAGGAAGGTAATCGCGTAAAAAATGAGCGGAAATATTCATTTTATTCTTACATAGCTGTATCATTTCAAGTTTTTAAATTTCTCACCGTCTTTCACTTCACCACGATGTAATAAGTAATGACATTTCATTTACATCTGATATATTACCAGTAGCGTTCTCAGAAATGAATGGAATGCCTTGGAATGAAAATCGTTTTTCCCAACTCTTGTGACGAGGACCATTTTTTTTAAGCTTTATAACCTTTAAATATTGCTTCAACAGGAAAGGTAACCGCTAAAAAAATTTGGGAAAAATGCCACTTAAAGAGCTGAACAAAAAAAATATCTAGCCTTGTTTTCAATACAAGGATTTGTAAAACAGAATTCTTCACCAAGTATTTCAAAGGTTGATCGAGTTGCGTCTTGCAACGCATCGTTCATTCCATCAAGGGTAGAGGCGATTGGGAGAGAGCGACACATTTCAGCTGATCGATAAGCTAATCCGAACGAGTTGTCTCGGGAGATTATTTTGTTATTTTAATTTTAGATTGGTTCGCTCTAATGTACGAAGAGAACTTTAAAGTCATACATTAAGGAACATATTGAAAACTGTTCCTCAACTACATCTGCATAATACCCCACAAGACGCCGCAAGGGCGTGTGGCAGGGGATGTTGGGTCATCACCCGTAAAAGAGAATAAAACGACATGAAAAGCCAAACAAATTCATGCAAATCTACTCCCACAAAGTGTACTTATCAAGGTAAAAACCTTTTAATCTTACACGAATGCAGATAAATAAATACACACTCACATACAATTGCACCTACTAATTTACCTTACGTCTACGCAACCAATTAGTCTTGTCTTTACTTGAATATAAAATGTCTTTACTATTTCTTTAGTGACTATCGTTTCTTGCTAATGTGATTTCTGATTGCTCGGGGAAAGAACGAGTATTTGTACCTATCTGTACTGGAATCTATCTCCCTTGTCTTATTATCTTTGTGGTTTAATCTATCTTAATAGCGTGGGGCCATAATAATTCCTTTAGTGTCATTGTCAAACTCGCTTGTTCTCTTCACAGCTCAAGTGGCTCCCAGCCTAATTCCTCTAAAAGACCTGCCACACTCGTCTTCTTGCCGGAGCAATTTTTCACGAATCTGGCGGATTTTTTCTGAACCTCATCTAATTCTTTTTGCCAAATTTTCTCCCAAGGATCCCAAATACTCGTGGCGTATTTCCACTGTGGTCTGGCCACAGCGAGGTGAGAATCTCTTCTACTTTGTGGAGTTAGTCGTGAAGGAAAGCGGATTTCCCTCTGTCGCCTCCCTCCCTCCATTTCTCTCCTTCAAGCATCTCCATCGTCAAGATGACGTTTTGAAACCCGATGCCTCGTTGCTCGTGCACGGCACTTCACTTAATATTTGGCGAAACCCACCTCTGAGACTCATTTCCTTCAAATCTGTTACGGAGCAAAACATACGATCCTTAAAACATTTTAACGCGCTTGTTGTTCAGGATTCGAACTTGAAAAAGGAGCTAAACACTCGACTGTTTCAGACCGTATAACGTTTCTCCGCCAATCAAAGTAGGAAAAACGTTCCGTTCGTACACTGATGGTGGGTGGGTGCTGGATGGCGCTGTCTTCCTAGTATCACCACCCTGTATTATAAGTGGCTTGTCCAGAAAGTAACATACGTTTTGAAATAAAATATAAACCTAGATAGAAGACAATGTTTTATTATATAAATTTGAAAGGCATATTCTGAAACTATTTTTCTACATAGTCGCCATTCAAATTGAGGCTTATACTATAACGGTACACAAGCTTTTAAATTCCATCTCTGAAGCAATCTCCATCTTAAATTTTAGCCACTTGTTTACATCAGCTTGCAATTCCGCATCTCTATCAAAACGCTGTGTTACCTCCAGCGAGAGATCCGTAATAGTTGATTTTCACGAATTTTTTTCTTGATTTTCACCTTCGCTTCATCTGTCCCAAGGCTAGCCCGACCAATGCGGTCCTCGTTGTGAACATTGGTACGGTGGCCATTTTTAAACTGAATGCACAACTGCATCACCTTAATTCACTATTTCGTCTCCGTTTACTTCCCCACAAAGTTGCCTATGAATTTCAATTGGCTAGTTTTTTGTTTTTTTGCCCTTATAAACCTAATCACAGATTTCACTTTACAACTTGCAAGATTTTCAATTACTGAACAAATATAAACAGTTCCCAATGTTAGCAAGAACCACCGTCTGCACACGCTACCACAGCAGAATGCGTATTATGTGTAGGGGCGTTTAGACCCCAAAGTGGAGGCTCCAGCCCTAGACCCCACCACCTCGCTACCCCGAAATGTGAATTACTTTTTGGGCCGTCCTTGGTACATATTATCAGCCACCACTTCAAGAAGTGCTAGAAATAAAAGAAGAAAAGACAGCTGATGGCATTTTTTTTCTACCGTAAAATTAAGTTATCGGTGGAAAATTAACACGAGCAAAGTAGCAAAACAATATTTAATCAGAGGGAAAGGTGTATAATTCACTTTAATATTTCCCTATTCTAAAATAATTTAACGTCCTTCCAATGCATAATACCTGCCTACCCAAGACCTCGTCTTTCAGGAAAGAGATAAGAGAATTACAGGGAGCTCAGAAAAGAGAATTTGAGCTTCCGGCAGATGGAAGGTAGGCGAGAAGAATTAAAGAAGGGAATAATGTAGAGCACACAAGAGAAAGTTCATGCGATACTTTGTAATAATTATTAGTTAAATGAAGCAATTCGCCTTTAATCGGTAAACTACCGGGGGCAATCAAATGAAAACCGAACAAGTAAAAGGTAAAGTCAGGGTAAAGTACAAGGTAAAGACATGATGACATCCTCCTTTGACTCTGCTTGTTGACTTCCTCGAGCGTTGAACCGCAATCAATGCGGAGGGTTATGAAGACACTTTGCGGCCATCAAGTCCCTGGAGTGCTGTCGGACGGAATCATCCAAATTGCACGATAATACTCGCCCCCAATACTAACACACTGACGAAGGCTACACCTCGGCGATGATTCTATTGGGTGATGCTTCAACATCCCCTCTAAAGTTCGACGGATCTTTCGCCTTGCTGTGGTCTTCACACCTTTGGCAACGCAAAGAAAGACAGCAGTCGTGGACGTCGGTTTCACTCGGACGAGGAAGTGCAAGAGTGTGTGGAGCGACCTGCCTCCATCTCCGCAAACACTGGAATTGATCGTCTCGTCTCCCATTGGGATAAATGTATCAAAATGCTTCTGGTCTGGTCACTTTTGAATGAAAACATTCTACGGTCACGATGTAGTGGGCGTTCGGTTTTCATTCAACTGCCCTCCATGCCAGAGATGATGGCAAGCGATTTCGATCAAATCAAATGGATTATATCCGAAGCTCTCGAGTTATATCTGTCTCCCATTTCAGCGTCCTATGGCTATCATGAAACAGAAGTACGCTCTCGCCGTGGGAACAAGAGGATCCGCCAAGGAACGCTCCGCCTGGACCGCAATTCAAGAGATCTGAGTCCTATGATGAACGACCCTAGTGATCGCTCTGGTTTCGCGCTTGGCCGCGTTCGATGGCGAATGGTCACGCTCGACGGACGGACTGGGTCGACATGACGGCCAAAGCCGCCCAAAAGGGACGGACCGACCTCCTTCCTCGCTGTAAATACTATATATCACGCACACACGTAATTACGAAAAAAATAAACACAACCATGCCGGGAAGTCGGTTATTTTTCCTCGGATGAAATGCTTCGAAAAGCGGCGTGAAAATATGTTAGCTCCAACGAGCACGGCCTATATAATATCCAAGACATGACATTTAATTTTTTTTAATGATTTAATAAAATTTTGCTTATTTTTTTAAATTGAACATTTATAGTATTAATGGCGTTTGAAGAACAATTTCTTCAACGAAAGAAATATTCTTCGAGGGGTGAAGTGATGAATTTTCGCTGGGAACAAAAAATATAGAGAAGGATTTTTTACATATTGGCAATGAACGGCCCAGAATATTAGGTTACAATTGGAGAGATTGACATGGAAACGGGAGAAATTTCATTAACCACAAGTAGATAGCATAAGCACTGCTTTGAGATTTTAAGGGAAATGCGTGGGACAGGTTTGCAGTGCCCGCCGTAATTCAAAACCGTTGCAATGGGAATTATGGAAATTTATAATTGATGTTTAAATATACACATATGGGTCACGGTAGTCCAGGGGGTAGAGCGTTGCACTACTGATCGGAGGGGCCCGGGTTCGATTCCTGGGCAAGTCTCTGGGCACCTGCAGCTCCACCCAAGCTATGTGATTTTTCGGATACCAGATGTTCCTGGGAAACCATAACCGGCACAGGGAAAGTAACTGACCCCCTACCGTGGTATGTGAATTTCACATGCCGTCGGGCTTAGTACTGGGTGAACTCTACCATCACCTAAGAAACCGACCTTCGGGTTGATTACTGAGTTTATGGTTTACATATATATATATATATATATATATATATATATATATATATATATATATATATATATATATATATATATATATATATATAGTGTTCAATAGACAGTAACACACAATATAGAATACACAAAAAAAGAACACTCACACGTATTTGCTTGATATTTCGACGGAAACAATCCGTCTCTGAAGATATAGAAGTAATGACTCATTACTTATATATCTTCAGAGGAAGACGGATTGTTTCCGTCGAAATATCAAGCAAATACGTGTGAGTGTTCTGTTTTTGTGTATTCTATATTGTGTGTTACTGTGTATTGTACTATTCGGCACTTCCGTGTTACGTCTAGGAAAGCATATATATATATATATATATATATATATATATATATATATATATATATATATATATATATATATATATATATATTAGAGAGTTGGACTGTCAAACTGATAAAGTAAAGCATTCGTTTTTCACGCGCATGATTCGTGGCAGCAATTAAAGGGGGAGCACCCAAGACAGTAATGGTTATGCGCTGTCGAAAATAGGGGCATACAAGGTTACGCAGATTCCCACAAAATACTCTCTAATTTTGGCGTCCTAACGCCCTCCGCCGTGCGCCCTTGTGTTGTGCATAACACTGTGTTTATATTCTTCCAATCCCTTATCTCATCTTTCCTCCGTATCCAGTTTCTAATGGTTTGTGTCGGGATCATCTTCTTTGAACGTGGTATAACTCTTTTTCGATTTGCTTACGCGGTGGATCGAAATCACGGTCGTGAACTGCGTTCGAAATGTCTGCCTTGCGAAATTACGCGAATCCCCGACCTACTCTCTCCTTGGTGAAGGAATACACTCTTCATTTCCGCATACATGAGAGTACTAATATTTGGACCTAGGTTTCGTTACTCCGTCACATCTTCAGGCCTTTGACCGATGAATGACCAGAATAACATTTTCCGACCACGGTGGGGTCATATTTGGATCAAAATTAGTCAGGTTTGTATTCACCCCCTGCCACACATACAAGCGGTGGCTTGCTGGGTACTGAAGTGTTTTTTTTTAAATTCAAATTGAACTAATTCCACCAGAGAAGTTAAAATGCAAATGACTTCATTTTGAAACATATCTTTGTTCAAATCAATCTGGATTTCTCTTACTAACTAACATTTAATGATAACACACCATGTACAACGATAAGAATAAACAAAATATTTTATTTACATGATTAATCGATATTTAAAATGGCTGTTCAAATGTATTATTGCAAGTGAATTCAGGAGGCCACAGGTAATTCTCTTCGTAGTATTTCGTCAGCCAGATACAACAGCTTCATGCGCAGTTCATCTTCGAGTTCTTTCAATTCTCTGGCGCGCAATGCTTTAATGTCCCTCGCATATCCTCTCGTCTCCTACAATTCCAGCATTCCCTTCTCAATCAAATCTAAAAGGTAAACATTTCGGCGTTCTAGTTCGTCCAGCTTGTTCAAAAGGGCATTGACATTTCTTGCCAATGCTCTCTCCTTCTGGTCAATTGCCTGTTCCCGTGCCCTCATCCCCATTTCATATGACCACCGCGAAAATTGATACTTCGTTTGAGCACGGCTAAAATCTTGGTTTGCATTCTCTCTCACTTAGACCAGTTTCTGGTTGAGCTCATAATTGGAATCAGCCTGAAGTTGTTCCTTTGCTCGTTGAATAATTCCTCGAACATGTCTAGAGTAAACAAGGAAGAATTCGATAATTGGACTTTCATTTAAATATTAATTCTATAATGGAAATAGGAATGAAAAATCAATTTTTAATGAGTTGAATATTTTGAAAACTGTTTCTTTTCTATCATATTCCTATTCTTATGAATATTAGACATTGATCTTGGACATCAATGACATGAACTTCATGATGGAGAGAATGATAAATTCATCTACAGTTAAGAAAGTTGTCGAGGCAATAACAAGGCAAGGTGGTAGCAAGCATATAATGGCAATAAGCGGATCATTTGCAAGTGTATAGTCATTATCATTTGAGATACTATACCTCAGTGGATTGGTCTCTTCTCATATGTTGAGGTGCGGCTGTGGGATAGCATTGATGCTGTGTTGCTGCAGCCCTTGCTTGTTGCCAGTGAATAGGGTACTGTTGACAACGGCATGGCCTTCGACCCATCGCATATCTCCTCTCGTCCTCTCCCTCTTCAAGTGCAAGTCGTCACCGGCACCTGCTGACATGTTCACTAAGCCGTATGCACCCGGCCGCCCAGGGAGAGAGCTCTGGTGGCAACGCAGAGTCTCCCATCTTCAGAGCTGTGACTCACCCGGGGGTCCTTTGTCTGGTCTGCAGGCGATGGCTGGCCTCCTTCGATGAGTCTCGCCATCCAGTCAGGAATCTGGTAGTCACTTTGCCCTGAGGGTTGACTTTCTTCGACCGGCTGCTTCTCCCAGTTGAAGCGGATAACGGTCTGTACTGGGGGGAGCGGCTCGTGCGCTTTCGGGGGACTACTGAGGTATATTCCCCTCAGAGTCCCTTGAGACATCCAGAAGCAGGTTGAGGAAGTGTATATTTCGTATTCTCATCTCCTTTACGCTGTGGGGTTTTTTTTCTGATCAAGAACTTGATTCATGCTCCCGCTTGTTTTTCGCAAGTGTTTGGGGAGCATCTTGAGACACCATTGTGCGTGCGTCAAACAGAAGAAATAGTCTTCCATTACTCTTTGACCTCCAGAACACTGCTTTCCGTAGAGAGAACTACCTCCATTGCATGACGCCAATATAGTGATTGCACTTGCAAGGTACTAAATACGTATTGCATAAAGTGATAAAGCGAACCGAGAAGTTAATTGCTCTTCACAACTTCACCACTAATAGCTTGCGTGCGTCCTTGTGCTGGGTGTAATATTAGCGAATGCATGTATGTTAAGTCTATTGTATTTGTGAATTGTACATCTGGAATGCGTGGAATACTAACCAGTAATAAGTGTCTGAACTACATGTGTGCCTGGCCTCTTTTAATTCTTTTTCTTCTACTCTTTGTGTAGGCATAGGAATAGCTGCCAACCATGTAATATTCATAATATTACATTGTTCGCAGCATAGGCATGTTGCATGATTGGTGCTCGGTCGCCCCGCCCCCTTTACACGGGGTTTTTGCTGGATCGCGGGGTGTCATATGTGTCAGGAAATTGAGTGAATGCATATAAAAATGGCTGGTGACCTACCACCCCCTGCCACAAGTTCTTTCAACGGCATGCGGGGCATTGTGTAGATGCAGGTGTAGGAGCCGCCTCAAGGGCGTATGGCGGGGGTGTTAGGTAACCATCCGTAAAAAAGAATATAACCATTGGAGCGCAACCAAACAAATTCATATCAATCTACAAACACAAGGGTGTATTCATTTATTAAAAAACCTTTTTAACTTACATGCATGCAAATACATTCACTATTTTTACTCGCAACATACACATGCACCTACGAATATACCTCATGTAAATGGGTGATCAACCCACAACGTTGAGCCTTCGAGCAGAATCGATAAGATGGGATGGGGAGATGTAAAACCTTCTTCGAAGGACAATCGCCCATTTAAATCAACAAAAGGATGGACCAATTGTAGCTTTAAACGCCATATCATACCAATACGAAGAACTCTGAGTTCCTAAGACGACCTCTCTTGACCCAGGAGTGTGCTCGCGATGAGGGTCATATCAGAGGAAACGCTTCACTTAAAAAAAAAGACGTTAATGAGCGAATATTGGCCAGCAATTATGATGGTGACACGGATCAAAAATTGTGTTTGCACAGAGTGAAATATCCCGTGAATTGAATCTCGAGAATCTGATGAATGAATGAATGGATGCGAGCGTTCACTGCTGCGAATGCCACGGAGGATTACTTTCGCAGAAAGAGTTCGGAACGATAAGAGAGGAGTGAACGTAGGAACAGAGAATAAAGACCTCCGAGAATACTACTTTGAGGGGTGAAGGGGATAAACAGCGCGACACAGAATGCTTAATATTCCTCTATGCGTCTCTTGGTGGGTCGCGAGGCGTTGATTCGATGCCCTCACTCGGTGTCCAAGGTCGCGCGCGTGGTCACCGCGACCCACGGGGGCGCTGCAGGACACAGCGGGAGGGAGGAGGCGGAAGAAGGGGTTGGGTTGACCGAATGGGCAGGCGAGAAAGGGAGACGTGTTTTATTTGGCGAAGAATGGAAATGAGTACACGCCATCTCTGCGTTGCCCACGGCACTATTCAATTATTAGGGGAGTTAGGTTGGGAATCACTCAATGGAGCGGAGGTTAAATCACAGATTAAATCTCTCTTCCATAAATTGGAAGGATGTTTCTTTAGCAGTGATGTTTAAAAATGTATTATTACCCTTTTCGTACTACGGAAGAAGAGATCTTGTCAGAAAAAAATATATTCACTCGCCGATTATAATTATATCCTACGCGATTGCTGTCATATTTATTTTGATCTTTAATGGTTCGAGGAAAAAAGAGCATTTTAAATGCATCCGTTCTAATTATTAATCTCCCCTGACTTCACGTACGTGATATGATCTGCCATAGTGATTCGGGACCTGTAACATGTCATTAACATCCCCACATAAGCCGAAAATTTACAAGGTAAATTTAAACTTTATTTCAACCTATGGTCACTTAGTGGCTCCCATCCTAATTCTTTCAAGTGGGGTCGTGACACGGCTACCTTGTCCATAATAACTCTTTAAAAGCATAGCTGCTCTTTACGCTGCACTCGGTCTAGTTCCAAAATTAATCCTACCTCGTGAGGATCCCATACACTCGCAGCATACTCAAGGTGGGGCCTAACGAACGTGAAATAACAAAGCTCTTTCATCCTGTCGTTAAATTTCCAAAGTATCATCCGAAGGCTTTTAAATCTTGAAGAGTGTATAGCGCAGGAGAAGATGGGTTATGCGCATGCGTGCTTTAATGCGTTCAAAAATCCCTTGAATTCCACAGAAACTGCGGGAGATGCCGCAACAGTAACTTTTAACAGAGTCATCAGATAATGTGCATTTCAATGCAACAATTTCAGAGAGTAAAAATCATTTGCCTTGAGTGGGGCGAATGATTTTTACACTCTGAAATTGTTGCATTGAAATCCTTTGTATTCCCTGGCACCAGCACAATAATGGAAGTAATATCATTTACTGATGGAAAAACAACGAAGTGCTGACACCTCAAAAATATAAAACAAATTCCCACCAAATACGTTGCATAATACACAATAAATTGATTTCCCAAAAGGCAACAATAATAGGCACCAGAGGTAACCAATCATTTTGTAACTTCAAATTGATGGCTATGGTCATATTTTTATACATTTCGCTCTCACGAGGAAAGGACAACATTGGCCGACTTTCTTGTCGGGCGGGGCGGGGAGAGTAACCCGCTGGTGCTGCACGACCTGGTTCGCTGACTCGTTGCTGAGGGCTTCATTTCTATAAATTTCCCTTTTAGATGTAATACCTTTATTCTCGCGGCCATTATCCTCTTGGGCCGCATTCCGCCGCACCTCCCTCCCGTGGGCAGGTGGAAAATCGGTCCAGACACCTGCCACCCCTTGGAGAATGAGAAAGGGTCGAGAGAGGTGCGGTGGGAGGGGTAGGTATGCCATGCACGCGAATATTTCACGCACACGGCTCCACCCTTGGGATTTTCGGATCGCAGAAGGGGCGCAGCGCCACGCCCTTTTGTGTCTGGAGTGTATGCATGGAGATTGCAAAATGACAGAAGATTAAAAACAAATGAAAGGACAAATGCAAACGAAATTGGACAGATGCAACTGACTGGTCTTTCTCCAACGAAGGAAGAGGAGGAAATGGGTGAAGGCAGTATTCCGTACAGGAAGGTTAGAGCTCACGAAAATGATTTATTTCTTGCTATTAAAAAAAAACCCTGCAAGCCACTGCTACAGTGTGTGGCAGAGGGTGCGTGGCAGAATACACACCAGGTTAATTTTTGCCCGAACAAGAGCCTTAGGCGGTCGGAAAATGTTATTTTGATCCCTTATCGCTCGTGGGAAAATGACATCTTAAATCTATCTGTTCTGCACTTAATCTATCTAATTTTATTGACATTATCTCTCCTACTGTAATACGATGGGGGTAATAACACATTTTCAAAATTATTGCTAAAGGGGCATCCTTCCAATTTATGCAAGATATTCAATCTGTAATTTAACCTTCGCTCCATCAAATGATTCCCAGCCTAGGCCCTTTAATATTTTGGATACGCTACTAAGTTCATCATAACAGCGTTTTACAAATCTAGCTCCTCTACGCTGCACGCGATCCAATTCGGCAATTAATCCAACTTCGTGAGGATCCCATACACTAGATGTAGCATATTCTAAACGAGGTCTAACCAACGACAGATACCATTTCTCTTTGACCTTTTTATTACATTCACCTTGTTCCCAGTTCTAATAAATCCTATTCTTTTGTAAGCTTGTCCTCATATTCCCTCTAGTATGTGTTTCACCCAGGAAAGGTAACGCCCAAGTATTCAGTCGAGTCTCCACATTCCATTTCGGTGCTCCCAATGCAGTAGGCTTTCTGTAGGGAATTGCTCTTTTTCCAAAATGGTATCACTACGCACTTTTTTAAATGAAATTATAATTTCAAATTGTCGCACAAGTGTTGTATAGCATGATAAATATAATTTTGTATGCTCATCCGAGGTTCGATTCATAATGCTTTAGAGAAAAATATAAATAACCTTTCCAAATAAGTGTCTGCATAAACATTAAAAAAATGATTTATAATCGTAAATATCTGAAGAAATCTGCTGATAATGCCTCTGATTAACGATGTTACACATCCTGATGAATGATTATCAATAAAATACGATGAAATTGATAACGTATTGCAAAATATCTCTCATTAATTTCCAGTAAAGATCACTATCACGTAATATTTCATTAATAAATGGTAAGAGTTGGTCCTAAAATATGAAGCATTTTCTTTATGCAATGATTAAGGAACACAATGGGTCGTTGGCGTCTAATAATGAGGAGATCGCTTCAACTGAGAAACGCATCGGTAACTGGCAAACGCATTCAACTCGCAACGAGGAACACGGAAATATTGGAACCGTAAAAGCATAAAGTCTTCGAAATGGAGTGGAAATGAGAGCATATTTTTTCCCAAAACGGAAAAAAGTCTGTATTGAATAACAGTTTTTCAAAGACTTTCGGATATGTCCTCATCCCTTGAATACTGATTTTTATTGAAGATTAGAGGCATTGCACCGATTATGGGACATATTAAACAGACTTTTGTCGAAAGACTAATTAATGGAAAGCGTGATTATTAAAAATTCTAATGGATGAGTTATATTTAGAGATCCTTGGGAGATAATTTGGGTATATCTGCAGCGTTTCGACCAGACCACTGCAAATCCGAAAGTTTTTTAAATAAGTAATATTAATTTTTTATATTTCCGAAATATAGTTTTAATTAAAATCGTCAATCCCTCGGATTCTTTCAGTTTCGGAAGCCTTCGCAACCAGCAACTTCATGTGTGGGAGACTCGCGCGCGAAAGGATGCTAAAAGGTCGAAGCATGCGCGGTGCATCTTGTTCAACGCAGGGCAGCCCATTTCATTAATAACCCTCGCGACAAATAAAAAGCGTCACAGAAATGCTGCTGGACTTGGGATGGGAATCTTTAGAAGAAAGACGATTCAATATTGGGTTAAATTTAATAAATAACTGTAGAGCCGCATGTTTCTGCGCCGAGGTCTCGAAAAGTATTCGCACTCCAACATGCAAGCAAATTGGTCACTTTGATCAATATCATCAAACACTAAAACACTAAACTGCTTCTTCCATCAGACTAGAATATGATCTGAAGTCCATCTCACGCTCCAATTTCTTGAAGAAAGCAGTTCTGGGACGTTCTCTTCGTTTTTTCCCCGACAACTTCTCCTTCAAACAAGTTCTTGAGGAATTGTTTATGCCTTAGTAAATGTCCGATGAATTTTGCTCTTCTTTGTCCTTTGCTCTTTAGGGCGATCACTTTTCTATCACTTCTGCCTTCACTTTTTCATTCCTATTCCTTTCTACCCACCTTGTTTTTGTCAGTGTCCTCAAAGTCCACGTTTCCATTGCCTCAAGCTTTTTTCTTTCCACTTTCCTGATTGTCCATGTCTCACATAACAATACGAAACGTTGACGCAAAACTGCTGCAAACGAAATTTTTGATGGAATTTTCCCTGGTTTCTATCCTTATATGGTTGTTGACTGGTAAATTCTTCTTGTTTTGAAACGCTAATATAAAATTCGGGCAATAAATTCCAGAACTAGCAGACTGAAGGACTCCTCCTGCCCACGGGTAATACAGGATAGGAACTGTCGGGTTAGAGATAGCAAATATCCCACTTGCCACCCTCACCGCCGAGGGAATAATTAGTTTTACGAAATTGCATGCATCTTCACTAACCTCGTTTGTTTTGTTGAAGGAAAATCTTCCCCCCTAACCACATGGGACCGCCATTAACAGTATTGCTCACCCTGCTTCGTCTGTTTTTAAGCTTCTCCTTCCATCTCTCGTCTCTCTCTCTCTCTGTTGTGCGGGGGGGGGGGGGGGGGGGAGTCGTCCACTGCCTACAGCTTTGTGTCACTTTCCATACCTTTGACTCTAAGGGCGGAGACTATGCGTTGCGTGTCCATATGATGGCAGAATTTCGAATTTTTACTTTTAAATTCTGTAAGGGATATCTTTTTATGGTGGTAATCTGTCATATAAATGGCCGTGGTTAATCTTTACTCCATTTTTTCGCATGACAAATAACTAATTTATCAGGTGAATTATACTTTGTTTTGAGTTTAATCCTTCATCCAGCATGCAAACAAATTTGCTCACTGCTTTATAGATTTTTACTGAATATTTTCCCTTTTCCCTTCCTATCCCATATACTCCACCATCACTAACCCTTCCTTCCTGGCGCTTGCACCCCCTGCCACACACCTTTTTGGTGGATTGCGGGATATTTATGTGTCGATGTCGATGCCCTCCCGCGCACCGTTCTCCAAGCGGGCGTTCCGTAGTGCTTGCACTCTTTTTATCAGCGGAGAGAGGGAGAGTGTGTGCGGAGGGAGGGGAGAAGAGGGAGGTTGCCGAAAGAAAAAGTGAACCCGCCTCAGGCCTTTCTACCAGTGTAACCGGCCGAGAAAGTGAGGGCCGCGGGTGGTCAATGCGACCCCGCGCCCGGCCGGGGCCGGAGAGTCCGAGAGGCGTGGCCCCCTCCCTCTCTATTGAGCAGGATTCTCAAGGGGAGAGGGGGGAATGCAATAACTCGAGGCGCGTAATATATTATGTTCCTCGGAATTCCGTCGCTCCTTTATTTCACCACTTTAGTGATCGCGAAAGTATGTCGTGTTTCTTAACACTTAAAAACTGAAGCTCGAAGAATATCGAGTCGTGATCATTTTTTATTGAGAAAATCCATGGCATCAAAATTCAAAAATTGGCTTGAAAATACGTATGTGAGACGAGGTAATGTTATGCATGGTTTGTATGAAAAGTACCGGGAAAAGTTTCGGAAAAATAGATTTATTTCGGATATTGTTCCAACGGTCCGTAGTGCATTCCTTGAGCGTCGACATACTTTTGCCAGAGCGGCTTCTCCACGACTCGAGGGCTTCCTGGTAGGTGGTAGGTCTTTAAGGGTACAAGGGCAAACTTTTTTGACGGCCCTTAAGATCCCATAATGGTATCCTTTTAGGTATGGAGGATTTCATAGTCTGCTGGTGCCAAGTCGGGACTGTAAGGGGGTTGGGAAATTGTCACAATCAATTAACGCAAGGAGTATTTGCAATTTTTTCGTCCTTTCCAACAAATCCACCTCTGTCAGCATTAGGAAAAATCGTAATATGGCCCATAAAAAGAGTTTTCATACGGATAAGTTGGAAAAAGTGAAGGAATTACACTTCCTTGGGAGCGATGGTAGATACTGGAAAAAGAAACAAGTTTTTTCCCTGGTGGGAGGATGTTTAAAATAAATATAATTCACAATCTCGGTTAAACGTAGGTACTGCTTAAATAACTACGCGTTAATTTCCATTTAAACTTTGTACCGATGCCGCTTGTGCGAACACGATTCGATTTCAGTCTATAGATTGGAAATTTTAATTTTGAAATTTCCCGATTATTTCACGATCCAAATTAACGCAACGTGGGACTTTTGCCTGAACAATCTTCGATGCTTCACGGAATAATTGGGCCAATAACCGAGCATGTTATAATTTTTAATTGCGTGATCTCTCACGTGAGGTTCGATTCGTGGACCTTTCCACCTAGCGAGGTTCCATCGGGAGTCGGGCCTAGGGCGGTTAAGGAACACGTACAGCAGCACTCAAATTCGGTGAAATATCACAGGTTTCAAACGATGTATGGAATCAAGCGAAATATTGATGATCTAAATTGTAACACATGAAACAAAATGTGTTATGTGGAGAAATTAAGGAATTTTTACTAGATTGTCTTCCTGAGAACTTACTATAATGATCAAATTGTCTTTCTAAATTTTTAGGTCAGTTATTATCTGAATTTTAAATTACTCAGGTCATCAAAGTTTATTTTAATTATATTCCAGGTGGTGAGAAGCTTGTCCATAATATGGGAAGCACGTTTAGAAAAGAGGAGTTTGAATCGTTTTCACCACGTACCCCTTCGAGTACGAACGAGTACGTACGAGTTCGCCAGGCAAGGTATGCTTCTTTATTTGCCCGTTAACTAAGTCACCTTGTGGAAAATGGTAAAGCTACGACGTAGGAATAAAATTGTGCACATAAAAAAAATGTTTATAACTAATAATTCACAAAAATACCCAGATTTCCCGGGTTCGATTCCCGCCTAGGTGGTTTTTCCTCCACCTATGCCTTGGGTGTATGGAATTGCCAAATTGTTGTATCTATACTCTAGGTCTGATGTTAAGGTCGAAGTTCTGTTTTCAGACTAATGCAAAAAGAATAAAAATAAACAAATAAAAAAATACAATTACTGGGCGCTGGGGAAACAGGAATCAATTGTGAGGATTAAGTGTAAAATGATTGGGCAACTTAATATTTCAAATGTTCTGCATATTTATTAATAAATAAGATTGTAATTGACGCAGAGTAGGTTGCTGGATTGTGTTTTGTTAGGAGTCACAAAATATTTATTTGGTAGTTGTGTTCATCCAAAAACCTACCTCAACCGGTAGATTACTTAATAAAACAACAAACTATAATCTACTTTTTAAAAAATTGGAACATACCACAAGTATTTGGGATCCTTATAAGAAAGTTTGGCAAAAAATTAGATAAAGTACAGAGAAAATCTACCATATTCGTCAAAAATAGTAACGATAAGAAGCCGTGGGTGAAAGCCCTTTTAGGGGCTGTGCGCCACTTTAGATGCGAAGAAAACAAGCGAGACTTAGACTTATAGAAAGGTTCAGAACAAACGAGTTTGACAGAGACACTAAAGGAATTATTACTATGGCCCCCACACTACTAAGGTAGATCAGACCACAAATATGAGATAAGAGAGATAGATTGCAGTACAGATAGATACAAATACTCACTCTTTCCCTGGACAATCAGGAACCATGATAGTAAGAAACCGAAGTCACTTTAGAAATATTAAAAATATTTAATTGAAAAGTCGGAACAAAATACACATTGCAAAGACATCAGGTATATTCGTAGGTGCATGTGTATGTTAGTTGATAGCAAATGTATTTGCAGGCGTGTATATGATTAAGGTTTTTGCATAAATATAAACCCTTATATGGGTGCAGATTTGCATGACTTTGTAGGCTTTGCATGAGGTTTTATTCTCTTTTACAGGTGGGGACCTAACACTCCTTGCCACGTAGATGCAGGAAAGCTATAATTAAGGGTAAGATTAAATTGCATTTTAGGATTTTTAAGCACCTTTACCGTATAATTCCACCTCGAGGAAATTAGAGTAAATAACAGTGTTGTTCAATGTCAAACTTTTACTGCTGGTGTCAAAGGTCAAAGTGAAATTCTTATGATATACATTTGAAAGGCACATACTTAATCTATTTTTATAAATATTCGCCATTCAAATGGAAGCATTTATTGATGCACAAGCTTTTCTCAATTCCGTCTCTGAAGAAATCTGTCGCCTTACATTTTATCCAGTTGTTTATAAACCACCATGCTATTCCGCGTCACTATCAAAGCCCTGTGTTGCAAGCGATGTTTAGCTAGAGAATCATAGTCGTAACTCGGCGATTTTCATGAATTTTTTAGTTGATTTTGCGATCGCCAGTTCATCTATCACAAGGCTAGGTCGACCACTGCGGTGTCCTCGTCGTGAACATTGGTGATGTGGCCATTTTTATACTGAGAATGCACCACTGCCTCTCTCCGCTGTCGCCTCCGAGCATGCTTCACAAATTTACCTATAAATTTAAATTGGCATGTTTTTAGTGTTTTGCCAGTATAAACATAATCACAGAACGCACTTCACAATTCGCGGTATTTTCTATTGCAGCGCACATTTTAACAATTCGAAAAGTGAGCAAAGTATAAGAAGAACCACAGTCTGCACACACACTACCACGGCAGGATGCGTAGTACTGAGTGTGGGGACGTGTATAGACACCAAGATGATGACTCAAGTAGTAGTAGTAGTATTTAGGGGAGGCGACAGACAGCTGAAGTCATTTCCGCTACTAGGGATAGACAGGAAAGGATGAAGGGTGGAGAGAAACCCGACGACTCTTTACGAAAGGCACCAAGGGGTCCGCAGCTTAACGTCTCATCCGACGGACGGCGAAATCACTCAGAGTGTCCTCCAGAAAGCACCTCAAGTAGGGATCGAGATACCTCCGAAATATATTCAACACCGCCGGGATTTGAACCTGGACCCTCTGGGTGGGAAGCCAGTACGTCAGCCCCCGCACCATCTCGATCCCCTAGACTCAAGTCCAACCCATGTTAGGCCGAAACGAAAGCTAATTTCTGGTCAGCCCTCGCAGTGCAAATAATTGATGAACGTAATAATGTGCGCCGCAAACAAGAGGTTCCCCATGCGTCGCACAAAATAGTTGCCCGGGAGCGACGAATATTACCATATTGAAATGTAATGAAATAATTGACTTTGTAATTCCACACACTTTATTTAAAAACACACGACCCAGGTTTCGACGTTGAACGTCATCATCAGGTGACGTCATCATCACCTGGGTCGTGTGTTTTTAAATAAAGTGTGTGGAATTACAAAGTCAATTATTTCATTACATTTCAATATGTTATGCAAATTCCACAAAGTTACGCCTGAGACAACAAATTTTCGAATATTACCATTATTATTTATTGAACTGCCTCCGAAAGAATTAATAAATCAGCGCACTAATGCAAGGCACTAATCTGTCGGAAAAATAACTCCGACACTTGACCAGCGAGCAATACGACTTTTACTTGGAAAGCATCGGCTGCAAGAAAGCACTCACGCGAAATCGGGGCAAATCTCAATCTTAAAAAACTGCTTATACAGGGTCCCTGTATTTGGGTCTGATTGACGATATGTGAACGAATAAATTCCGTTCCCACTCTCTCCCAGATGTAAAGGCGAAGGAATTTCGACACTTTTCAGACCAGAACTGAATCTTATTCAGCGCACGTTTCGCCAGGAAAATATTCCAATAATGCAGTGCACGAAGTTACGCTACGACGCTCAAACCCACTATCTGCTATGTGCTCGTATTATTCATCGGTCATCGACTGCAATTCACAGCGCTCTCCAGCGATACTGCACTCGCTTGACTCCAGCCTGAATTGATAACGATACAGCAGCAGGCGCCCGACAGCTTCTGTGGGGACATGCCATTGTGAGTATCTACATCTCCAACTACAATTTTTGACGAATCTGGCCAATTTTCTCTTTCTATCTCATTCGTTTTGTCAAATATTCTCCCAGGGAACCCCAATACTTGCGACGTATTCCAAATTTGCCCTAACTAGAGCAAAATAACACCCCTCCTTAACTTTTTCATTAAATTTCCCCACCTCCCGTTTAATGAAGCCGAGTTTCTTTTAAGCCGATCCGTATATTTTTCTGATATGTACTCCCCATGAAAGGCTTCATGCTAGAACTACCCCCAAATATTTGAATGGATCGGCCGTAGTTAGCACTGAAACCTCTACTTCAAAATTTAAGTCCTGTTCGCCGGTTCCTTTGTTCCAAAATTCCCAAACTGCGCATTTGTCCATATTAAGCAGTAGTCCCCATTACTTGCACCAATCCGAGATTGATCTAAGTCTCTATAGAGTAGCTCTAAATCTCCAAGGGTCCTTATTTCCCTGCATACCACCGTGTCGTCAGCAAATAATCCAAGGTTGGTACTAACGTGTAAGCTTAAGTCATTCATGTATATTAAGAATGAAAGCGGTCCTATTACACTTCCTTGGGGAACGCCCGAAGTTATATCTCTATCAGTTGAGCACCACCCATCGGTATCGCCCCACCCCAATCGTGGTTTATCAACGTGCCTTACCGGTCAGTGGAGGGGGACGGAACTGCATGATCTCTCCCAAGTCAAGGCGCTGCCGGGAGACACACCCCCGCAACGCACCCCCGGGGGAGGGGGCGGACGAGAGAGAGTGACCCACATTCCACAGAGCTCCGCTTTTCGGAAGAACGCCCCCGTCCGTGCTAATTGGATCGCGGGGCGAAAGCGTAAGCGCTCTCGTCAACATAATTATCCGCAGGCGATCCCTATGGCGACGCCTCACTCAACTTCCCTCCACCCCCACCCCCACACCAACGCCCTCTCAGCCCCCGAGCACACACACGTGCCGCGGAGGCTGTCGGCAAGCATTTCCAACTCCATGGCAATCCATCCTCCTCTGATATCTTAGATCAAAACTACGGCAACCATAAGGGTAGGGATTAAGTACATCACAACTATTGGAAGTACGAGGGAAGTTAAAAATGTTCTCGAAATTACCACAAATTAAATGTCAGCTGTAGCGCACAAATTTCCCGCGTAGTAATAGGTTATTTGGTGTGAGTAAACACGTAACGCGTCAGTGCTCTGGGAAGAGATCTGTGGTGCGTACGCCTCTCAGCTGTTTTTCACGTGAAGCGATTTATGAAGATAGAATAAATTAAGATTAGAGAAGCGAGTTAATACTTCGTAAAGAAAGGTATGAAAGCGTCTATTTTTCGTTGCCAATTTTTTAATAGTTAATATATTAATAACAGTGGGTCGCGGTATTCCAAGGAGAGAGCGTTGGACTACTGACCGGAGGGCCCGGGTTTTATTTCCGGGAAAGCCTCTTTGGGCACCTGCCGCTCCACCCAATCGATTGTGTGTGATTTTTTGTTTGCCAGATCTTCCTGGAAAATCATAACCGGTATATGGAATGGAACTGGCCCCCCTACCCTGATGTGTGTATTTCACACGCCGTCGGGCTTAGTACTGGGTGAAGTCTACCATCACCTACCAAACCGACCTTCGGGTTGATTACTGTGTTTACGTTTTTTTTATATTAATAACACAAAGAATTCACAAAGGAATCAGTACACCCATGATAACTTATCGTCATCATCAGTATTTCAATCCTAGGATTGGTTTACTGCAACCCATATCCTCCCATTCTACTGCTATATTTGAATGCAAGGCAAGGCTGCATTTTCTAGGGAGTTGGTATCCCGTTGCCTCTTCCACATCGCAGTATTACGGCGGCCGATTCCGTGCACTTCAATCTCGCCCGCAGCTGATGCCGGGCCGACTCACTTGGTCTGCGCCACCAGCGCCTAATGGTGAAACTGCTGCCTTCACCATGGGATCAGGGATTTATTTTTCTCGTTATCTCATTCTCTAATACCATTAATATTATGTTTGTTTTAGTTACTGTGTGGTTGTCTCATTCCGAGAAACTGTTAACAAATTTATTCTGCTGAAAAATGTTCGCCATTCGCGGGCATCGAACCAGCGACCAAACAAGAATTGGACAAGCTACCTCTGATCTACCCTGCCCCCATGACACATTTTATATACATAATAATACGTTTCTGTACGTGTGGAACAATATATATCCAAAGTTCAGCAAAAGTTAATAGTTAAACATAACATAGGGTTGGAGCCCGATAGTGCTACGCTCTTGCGGCAGCTTTCGGGGCATTTTATGGATAGAGGCATACGATGAATATCGTCGTATCATGGCACTATGCGATGGAATTTTGCGAATCCGATGCGGGAAGGCTCCCTTCCGCCAATCTCCGATCGTGGGCTGTTTGCACCCACGCGGAATGCTGACCGATATTTTTTCTTGGTGATTTTCCTTAATTTACGCAGTTTACTTATGAAACAAGGCTTGAAACGAGAAGTCCTCTATGGGCGGGACTCAAAGGTGGTTGACCTAGGTGAAGGAGAGTTGGAGAACATGTCGAGAATTACAACACGTTTAAAAAATGTTTCAAGCATGTTTTTTTAATTAACAGCCGTTTTAAAAGGGTTAGTTCAGCAAAGAAAAGTTAAATCCCTTCTTTTTGCAGCCTTCATACAATCGTGCCCATCAAATTTCCTATAGGTTGCCAGGGTGCTGCTTACGAAAAAATACGATTCATTTGACGTCATTAGTTTAAAACATATTATTTAAAACGAAGCTTTAAAAAAACCGTAAATATTCTGCTAAAAACTGATTCTCCAAATGCTGAATAAGAAAATAATGCAGAAATTCCTTGTTATCTCAGTTCGCTCAAGCATCCAAGAACTCGTATTGAACTTGATTCTTCCCTTAACAACCTAGAAATTATGTGAATTTGCTAACAAATATGGAGGGTGATGTAAATATAAAAAATTGTCTAATTCAGACGAAAAACTTGTCATAGCAAATAATTTATTGCAAATATTTTTTAAAAATAAATGAATGAACGGTCAGTTTCTTGAAAATTCTCATTTGCACCCAAGTGCATTTGTACAAACGTCACATTTAAGCATCAGTGTGCCGAAGAATGTAATTTCGAAATTCAGGTTGAAATATAAAATTCGCTCTCACATTACGATTATAAAAATATACTTAAAGGTATCTCATTGGGAGTATTGAGACAATATTGCGACGGAGGCCTTCAAGTGCAAAATACACAATGTCACCGAGGAATAATTTTGAGAATTCAAAATTTAAGATTTCGGAACGAAATTTCCTTCTTATTCGTGTGCACCCGAACGGAAAAAAAGAAAACACTCCCCAAGTTACTCGGGGAAGTCGGTTTTGGCCGAAAAGGAAGCTAAAGATGAGTTTTCATTCAATTCCCTCGTCCTATTCTTGATGAAAATCATCGCGGAATGAGATAAATGAGATGAAATGTCTCTTGGAGAGTTAAAATGAGAACAAAACGTGTGTGTTAAAAAATGAGATCTGGGTGAGTGAAATGATACATTTGTCCGTCCCAATCGTGAAGTTTTTCACTCCACTGCACAAAGTTTCTCGAGAAACTGGGAGAAGCTAGGGTTGCTTCAAAAGTTTAACCTTCTTTTCAGAAATCATGATGACGAGTATAATTGAAAATGCTCTTCTTGAGAAATCCACCCCATAATTCAAGTCTTCCACCCCTACATGAATATTAGACCGGAGGAAAACTTTTTATTTTAAATTATTTATGAAAAAATACTTACGGAACGCCCTTCATTTTTGTCTCGACAGCTGAGTTGGAATTCCAGGCAGTTTTGAAATTCATAAGGTTTGTGTGGACTACCTTTCGTCTGGCTCTTAACCTTCGACCTATCTGGCATGGGTGACCCTACCAGGAGCAATCATTATTACTCCTGCCAGCACAGCTCTAGGGGCCATCGGAACGCACAAACCCTTTCACCACGTCAAGGGTATAGTCCGGGGTGGGATATATATATATATATATATATATATATATATATATATATATATATATATATATATATATATATACACACACACACACATATTTATCCTTTTCAAAATGATTACACTCACAAACAGTTATCGTGAATCCTCGACAGATAAGTGTAGGGATGTAAAATGGACGAAACGGAAAGCAATGAAGTGTAACGAATAAAATGCATTCGATAAATATTTTCACCTGAACATACCACATATTAGGGAGTATTTGGAGAAAAGTGGGGCGCGGTAACGGAGATATTTGGAGGAGAACTACGTTAGCAAAAGGATCATTAAGGGACACGTTTAATTGGTGACAGATACGAGTATACCTATCAAGTAAAGACGTAAGGAGAATAATTGCTGGGTTTTTTGATATGGTATCGTGTTAACCCAAATCATCCTCTTCGAGGCAAGAGGATTGCTCCTAGTAGATTGGAGGCTCCTGAGAAATGAGTTTCGGAAGGAATGGGAAATGTAAAATTGACGGATAGGACACAAAGGAAGGGTGGGGGACGATGAAGCTGGTGTGAACGAATCGAAAAAAGTCGAAATAATAGATGGAGGAAATATGGATTATGGACAATCCTATTGCGGGAAGACAACTCCCTTAAATTCGAGAGGTAATTTCAAGGATATCAATCCCTAGACCTATATTCATTGAAATTTTCATCTCTATGACCCCTTTTTAGGAGGAACCCCCCTTGTATTGCGTATTAAGCCAATCACGTCGGATTTACAACTTTCTCCTTCCTATTCTCTATACGTGAATACCAATATCACGTTAATAGGACTAAATATAACGAAATTATATATGGTTTGTATAAAAAGTATCGGGAAAAGTTTCGGGAAAGCAGGTTTGGTTAGGATATTGCTAAAATTCCTCTAAGTTTTTAAAAGTACATTCCTTGAGCGTCAACAAACGTTTGCTGCTGCGGCTTTTCCAAGACTCTAAGGCCTCCTGGCAGGCGAAAGGTGCTTAAGGGCACGCGTGCAAGTTTCTAAGACGGCAATTGGGGTCCCATGTTGGTATATTTTGAGGTAGGGAGGATTTCAATTTTATAGGGAATAGGAAATAGTCTGCAGGTTGTCGGGACTTAAAGGGGGCTGGGGAATCGTCGCGATATCGTTGAAGGTCTTCGCAAGAAAAAACTCTTGACTCTGCTCTTGGTTGTCCTTGGTTAAAACCATCAGGAGGACGAGTTCAGCACAGATCTTTCGCATCGCCAAATTTTGAGTGATAATGGTGTGCACTGTTACTTTATCAATGTCAATATACGATCTGCGATCATGCGCACACTTAACCTACGGTGTAAATTCTGCACTTCACGCACACACGTCAGGAAAACATTGTTACCAATACTATTCATAAAAACCTTGTATTCCAGTTGTGATTCCAGATTTTTGTGATTCCCGCACTATATTTCACAAACATTCCCCTCAAAATATACTTTCAAAAATATAAAATCGCCGGACGTCAGAATTCCTCAAGATATATACGTATGATGATTAAAGTAGGGAGGAATGAAATATGTTTGAAATGTGTATTTTCTAATTTTTAATATTCCTTATTCAAATACTATTACACCTGAATGTGACACTCTCATTCAAACACAGGATATTTTCTCTTTGTGCATTTCTCATTATGACACAGGATATTTTCCCTCTCACACTGAATATTAGTGTACCACAGATGATATCGTAATGGATAGTATGCGAGGGTAGGAAGAAGAGGTTCTCGGACATTTCTTTCAAGGCAGAGATTCTGTCTGGATGAAAAGTGTTGAACGCCGCCCTAGGAAGCAGTGAGAAAGAGAAAACTTCTCTTCTCTAGACGCTGTTCTTTTATCGATTTCAGCTCAAACGATAGACGCACCGATACATCTCCGCTACTGTAACAATATACCGGTCCACCATTTAATATTTGCACCAAATAATGATCCATAGGTTGAGAATTTTTACATTTATATTTTAAATATGTGGTTTTCAATCCAAAACTCGGAAGAAATGGAGAAAATAATTCACTCCATGAATTTCATTGATCCATGTACCAAAAAAATTCACCAACTCTTTTGATATCGCATTTCCGGTACCATTTTATTTTAATTAAGTTAACTTTTTTTCTCGAATCTATGACTTGACAGCTGCCTTCACCTCATCGTATGAGGTTTAAAGATTACTATTGAGGTGTCTCTTGAGTTGAGGAAATAAATAAAAATCGCAAGGCGCAAGATCGGGGGAATAAGAAAGGTTTTGTTTGTTCTCGTCTGTGAGAGGGCGTGGTACACATCGCGCACAGATTTTACGGTATCCCAATTCTTGAATAATGAAGCCGACACGTTCCTCGGAGATATTCCAATATGGTTTGCGATACGCTTTTGAGTGATTTGCCGCTCATTTTGAATCAAATCTTCGACGAGTTTGCGATGTTCAGCGCCTGTGGCAGTGATCGGACGTCCGATGCGTGTTTCATCAACAATTATGGCTTTTCCAGGCTCGCACCCACGAAATTTTACCGCCCATCCATTTACAGAAGGCCTATCAACAGCATCCTCACTATAAACAACCTTTAAACGACGATGAATCTCAGTAGGAGTCATTTTTTCAGCAGTTCAAAATTCGATAACAGCACGCTGTTTATCTCGCGTTGACATAGCACTAGAACACGTCTCCTTACTTTCGATTCTCAAAATGCACTGGATGAATGTAACGACCTAAAACCGGCGCATGCGTGTTGGGGGGGAATGTTATTTCCACATACTACCAGGAGTGCTTCTGAAGGTCATTTTGTTCGTGGTCTAAAAGCATGTGTGCATTAGTTTTCAGTCTACCCTCGTATAAATGCGATGCATCTAACCAAGTAATTGAACCCATGTGTCCAAAGGCATGCTAGGAATTTAATTTAGAAAGAAACGTACTAGGTTATAAATTATAAATAATGCATATACTCACTATACATACATGTATAAATATATATATATATATATATATATATGTATAAATATATATATATATATATAAATAAATATATATATATATATATATATATATATATAAATATATATATATATAAATATATATATAAATATATATATAAATATATATATAAATATATAAATAAATATATAAATATATATATAAATATATATATAAATAAATAAATATATATATATATATAAATATATATATATAAATATATAAATAAATATATAAATATATATAAATATATATATATAAATAAATATATATATATATATATATATATATATATATATATATATATATATATATATATATATATATATATATATATATATATATATTCCCATAAACTGATATGACTGCCTCGATGTTAAGGTGCCCTCTGAAGAAGGCATTAAAGATGCCTAAGGGACTGAGAGACAATGAAGGCAATGGAAGAGGGGAGAATTCTAAGTAAGAGAGAAATCGGGAAGAAAATAAGAACATTCTGAAGTAATTGAAGTGAGGCAGAGATTAAAGGGAACCGGAGGCTTCTTCAGAGAGATTTTTGTACCATTTAGGTCGTGTTATACGGACCTTACAAGTGTATTAGTGTTCGTGTCCTACAAAAGCCTACTTCAAGCTTCGATTCTAATAATACCAAAGATATTTAATACCCACTACTCTTCCAGTCCCTCCTACTATTCTAGAAACGGAAACCGCCATTCATTTGCGGTCATGATGGGTCATCTTTTCCATTTTCCATTCCCCTCCCTTTTTTGCTCCTTCGCCACAAGTGGGACCTCGATTTTCTCAATTTTTTTGCTCAGGCGCCCTTCGCCGTACTTTCTTCCGGGCTCGTCCTCCACCACGGGGATTCGTGTTCCCAGAGCGTTGCTTTCTCGTCCACGCCTCTCGCCGTCCACACACGCCCCTGGGTCCTTGCAAAGCATTACAAGTAGGGCGCCGATCGTTTCCTCTCAATGAGAGTGTGTCGGAGGGCGATGTTATTCCGCCCTCTATCGCTCTCCATCTGCGATCCGCTCGGGAGGAAATGTGTGGCGAGGGGGAAGAAGCGCTCGCCCCCTCCCCAGGGAGCGTCGATCTACTGGGATCCCATTGCCAATGCGACCACTCTCGGATCTCCCGCCCCGCTCGAGGGGAGCTCCGTGGTTAATGAAGCCCTCTCCATTGTATTCAGCAGAGGCTACTATTCATACTGCGAACACCGTCGTCCCGAGGAAGATGGGATGCGAGGCTGACAAAGGGAAGATTGCACCACATGAAAATGTGTCCATTCTTCCTCGACTGGCTCCCAAAAATATTCAGCGTACCTATATGTTTGCGCATGCGTGGACAACATATTAGCATAGATTACAAATCATGATAGATATATTGCCGAAGAGAAACGTTTTCTTTTAATGGGGTAGGCTAACTACATGGTTCGCATGTAGTTAAGGAAAGTTTTGGAGAAATAGATTTGTTTCGAATATTGCTACAATGCCTCAAAATTATTCGAAGTACATCCCTTGAGAGCGTCGACACACTTTTGCCAGAGGGGCTTTCCCACGACTCGAAGCCTCCCTAGCAGGCGGAAGGTCCTTAAGGGTACGCGTACAAGCTTCATTGATGGCACTTACGGTCCCTTGTTAGTATCCTTTGAGGGAGGTAGGATTTTACTTTTATAGGAATAGGAAAAATAGTCTACTGATGCTAATTCGGGACTCTAAGGGAGTTGGGGAATCGTCGCGATGTCGTTGCAGAAGGTCTTCACAAGCAGACTCTGATTGGTCGTCCGTCCAAAGACCTTCGGGAGGAAGAGTTTAGCGCAGGTCTTCCCCATCGCCAAATTTTCAGTGATAATGGTGTGTGCACTGTTATCAATGCCAATATAGGATCTGCAACCATTGGTATACTTAAGCAAAGGTCATAATTCAGCACTTCACGCACAGGCTAAGAAAAAATTGTTACCGATACGTTGCAGAATCAGCATGAAAACTGTAACCGATTTTGTCTCGTTAATCCTGCCATATTTGGTTAAAAAACTAAACCAAAGTAATCAACATAATGCACGATTTAATAGGTTTATAGTGCAGTGCGAACGAAAACTTCTACGACATGCAAAATTCGCTCATGGACATGATTTTAAGAAGGAGGGGATTGCTCTTCGCCTTCTGCCTCTTGCACTTGCCAGGAACATTTGCTCTTAATGATTTTCGCACATCTTGAGTTAACCCAACGTGTAATAGTCTTCGAGAATCTAACTCAAGATTTTGGAATAGTTTCGCCATTTATTAGCTTTCCTACCCCCTGGATCCAAAAACAAGCGAAAGATATGTATATCAAGGAGCTTCATTTATGAAGTCATTTCCCCAAGAATAATTTGAAATTCACGATTCAGTAAAATTATAAACTCATGCATATTCTTTGTTTCAGCTGTTTTAAAATGGCTTCTCGCATCCATCATACGATAAGTCACAATTGATAATACCATAGATTTATTAGGTTCTTACATGAGACTCCGGGGCGATTCTTATTTTGACATATTTGAATGGGGTTGAATTCGGAATATATTTTTGGATTTTTTGCATGTGTTAGAACGATTTAAACAATCTGTGAAAATTTGTTCTTTGTACCAAGTCTTTTAAGTGGTCTAAGACGAGTGTCCTAAAGGCACATATTCTCCGGAAAATCCACTTAATTAGTATTAAAACTATCTGCATGGAGATCGTTTAATTCATCTGCATGTGTTTTGTCGGAATCAATTCAATTGGTCGCATGGATATTGAATTGATTTTTTGAATCGATATTGGGTAGGTTAGAATACCACACCCTGGATAGGTTAGAATACCACACACTAGACTGCCACACACCTTTTTGGTGGCTTGCAGGGTATTGATGTAGATGTAGATATATCCTTTACCTTTGGGCCTGGGAAGATCAAATAGAATTACCATTAGCTCTGTTGTGAATAATCGAAATCCAAGAGAATTAATTCAAAGTATCTATTCCTACTCAAGAGAGGTGGGGGAGAGAAAATCACGTCCTTAACAATTCACCTTGTCCTAAGTCGCATATTAAGACAATATCCTCCTGCCCATCCCATCCTCGCCAAATAATTTGGGCCAGTTACTCAAACCACTTGATATTGTAATATGATATTAAGGGCACGAACATTAGATCGGAAACGAGTCTCGCTAGTATTCTGGTTTCCCACACTTGGGCTTGAATTTCGCCGTGACGCGATGGTGGAAAATATTTCAGAGTATCCTAATTTTGCGGCGGCTTGCGGGGTATTATTATATAGATGTAGAATTGCTCCTTGAGTACAATGTGGAGACCTCTTCAGTAAAGTGCCGAAGCATTAAGTGGTTGACCCTTCCCTTGGCCCCTTTCTTTAAGAGGAAACAAATGCTCTAGCCGGATTTTTCTCTCATGTCATTCTTAGGAAATTCTCTTATGAACCTCCCAACAATGTTTGTATAAAAAGTATCGGTAATAATTTTTTCCCGACGTGTGCGAGAAGTGCTGAATCCAGACCATCGTTTAAGTGTGATCGCATGATTGCAGACCATACATAGGCATTTATAAGGCAATGACAGTGTACACATCAATATCATTGAAAATTTGGCGATACCAAAAATCTATGATGAACTCATCCCGAAGGTCTTGACGGACGACTAAGGGCAGAGTCGAGTGTCTACTTGAAAAGAACTTTTGCAAAGGCATCGTGACGATTCCCCAACCCCATTTCAGTCCAGGCTTGGCACCAGGAGACTATTTCCTATTCCTTATAAAAGCGAAATCCTCCCTACCTCAAAGGACACCACCAAATTGCCGTCAAAGAGGCTTGTACGCGTACCCTTAAGGACCTTCCGCCTACCAGGGAGCCTTCGAATCGTGTAAAAGCCGCTGAAAAATTGTTTCGACGCTCAAAGGATTTATTTTGAAGAATTATGAGGCATTTGAGCAATATCCGATTTAAATCTATTCTTCCGAAACTTTTCCCGATACTTTTTATACAAACCATGTACACCGATTACCCACTTACTACTCCCAAAGGCGCGAACGACCTTGGCTGTTGATCGGCTTCCCTAATAATTAAAACTTCCGGAAGCGCACACATTAAACATTATTGATGTCAAGCATTTGGGTATTTAGAAATGATTAGACCCTCCGACTAAAGATATAAACGTCGCGTTAGAGGGCTATCTGCGATCTATCCGAGGTGAAATTCACTTCTATGGGGGGAATTGATTTTTCTTTTCATTTTCTCGTCTTTCGTAAACAATGGCGTGAAGTAGGAAGAAGTTGGGTGGGCGTTTGGAGGGGGCGCGCGTGGGAAAACCTCTCCGCGACCAGCCGGGGCATGGGAGGAGGAGGGGAAGGGAGGGTCTTCCCTCCGAGCCAAGGTCGATGATTCAACTCTCTCCCCCAAGGGCGGCCGATATAATTCCGCAGCGCGGAAACCACACCGTAAATACCTCAATCGTTCCTCAGTTACGAGGGAAGAGAAATGCGAATCGGAAAAAAATTTGACCATCGAGAGGTAAGCGGACTTGCATCACTCCTCAAAAGTTCGCGTCAGAATTAAGCTGTATGAGTCTCGCCAGCGAGGAACTTCAAAGGGTAAAAATTATACACCTCACCCGGCATTAGAACCAGGATCCCTCGAACTAAGTCCGCCCCATTGCTTCAGCCAAATAAGGTGCTAAGCTGAAACTCTCGGCCGGTCAGAACCGAGTTTGAATCCCCATATGGACAAATAATATTTGCATTGTGAAATTTCTTATATTTATGAGTAAACCAGCGCACAAAAGTCGCACAAATAACTAGTACATACTAGAACAACAATATAAATTAAGATGAGACATCAATAGATCGTGAAGACTCCAGGCCATGCAACGCTAAAATAAATGATGATGGATAAGCGGAGGGTGTCGTTATGCATTTTATAATTTTATTAAATAATTTCCATCATAACTTTTTCTGGAAAAATACCAGATTATGCTATTACGGAATAATAAGATTTTCTCTGCGATCAAACATCATAGAAGGCAGACTTTGACTTTCTATGGCTAACTAAGAAAATTGACAATGCTAGAGCAAATAAACCAATGCCGATTCCAAAAAATATTCATGTCCAATACTTTCAAATATCTTTTCAGGAAATTATTAACCATTCTCTGATCTACCAACTTCAAATCTCGCCACTAAAAAAGCATTCTCCTAAAAGAAATTTCAAAAGCATTACAATTATTTACATGAGAATCACTAAACATTTATGCTTATCTGTGAACCAGAGACAGGAAATAAATACAGGTTTTGCATGCCCGAGCTGTATATAGAACAGGTCTACAGATAATAAACAAACCTTCAGGTGCACTCTATATTCCAAGTGATTAATTGAACAGCAGAAGAGATTAGTGAAGTAGAGAGTACATAATTTTTAGTGCAATCATCTTTCAATTTCCAACCAATGATGGTAATAGATACACCGAAAGAAAATAATAAATTGAAGGGTTTTTGCCACGAAGGAAGAATTCGTCTCCGATTTGTCGGCAGGTTAATTGTGCCAATTCATCTGGGTCCGTTAAGCGATGACATATTAGAAGTGGAATCGTTAATTTACGTAATTAAATGTAAACAATTGAATGAAATGATCTTAACAGATATCAGGAGCAGAATAGTTACATCTATGATGGCATTAATTATGTGAAGACAAATATTATGCCCAAGGAAGATACTCTCAAAAACAAGGAATAATTATGAAACGTTCGCGTGAAATACGGCACTTGTGGATTGGAGGGATGAACCTATGAAAAATAAAACCAGAGAAGAATGAACGCCTTTAAAACTTGGGAATCTTGCAAAAGATAAAATTGATTGAACAAGTAAGAAATTAAGTATTCAGAAGAGTACGTACAATACGATATGGATTACGATAAATAAAATAAATAGGATTTGGCATTTTTTGAGACATGATTGCAAGGAACGCAATAGTAGTGAGAAAAGAAATGAAGGCACCCCGAAGAAGACCAAGGAAACTAAAACGTCTACGCCAAGTGGAGAGGGGAAGCTATCAGGGTGTACATTTATCTAATACCATCATATAGGAAGGGAATAGTGAAGGTCTGCTATCGTCAACAATCTTCGGATTCAAATAATGATGATGACGCCATCTGGGCGTGGACTCGGAAATGGCAAAGACGAAGCATCTTCCGAGTCAACGGACAGCATGGAATGGGTGGGCGGCAGGCGGGTCGGCCGAGCAGGTGGGAACGCAACAAGTGCGGAGACTTGAACGCGCGACGGATACGGTGGCCCCCTGACGTTCAAGTCTCCGTACTCGGAGATTTGTCGGACGACCCCCACTCTCTCCCCCGGGCTGTTAGCGGGTGGGCGAGAGGTGGTAGTTGGCATTGAAATCGGACGGTGGAGAAGAGCACGGGGGTGGGTGAGAAGGCAATACGACACAGAATCTGTAATCAAAAGATTCATTGATAGTCTGGAAAGATAACGAAGCAACTCATAGGCGGAAGAATGCTTGGTCACCAGATAGCGTCATCTAATGAGCGTGGTATAGTTTTGAAATCATACTCGTGTGATGTGAATGTGATGAGGAGAAATAGAGAATATTCTAACTCTTGTTTATATTCCAGAGGAATAAAGACAGGAGTTTGAAATGCCGTTGAACCTTTGAAGTTTTGCCGTTGAAGGAAATAACTGACATCGACAAGAATTACACTGCACTAATAAAAATTTGCGCTATCATATATGAAAATGCTTCACAGTCTGCGGCCTGTCACTACTTTTAATTAAGCTTTTGATCGTCAATGATGATTTTCAACCAAGGAAAACTTGAAATTTCAAATTAAAATTTCTTGTTTTGCGTTGAAATAAAATAAAAATACATATTAATTAAAATATTTAAAATACCTTTCTAAGTTACTTTATGTACCTACTGATGTAATGAATTTATTCAAAACCACGAAGCAACTTCTATATTTTTTATTCAGCCTGCGGGAAGATAAAGGTTGGGCATCAGTGACATCATACGTTGCCTTAATCGTCAGTCGAAGCCAAAAGAAGACACTGAGTATAGAACTATGCGCTGAGCGGTTCAAATCCTAAAAAATATATTTATAGGTTATCCTACAGAATGGTAAAACATGGAATGATGTGAAGAGAAGCCGAAAAAGAAGAAAATGCGACTATGATTCTCGCAATTATTTTTCAAGTGTACACCAAACCCAAATAATTTATATCCATTATTGAAATAGAAAGAAAGACTCGTACTTTTCCACAGATTTCCACAGATGCCGCAAGTCGGTGAAACGCGTCGTGCCGTATAATAAAATCTGTGGAAAAGTACGAGTCTTTCTTTCTATTTCAATAATGGATATCAATTACTTCCACGAAGTGAAGCCTGAAACAATAGAATATATCCAAATAATTTACTCTACCATCAACTTATTTTAAAATCAATATATTTGAAAATGGCCATCGATTATAAGAGGAATAACAAATGGAATAGGAATGGTTTGGTGGCTAACGTACTGGATGGCCACTTTGATGACCCGTGTTCGAATCCCGGTGGCTACAGACATTTCTCAGTAGTATCCCGATCCCTACTTGAGCTGCTTTGTGGAGAGCACTTTGAGTAAGTACGCCGTCCGTCGGATGGGATTTTAAGCTGCGGACCCCTTGGCGCTTTTCATTAAGAGTAGGCTTATGCCGAGGTCGTGTTTCTCTCCACCCTTCATCCTTTCCTGTCCATCCTTAATGGCACAAATGACCTCAGCTGTCTGTCGCCTCCTACGAAAACTACCACTAGGAATAACTTACTGATAGTGTGTCCAAGAGTCCTAAAACGGATTCAGAATTGCTATCAGTACATGAACATCCCATGGGTGAATGAGAGGAAATACCATGATTTGCTTGCGAGCCTAATTATTCAATATCAGATAAAATGAAGAATTTACAACAGAAATCAAGGATTTTTATGGCATTGACAAGGAGAACAAAGCTCATTTCATCCGTTTTTTTAGCGAGATTCATGCTTTGCTTTAGGTTTCGATGTTCTAGAGTCTTCGTGTTACTGGCCACACAAAAAACAGCTATCCATATCCCTTTTGATCGAACTGGCACAATGGAAAATATGCTGGACATGAACTGGCAAGGGGCAATGTAAGGAATTTTTTTTTCTTGGATATTGATTTGGTGCAATATATACTCATTTTTACGTTCTAAAATTATGAAATCGAATTTAAGAGAGAAGAGACTCATATACTTGGGTGACATTGGGCTTCATCTACATCTCCATCTACACAATACCTCGCAAGCCGCCACAAGGGCGTGTGGTGGGGATTTTAAGTCACCATCCATTTAAGCTTTAAAAAATCCGGTGGCAAATTTTTGAAACATTTCTTAAAAAGAATCTGCTTAGAGGGTCATTTTGAATTAACAAAATAGAACATTTCTGAAGACTACGAGGTAGGGGATGGACAATGCCCCTAAAGATGAATCGTAGTGAGTCTCTAGTGTTGTATGCGGCAATGATATACTTCGAGTGTTCGTTATTTAGAGTTCTAGGTTCATTACGTCATCACTGTGTCAGCAAGGAGTCCTAAGGCGTCGCCCCTTAAGAGACAATTCGCTCACTGTATTCGACCACCCGAGAAGGTAAATGGGGGAAGGACTCCTTTGTATGCACTTCCATTATGGCATTACTACGCCATTGGACGCAGAACACGCTCGAATGAAATACGTTAACGGCGATCGTCGGGGGCCGCCGCATGGGCTGGCCTTGGGGGGCCGCCCAACGACTCTACGAAGGCGAAGAGGAGGCGGAGGGTGCTGGGAGTCGCGTCTGGGCATGGGTAGGGGGGCAGGAGCAGCGTCGGGAGGACGCACGCTCGGCTATTGTGTGTTAATAGGGAGGGGGCGGAAGTCAGACCCGCCTCGGGGCATTAAACACCCAGGGTGCAAAGGGGTAGACTTATCGTCAGGGCACACACACACGCGCAAACAAACCTCAGTCGCAAGCTCACCTCTCATCCCTCGAATATTTGTACTCTACTAAATGCCTTGTATTTCCCGTCCGCATCCCACCTTATGAATAATCTACTTCATCTAAATCTACATAAATATCCCGCGATACACGAAAAAGGAGTGCGGCAGGGGATGCAAGCACCAGGTGGGATGGGTAAGGGATAAGGGAGAGGAAGGGTGTTTAAAGGACTAGGTAAATAGAAAAATATTCACTAAAATTCTCAAGAAGACGATATACACATGCTAGATAAGAGGGTGGATAATGAGAGCGGCACATCAACATTTCAAAATTCATTTCTTCTTGAAAGAGTAAAAATTAACCACAAGAGAAACGTGAACCACAATTATACGTACTGGAAAATTTACAGAATTTTAACCACAAACAACAAGTTCAAAAATTAAATCTGTAAAAAAATTAATGCCGAACATAATAATAGTGTGTGAGAAAATCATGGATGAGGGTAAAGAGCTGAGTACTATCGAGGAAAAATGGAAATGTATCAAGAAAGGGTTATCTAAAGCCGCAAAAGACATTATTGGAACCGTTAACGCGAAAAGGATTAGGAAACCATGGATCACGGATGAGATGATTACAAAGATGGATGAGCGGAGAATATGGAAGGGTGTAAATACAGAGATAGGCAAAATGAAGTACAAAGGATTAAACAATAAATTGAGGCGGGCAACAAATAAAGCAAAAGAAGCATGGTGGAAGACGCAGTGTGAGGATATGGAAAGTTTGCAGAGGAAGGGTGCATATTCAGCAAGGTTAAATCATTATCGGGAAGTAAGAAGGGAATATTTATGCTTTCCGTTAGAGATAAGTCGGGTACAAAGAAAGAGAACATGACGTAGAAAGGGAATTGAGAAGAAATTTCAAAGATAGCTTAGGTCGAGGCATATTCGGCGATGAGATAGAAAGGGCATTAAGGGAGTTGGAATCAAATAAGACCGTGGGGGAAAACGACATTCCCGCGGGACTAATAGACGGTTTAGGAAAATGTGGTAGTCTACATAAAAGAGTATATGGACTGATTTGTAGCGTCTATGAGGAAGGAATCTGGCCGGAAGTCTGTGTGAGATCAGTGTTAGTTCCTATTCCGAAAAAGGTAAAGGCTCAGTATGTGAGGACAATAGAAGAATAAGTTTGATTTCCCATACAGCTAAAGCGGTTCTCAGGATCATCAACAAAAGAATGGAGAGCAAGGCGAATGATTACTCAGGGGATGATTAGTTTGGGTTTAGGGTGGGGAGAGGTACGCGCGGTGCCATTGCAGTAATGAGATCACCAATACAGCGGAATATAGAATACAATCAGGACTTATTTGCCCGTTTCGTGGATTTCGAAAAGGCGTTTAATTAAAACGGGATAGCCGAGACCGCAAACCTGATGGATTGAATTGGAAAAAATTAATGAGTATATTGCAGAAAATAGGAATAGATTGGAGGGACAGGAGGCTAATCCGCAGCCTGTACATGTCTCAGACCGCTCAGGTGCGATTGGGGAACGGAGAGTCCAGATGGGCAGTGTTAGGCAATGGTGTCAGGCAGGGTTATTAGGTTATTCATTATTAACTTCAAATTTTAGATATGATTTTTGTGAACACGAAAGTTAACCGGTTGATGAACGCTGACTTTGAACAAAATATTTAAAAAAATGTTCATGGAAAATGGTTTTCGGGTAAAATTGGCGCCTTTTTCGTGGACTGTCGCTTAGTTAAAAATATATACGTATTCATATGTTATCAAAATACAAATACGGACTGAAATCATTAATGCTAGGGAAATCCGGGCGAAGAATCTTTTAGTACAAGAATGGCGAAATAGACAATGAGTCAGTTATAAAAATGCGACCGAGCCGTGCGGTTTTTCCGCCTAGCACGCACTCCTTAGTGATTCCTTCAACCATGAACGCCACACAACAGCGCAAGATACATCTTGTGTCTGAATAAAAGGCAGATGAGCAAAAGGATGCTGTTTGTGGAACAAGACGGGAAAAGTGGAGTGCTAAACGATTCCTGGGCCACTTCACGGGCTTCTTCCTGCGACACACATCTTAGAAAAAAGATATTTTTAAAACGGACACCATATGGTTGGCGGGAAACGAGGAAATGAATCGGCTTACTAGGTGTCTTACAAGACGCTTTTTAATCCCTTTTAATGGAATTACACTTCAAGATCCTACTTCCTAATGGGAAGGGCATTTGGACAGCTCTGATGACAAACAATCCAAATATTCTTACAAATGTTAACTTTGTCTTTTAAATGCATGCGCTGAAAATATTTCATACGGCCTTCCTTAAGCACCTCAGATAGTTTGCAGAACCAGTGTCCAGTTTTTGTCCAGAACCTCAGTTGATTTGCCTCCTCAGATAGTCCGCTAGATTCTGGTCATTTAACAAGTCTAGACCGAGATATTTAATTTGATTTATTGCGTCATCGGTTCATTTTCATTCACCACCTGACTGACGTCAGCAAAAAGGTCTATATTTGTTTTTTTACTTTAATACTTTCATATTGTGACAAATGCTAGCCCTGCTTGATAAAACTTATAATTAAGGTTGATAAGATATGTCTCCGCAGGTTATCTCGTGTTTCTGCAACATATACCGCATCGTCTGCTTGAAACGCGACCTTGCTGTTGCATATGTCTAATGGCCTTGTAGTTCCTTCCATATCCCATACTTAGTGAGAGCACCTCTAGTTTATTTTTCATTCATAAATGGGGTTGAAGATGCATGTACGGACGTACGAAGGCTGTTTCCTTGACTACTTCCTCTGGCTGTAGGTAGCTATCTCATATGATCTTTGTCCCCCTGCTTTGAATCTAGTGTGTTGTCAAAATTAAGACTGCGTACAAATATGACGATATTAGATGGAATTTGCTTTCCTTCAAACATTTTAAAAATAATCTCAACTCCACTCGATTTTTCTCAAAGACTTTGGTTCTACTTTCACATGGTAGATTTAAAGTCGCTACTAGGATGTGTGGCAGGAGGTGATTCAACACCAGAAATGGGACTTTGAAAATTAAGTTTTCTTAACTTTTATTCACAATATTTCAGCAAAATGATTCAAATAATGGAGACCATTATAGCTGCAGGTCTACGGATGACGACATCTGAGTAATATCATCATCGTCGTGTTCTAAAGGCGGAGCCTTCTTGTTTGCAGCCATTGGCATATCTCTCTCTCTCTCCATTGCCGTTCTTTTCAGTTCATTGCTGGTCGTTACTTTCAGAGTACTTTTCATTACATCTGCAAATCCCTTTCCTTTTTTCCCATTATTTTCCCATCCATTATATTTTTCAGGAAGTTGCTATGTCTGTCAACATGCTAAAAAAATTTAAATTTCCTTTTCTCCATCTCTTTCATTTAATTCCTTCCCTTTTTAAATTACTCTCAATACTTCTGTTCTGCTTTTCTGTCCATCCATCTTGTTCTTGTCATTATTCTCCAAATCCACAATTCCAATGTTCCCAGCCGAACCTTTTCCCTCTTTCCCTATGACCCAAGTTTCATATCCATATAATATTGTACTCCGTTGTAACGTTTTGTAAAGGATTTCCTAATTTCCAATTTCATGCGTTTGTTTCCTAAAAGAATTTTTAAAATGGTCATATGCCCTCTTTGCCAAAGCTATCCTTCTTTTCACTGTAGAGGTGCACCCATTGTCTCTTGTAATTACACTCTCAAGGTAGCAGAACTTTCCTGCTTGGCTTATCATTGATTCCCCTATCATTAAATTTACAGAGGCTTCACTCTGAATAGTGGAAACATTGTGGAAAGTTGCATCAAAGACCGCAACTAAACATACCCGAGATAAGGGTTTATGATTACTTCTTCGCAGGTTTGACCCAGATGCAAATGTCGATGACATTCTCGAACGAATTGAAATGACGACTTCGGCGAATATGCAATTTCAAAGTGAGTTTAACAGAGGAACGGACTTTAATAAGCAAGCATATGCCTATACAATAATGACGAATGATTGATTTGAATACCAGGAAAAGGTTGTCGATCAAAAAATTATGATCTACATGTACATAATACCCCGAAAGCCGACGCAGGAGCGTGTAACCCCCCCCCCGTGTTAGGTCACCACCCGTAAAAAGGAATAAAATCACACGGAAAACCAACAAATTCATGCAAATCTTCGCCAACAGAGGCGAATGCGATAATCATGCGAAATTTTTTTTTAACTTACACGCCTACAAATACTTATATTATCAACTAACATACGCGTGTTCCTTGGAGTGTAGTAATAAATTTAATTCCAATAACGTGCAACTTTGTATACATGCTGGAGGAAGACTTTATTCAAAATAAGGGTTAATATCACTCATTAAACTAGTTATTTGTTTTGCGAAAAAATGGAATAAAAGTGAACCAAAACCATTTATAAGATAGGCCTCCACCATAAAAAGACAGGTCATGCATAATTAAAAAGTAAAAGGGAGGAATTCTACTACCACATGGACGCTGGGTCATAATGACCCTCTCGCTGAAAATTACTGTCAGTTAATGAGCCGTAAATCGGGAAATCGGCGCAGGGAGTCCTTGTGGCATTCCTTCTTCTCGGCCAAAGAGATGACGTCGTAATGAATAATCTAGTCGTGGCATATCCGGTGAGCGAGCCATCGTCCCCTGACACAGCACATCCCCATTCCATAGCAACAAAGCTGCGACCACCAATTAAGAGGAGTCCTTATGAGACGGCGAGGCAATCGCACCCTTTGAGGGCTGTGTCTTAATCAGTTCCAACACTTTCCAAAATAAAAGAAGAACGTCTAATATGGCGCAATACCCATGGAGCCTTGACGCGGGGAGAGATTTAATCAGCGACGATGCATAAAATATTTCGCCACTGTTTTCCTCTTCTTACCCGAAGGAACCATTCATTCCCCAATTAAATCTCGTCTCTCTCCCAGCAATCGAGGACGCCCCCTTCTTTGCAACCGTCAGCTGTCGAAAACGTCATCGGCGTACGACTTTTTTTTTGTTTACTTCGCTTTCCGATTGTGCTTTTTTCTCGATCTCTTCTTCCCCCCCCCCCTCCCCGAAAGTAGGCCCACGGCAAATCGTTCCAAGTTGTGGGAGGAGAAGGGGAATGGTGGAGGACTACTGACTCTTCCGAGTGCCTCGCAGCTAATCTACGGGACCCGTCACGGCAGCAATGTCGCGGAAAGAACGCGAAAATCGATTGCGTTCCGCTTTTGACTTCTTTTTTTTCTTGGCAATTTCTCCATGGTGAGTGTGATGGGGGAAATTTTCAGTCTTCGTCTCAAAATGTAATCTCGTACTTCCCTGGCGAAATCAATTCAATGTCTTTCAATTATTTCCAACCTCATCTCTTGTTTCTCCATGTTTCCAACTTGAGTTCTCGTTATGAGGGTAAAAAAGAAACTTTACTCTTCCACAATAAACTTTATTGTGGAAGCGAAGGAAGTTTCTTTTTTACCCTCATAATGAAGGAATTCCACATAGTTAAACCTGAAACTGTTATGTTTGAGTTCTCGTACGTATTAGGCAGGTCAAATGAAATTTCTTCTGCAGATATCTATGCAGAAAAATTTAAGTTCCCCCCTTATTAAGTTTTCAGTAGGATGGAAATATTGACCGATTAACGTCAGCATTTTGGATTCCGGTGATACGAAATTAGGATTTCGCAGTGACAGAGGAAGTGATGATGAAGTCATTTGCCTTTCGTCCTCGATGAATTTAAAAAGGTTCAAATGATACAATGGGGTTAAGATATTATTCCTTACTTTCTCACGGTTTTGGGAGTAGGGAGGATGGCGACGTTTAAGAGATGAAGGTTCTAAGGAAGTGGAGGCTTTAGAGAAGCATATCAATGGCTGAGTATGCGAAAGGAATTGGTATTTGTCAGTTTGGTATCACTCATCGAGCAAATGCCGGGCGTCAAATTTCATGTAAACCACAAAATTGGAGAAGCTAATTAATTTTTTAATCAAATATTTAATTGTAAGTTACGAATTAAAGAGCTATCAAGCATATCCTGTCATGCTCAACTAATATAAACTACCTTGGACACTAAATTATTCACTCGCACGATGCGAAATTATAACAAAATGAAACCCTACCCCACGCCACAAACCCTTGTGGCGGCTTGTGGGGTATTATGTAGATTTATATAGACCGATATCTTGGGTTTTACATCTAGAGCCCAAGCACCCGAATAATTTAATGTTGGGCCAAAATTTTATTGATATAAGCATGCTAATTATTGCACGATGGATACAGGCTTATGTGTGTGTGTGTGTAAATTGATTTTGTATACGAGAAAATATGTATTCGAATGCATATACGGGTGAACTAATATTTTTGTGAGCATGGCAGGTGCACACGCCCTGGCGGTGGCTTTGCAGGGCAACGTGTGGATTTGAAATCTCGGTACATATACAACAGAAACACACGAAAGGATTGAAAGAGACATTGAGTGGGATTCAGGAATTATAGAAAACCCTGCGAGGTAGGAAACGTCTACATGTCACCCAGAAAGCCTCCCCGTTATAAGGTGTATGGCAGGGTGTTATTATTTCACATAAGGAATCGAAGCTCAAAATCAGGTATAACTTTCAAATACTCCCTTATGAGGAATGTTAATCACTTAAAATATGAAAATTACCCTTGAAACACTGAAAATTACTATTGCACTATGGTACTTATGTTTAAATACTAATCTACGAATGGGAGACGAGATATTAGTGAAGGGGATTATAAAGATAGGGATTAACATAAAATTAAGGCCACATTCTAGACTACATAAATGCAGGAAAAACAATGTTCCCTTCAATACAGAAGGTGCTCTGATATTTTAGAGAACGTGGAGAAAATGGCATTGAAATCCTGTTGGTCAAAACTAACGAGAACAATCAAATGGCTCCGATTGGCGATATTGAGCTAGGGAAATTCATGAGTTGCATTACAGGGGTGAAGAAATACCCCAATGAGGAATAGTCATAAATCACAGGTGAAATCGAATTTAAGACTGTCTCAACGAAAGCGATTCTTCCCGAGATCTCTCCTCACATATTTATTTCTAATTCATTTGCGTCGCTTTCCTTCTCGGGCCATCGAAATTGCAAAACTTTCTCTTAATGTTCTTTCCGTCTTTTGACTGCTTGAAAATGTGAGATGGTATTTCCTCCGCAAAATATGTCCCATCGTTCCGACGAGACTGGCAGCTGACGCCCTTGGCTCCACTTGGGATAAGTTGGCGACGTGCTAAAGGTAGACTCTTAAGGGAATGTAGGAAGGATGGATTTCAACCCAGCGACATCACTAAGCCTTCTCTCAATAAAGAATGGCGCCAAGGGGTCAAACTGTATAACATCCCATCTGACAGACAGAGTACTCCACTTAAAGTACTTGCAATCCTTGAGAGAAAGTGTGGCCAAAAGAATTAGATGAAATATAGAGAAAATCTCCCAGGTTCGCCAAAACGTTTTACCAGAAGAAGACGAGTGTGATAGGACTTTTAGAGGAATTAGGCTGGGAGCCACTGGAGATGTGAAGAGAACAAGCGAGACTGAGACTTTTAGAGCGGTTCAGAACAAACGAGTTTAACAATGATACTAAAGGCATTTTCATGACCCCACAATTTTTAGTTGGATCATACCAAAATAATATGGTGAGAGAGATAGATTCCAGTAAAGATAGATACAGATACTCCTTCTTTCCCCGGACAACCAGGGATAATAATAGTAAGAAACCGAAGTCACTGTATGTAGAAATATTAAAGAATCATAATTTACAGGTCAGGAGAAGATTAAACGTGCGTACGCGAAAGGGATATTCGTGGGTGCATGTGTGTGTTAGTTGATAGTATTTGCATTTACAGGTGCGTAGGTTTTAAAGGTTTTTGTATGTGTATATATATACGCCTTTGTGAGTGTAGATTTGCACGAGTTAATTGCTTTTGCATTTCACGTTTTCCTCTTTTACGGATGGTGACCTAGCACTTCCCGCCACACGCTCTTGCGATGTATTATGTAGATGTAAATGTGTAAGTCCACTCTCTCCACAAGAACCCCAAGTAGGAATCGGGTTGCCACTGAAAGTTTTCTGCCACCCCTAGAATTCGAACCCTGGTCCTAGGGGTGGGAAGTCAGCAAAATATAAATATTCACCTCGTCCGATTCCCACTATTCAACTAGCTTTCCTCTCGTTAATGGCGTTTTTATTATCCTTCCCTCATCAACCAATGTTTCCAAAGTCCTTTCCAGTCATCATTCTCACTGTTCACATTTCAAATGTTTTGAAATGCCTCCGCTGGTTTCTATTTCATGCTCGCGTCGCTCTGGCATGAACCGCAGCACTGCACGCGAACAATTAACATTTACGATCTGTCATGCCTTAGAATTCTTCCCATTCCGATAAATCCTCTTTTTTCGAACGCAATTTTAGCCTTCATTCCCTTCTTTGCTCTCTTGTCGCCACATTGCTTCGAGGTCCCGCAATCGTTTTCAAAACAAGGGATTGAGAGAATTCGAAAACCAAAGTTTGTGTAGTCGCAATTACAAGTTCTGCACCATTCAATTAATCTATATAATGCCCCGTAAGGCGCCGCAAGAGCGTGTGGCAGGGGGTGTTAGGTCACCACCCGTAAAAGAGAATAAAGCCACATGCAAAACCAAACAAATTCATGCAAATCTACATCCTCAAGGGGCGTATATATTCATGGAATAACCTTTATAACGTACACGCATGTAAATACATATACTATCAACTTACTTACACATGCACCTACGAATAGAAATTATGTCTAAGGCACCGTTTAATCTTGTCCTTACTTGTAAATCGAATTTATTTAATATTTCTAAAATGACTTTGGTTTCTGACCATTATGATTTCTGATTGTTTGGGGAAAGAATGAGTATTTGTATCTATCTGTACTGGAATCCATCTCCCATATTTTACCTTTATGTTCTCATCTACCCAAATAGTATGCGGACATAATAATTCCTTTGGCGTCACTGTGAAATTCTAAATCTCGCTTGTTCTCTTCGCATCTGAAGTGGCCCCCAGCCCCTAGAAGGCCTGTCACACACTTCTTATCGTAACAATTTTGACGAATAGGGCGGATTATCTCTGGATCTATTTTTTTACTATATTTTCTCCCAAGGATCCCAAATACTAACGGTATATTCCAAATGAGGCCTAACTAGAGCGAAATAACACCTCTCTCTAACTTTCCCATGACAGTTCCCCACCTGTTGTCCCTTCCACCAATACAAATACACCCCCATGGCAACTCATCAACTCATATTGTTATCCAGAATTTCGACATGAATAGAAAGGGGATCGGGTTGGTGTGGTGATTTGAATCCTGAAGAGTATCCGGTGGTGCCCCGATCCCCACTTGGGGTGTCCCGCCGCGGGCGGTTCCGAGTGCCCTAACGACACCCTCCTCCCAGAGTGCGGCGGCCCTTCCACGCTCGCGTGTACGTATGAAGATCGGTCGCCGTCCGGTTCCCCCTCACTCCTCGAATCGTCCGCAATCGCCCGTGATTATTGCCAAGCCGAGCACTGCCGTATATCAGCGGCATTTCGTTAAGGAGGCTTTCTCTTCCTCTTCACACAGCAATAGCTCCTTAATTTGCCCAAACGCGAAATTAGAAAGTAAACACTCATTTAAGGCGGAGCGCACTTTCTATTTGATCCCACTCGTGTGGATGTTTTTATTTTCAAGGTCGAGGACGCGTCGGAAGAAATTCAATCCATAAGTGAGCGTGAAAGCATGACTTCTGCTGAGCGCATGGACGACGGGCGAGGAGTTAATTATCCTTCCACACACACACACACTCGTATTACTGATCTACTCTCCGTAACGCACTACGCAGGTGAGGGGGGGTCTACACACAGTCCATATGGCATAGCAGTGATGGAGGCAAGAGCAGTACTCATGATCGGAGGGCGAGACGACGCGCGTGGGGTGGGGGGTGGGGGGGAGGGAGGAGAGTAGTGTGGGGGGGGAGGAAGGGGAGTACAGAGGGTAAGGGGAGGGAAAGCGGGCTCCTTCCCCTCTTCCGCCCACACGAGTGTTCGACTATTTGTTTACATCTGCCAACGCACGCACAAAATGTACTCACTCCCCTCGAAGGGCCGCATTTTAAACTATAGGGTGCGTTCCAAAAGTAATAAAATTGAATTGCCCGCGCCGCTCCTATTGGTCGGAGTGAGTAGGTGGGGGGGGGGGCGCTAAGCTTTGTCGCAAAACCAGTCTCAGTGCTCTTCAAGCTGTGGAAAATGCAGGACGTCATTTACTGTGAAACTCTGCGCGCCGACTGCATCACGAAAAAAATGGAATCGACGATTGAGCAAGTTTCGCGATTGCCTAGTTTTTTGCTAAACTGAAAAAGTCTCTTGAGGAGACTAGGGGTCATCAGGATGAGAAAAGACATATCCGCTACCTGGCAACTCCATCACGACAACGCGTCTTGCCACAACGCGCTACGAGTCCGCGAGTTTCTGGCCAAACACCAGGTGCCAACGCTGCACCAACCCCCCTTTAGTCCTGACATTGCCCCAGCAGAATTCTTTTTGTTCCGTTGGCTTAAGGCAGCCCTGGAAGGAATCCGTTTATCGTCCATAGAAGAGATCCAATCAGCCGTGGCGAAGACCTTGCGAGAGGTCCCCGGAGACGCCTTCCAGGGCGCGTACCGGTCATGGCAGAGTCGCTGGAGAAAATGCGTAGAGGTCAAAGGACAGTACTTAGAAGAATTTTAAACGTTTATGCAAATCTGTTCAATAAATTACTTAAACTAATAATTGCATTACTTTCGGAATGTCTTCTGCAGGACTCTCATGGGTCAACCATACACGTTAAGTTTGAACTTAAAAACAGACATAAAAGAATGGAGAGTTTTGAAATTCCCGGAGGACTATTGCAGGACGAAAATTTTATTATGGTACGGGAAGTGGAGTTTACACCACGTGGTCGAACAAAAATCAATAGCTAGTTAAGCATTTCATCTACCACAAGATTTTCTGAGAAAAAACTCATTTTAATTCCTTTTCTGTTCCATGCGTTGAGTATAACCGCGAATTCCTTGGGAATCAGTTGGCCGGAAGGTGAAAATTGACGCTAATTTCAATAGAAAACTAAAATATATTTTATTTTTAAACATGGAATTAAATGGGTATGTTTGTTTAAAACACCTCCCTGCCGCAGGGCGTACGAGACCACAATATCATATTCGTGAAGATTCCACGCGGATGCACGGCGAGAAATCGCAAGTCACGTATTCGACAGGGCGATGCACAACATCACACATCGAATATATTTGCAAATGCTTTGACAGGTGTAGCGTGAAACGTTCCCGAAATTTAAATTAAAGTTAAAATTTTAACAACCATCTGGATGGACTCCACAGACTTAAATTTTTAAAAATCAGTTCCACGCGGATTTCTCGACAGAGCGGAATCATTTTCACATCCTATTGAGTAAATTGGACAAATTGAGAATTTTTTTAAGCCATACTCAGGAACCCACAGAATAAATTGAAACCTGCGATTGAAAGATTGAAACGGACATATGAAAAACTTTATCGATGTAACGAGTTACTTTCATAAATTGAAACAAACCTATGTTAACACTAATAATTAATGATATTATATATATATATATATATATATATATATATATATATATATATATATATATATATATATCTGCCGTTTAAACCGTTGATCTTTTCCTACGCTAAGACATTTTATAGTTTTCGATGGGTAGTATTTTCGACAAATAACTGAATTTTTTGTCTTCTAGTATTTTCAACCGGAGGAAAGTAGTTTAAATAATCCCTCATTGAACTGTGTTCGACTGGCCTCGCGAATGTGATTGTTACCCCTTCAGAATAAGTAAAGGAAATAGATTAACCTGCCTGTTCTCGAAGGCTGTACGCAATTCCAAGGAATATCAAGCAATGAGGGTTTAAGCGAGCCTAAAAAACCTATCGTAGGCCCACAAATGAATTACATGTAATTTAAGTATTCAATCACAAATCATTACACTAAGAAACCCAAGTCACTGTAGAAATATTAGAGACATTCAATTTACAATTTAAGACAAGATTAAACGTCACGTGGGCATAAGGTATATACGTAAGCGCATGTGTATGTTAGGTGACAGTACATGTATTTGCATCTGTGTAAGTCAAAAAGGCTCTGTGGGTGTAGATTCGCATGAAGTTGTTGGTTTTACAAGCGGTTTTATTCTCTTTTACGGGTGGTGAACTCAAATTTTTAAATTTTGGACCCATTTGATCAATGATTTCCTGGTTCCACTTTTTATTTTATTTCACGGTAAGTTGGGGATTCCTTTGAATCTTAGTTCCCCTTATTTCAAGAACATTATTTAACTAATAAAGAATTTTACATGTACAGTAAGTACAGTATGCTTTAGATTTTAAGATACAAACATTATGGTTAGTCTTTAAAAATGTTCCGTCTCTTTGTCAATTTGTGTACTACAATATCACAAAAACACTAATACAATGGGTTATCGCAAACACTTGAAACATTCAGTCAACCAGTGTGTTAGTGAAACACCATTAAGTCCCTGACATTATGTTCATCACAATCACTAGGGTTTAATACATGGAACTTCAGTTATCCAAGCAACACAAATAATAAACAGACAAATTGAAAAAACATGTTATTCTACAATTTTAACATCCACAGGTACTTATATATGTTAGGAGTTAAACTAATGATAAACAATTAAGAAAAAAGAATATCTCAATAGACGAATAGGGGACCACATTACTACATTTTACACAAAATATTTTTCTGTTAGTTCACTTGTTGTGGTTCAGTATTTTCCGGTTTTCTCATTGCAAATTTTTCAAGCAGCTAATTGTTGTTCTTTAGGAAGAATGTAATCATTTCTCTAATGCTTGTTGGCTTCTCTTCCATACTGATCCATAAGAGTTGTCGCTCTGTCTCATAGAATACACAGCCCTCCACTCTATGTTCTGCTGTGTCTTCTTTTCCACAGTGACACAGAGGGGTAAAACATTTCCCTATGAAATGTAAGTAGAAGTTGAAGTTACCATGTCCAGTTAACACTTGTGTGCTTGCTGAGGAGTGTTTAATATTTAATTTTATCCGGTCATCTATGTCCGGAAATATACGGTGCGTTTTCCTTCCCTTTTCTGCTCTGTTCCATTCGTCGTTCCATTCTCTTTGTGTTTCCTGTCTCAATAAGCTTTTTAATCTTGATCTTTTTACTCCATTTTCTGCATCTAACGAGAGGTTTAAATACTCTATATATATTTTTCCCTCCATTTGTTCAGAGCAATTCTTTCCCAAATTCAGTGTTTTAAAGGTGGAGTTGCAGCCACTATACAGAGTGCGTCGCAGCTCACGGTGGAATAGCTGTTGCACATCGCTATCAAGCAGGCGCGCTGTGTCTCCTTTAGCTTTCTCTCGAATCTTGCGAGATTGACTCTGTGGGACCAAATTTCGCACCCATAAGTGACAATGGGTATTAAAACTCCGTCATAAATCTTTTCCATCGGTTTGAGGCCATATGTACAACGGCAAAGCCTTCTTATGGCACCAAAGATAGTCTTAACCTTCGAGCAAGTGTAGTTCACGTGAGGTTGGAAGGTAAGTTTATCGTCTATGTGTATGCCGAGTTATTTAAAGGTCTTCGTTCTCTTTAGCTGCTTCCCATTGATTTTTCATGCCGGGTTGCTTAATATATTTGCTCCTAGGGTCATGTATTGCCTTTTTTCTATGGATAACTTCAGTTTGTTACTATTTGCCCAGGTTTCTAGGATAAGTAGAGTTTTTTTTCCGCCAACATTTCCAGCTCTTTTCTGCTGTTTCCTGGGATAGTTACTGCGATGTCATCCGCATATGCGATAATATCGCACCTATCCCGGAGTTCTTCTCTTAAAAGCGAATTGGTTAATAGGTCCCACAAGGTTGGGCCAAGAACCGAACCCTGTGGGCACCCCTTAGTGGTTACATTAGAGAACTTGAGGTGTTTCCTGGAGTATTATATCACTCGGTTGGTAAAATAATTTTTGACTAATTTTATTAGGTTGTTTGAGACCCATAAATATTTTAGTTCTTTAATCACGGATAGCCACTAGACGGAATCAAAAGCGCCTTTTATATCTATGAAAACCACCATGGTGTATTTGCAATCGTTGGTAGTTAGTCTCAGCAGTTTAGTTATGGCGTCAACTGTGCTTCTCCCTGGAGTAAACCCGTATTGCTTGGGGTGGTAGATCTGGCATTCCCCACCCTCTTCTATGATTCACTTATTAATCAGTCTCCCCATTACCTTTCCCAGCTCTGGGGGGAGAGTAGTTGGTCGAAACGCTTCGGCGTTCGCTGGGTTCTCACGCTTATCCTTTAGAATATCGTGTAGCTTCCCAAGTTTCCGGGTGCTCGGAAAGTATGAGAGGACTATGCAGTCATTAATGATGTTGGTTAGCTCTCCTGAGATAGACTGACAGAGTTTTCTTATTACAGTACCCGGAATCTGGTCGCATTAGGGACACTTCGCACAATACGTGGCCACAAAAAATTGCACGCTCGTAGATTCGAGCCTCAGGAATATGAAAGCGTAGGGAATACCAGCAATCACCGACTGCCGTTGGATGATGGCGTAGGTAAGTGTTACCTAACTGCCACACACTCTTGAAGGGTAACATCAACGTAGAAGAGGAAAAGTCGTCAAGTGAGACTACTATTCCACCTACCAACACCTGATTCGCCCTGTCGTCTCCCCCTTCCCCAACTGAGGGAAAACGCCTTCTTCCCACGGGATTTCCCGGTGGTCGGGGGCGGTATTGGGCAGGATGGGACCTTGGGTCCCCCACCCCCCGCGCTCATTCTCGAGAGCACTCGTCGCTATCTGGCAGTGCCATCGACGCCGGTTCCTTTCTCGGTCGGAGGACGTGTCGTCCCACGCGAGGGCGTCCCTTTCCCCGGGGGCAGTGCTGCCGGGCGCAGAGGAGGTACCATCGCGAACAGCGGGGGAGAGGAGTGCGTGGGAAACGAGAGGGACCACCCCCCCCCCCCTCGAAGGGTTCGGTTCTCCGCCCACCGTCGGATTCAACGTGATAGGACCGCGGAATTTGAAGGTGACCTCCGCTGCTCACCTCATTCGAAAATTCTTATCGCTCCAAGTTGTATGCGCGAAACAGATGACGGAATATTGTTTTCTGAAAATTAAAATAAATAGCATTCAACGAACCCAATTCACACCGGCCACCGGCCGATGAAACGATACCCCCGGTCAAATTGAGGAGACCATTAATGATAAAAAATGTGTTCGGGTTGATGTACCACACTCTATGCATCATAGGCAACGGAAGCAATGATTCAAACGCCCTCTAACTTACCCACCGTAACCATTAGGCGTAGACGACGTATCCGCTCCAATTCAGGACGTAACATTTAATCAATTCAAAGGTAATATACGTCATATTGTGATACTATATCATAAGTTGACACTTTATTTGACCCGGTTTTATGAAAAGTGTCACCTCTCGCAATCTCAAAATGAAACACAAAACAAATTTATAATTTTCAAGAGCGATTAGATTACGATATAAGGTGATGGCAGAGAGGTGTGTTATAGTAATGACAGTAGATTTAATTTATATCGGCGTCTATATATCCATCCATCACATTTTGGGTTATCAATTAGTTTTTAACTTCCCCCTCGTGATCTCGTTCATATCTTCGATGAGGCCTGCTGCTTTTTTCGGCGAGTCCGCTGACTCAGTGCCTCTCGGCACCTCCACCGGGCCACGGCTCCTCATCCACCTCCGCCGCAGACGTTTCCAAGATCGACTCGACGAAACGTCGGCGGAACTTCTCGTCATCGTAGTGCCGCGGAGAGCTTTTATTGGTGGATGGGAAACTTTTGCAAGTGACGACGCGGGTCTAAATGTATTAGCATCATCATCGTCAGGAAAAAGGGAAAGCACCCCCTCCATTGACCTCAACTAGGAGGGAAGGGGAGGAAAAAGATGGGGGAGGAAAATAAGGAGAGTGTGGGAGAAAGAGGGTAGGGATATTAGGGGAGAGAAGGGAGCGGAGGCAAACAAAGATGGGGGGAAGGGTGTGGAAAAGTGCACCAATGGGTAAGATACAGCTGCATTTTACCCTGAAAGGCGCCGCGAAGGTGTGTGGCAGGGGGTGTTAGATCATCACCCATTATAGTAATTCTTCATTTGTTTGAGTTGGATTTGTCCTACGATATGTTTCCTGATACTGTGCCCTCGAATTTTTAACAGAAAAAATGATTCTTTATTTCTCTGCCGCCCCGTCAATGTCCATCAACCTCTCTCCATGTTCTTTCCTAGCAATTCAATGCCGTCCTTAGATCATACACCCTTCTGTGCCAGCATTAACCTCTCTTATTTGTATCTTCCTGGATACTTAAGGTAATACAATAAAATACGCTTTGGCTGATGCGGGTACGGAGAGTAAATTGATTGACTGTCCGCATTCCAGACAGGAGACATTTATATATTATTTTTAAATAAAAAGAAGATTTAAATTTGAAATGAAGTCAGGCTTTACAAATACCTACATGCAATTATTTGTTAGATGATAGTATATGTATTTGCATGCGTGTAAAATGAAAGGATTTTTGCATGAATCTATACGCCACTGAGGGTATAGATTTCGATGCATGTATTGGTTTTGAATGCGGTTTTGTTCCCTTTTACGGATGGTCACCTAACACCCCCAGCTACACACCCTTACGGCGGCTTGCGGGGTATTAGGTAGATGTATCATGTAGATGTATCATGTAGATGTACTATTTAGATGTAGATATCACAATGGTTCTATGAGAATCGGGATGAAATCCCCTTGGGATAAAAGTTAGATAATTCAGTCTGGCACATTTCAGGAAAACCTCTGCACTAGCGACATTAAAGGGTTGCTCACCGATTACTCCACTCGCAAACAACAGGAAGTAGCGCTCCAAAGAGTGCGATTTCTGTTTCGCGATCCGTCATCTCACGAATCCAATTCCACTTACCTGCAAAGATAACAGAGAAAAAATACATTAAAATGACTTAGATCTTAGTTAGTATACTATACACTATACCCTGCAGGTCACCGTTAGGTTGTGTGGCAGGGTTTGATTACATAGCAGACTAATATTAACCCAAAGCACTTTCCGCCCCCCCTAACGGGATCGGATAATGGTACGTAATCTGATCCTTAATCTATTATTTCATCCCTTCATTTCTTGATTAAAATCACTACTTAGCAATAATAGGCATTAATTTTAAAACAATACTCGTACTCTAAGAAATTTCTGGGAATCATAAGCATTGTTACAAAAGACGATTTGATAAATTATTCCCATGGTTCAACTTTTGAGTAAACTAATGATGGCTATGCTATGGCTGTCCATTTTTTGTTGCTCTTACTAAATTCTCCCTCGGTATTTCTAGAATCGAAAATTGCCTCAAGATCCGTGATTTACCCGATATTTTCAATTACCAAAAGTTCTTCCATAGGTCGACATGCCAATTATTGACATAAAGAGCACTTTTGAAATTTAACAATAAAAAGAAACAATATCAGGGAAAATAAAACCACATTATAATTATCCAATTTTTGAGTAGCTTCAGGCGTGATGTGGTGGACGTCGAACATAATGAATAACTGATCGAAGCACTTTTCCACTTGATTAATTTTTTTTATTTTACCACCAGGTGTCGATGTATTACATCATCACACCTGACGATGTAATACATCGAAACCCGGTCGTAAAATAAAAATTTTATCAAGTGGAAAAGATCTACGATCAGTTATTCATTATCCAATTTTTATTGAAACCCTATTGAAAAATATTTCCATACATCTGATTTGGATACAAGCTTTGGAAATCGGATATTCCGCGTCCAATTACGTACATGGGAGGAGATGGTAATCTAATGGTTGTGTTTGCAACTCACAACAAAAACCAACACTGGACGACGAAGTTCCAAGCAAACGGTTTTGAAATTCATCAGTACACGGCCTTTTTATATTTGGCGTTAGAAAAAGGACGTGAAAAAGGTTTGGGAATGGCATTTTGTTGCATTGCTAGTTTAGTTCTCAAGGATCTAATGCTTATGCTTGGAGGCCGTTTTCATCACTTATCCGTGGGGGTGTGCGTTACAGTGCAATGAACTTCAATTCCAAGCTGCAGAAAGGAAAGGAACATTCTTTCCTCTCCAATTATTTAGATTCCTACGAAACGAAAGGAATCATCCAACGATCTTGAATGCTATTCAAAATATGCAAAAGAGCAAAGGCGTGGAACGAAGCAAAATTTCAAATCGCAGCGACGGAATTAATAATAATACATTTGATTAAATGACCTTTCTCATGATGTTATCTGGTTGCGCAATACGTCATTATGCTGCCAGCGAAAAAAATCTCGTTTTCATCAAAATTGCCCTTTGGCTCATGCAAGACTCATTGTACGTGGAGCCAATTATTTTTCCTCCTTGTGTCAAAGTAGGAGTAGTAGTATTTAGGGGAGGCGACCGACAGCTGAGATAATTTGTGCCATTAGGGATGGACAGGAAGGGAAAAAAGGTGAAGAGAAACCCGGTGTCGCTCGGCATAAGCCCACTCTTAACGAAAGGCCCCAAGGAGTCACACAGTTTAACTTCCCATTCGACAGACGGTGTACTTACTCAAAGTACCCTCCAGAAAACACCTCGAGCAGGAATCGGGATGCCAATGAAAAATATTTGCCACCACCGGGATTTGAACCCGGACCCTCTTGGTGGATAGCCAGTACGTTAGCTACCGCACCAGTTCCCAATTCGCTCCTTGTGTTATAAAGCAATGGAAGCGTCAAGAAATATTTCGCACTTTTTCTCGGGAAGAATGTCTTCAATAAAAAATCGATATTGGCGAAGAATAATTCCAGGTACTGGAAATGAACACTATTAAACTTGTAATGAGCTTTTGCAAATCGACTACTCAGAACATATAAGCGTGTCCATTATCCATGAGTCGTAACCATTTCCCCACGGTTTCAACTTGATTATTCTCCCGGTCACTCAAATGAGTCGCAATACATCCGCAACTAACACATTTTGTGAAAGAAATCTTTGGCAATATCGCTTGCCTTACATACTGTAACAGCTAAGGCATGATGGGAAATCAACAGAGGAAAATCTACAGAGGAAAATCTACAGAGGAAACTCTATTGAGGAAAATCTGAACCAATTTGCCAGAGAGAATGTGCCGAAGAGCCAATGCAGTAGAAGAGCTGGTCAGAAGTAGAAATGTTTTTACACTCGTAGCAAAGCCCCACAGTAACAATCCCACCCTTCAATCTACTGAACACACATGAAAGATCAGGACAGCAAGTCTGCGGCCAATAGATTTGCGAGCTTGACCGCAAAATTATGTGTCGTGGCAACCGTGCATTGTTGTCCAAATGCAAATCAATCCGGCTTAATGAACTTTGAGGGGCATTTTACGAAAACTTTCCCCCCCACGTAGGAGGGGATCGCATGCTAATGCCGCCGGCAAGGTTGCCCGGATTGGAGGGTCGACCTCCAGGCAGAGGAGGAGGAGGGAGGGGGGAAGGGGGATTGCGACCACCGGATGGGCAACGAAGACCTTCCCGGAGCACTCCTCCGTGAAGTGAAATATCCAAACGCTGGGCGATTCCATTCACCTTCGAGGAGTAACGAGGCGCGTTATTCCTCGAGAAATTGCCATCTCGAGTTTCTTTCTTCCACTCTTTAAGTGCCGCTCTTAAAGAGGCGCGTAGGTTACGCCACGCATTGAGTACAGTGTGACCAGTCGTCAGGAATCTGCAGTTAAAGGCCTTGATCCAAGTAGACATCTACACAATGCCCCGCAAGCCGCCGAAAGGGCGTGTGGAGGGGGGTGTTGGGTCACCAGCCATGTGTGCTCATACCAAATCATGTCACCTCTACACAAATATCGCTTTGGTGATTCACTGGAAGAAATTTAACCACTTGAAAGAAAGTTGTCACATACAAGATTATTCAATAACAGGATACGCACATGAACCCTGTCCAATAAATACGCAGACTGATGCCATTAAAACTTTATTTTGCAAAATATAGTCTACATCAATTTTGTCCCCTTCAAAATACTCTCCATTCTTTGCTATGCACTTATTCCATCTTCTTCTTTCCCTCTTTTGATTAAAGCACCCTCGGAAGTCCTCGGCAGTAAGGCTTTTTGGTTTTCTCGTCGTTTCTTGCTTTATTGTGTCCACAACTTCCCAGTGATGTCCCCTCATCATATTTTATGCATTTTGGGAATAAGAAAAATCAGCAGGGGGCGAGATCTTCGAGAGAATAAGGAGGATGATCAAGGATGGTGATTGAATTTTTTGCCAGAAACTGGCTAACAGTCAATGCTGAATGTGCAGGTGCATTGTCATGGCGAAGGATCCATCCATCATGTTCGGTTAAAATAGTGTGCACTGTTGCTGATTTTCCTAAATTCAGTTCATCAGCTATCATTCTGACAGATTTTCGACAATCTTTAAGGACAAGGGACCGCACACGATCAATGTTGTCGTCGACACAGGTGGTTGAAGGTCGTCCCAGCCTTGCATCATCCGTGGCATCTTGTCGGCCATCTTTAAAACGCTTAATCCACTTGAAAACGGATGTTTTCTTAAAACTGTCAACATTGCAGTAATTTCTTGATAACTGTGATACCTAATTCACCAAAAACTGGATTTCTTTTCGTTTCTCATGATTTCGTCCATTTCCATTTCCGACAAACAGTAAAAACAAGGACAACAGAAACTAACATAACTGGCAACATGCGCACAGCTCGACGATCCGCCAAGCACAGATAGCTCATTGGGTCTCAGGCAACTAGCGCCGCCATATTGCACCAGTTCGCGTATTTATTGGCCAGACCTTGAATTCGAATCGTGCGGGAGGAGTGTTGTGAAGATTATTTAAGCATAAAGAGTTAAATAAATATCAGTGGGAATTAAATGCAACCCTTGAAGGGATGCCATTTTTCAGATTACATTTACATATTCCTCTGCGAGCCGCGACTTGCGCGTATGGCAGGGATGGTATGGAAAATTATATCGGGAGATCAAGTTAATTATTTCCGGGTAGTCTTAACACCACGCTTTTAATGGGGACCATAAATCAGGATTTCGTGGAAACCACATCCACGGATCCACTTTAAAGAAACTCGAATTCATTAAACGAGTGCTGGGGAAATGCAATTCGATAGTTACAAGAGAGGTGCTATTTCGCTTTAGTATTGCCACATTTAGCCGCAATGAGTCGCAAGCGTATGGGATCTTTGGGAGAAATCGCTGATTAAACAATTGGATAAAGTTCAGCAAAAATCAACGAGATTGGTCAAAAATTGTTATAATAAGAAGATGACTGTGACAGCAGTTTTAGGGGATTTAGGAGTTGGGATTTAGGCTGGGAGCCACTTGAGATACGAAGAGAACAAGCGAGACTTAGAATTTTAATAGGTCATACAACAAACGGGGTTTAACAACGACACTAATGGCATTTTTATGCCCTCACACTATTTAGGTATATTAGACCACAAATATAAAAGACAAGGGAGAAATATATTCCAGGACAGATGGATACAAATATTCATTCTTCCCCCGGACAATGAGGAACCATAATATTAAGAAATAAAAGTCACTATAGAAATATTGAAGACATTCTATTTATAAGTCAGGGCAAGATTATACGCTGCGTAGACATAAGATATATTTGCAGGTGCATTTTTATGTTAAATGATAGTAATATGTATTTACATGCGTTTAAGTTAAAGAGGTTTTCGTATGTATATCGTGTGGATGCGGGTTGCGGTAGTTCAGTGGGTAGAGCGTTGGACTGCTGACCGGAGGGTCCCGGGTTCAATTCCCGGGCAAGGCACTCTGAGCACCTGCAGCTCCACCCAAGCTGAAGTGATATTTCGGGTACCAGGTCTTCCTGGGAAACCATAACCGGCACATGGAAAGGAACTGGCCCCCCTACCCTGATGTGTGAATTTTCACACGCCGTATAGGGCTTAGTACTGGGTGAACTCTACCATCACCTACTAAACCGACCTTCGGGTTGATTACTGTGTTTATGGTTTTTTTTTATCGTGTGGATGTAGATATGCATGAATTTGTTGGTTTTGCATATGGCTTCATTCTCTTCTAAGGGTAGTGTTTTCACCCACTACCTGTGATGCCAGGGGTGGGGACCCGTAAGTTTACATTTATTTACATAGTACCCTCCAAGCCACCACTAAGGTGTGTAGCAGGGGGTTATTACGCCAGGCTATTTTAACCCAATATACTTTTTCCCCTCTAACGCGATCGGACGTTATTCTGAACTCCCATCTTTCGAAGGAAGAACGCCATATTAAATCTGTTCAACATTTAAAACCTCTAATTTGATTTACATGATACCCCCTACAGTAGTAGGGTGGACAAGTAATACATTTTCAAAATCTTTGCTAAAGAAACCTCTTACCAATTCAGGCAAAAAGTTTAATCTGTAATTTAACATTCGCTCTTTGAGTAATCACTAGCCTAGCTCCTCATAGTTTCTTCGCCACGAAAGAGAAAACTAATTTTTCATGAATCTAATATCACAGAAGTATTTTGTAACTACCACTCTTTCATGCACGGCACGTGATCGCAACACTTAGCGCGCTGTGACTACCTTGTTGTACGTACCCCGTGCCACTCATCCTGTAGGCGGCTTTCGGGCTATTATGTAGGTTTCTTCATCTAGACATTTAGACATCTACATCTACACGATAACCCGCAAGCCGCCGCAAGAGCGTATGGCGGGGGGTGATATAGTTCACTAGCCATATATGCATAATCCCAATCACATCACCTCTGCACAAACATTAGTTTGAACATGCACTCGAAAAATTCTAATCGCACGAAAGAAAGCACTTACATGCAAAAATATTCTATAACAGGATACGTTTATTTAAATCATGCTGTAAAACTGTTAAAACGTTGGATCTATTAAATAAAAAATAACATGCAGGAATTAATCTGTAAGATATCGACAAATATACACACAACTAATTCTAATTATCTCCTACGCGATTTCTGTCGTATCTATTTCAATAATATGTCTAATAATTTGTCTAATGATATGAGGAAAAAACGACATTTTAAATCAATCCGTTCTATAATAAATCTCCCTGATTTTAGGCTGGTGATCTGATCTATTATAGTAAGTGGGGGCCTGTAATATGTCCCTAACATCCTCAGATAAGTAACATGCCTCAAATGTATGCAGTAATTCAAAGCGGTATTTTAGCCTGCGATAAACTAGTGACCCCACCTTAGATTTTCCAATGCTGTCGTGACGTTGCTACCTTTTACGTAACAACTTAGCACTTAACTAGCTGCTCTTCGTTGCTCTCGATCTAGTTCCGAAATCAAGCCTACTTCATGAGGATCCCATACACACTTGCAGACCATACTCAAGGCCTAACTAGGTTTGGATAACAAATGCTAATTACGAACCTCATCCGCCAAACCCTCTTTGCGGGCTACAAAGTATAATGTAGATGTAGAAGAACTTTCACGAAATGTGTTCAATGTTCTGTTCGATCAATCCTTTCTCCTCTCCGTTATTTCAAACATAAATGAAGCTTAAGCTGTTCCGCCGCTAGAGTTTGACCTTGAGAGGATGAAGCCGGTGGTTCAACCTTTGTGTGTCACGCATTTGTGTGAGAGGGAGAGAGAGTGAGTGCGTGAGGGCGCAGCAGATGGCCCGTGGAAGCGGGTCAAAGCGTTTGATGCGCTCCTCCGAGGATTCGGGGCAGTCGCCGGACGACCGACCCATCCCTTCTCCGCCCCGGGCGCACTCACTTTCCCCACCCCGCAATCACACACACACCTTCGCCGCCTTTTGCTTCCCGGAGAACGGGGGAATCCCCCCGAAAGACGCGATCACACCTTACTCTCCCCTCCGCGCGTATCTTCGCCTTGAAGGAGTGCCGCGGGGGATGCCATGACGGCCATCGTCCCTTGAAATGGAAGGAAGGCGACTCAAACAGAACGCAGTCACTTTTTTCAGCAACATGACCGTCTTATGTTTTTTTTGCGAAGAAGATGAGTTCTTTTCTGTTCCCATTGATTCGTGGATGCTGCAGTATGCACGAGAAACGCCAAAACAGACGGTAAATACAATTTTTTTGCAATGATTTGAAATCATTTCCGAGGAAATATATTGGTCGTAAAAAAATAAAATAACAGAGACGATTATAGGAACTCGACAGTTTACGGCTTTGACACTTATTGTGTCAAATTCTGGAGAAGAACTCCATGGATTTATTTCAGCAAACTGAAATAGTTTCTGGCGCCACTTGGTGGAAAAACGTCATAGTGAAATTGAAAATAAACAACTTGGCTTTTCCACATAGAAAATATTTTATGTGTAAAAGCTTAGTTGTTTTTTTTCCATTTCAATTTCAGTGAACTATTAAATATAAAAAGATGTTCATTACTCCAACATCAGCGAGGACACAACTTTTATTGCACTTGGTGCTACTCATTTGTTTTTTAATCCTTTATTGGTGGCGTGGGCATTAGTTTAAAATGCGGTCATAGAAAACACTTCCACTGAAATTTAAGTTTAAGTAAAGTAAGCACTTAAATGGCGATTAAACTTATACAAGGCAAAGGGGTGACACGTGGGAAGGGGGTGGAGAGGGGGTTCAGTCTGTCTTCGCCCCATTAGGAGGTTCCTCCGCCTCATATATCATATATTGCCGACGAGTTTCACGAGAGGACGCCGGGAATTCCAACGAAATTATTCAAAATCCATCTCAGGAAAAAATCTCGAGAATATAATTGTAAGTAACACCATGAGCTGCATAGATTGCCAATTTTTCCTTTCAAAAGCTTTCGCAGCTGCGCTCTGACATAATGAATCTGTGCATAATGAATTTGCGTCTGGCTATATGCATTTATGTGCATATATGCATGTAATTATACATTTTATGCCTAATATAATATGTATACGAGGATGGGTTAAATGGAAGAAGGGACCATTAGGTCTCAATTTCGCCCAAATAAATACCTCTATCCATCTATCTGGCATTCCCGGGTTCCTCCGGGATGTATCGCCGCGTTGGGTCTTCATCTTTAAGGTGCAATTAGTTTTTATATGATAGTATATGTATGTATTTGCATGCGCGTAGAATGAAAGGATTTTTGCATGAATGTATACGCCACTGTGGGTATAAGTTTGCATGTATGTGTTGATTTTTCATGTGGTTTGGTTCCTTTTTACGGGTGGTGACCTAACACCCCCCACCACACGCCCTTATGGTGGCTTGCGGGGTATTGTGTAGATATATTCTCGACGCGTCGTTTCGGAGACATTGCGGATTCCTCCTTCAGGTAAGGAGGCTGTCAGGTCTAATCTGAAGATTGCAATGCCTTCAAAACGAAGGTCTAAAGTGAAGACACTTCACGAAAAATTATGATTTCATCATTGTTTCATGTAATAATTGAGCAAATGAGTTCTGGTGATGTTAATGTACGCTCTGCTGCACCGCAGGGAAGTGTAATCAGTCCTCTCTTAGTCCTCAAGACGTTTATTACAAAGTGACGATCGACATCGGAGTGTACGTCGAGGTCTTCTCTCAAGATACAAGCAACAAAACATAGGGCGAAGCTCTTTCAAGTAATCACATCCTGGTACGTGTACTCTGATTGGTGCAAGGGATGGGGATTATTGCTTAATATAGACAAATACGCATTTTTGAAATTTTGAAACAAAGGAAGTGACGAGCAGGGCATCAATTATGAAAAAGAATGTCCAGTGCTAACTACGGCAGGTCAAGTTAAATACTTGGGGGTAGTTCTAACACCACGCCTTTCATGGGGAGCACATATCAGGACAATATGCGGATCCACTTTAAAGAAACACGGCTTCATTAAATGGGTGATGTAATGAGAAAGTAAAAGAGAGATGTTATTTCACTCTATTTAGCCCTCATTTGGAGTATGCTGCAAGTATTTGGGATCCTTTGGAGAAAATTCGCCAAATTCGTGAAATATTGTTGCAATAGAAGACGAGTTTGACAGGCCTTCAGGGGGAATTTAGGCTGGGAGCCAGTTGAGATGCGAAGACAACAAATGAGACTTAGACGCGTAGAAAGGTTCAGAACAAACGAGCTTAACCCTAAAGGAATTATTATTGCCCCACACTATTTGGGTAGATCAGGCCAACAAGCAGACATTATTGTTTGGAGGTCTTGATCGGGAGACAATAGAAGCACGAAGATTATGACTTAAGCCGCGAGAAAATTAAGAATCAAGTTGCTATACCGTATTGTCCGTGGGAATAAGGAGTCCTTGAGTCTGCTAGCTCTGGTATCTATTTCCCGAATTTTATATACGTGATCCAAGTGACCAATTTATGCTGGAGTACGAATAATTTGTGAGACCTCGGCGCTTAAACATGCGGATCTGAATTTATTTAGCCAATTACATTTAGTATTCAATCGTCTTCCTTCTAATGTTTCCCACACCAACTCGAGAATCATTTCTGTCCGTCGCTTTTCGTTTCCTCGCCACAGATTTTAACGAATCGAGTCACCCTGCATTGAACCTTCTCAATTTCCCGAATCAGGCTTTTTGCAGTCGGATCACATACACTGCATGCATATTCTAAATGAGGTCTTATAAGAGCATGGTAACAGCATTCCTTGACCTTATATTCACCAATTCGATTCGACACTACCGCAATAAGAACTATAACCTATGGCAAATTGAACCTCCCAATTAGCGTTGATCACCAATTACACTAATTGCTGTTGACCTAAAAATACTTTCATATGCCAATGTGTCTGGTTCAGGGTAAAATTCAAATGAAATGCGTCCATATCCATAAAGCAGGCGTCCGTATTTCGAAGACCCCCGCGACACCCAATGTGTGCGCTCCATGGCACACAGTGGGTTTTTCGCTAAGTGAACACATTTTTAAAAATACAGATAAATTAACTTTTTTTCGATCGACGAGGTGTTTAATCTGTTTTCACATTGAAAAAAAAGGAATCCATTGAATGATAGCCAGCGCCATAGTTTATGCAATCAAGATCATGGACATATGCACCCAACAGACGAAGGAGAGAGTTGCCAAGCTGCTTACGAGTGCAAAGACGTGCCAAAGGTGATGTTTTTTTTTCGATGAAAACTCAAAAAGGGAACATTTGGAAATATGTGCGGGAGTGAAAGATATAATCAAAAAAATGCCTCCTCCCATTTCGTGAAAACATAAATCTTTACTTTCGAATCGGCCAATTGAAAAAAAGAAGTTTTTGGGTTCGAAATAAGGTCATAACCTGTATCGTCAATTCTACAACAGCCTCACTCCGAGTAATGACTGGACTTTCACTTCAATTCCACAGGAAAGGCTGTTTTTGAGAAAATTCCGCAATTCACGTTTGGTGCACCTATAAGAGTAACTCGTTTGATCCAAGGGTTGTTAACCCATGTCGTCATCGCCCATATAAGCAATTTCTCTTTTCGTTTCTTGAAAAATTATTCAGATTTTGTGCGATAAACTTATTGTTGACCTAAGGGAAACGGCCCAGTTCATCGTTATTACTTTAATGTTGACTGAATCATGTGATCAAGATCAAAAATACACTAGTATTAAGATAGAGGGAACCATTATAAATATTAAAAGCATTCAAATCCCGTATTATATGAATAGATTCAAGTTACACAGAGAAAACCAACCAACATTTGCATATATTCAAGAAGTAGCAGAGTAGTTGCTAAAGGAAGTTGATGGTTTCACTGTGGTTTTTACGAAATGATATTTCCTTAGCATTTGTTTATGTCATAATTATCCGCATTGATCCAATTGGCAAGAGTCAAGACTGAGAAGAAATCGGTTAGCACATTCAAAACAATATCATTATGACCGTTGAACAACTATGTGAATTGAGTTATCGGTAATTGAGTAGATGTCCCACATATGTGCTTTGTTTTCACGAATAAAATGTTGGTTCTTAGATTCAAACGGAAAAATAATTATTCGGGTTGGTTACGAAATCACATACAGGGTTCGTCCGGAAAATAAGTGTACTGACTACTGATTTTTTTCCGCCGCTCCAGGCGCGCCCAGCACCGCTCTGACGGGCTGCGATTGGAGGGGGGTATGTTGGCAAGCGACGCTGAAAAAGGCAGTCGGCTCTGAGCTATGGTGTAGTGAGGAGCTCTGTTAACGCGAACCTCCACGCTCGACCCACGTCACGGAACGCGATGCCGAAGTTTTTGGAGCAGCGTTATTCCATCAAATTTGCGGTAAAGCTTGGGAAATCGTCTACCGAAACTGTCGGTATGATTAACCAGGCTTACGGGGAGTCAGCCATGTCCAGAAACATGATCTTTCGGTGGCACAATATGTTCGTGGAGGGCAGAGAAGAGGTCGACGACGAGTCTTCGAGAGGTTCCCGATGATGCCTTCGCGGGAGCGTTCCAGGAATAGGAACGCCGCTGGAACAAGTGTATCGACTCACAAGGGTCCTATTTTGAGGAATATTAGCTTAAGATATGTAAAAGTGTAATAAATTTTTTTTCCTGAGCTCAGTACACTTATTTTCCGGACGAACCCTGTATATGAACGCACTAAGCATGAACTTACAAATGAAGGCAGCGAGTATTGCTACAATGGGTAATAATGTCCCCTCATTTAATAATTGGATGTATGTACCTTGAAACGTATGGCTACGAGAGCTACTAAGAAAGTAACTTACGTTTCGGCCTAGCGCAGCGGTGGGTAGGACTAGTGCCACCATCTTGGTCTCTAAACGTCCCTACTACACTCAGTACTACGCATCCTGCCGTGGTAGTGTGTGTGCAGACTGTGGTTCTTCTTCTACTTTGCTCGCATTGCAAACTGTTAAAATGTGCACTGCAATAGAAAATCCCGCCAGTTGTAAAGTGCGATTTGTGATTAGGTTTTTATTGGCAAAAAACTAACACAAGCCAATTGAAATTCACCGGCAACTTTGTGGGAAGTGTGTACGGAGACAATACTGAGTGAGGGGGGAGTGAGGCAGTGGTGCATTCTCAGTTTAAAAATGGCCACAGCGCCAATGTTCACGACGAGGACACCGCAGTGGTCGGGGTAACCTTGGGATAGATTAACTGACGGATGGCCAGTTCTTGGACATCATGGACATTTGTCCTTCCACTCTTTAACTAGCAACGCCACTGACGCACAACACTGTCACTCATCACCTGATCGGTGCACAGCAATAATTTCCCGATGAATATCAGAAGATTTGAAGTTTGTTGCCAATCAAAACTCTATCACCAAACGGATTTTAGATTTGGGGGGATTCCGAGTTGTACTGTTCATTTTAACTCGCTACTGTAAACAAACGACAAGCGGCGAGGCCTTTCAAACACTGCAGCGCGAGGCGTACTGCCCCCGTGTGTGTCTCTGTGTCCATGTAACAAACATCCGGCTCGCCCCACTACTTCGCTCACTTCATGCAAACGTAAATTACTTTCTGGACCGGAGTCATAATTGTCTGCGGCTATTGAACGAAGGTGTGGGAAACGGAGAATTGATGTCCAGGGAGGGAGAGGTGGCCAAGGGGCAGAGAGGTGAGAACAAGACGAGTAGAGTGAAGCCTAACGAGGAAATGGCGTGGAGTCAGCGAAGGGGATGAACCAGTGCATGAACAGGTTAGGGGAAGGGGTAACTGGATTTTTCTCTCCCTGCGACACGGAATCACACTGAAACATCAGTATGTAAGATAGACACAGAAAGGGAAATATACAAAAAAGAATTTTGGTGAACAAGCGAAAAAAGTAGCACCAGAGAAGTTGTGTATGATGTAATATGACGTTAACTCATTCCCTTTAATTTAGAACCAACATATCGTTTCCATGCCTAGCATCGACATTAATAGTAGTCCTCGTTCATCCTTGCAACTTATGGAAAATATTGTTGTGCATTTATTTTTCACCAAAAATGAGCTAATAAATTCAGGATGTTGGGGAAATATTAATTTTAAGGTATGTGGAGATACATCTCAGTGTTTATAACATTCGCCATTTCAGGCTGGACCTTTTGGATCTCTCTCATTACGGAAAGAACTAAATTCAGCTTTTTTTAATCACACTTTCTGTTTAAACCTTACTCCTTTTTTCATTAAAACATTAGGTGGAATTAAAAAAGCAAATTTTTTTCTTTCATCAGTGCACATATTTTATATTAAAATGAATAAAAATAGACGGTAATCATCTATATCTACATAATATCCCGCAATCCACCGCAAGGGCGTATGGCGGGGGGTGTTAGGTCACCAACCGTAATCATGCAATAAAATATCTTTAAAAAATGTATAAAATGTCACTGGGTACGCAATCCAGGAAAAAGTCGTTGATTATCCACGACACGCAATTTTGTTGACGTCGAATGAGAGTACCGGTGTCCGTTAGTCCAGCCAGTTTGCTGGCTTGAAAATCGAGAGGGTTGAGCTTAACTGATGCTGCGCCCTATGAAGCACATTCACACACTGACAAGGAACAGGTATTGTACATCTACATCTGCGTAAGTACCGCGCAAAGCACAAAAAATAGGGTGAGAGGGAGAGGGTGCAAGCACCAAGTGGGATGGATAAGATATAAGAGAGAGAGGAAGGGTGCTTGGTGCTGCTGGTGCTTGCACCCCCTACTGTGCACCTTTTTTGGCGGATCGAGGGGTAATAATGTGGATGTAAATTAAGGGTGTTTAAATGGTTCAGAAAAAAGAAAAAAAATTCATTTAAATACCCAAATAAGACGTGGAAATCCGTATGCATTCTAGCGTAAAATATTTTTCCAAACAAGCGTTAATTTCAACGACTGTAAAAGTTGTTTTGTGCCCGAAAAAGGGCGGGAATAAAAATGAACCAAAACCACTGACAGGGACGATCTCCACCATAAAAAGATAGTGGAATGCAGAGCTGGAAAGTGGCAAGGGGCAACTTCTATTAATTCATGGACACGCAACTCACCCCAACGTCACAGGTAAGTGGCGTGGCACCCGGCTGTTGGCAGCGGACGGCATGAGGCATCAACTCCACAAGGAGTGACGTAGGGTGGAAAGGGGAACTTGAAAACACAACAAAAAGGTGTAGGGTGTGTTGTAACGTGCAATACGGTAATTGTATGCCAGTCTCGTGCGTATACGTCTTACCTTGCAAGCCGCCACGACTGCGTGCGTCGGGGTCACCAGCCATTAGCGAAATTCGCGATTAATGACACGCGGGATGTTCGTCATTTGTCTAACGCTATGCTTCTTGCTGTACTGGTCTCGAATTGTGCCAGGGAAAATGATTCCTCATGGCAACCATTCTCCCTTGCAATTTCTCACCTTTCACTGTGACGCGAGGGGAATTTATTTTCACAGATATTGGAATAAGGGGATCCATTTCTTTCTCTGTGCCGCCACCCGTGCTTTTCGGGAAAAGTCACGCACCAATGGGAAATACACATTTTGGATGAAGCTGGGGATTTGCCAGAGGCGCCATCGGGAGTTGAACTCCGACCCTCCAATCCATAACTCAGGTCCCTGCTCACCGGACTGGCATGCTGCTGAATGTACAAGGTTTGTATAAAAAAGTATCGGTAACAATTTTTCCTGACGTGTGAGTGAAGTGCTGAATTCAAACCTTTGGTTGAGTGAACGTACGATCGCAGATCATATATTGGTATTGAAAGAAGATGACAGAGCACACTATTATCAATGAAAATTTGGCGATGTGAAATATTTGCGCTAAACTTATCCCGAAGGTCTTGACGGACCACCAAAAGACCAGAGTCGAGTATCTGCTTGTGAAGACTTTCTGCGACGGCATCGGAACGATTCCCCAACCCTCTTACCGACCCGTTTTGGCACCAGCAGATTATTTCCTATTCCCATGCAAGTAAAATCCTCCCTCCCTCTAAGGACACCGCAAAGGGACACCCTTAATGCTGTCAAAGAAGCTTGCGAGAGTACCCTTAAGGACTTTCCGGAAGCCGCCGACCAGGGAGCCTTCGAGTCGTGGAAAAGCCGTCGGCAAGTGTCGACGCTTTCAAGGGATGTACTTTGAAGAATTTTGAGCAATTGTTGCAATATCTGAAATAAAGTAATTTTTTCCGAAACTTTTACCGATACTTTGTATACAAACCTTTTAGGTATAGAATATAGAGATCAGTTGATAGTTAGGATAGCTGCTATAGGCCAACCCTCGCACTGATTCCCCACCACATCGTGATGGAGAACTGAATGCGGTTCGCCCACCGCCTGACTCATAGACGAGACGCTCTTGCTGGGAACACTGCTATAACAGTCGCCGCAGCTCAAGGTGACCGAAACGGTCGTGGGAGCTCGAAAGAAAGCACCTGCTTCAATATAAAGGATATCCAGAGGGGGGGGCCATCGGCGCACGCGGTGTGGAGGGGGGAGGAGGGTGCAATCGGGGAGGGAAGGGGGGATGCGGCCCGCTGATTCTGAGGATGCCTCGAGTTTCCCCTCTCCGCCGCTCAACTTCCAACATCTCATCCCCCTCGCCACCACAGACCCTTCGCCCCCACTCTACTGAAGGCAGGGGCGGGTACAGAGGATGGGGGCGCAGGGTTCGTGCGCCCTCCATTAAATGAGGAACATGTACATCTACTTAATACCCCGCAAGCCGCCGCAAGGGCGTGTGGCGGGGGGTGTTAGGACACCACCCGTAATTTAGAAAAGAAAAAGAAAAAAAACCGCGTGCAAGAACCACAAAATCATACATCCACAAAAAAATATGGCATACATTCATGCATGACCACTTACATCCCACACACATGCAAACACTCAAACTACATCTTACATACACATGCACCACATATGATTTCTGATTGTTCGGTGAAAGAATGAGTATTTGTACCTATCTGTCCTGGAATCTATCTCCCTTAGTTTATCTTTGTGGTCTGATCTACTTAAGTAGTGTGGGGCCATTATAATTCCTTCAGTGTCATAGTTAAACTCGTTTGTTTTGAACCTTCCTAAAAGTATAAGCCTCGCTTGTTCTCTCCGCACTTCAAGTGGTTCCCAGCCTAAATCCCCTAAGCGACCTGTCACACTTGTGTTCTTATTATAACAATTTTTAACGAAACTGGCGGATTTTCTCTGGAATTTATCTCATTCTTTTTGCCAAATTTTCTCCCACGGATCCCAAATACTTGCGGCATATTCCAAATGAGGTCTAACTAGAGCAAAATAACACCTCTCTTTAACTTTTTCATTACATTTCCCCACCACCCGTTTTATGAATCTTAAATATAGACAAGGCAGAGCAAGCAATACTGACTGTTAAGAGCACCACATTATTTAGTGGCATTCTAATGCGATCATGCGGGAAGAATGGGTTTTGGCAGAAAAACACTCTAGATTATTGAAAGTGCAAGTAGTTGAGTGGAACTAATTATTCCCTAGACGCTGAGGGTGGCAAAGGGAATTTTTGCTATTTATAACATTTTCGTTGCTATCCCGTATTGTCCGTGGGAAGAAGGAGTCCTTGAGTCTGCTAGTTCTGGTATCTATTTCCCGAATTTTATATGCATGATCCAAGCGACCAATGTATGTAGGAGTGCGAATAATTTGCGATACTTCGGTGCTGAACCATACGGGGGAAGGGAAGAAAAGTGATGGAAAAGATGAAGGTCCTGAATTCCCCGGGACAAATTTACCCCAGACGTAAAAATTTAGTGGAAATTCAATTTTCCAGGACTTTTTGATGTTTCGGTTCTTCATCTCCGAGTCTACATTTCGAAAGCAAAGCAGCGGGCTTCTTCATATCAGAAGGGATCTGGGCTGACAGATGGGATCTGATTTTGACCTGAAGGTGGAAGCTCCAATTCTACCAAAACGTCAACTCAAATATTTCAGAGAGAATACGCTATATTAGCTCGAAAATTAATGGGAAGTGAATATAAGCGTGATGGGATATGTTGAAGGAATCAGGAAATATCTTCAGAATAATTGTTGGTAGATATCCTTTCGTAAGTGTATTCAATTGGTTAAAATGCCATTTTCAAATACTATCTTACATGCGACTTAGCCATTCTTCTTTCTCTTACTTCCTAGCAAATAATTTTTACTAATTAAACCTATTTAAATAAGAACAATAGCCAAAGGTAAGTTATTGATATCAACCATCCAATTCAAACTCTATTAATTAATCAAAAAAATAAAAATCAATGCTGCATTTCAAATCAGAAAATTCTCAACGAGACAAATCATTTTTAACATCAATGATCCTGTTAGTAAATATTATTTTTATAAATTATTTCAGTTAAGCAAGACAAAAACGCACAAAATGTTCAATGAAACGTATACATGCCCTAAGCATGCAGTACCTCGGACGAAAATGCTGAGAACTACACTGAAACTAATGAAGACACTACGGCGAAACCAATAAAAAATTCGTACGACATGCTTTCCAAACCGAACTAAAACACAATATCATGAATAAAAAACGCAAAGCGTATGATTACACCACAAATAAATCAACAATTCAATTACTCAAAATTAAAGATTGCTAATACCCTAAATCAGGCAAAGGGAACACTGTCGCCATTCTAGACGAATCCAACGCACCATAAAAACCATTGATGAAGGCCCTTTCGTCGAAGTGCGTAGGAATCCAACCTTCAAAATTATCACTGACATTAAAAACCCACTCGACCGTGGCACCACAAATTAAGACGAAAAATTACCCTTTAGTTTAAAAAAACCGCAAACCCAAATATTGTAAATCAATATTGGATATAGGATCGGCACCTTACTTATCAACTGAATGTAGTTTCTTCGTATCGCGATGAAATCAAGGAGATGACTCGCAAGTCTTTCGGCGCGACCCGAGTCACTTTTGATGGTCCCTTACTCGACCGGCCGTTGCATACACATAGTTTGTGAGCATTCGACCGTGGTAAAGGGGTGTCAACAAAGGTGACGGTCGCAATGAATGTTGATGTAGCGAAGGTTCTCGAGAGAGAACATTCTTAAGGGCCATCAAACTTGCCCACCACGGGAGGAATCCACTGCTGCGAGGAAAAATTTGAACTGAGGAACTGGAGTTCAAGCTGTTGAACTACGTTCAAGCTGTTGAAAAATCAACGGGAGGTGAATAAACGTGATGGGGAATCAGGATAGGAGCCCCTTGGAGTCGCGAGCAGGGAGCTGGGCCCGGTAGGACTTTTTGAAAGGTAGCCTAGTTTACTCAGAGGGAATTATTATCGTCTCACATAGCACTTAAAAATTGGAGCACCTGGGTGAAACAACAGGGGAGAGAGAGGGAGAGAGGTGTGTAGAGAAACCAAGGATAACCGAATCCGCTCAGGCCTGACAGCAATGGCCTAAGCTACTCGCGAAAGGTTTTAAAACGTTTTCTCTCCTCGAGACACGGAAGTGTAAGTGGACGGGAGCACGTATACAATGGGCACTGGGAAGTAGCCTCGGAGGCTGCGGGCGACAGGCGAAGAGAGCGACGGGCAATCCTTCCTTTCACCGATGACCACCACGCACCAATTACACGCGATGCACGCCGCCAAACGGAAGCCGGGACCAACCGATTGGAAAGATGGGAAGGACCGCCAGCGTGCGGGGAAATGCTTTGTCCCGAGACATCCCTGTCATCTCAGTCTTACAAATGAGAACACCAGCGGAGCCATTGAAATGAGTCGGAAGAGAATCTTGCCAAACAAATGCTTCCATTCGCGGGAAAAGCCACTCGTCATGCAAAAAAAGAAAGATTGAAACAATGTCTCATCTTCAATGCAACAATTTCAGAGCATAAAAATCATTCGCTTTGACCGGGATTCGAACCCGGATCTCTCGATGTCCGTTAAGAGGACGCCCTGATAGCTTACCTGGCTAAAGCACTCGGCTGAACATCGAGGGATCCGGGTTCGAATCCAGTCCACGGCGAATGGTTTTTATCCTCTTAAATTGTTGCATTGAAATGCATATCAGTGGATGACGCCGATAAAAGTTACTGTTGCGGAATCTCCTGCAGTTTCATGGAAATTCCCATCTTTAATTTGTGCATAAACTCTTATGCTTTTTTTCTTCCCAATAAAGCATACTAGTAATGTCTTGTAAGAATATGAATCTGAAAATGTAGCAAGGGCTGATTGGCCAACGCAGCAGGAAGAAAAAGAGTATTTTCGGTGGAAACAGGAAAAAGGAAAATAGCTGATCGCAGTTTAGCTTTATTTGAAATTGGCGCATGGAGACAATATTCTAGACTGAGAGACAGAAGGCAAGAAGAAAAAGCAGAAAGGTTTGGGCGCTGTAATAGACCAGTGTAAAATATCTTTCACTCCCTAATGACGACCATCTTGTGGGACGAAATATCGAACTCGCAGTTTTTGTCATCAATTATATCAATTGGTATTAATTAAAAAAAAGCCACAGAGAGATATTTGGAATGAAAATAGGGAAAAAATGGACTAAACAAATGAGTTATGCTACCTTGGTCAAAGATCAAGGAAACAAAGCGTAGCGACAGTACCTGTACATGCCAGAATGAAACAAAGATGAGAATAACAATTAAAGAAATGCGTTTCAAAACAAGAAAACCCTACTAACCAGAAATATATTACTACATATTAATGGCCACAAAGAGGACATTCGTGAAAAACGTTTGAAGGTTACTGACGGTAGCGTAAGGCGAATCGTCTGTGAGCGAGAGAAGAAACCGCTTGAGACCGCAGAAATGTGGGTTTGAAGAAAAATAACAGAATGAGTTGGGAGCGAAAAGAAAAGAAATGTTTCCGTGCTAAAGAAAATAAATTGAATATCTTGTCAACAAGTGAGAAATAAAGGAAGGTAAAATTTATTGGGTTATAATAAGACATCAATTCTGTCCCCATTATAACGTATTGGAAGGGAAAGCTCAATGTAGAGCAAAAGGGAAGAGGACGGCCTGTAATGTAGATCGCAAAAAATAGTCACATTGTCAATCATGTTCATGAAAAAACATCAATAAATGTGTCGGTAAGGCAGAGGATTTAGAAATTGAAGATGATCGTGATAAGTATGTACACGTAGATCTAGGATTGCGACCAACTTGTCGGTATGCCACAGTCCTCGAGAACAGCCAATTGATCGAATTCATAAAGAGTAGAATACATTTTAAGGTGGTCTGGGATGACTTAGCCCGCAGACGATGAATTGTAAACATATAAGTACCACAATACATGTTCGTTTCGATCGCGAAGAAATATACGAGCAAATAAAAAGGCTTCATAAATAATAAAAACTGTCAAAAACTACAAAGCCATCCATGGAAGGGATAGAAATTACAAAGAATGTATCGTATAAAAATAAAGAAAGACATCCAATTACTTGTTTTTCATGTGACTTCTGATCTGGGATTATAGTCAAATGTTACATGCACGATTTTTATAATATTTCTTCAACTTTAAAAGGAGATGAATTTGAAATTTTGATATTTTTTCTTTAGTTTTAAAAGTGAATCAATTTTAAATTTTGATGGAATTCCTTTAGTTCTTAAAATGGTAATAACTTTCAAATTTCGATCGAATTCAATTGGTTTTAAAAGTGAATCAATCTTAAATGCATCAATTCTTCTAAAATGGTTCACACTTTAGGCATTCGTTGATGGGTCAGGTAGAGAAATCCAGATTTAACGGAGGGACGCAGTCGAAACGATGATGTCTTTGAGCATACCTGTATTTTCGCTCGGTCGGGAATTCCCCATCCCATCCGTCTCGGTCGGCGGAAAAGAAAAGCGAGCATTCCGGTGCAAAGAGGAGACGTCTTCCTCCCTCCCGGGGGATGGAGGGGGAGGAGCTGCGAAGGGGAAGCGGAGAGAGGGAAAGGAAGGAAGGCGGGAGGCGATCCCTGCCTCTTCCCGCCGGGGGAGGGATGCTGCGATGGCGCCGGACGCGGCGGGGCGAGGATGAAGCAGCCGGGGAAGGAAGGGGGCGGCGGCCCCAAGTGTGACGATTACAGGAGATGTCTCCGAGGCGGAAGAAAAGTCCCGCCTTCTTCCCAATGTCTTCTCCCTCCATCACCTGCGCCGTGCCATTCCTCAGGATTGCCATTCCGCACGTACGTATTCCTTGCGATACAAGCAGCAACGTCTCACCACGGTAGCCTACGATATAGGTCTCACACCAGCCTCAAACATCCTCTCATCCTAGTTGATCGAAAATAGAGTACTGGGTAAATGTGATGAAAAGGTCAAAGAGAAATACTAACTTTCGCTGGTTACGTCATTGAATTGGCGTTTAATGAATCCGGAAATGTATTTCTCAATACACGATTATCAAATGCCGGGTTTTCTAATGATGTCTCGTCTGAGAAATTCACGAGAAAAATATTCTCTAAGTTCGTTCAAGGATTATAGCCCCATACATAAATTGAGAGGTTCCTCCTTGCCTTGGTGCTGACCTTAATTTGTCAAGGACTGGTTACAAAAGTCATGAAAGTGAAGAAGGGAATCCGACAGTTTACTGCACCCGAAGCCTTATACACAATTCGTAGAGTCGTTTCCCTATCGAATGCTGTGAATTATTTCCTGTCAATAAACCTGGGTTCCGTTTCTCCCATTACATATTATGCAAATTTCAAATTTATATACAGCATTTTAAAACTATTCAAAAGGCTTGTAGATCGAATTGTGGCTTCTAGAAACAGACCTCTAGAGCTAAAGCTGTGGCCTCCAAACATTATTGCTTTCGAATTATCCCACTATCTAACAAAACGAATATTTAAGCATTTGTTTCGCACTTTTTATTGATCCCTCCCCGTCTTAGCAGAGTTATTGTCAAGGGTTTATAAATATGTCTCGAAACATCGGAGAGACGCATTAAATAGTACGCAAGTTTATCTCCAAAGTTCAGAAACCTATTTCGACCGTCAACTGCGACGTTTAGACGCTGACACGAGCGCCGATATCAATCAATAAATATAGCAGAACGTTACTAAGTTAGTTTTGACTCACAATCAAAATGCTAGGGGTTTTAATTACTCGAGAAAATGTGCTTTAAAGTCAGGATGTTTTAACTTCCCAAGGTATCAGCAACAGCAGTACATATAAAAATGAAGCAACGATACATCCTCGACTCATTCTCTTCCAGCGCCGCAGCGATTTTAAGAAAGCAGGATCGCTGCTGGAGAAGGCGTCCGGTTGCTATTGAGAAAACAGTCACGCATCGGCGGCGCGAGGACTGCCTCATGGTCACCACCACTGCACATAGACGGGACGCATCGGAATCCTTCTCAGGGTGTCCTCTTGCACGCATTGTTCGCCTTTTCGGGACCACTTCCATTTCACCATTGTCATACGGGGATTTGCCGGGTGACGCCACCAATCCGTAATCAGGAGGTTTATTAATTAATGGACGGGATGCCTCTTCGGAAAAAGCGGACGTCGAATGAGCAGAAGCGTGAATAATGAATTCCCGCCCGAAAGGAGAACACAGCATCAAGGGTGATGAATGTAATCAAAGCTTGGAGAACATCCTCAGTCAAGGAGACAAGGCGTTCTCTGCACACGTCAGGTGTAGGAGTAACGAGAAGGCACACGCAAACGCACTTATCTGTAGACTACTGCAGCGAGTGGTATTGCATTAAATCAGAGAGATTAAGAGTAGAATAAATAGATTTAATATGTCATTTTTTCCACGAACGATAAGGGATCGGAATAAAATTGTCCGACCGCGGTATGGGCAAAAATATTCGGGTCCAAATTAGTCTGGTGTGTATTCACCCCCTGCCACACCCTCTAGCGGTGGCCTGCAGGGTACTAATAGATCTATTTAAAATATCCACGGGTCAGTCATCACTTGCATTCTTAGGCAGGGTATGTCGAAATAAATACAACAAAATGGTATATATAAAAAACATCCCATGAGTATCTCTTGTCATTGTTTCTGGGAGAGTAATATGCCCCAAAGTGTATGCCTTCCGTTCTCTATTCTGCAAATCTCTAAGTTGTCTCTCTTCACTTCTTTTTGGTCCAAGCTTTACAGTGACTACACTCATCACAACTACACTGGGCAACATATCGAATTCAAATTCAAAGTCAATATCTAAACTCACGTATAATTCAGACAACTAAACGCTGAGATAGCACTGCTTTAACGATACAGGGTGCGTCAAAATTAATATCGGAGTTGTAAGACTATGCAGTGTTTATTACACTTAATTTAAATTTATATATGATACATCAAATGAAAGAACAACAGTTTTGTCGGTACAGCCAGCGCTAGTAGCAAAGATGGCAACTAGTGAACAGGAAGCTTTTTGTGTTTCAATTTGCAAGTTGGAGTGCAAAGTGCGTCCCGTACTAAGTTCCGATGTAAACTCAAAAGTGACAATAACACACGCAGATGGTTTCATCAGTTTTGAAGACAACAATGTCTTTGCAAAGGTCAAAGAGTACGGGACGACCATGACTGACTGCAGAACGGGTTGAATGAGTGAGAGGGTCTTTCACACGAGTAGCCCCTCACGTGTAGCCTCCTCAGATCACATTAAACGCTTTTAAGAAAAACTGTTTTAATTGCCCTTTCATTTGATGTACTATAATCTGTATGTGTAATTTAAATGCAATTAACACTACTTAGTATTATAACCCCGATATTAATTTTGATACAGCCTGCATTACCACCATCAATATAATTCCAATTGCAAATTAAGCGACTTGTTTTACTACATCGAGGGAGTGAAAAGGGAACTTATGCGAGAAATGCGAAGTTTAATAATTAGCCAGGGGTATCCATCCTAATCACATCAATCTCGAGGATATTTCAAGTCAAGGGTATATTTCTGAGAGCGTGGTGGTTCAGTGGGCAGAGCGCTGAACTACGAGTACTCACTTGAAGCCCCAGATCACCAAAGTTCGGGGTGACTTCGAATTCACACCGATTCAGGCCAGCTGCAGGATTTCTTGGGCACCAGCCCAGCCTGGGACAACGATTGACGACGCAAGGAAAGGCGCTGGATCCCCTGCTAATTCATTACCTGTCAAAACGTGAATTCAATACGCCACAGAGGGTGCGCTAATTAAAGCGCTACGAGACGCATTCTAGTGCTATGTCACCGCGAATTAAACAGCGTGCTGTTATCGAATTTTTGCCTTCATCTCATCGTCCGAGGTGTAATGATTACCCTTGAGGTGTCTCTTGAGTTGAGGAAAAAAATAAAAATCGCAAGGCGCAAGATCGGGGGAATAAGGAGGGTTTTGTTTGTTCTCGTCAGCGAGACGGCGTGCTGGACCCATCGTGTTAACAGATTTTTGGTATCAAAATTGTTAGATAATGAAGCCGGCACGTTCCTTGGATGTCCTAATATGGTTTGCTATACGCTTTTCAGTGATTCGTCGGTCATTTTGAATCAAATCTTCGACGAGTTTGCGATGTTTGTCGTCTGTGGCAGTGATTGGACGTCCGCTGCGAGTTTAATCAACAATTATGACTTTTTTAGGCTCGCAACCACGAAGTTTTACTACCCATCGATTTACAGTAAACCTATCAACAACATTGTCACCATAAAGAGCCTTTAAACGACGATTAATCTCAGTAGGAGTCACTTTTTCAGCAGTTAAAAAATTCGATAACAGCACGCTGGTAAACTCGCGACTAGAACACGACTCCCACTTCCGCTTCTCAAAATACACCGGACGAATGTAACGACCTCAAACCTGCGCATACGTGTTGAGGGGGAATGTTACTTCCACAAGCCACCAGAAGTGCCCCTGAAAGTCATTTTGCTTTTGGTCCAGAAGCATGTGTGCATTAGTTTTCTTAGTCTATCCTACATATCCTCGGGTTGATCACGTGCAGTGATTGACGCATATTTCGGGGAGGATTATGACCGCATGACATTTTCGCCATTAATTGCCGTTTTTTTGCACCTCTTGACTCACGGGTATTCACCGCTGTGTTGCAATCGTCCTTGAACCAGTTACACATGTACCAATCGCACCTCTTCCTGGTATCTTGTCCAGTCAAACCATAAAACCATAATCTCCTCGCAATCTACGTTAAAGACACCATCAACGCCCGCACCAAATCACGCTTTTAAAGCTCTCTCCACTCCATTGCGCCATCACCGTCCAAATTCCCCAAAATTTCTGATTTAAATTCCGCGGAGGGAAAGTCGAATAAGACGCTAATGTGTACGTAGATATCATTTCTGTAAATGGCGACGCAATATCACGGCTGTTTGTGTCGGTTATTAAAAACGTTTATTATTTTTGCCGTATGCTCGTTTAATTTAAGACTCATGTTAACATCCGTTTCAGCAAACCATTAAATTTCCGCACTCTCCAAATATTATTTAAGGGAAGCATACTATATTCTGATTCTTCTGAAATTACGTTATATTACATATTTTTCTACAGTTTTACTTATGCTAAGAAACGAGGATTGCTATTTATATTTTGAGCCTTGACAACACTAAGTGCTTTAGGCGCCATCGGACTTTTCCATATGAAAGTTTGACTCTTTTAATGCTAACGTCCTCCAGAACATTTTGTCATTTGATCATAACTTTTGTTGAGAACAGTGACTTCAAATTTTTTGTCTCAGCGAAAAAATGGAGTCAACTCGTGAACACTTACGTGCGATGATTTTTCACGACTTTCGACGTGGATTATCAAGCCGGGAGTGCATCGATCAACTTACTTCCACTTTTGACGATGAAGCCCCATTCTTTGCCACGGTGAAACACTAGTATAACGAATTCCATCATGGCCGCCGTTCGCTCGGCGACGAAAGTCGTGAAGATCTTACATAGATTGAATTCCATGGCAGTTTAAGAAAAGTTTTTAGTGGATACGTTTAACTCGACGCTTAATGCGTGATGTAATGAATAGGCAGTAATGAAGAAGAAAGCTACCTAGGAACGAAAGTGCCTCAGTTGGTGGAAAATGTAGTTCAACTAGATGATTGATAAAACCGGAGGTACTAATGATAACTTCGAATATTGACGGTGCCTTCCGATGTCTTTTGCCAATACTATATTAAAATAATACATATAATTTATATATTATGCACCGTGATATTTTTATAAATAAATTCATAAGGAATACATTTAATTAAAGGAATTCATTAGCAAACGAATTAATATCAAGATATATAAGTGAATAAGATGTTTAAATTACTTTATAGAGTTGATTCCGCTGGCAGGGCATGGTTTTGTTAATCTAAGAAGAAAGAGGTAAACAGTTCCAATAGTTTTGTATACTTCGGAAAATTATCCATTTGTTAAAAACAATATGACAACCGAAAAGGAAATTCTATTACTATTTCTGTTCCGGAATAGCAATAAAAATATTTAATTAAAATTTGGAATATAGACAAGAGAAGTATATTGACACAGCGGATATAAATCGTATAAATATATATACACCGTCTTAGATACTTTCCCGATGTTTACTATCAAAACGAAATCTATGCATTTATGAGCATCCAAGGGCAATTTATTGGTACACGAAAGGAATGGTGCGATAATACTATCACAAAGTCCTCTTCGACTAAATATGATTAAGAAGGCGTATCAAGAGTATTTATAAAACTCACATTAGGCAATTACCCACGCAAAACTTAATTGAAATCAACGGCGGTTCACTTTGCTTGTCCCTTCTGGACATAGTTTTGATGGAATAAAAATTCAAAACAATGAAATAAGTGATTTTCCAGTCAATATTATTTATAATAACAGCCTACATTACTTTTTTCTGGGAAATATCAAGTCACTGATCAATTCAAATATGGACGTGCAGGACTACGTGTGTATTCAAGGGAGTATCACGCTGCTATGAATTTAAAAATATGTATCAGTTTAAACGACAAATTTGCTAAGGTTAAGAAATATAACTTTAATATTATTATCAATTAAATGGTACCAACATTCAACTACTCGGGTAAATAAATCAGCTGTCAAGTTTATTGAGCTGATTAGGACGAAAAACTTTTTAAAATCTTTTTTTATTAAAAACAACTTGATTTTTTTAACTTAATTTCATTTGTTATGCCTAATTTAACGGCTAAACCTAACGAAAATACGGAATTAAAATAATGAATATTATTTTAATTGCTAAATAGAATAGCGAATTTAATATAACTATATTGAAATATAGTAATATATTATGAAATATTGAATTTAAATATAATAATGCATAACGTTACTAGCAAATTGAATAATGCTATTGATTTGGGCATATCTATATACGTATGCCACAGGCAACACAAAAACCGAATGAAAAACACTTAAAAACTCGGCGGCGTGGAAACTATTTCGCAACTCAGCCGTGGTCTCGCAACAGGAAAGATTCCCTCGTTTCCTTTTCCTATCGGTCGAAGATTATTTTAGTTCAAGGCAACGTGAGTAATCCAGATTTGTGGGAACGGATTCGCTTTGAATTCCGCAGAAGGTGACTCCCGTGAAACTTTCATAAGTGAATCAGTCCTCTTGAACCAACATATTCCTCCTCTGGGATACAAAATAATAAAAAGAAATTCATAACCAACAAATCAACATCATGATATATCAGTAAACAAGATATTTCAACCGATTCAATTAATTCCGTCGATTTTCTAGGGAAGGCTTGCATTCTCAGCTGTTGAAACCAGTTCGAAGTTTAAAACCGAACACACGGAGTCGCCTCAGGGTCCACGTCATGCAGGGCTTGAATATTTTTTAAACGGACAAAAAAACATTAATCAGAGGAAACAAGTCTTGCTACATTTTAATCGGAATAGTTCCCAAGACTGTGAATGACAAGTGTACAAGGTTTGCATAAAAAGTATCGGTGACAATTTTTCTCTGACGTGTGCGTGAGGTTCTGAAATCAGACCGTCGGTTGAGTATGCGCATGATCGAAGATCATGTATTGGCATTTATAAGACAGTGACAGTGCACACACCAATAAATCACTGAAAATTCGGCGTTGCGAATGATCTGCGCTGAATTCGTCCTCCCGAAGGTCTTATTGAAGGGCAACTAAGAGAGCAGAGTCGAGTATCTACTTGCGAAGACCTCCTGCAACGTCATCGCGACGATTTACCAACTCCCTTACAGTCCCGACTATTACCGACTACCAGCAGACTATTTCCTATTCCCAAAATTGAAATCCTCCCTCCCTCAAAGGCCATCACCACCATGAGATCCTAAGTGGCGTCATAGAAGCTTGCACGCGTACCCATCGCCCCGCGATGTACGTATTCTGCTACGTGGTGAACATGGACTTTTCCCGAAACTCTAACGAGACCATGTGCAGTTCAATTTGTAATACTGGCCCTCGTGTACAAGGGAGACATCGAGATGGATGACTCAAGGCCGCATATGACCGAAAAATCGATTAATAAAACATTACGGCAAAAGCGTCAATGACGTGCGCTCCTCGACTTAGTGTTCCGGAGCTGTTGCCGACTGAACATTTGAAAGTCTCTCGGCAAAAGTGGGCTAACCCTTCGCTTAGCGATATTGAATGGAGGAAGTCAACTATGTAATGGTTCTAGCCAGCTAATTTTCCGTCGTTCGCCTCATTTAAATATCAAATGAAAAGTTAGGATTCATAAGAAGAACACTTGGGAATTGTAAAGAGAGGGTCAAGTAGCTTAGTTATTTGACGTTTGTTAGAGTATGCTGCGAGTGTATGGAATCCTCATGAAGTAGGCTTAATTATGGAACTAGATCGAGTGCAGCGCAGAGCAGCTAGGTCTGTGAAAAGTTTTTATGTGCAAGATTTAGGATGGGAGCCACTATACGACCTCCTAGTTGAAATACAAGTTAAATTTCCTGGGCACATTTGAGGCAGGCTACTTATCTGAGGAGGTTAAAGACATATCACAGGCCACGAATTACTATGGCGGATCAGATCACGCACGTAAAATCCAAATTCTACCAAGAGCTCCTCGTAGAACGGATAGATTTAAAGTGTCGTTTTTTCTTCGAACCATAACAGATTAAAATAGACATTACAGGAATTTAGTGGGAAATAATAATAATTGGCAGTGTAAATATTTTATCAATATTCCAAATGTTATTATTAATTTTATAGACCAATCTTCTAAACAGCTCTCTCCAATAATTTGAATATACGTACTCTGATATTTTTGCATGCAAGTACTTTCTCTCGTGTGATTAACATTATTCGAGTGCATGATCAAACAAATATTTGTGTGGAGGTAACATGAATGGGATTTTGCATGCATGGTTGGTGACCTAACACCCCCCGCCACACGCTCTGTCGGCGGCTTGCAGGGTATTGTGTGGACGTAGATAGATGTATATATTTAAAATCTGGTAATAATAATATCTAATATCTTCCTACTCAAGAAATAACTTCAACTACTAGCCAAAATGGTTTTTAGGCATTGTTATAGATAAAAGCAAGAAGTACGCGTCACTAATCCTTCCCTCAACGCACGCCAGCCATCACGACTTTTTCTGGTGGGGTATGGAAATAAATGTTTTCATTGCCCCCTTACAATATCTGCAGCTGACCCCATGAAGTTTGTAGGTAATTCATTTGTCTATGTCACGGATGTTGAAATTTAAGCCCTTTAAGAGAGTAGAATCCTGAGCAAAGCTAGCTTCCGGGGTGTGAGCACCCTAGGGGTTGGTTATCGGCGAGAGAAAGGGTTCCCGCATCGGAGGGTCGGCGATGGGAGGGAGGGCGACTTTCCACCGCCGCTGCAAATCCACCCGCGGATTTCTTTCGCGGCGACATGCAGGAGGCGTCACCTTCCCTCGCCGTGCGCCGACGCGACACGAAGGCGGCGGAAGAGCGCGCGATCAGATGTCAAGCGTGCGCGGCTAGTTTCGCTTTCTCGACCGACGCGGGTGGCGATCTCCTTTTTTTCTCGAAAGGCATCCCCCCCCTCTCCCTCCCGCACATCCTCACCCAGATTCTTCCTAGGTAGCATTAGTAGTACCTTAGAGTGAGTGTAAATTATTGTCGTAAATGTCCTACGAGATAAATTACTGAGAAAATAATTGCCATGATTCCTAAAACTGCCACTTTTCTCCACTGATTTTAAGCTTTTTAAGTGGATGATTTTCGGGAAGTTAACGCATTAGAAAGCCAATGGCGACGATAAATATTTATCACTCTCTCCCGAGTAGCAAGTACCTTTGAAAAGCACAAAAGCTTGCAAAAAAATCAGGAAAATTTGTCAGAACATATACGAGAAATTGCGGATCGTTTCAAGCCCCCAGTGTATAGCGGAAAGTGATTCTCTCCGAATTAATGTGATTTAAAAGAATAAATCACAACAAATACACATGTTTAAGTAAGTGAAATAAATTTTTACGTCAAAGCTTTTAATTGATATCTTACGATTCAGATCTCATTCAAGAAAGGAGAATGCAGGGATAATTTTTACACGCAGGAGAGAAGGAAATTATTAAAAATTAAAATGACAAACAATTCTTTTCCCAATATATTTTACTGTTTCAGGCTTCACTTTGTGGAAGTATTTATTCTCCATACTAAAACACTAAGTAAAAAGTCTTTTAGCATGGATAATTCTTTTTCTGTCCTAACCGTGCAGCGTTTAAGTATGACAAAAGGGTAAATTAGAGAGAAGCTCAACCTTCAGATGTTTTTTTCTCTGCAAATAGCAATAAGACTCCCTGTTAAAAACGTCCAGAGTGGAAATATGAACTAGGAATCCATAAAAGTAATGGATGGTAATTCAGGCGTCACATTTAATAATATTTTCACTTTCACATGGAAGAGGAATCAAACTTGGCTCAATTCTACACATTATATTTTCACCAATATTTTATTTTCAACAATCAATTTCGACGTTGCAACGCTGAACTAAGTAAGAGAGGTGCGGACGTTGTTAGTTGGAAGAAACTTCAAATACTGCATTGCAATCTACGAACAAATCATCACGCAACACCTGTGCGATGAATGCTACTGAATGCACATGAAGAAAGCAGGGCTGAATGACGATTGAAACGTTTAAGTAAGGAATACAATCAATTTCAAAGGAAGGTGGACCCGGAACTCAAGCCATTGTTCTCACGGAAGTGGATATCAACACCGCCTCTGTCGTAGCAACAGGATACCGTCGGTTAATCTCAAGAGCACTATCAGCAATGTAGAAATTTTCTCTTGATAGCACTTTGGTAATTAAAAAATTCATATGAAAAATGTTTGAGTGCGATGGCTTCAGCGTAACCCACTGTGAAATTGCGACTATATGACAAAAACCAATTAAAATGTGTTCCTTATTCTCCCTTCTAGTTCAAATCTAGTCCCATGTTGGCTTTTCCCGTTATGAAATGAAACACTTTCATGGAATGCATTTTTCATCATCGGAGGCAGGCGTGGGTGAATACACAATACACAAAGTTACGTGACAAGGTAGCTAGCATGATACTTAATTTTTCCTCAATCAATTGCGTGGTTAGAAAAACATGATAACTTCCTCGAACAACCCTTGAACTTCCCCGTTTGAAAATGACATCGGTTCTGTAATGTGTTCAGATGTGGACTAATCATCGGGCATACCTCCAGTACAGATACATACGAGGGGAGGCTGAAAAGTAATGCACACATGCTTGTAGACCACATAGAAAAAGAAATAGTAAGATGGGCAAAGAGTACATTAAAGTACAATTCATAAGTTTCAAAATCATAAATTTATTTTTAAACATAGTCACCGTTTAGGCTAACACATTCCTCCAAACGTGCAACAAGTTTTTCCATTCCGTCACTGAAAAACTCTTCCGACTTTTCTCGAATCCAGGAGTTGACAGCTCCCTTCACCTCATCGTCCGAGGTGTAATGATTACCCTTGAGGTCTCTCTTGAGTTGAGGAAAAAAATCCCAATTGTTCAATAATGAAGCCGACACCTTCCCTGGATATTCCAATATGGTTTGCGATACGCTTTTGAGTGATTCGCCGGTCATTTTGAATCAAATCCAGTGATCGGACGTCCACTGCGTGTTTCATCAACAATTATGGCTTTCACAGGCTCGCAACCACGAAATTTTACTACCCATCGATTTACAGTAGACCTAGCACCAGCACCCTCACCATAAACAGCCTATAAACAACGATGAATCTCAGTAGGAGTCACTTTTTCAGCAGTTAAAATTTCGATAACCGCACGCTGTTTAACTCGGGTTGACATAGAACACGTCTCCATACTTCCGCTTCTCAAAATACATTGGCTGAATTTAACGACCTCAAACCTGCGCATGCATTCTATGGGGAATGTTACTTCCACAAGCCACCAGAAGTGCCTCTGAAAGTAATTTTGTTTGTGGTCTACAAGCAAGTGTGTATTAGATTTCCGCCTACCCTCGTACAAATATTCGTTTCTTTCTTCGGACATTCAAGAATCATAATAGCAAGAAACTGTACTAAAGAAATATTAAAGGTATTCGATTTGAAAGTCAGGACAAGATTAAAATTGCGTAGACCTAAGGCATATTCGTAGGTGTAAGTGTATAATAGTTGATAGTATATGTATATGCATGAGTGTAAGTTAAAATGGGTTTTGCATGAGTATACAAGACTGAGGAATAAAATACAGTGGTATGCTATTACGCTTGTCAATAGCGGTTGTCGAGTGGTCCCCTAGCGGTAGTCTAGTAGTCAAGTGGTCTAGTGTAGCAAAAAAGCAGGTTTCCGCGGACCCAGAAACCCGATGTATCATCCTGATTCTAAATTATTATTCCCTTTCCCTCTCTCACACCCCAATTAGTCAAATTACTTCCTTCCTCCATCTTCTCTTCATTTCTCCTATCGATCTACTATATCTCCGTACATTCTTCGATTCTCTCCTATAGATAATCACTCCAATCCCCATTCCTAAATATATCCCTAATTATGGTTGTTTCGATTAATTTCAATTTCTTCACACCTATCCATTCCCACAATTAAAAATATAAGCTAAGCGTTGTCCTTTATGAAGTTAAATATTTTGACAAACTAAAACAACCAGAAAAAATTGCTTTCACAAAACAAGCAATTAAAATATCCCAAGAAGACAATTAGGGGTCTCTATCCGTGAGTGCAAAGGTTTGAAAGGACAATCAAACCGCGCGCGACATTTTTTACTTAATTTCAAGGCAGTCACGTGAAATTTGACGTTGCGCAATAATTATGCATGACGTTCTACTTTGAATTCATTCAAGTGTCACGGCTATAGGTCGACTATATCAAAAATCAATATTCCAATAAAAAATGGTTCATCTTTATTCCCTTTTTTCAAATGACAAATAAATAATTTACCAGTTGAATTACCGCTTGTTTTGAATTAAGTCTTTCTCCAGTAGCTATACAATTTTGCGCATTGTTTTGGTAGTTTTTTACGGGAAATTTTTCCCTTCCTCTCCCTACCTTATCACTCACCCTTCCCTCCTGGTACTTGCACACCTGTCACAGATTTCTTTGGTGGATCGCGGGGTCTTTATGTCGACGTCTTCGAGATCAAAATCGACAAATAAAATATTCATCTCGATAATTCCATAATCAATTTACCCCGCCTTTTCCGATCGGGATGATAAAATCTTCCAACCCTCTAAAATCCTGCTGCTATTCAGGAATTTTTGTTGGTCGTTGCACGGCATCAAATCCTATAATAATAAACCGTTGGCTTCCAGCGATTGGCCGATGCATTCCGCCGGTCGGTGGCTTTCAGACCAAATGCAGATTACTGCGTATCTACTGGATTCCACACAAACGAGGAGAAATTGGGAGTCGTGCCTCTTGAACCGATTCGCCGCCTGAAATTTGCAGCCCTGCTACTGCCACGGGATATCCCCCGTCGAGGGGCCCAGCAGCCGAGAGGCATCGAACCAGCGACCTCCTGGCCTGGATCGGACTGCGCTGACCCCGATAGGGTCTCCCCCCCGGGGAGGCATTGGCCCAGAAGAGCCACCCCGGCTGGATGGACGCTTACCACCCACCCAACGGGGCCGGGCGAAGCGGCGGAACGGGATCCCAAATGGGTTCAATTTCTCCCTTTCACTTCCACTCTCCCGAGGACACTCTCTCCCTCTCTCTCTCTCTGCCCGCTCTTCCTCAATTCACTTTCCCTCCTTTCCAGAAACCCGCCGAAATGTGCATTGCAATGCACATTAAGACCTACCAGCGAATTAGAGCATTTTATTGCTCTAAAGATTTCACCCAAAGGTCAAAATTATGATCATGATAAGGTAAACAAGGAAAAATTATAAAGCATCCAAGAATTATGTGCCATATTTTGCAAGTAATTAGTGAATAATTAGGAACACACAATTCTAACGATGTCAATCCTTCACTGTAAAATAGAAATGGCGAAGTCTCACGTCCGATGAAGGAGATTCTTTGGTGAATCAAAAAAAAACAAAAAGCGAGAGATCGAAAGCACATTATACCTACAGAATTGTTGTGATTTTTAAACAAAAGGCGGAGGTAGAACACATTTTATAAAGTGAGGATGCTGACATAGCTTTGGCACAGAGAGCATCTGGAGACATCATTCACTTATGTTTTCCCGGTAGAAAACTCCCACTGATTACACGCAAATTAAGAAAGGACATGAAACTCCAGCGGAGGGATTTTCATATCTTAATCATATTATTACTATCGCTAATCTAACGGTTAATGTTAGTTTTGGATTAGCACAAGCTACCAAACGGTACAGAGACAATTCCCTTGCTTCTCTTAACAAAAACACAACCCTATATCCAAAAAAATCCCTATTCTATTCCGGCCATTTCCTCGTTTGACCAATATTTTCCCCTCTATCACAGTCTTCAACATCCCACCGCCGATCAATATGCTTTTCATCCATTTTCCCTGCCTCCTTATGATTTCTCCCAACCATCCCCTCTCCTCCCCCACCTAGCCTAGCACCTCTTCATTTATTTTCCTTTCTGTCCACTTCACCTTCTCCATTCTTCCCCACAATCACATTTCAAAAGCCTTCAGTCTAATTCTATCATTCTGTTTCAATGACCATTATCCTCGCCGTACGTAAATGCGCTCTGTGTCAATGTTTTTCTAACCTTTTTTAAATATCCTCTTCTCTTAACACACTCAAAATCCCTGTCAATCAACTCACTCATCCTAGTGAAAGCCCATAAGTGGATTTAGGGGAGGCGGCCGACATCTGAGGTAATTTACGCCATTAGGCCTGGATGGAGGGTGGGTGGAGAGAAACCCGGCGTCGGCTACTCTTAACGAAAGGGTGAGGCCAAAAGGGTCCTCAGTTTAACGCCCCATCCGATGGACGGTGCACTCGCTCAAAGTGCTCTCCTCAAAGCACCTCAAGTAGGGATCGGGATACCACTGAAAAATATCTTCCGTCTCCAGGATTCAAACCCGGGCCCAACTGGGTTGGTAGCCAGTACGCTAGCCACCACACCATCACGATCCCGCGAAAGCTTCCTTGCCTATTGCAATTCGTCTCTTCATTTCCCCGACTACTTTGATCATTTTGGTCTAAAACACTACTTAGATAGGTGAATTGTTTCACCTGCTCTAGTTTGCCTCCTCCTACTTTAACATTTAGCTCTTCCTCATAAAACGCAGTTTTTATTTACATTTGTTCCCATCCCATACCTAATACATTGAATTTTCAATGCGCTCAGAAGAGTTTGCAAGCCCTCGGCTGATTTAACAGACTAAAGCTTGATCATTAGCAAACCTGGGTGATTTTATGAATTCCTCACAGACTTTCATTCCTATCTCCGTTTATTCCCATCTCTTTAGCCATTGCCTTCACATATAGGTTGAACAGCACAAGTGATAATCGACAGTCAGACCCCATCTTACTCATCTTCGTAATAATCCCCATTCAGACTCATATGTATAATATATTGAGGGGCTCCAAGTGCCACGCTGCCCTTCCTCCGCTAACACATAACTATTTACGCGGTTTTGCGGGGAAAAGAGTCAAGGATGCCTCCAAAACCGCAGTCCAGGAGCGAATGGAGCCGCCGCGCTATGGGGTGGAATCGACCAGCCTCCGGGTTCCCGTGGGATTATTCGATGGTTGAATGGGACCTTCCTTCCCTGAATGTCGCCGCTTCCCACGGGGAGGTCGCGAGAACATCCCCAATCCCGTTCCCATGGCGAGACGAGGGATTTGTTTGTTTGCACACATTTTCGGGGTTACAGGCACATACCCCTCACATGCTTAGGTCACGCACCCTGTAGTTGCCTTGCCAATCGTCCGCTGCGTATTATGGGAAATTTTGGATACGGTGTGCATTTGCGGAAATACATCCCAAGGACTCCGTCAAACGTGGAGTATCTTTGCAGTTGTCGCAACGGCCTGAGACTAGAGGGGAGTTGCGCTGTGACGTATTACGTCCCGGATGGGTTGGCTGCCAAGAAATTGGGTAATGCGCAGACTAAGGAACCCAGAGAGGATGGACATCCATTCGCCCTCGACCAACAGACCGGGGTGCGCCTGATGAAGTCTCCCAGTCTTCGACTCCGCGGAATATGCCTACGAAGAAAGCAATGAACTCGACAGAGTTTACCGGGTACATCTGCCTCAGTCTGAATTGCAGCGCTTCATATTTTGCATTTCCTCGATGCCCTCCGCGTCAATGTTCATTTCAGCTGTAGATGACGACTCGATCACGAACATGGAGTGCGGGATATGACAGAGGAACCCAACCGCTGATAGCTGTGGCCGTGGACGGCCTCTTGTATGTTTCAATTAATACCTGTGCTTGGCTTTGCTTTGCCGCGATTGGCGTATCGTGGATGACGACATCTGAAGATTATATCTGAAGATTTCGGTCGCTTATCATCTTTACTTTCGGTTGCCAAGGGAACCGTCTTTCCGTTGACACTGCAATCCCTCTTGAGACTTCTCCTTGGTCCAAGGTAACACGTTCAGATAAAATGACTTGGTATGGTAGCAGTGTCACCACACTATTAGAAGAATTAGGATGGGAGCATCAATTTGATCTTAGACTTAAATACAGGTAAAATTTACGGCGTAAATTTAAGGTAGGTGACTTATCTGAGGATGTTAAAGAGATATTACATACCCCGGCTTACTTTGGTTGATCGGATAACCGACGTAAAATCAGGTAGATTTATTGTAGAACGGATACATTTAAAAAATCGTTTTTTCCTCGTTCCATTAGGGATCAAAATAGATATAACAGCAATCGCGTGGGAGGTAATTAAAATTGGCAGTGTGTATATTTGTCGATATACTGCATGTTAATTTCTTATTCAACTGACCCAAATTTTTAACTGTTCTACATCAAGATTTGAATATACGTATCCTCTTATTGAATATCGCTGCATGTAAGTACTTTCTTTCCTGCGATTAGAATTTTTCGAGTGCATAGTCAAACTAATATTTTTGTGAAGGGGACATGATTGGGATTGTGCATACATGGCTGGTGAACTATATCACCCCCCGCCATACGCCCTTGCGGCGGCTTGCGGGTTATTGCGTAGATGTAGATGAATGACTTTAGACGTGTATTGCCTTATCCTATGCCCTGAAGTTTTTTTAACATAGCATCAAGTGGCCATAAGGTGCTAGAAGTCCTCACTTTCCGTCAAATCGAAGTTGCTATCAGCCTAAACCTCTGATTTCTAAATTAAATTTGGGAACTACGACTACGCATGTACAAATACCAAACTCTGGTTTTGCTTATTTTTTAGTTTATAACTTTAAAAATTATAAAAGAGCATATATCAGAAAGACATTAACATCTTAGAAAAGATTTTATTCAAATGTATGCATGCTATTCTTTTTATAACTAATAGTGTTTACACTATGTCACGTAACAATCCTTCGCAAAAGAATAAATAATGCGTGATTATACCCCAGATATATGCAGTAACAGAGATGCAATGAAAGAATGACTGAAAATGAAACTTACTCTCAGGAACGACTATAATCTGGAACACAATCAGAACCAACGAGTGCAAATTCAATGGAACACGGCAAATATACTGATGTGACAATCGTCTTTCATTTATTACTCATAGCGACATGTCTGACAGTAAAAAAAGCACACAATCTTACTTTGTCAACCAAGGAAACGAGCTTGGACTAAGAGTATATTTAATATTAAAATTAAATTGTAATTCACTATTTCTAATATTTTTTGCGTTTAAAAAAATACGGTTTCGGAGAAACATAAAATTTCTTCTGTCTACGATTTCTCCGTTTCCCACGCCAAGCGACGCAATAGAATCGATTGTTACGTCGTTGGCACCACTTGGTCGGAGATTAGTCACCCCGACGCATTGTTGACACGGCGCCAGCAACGAACGCCCGCCGGCCTTCGCATTGGCACGCGCCCCCCGCACATCGCCCGACACCCTCCCAAGTTCGTACCGCGGCTTGGTCACCAATTGAAGAAGCAGTGGAAGGTAGTCTCTCCTAGCACAGCCTCCGAGACGCTTACGGTCGAGTCTCCATCCCCGGAGGCAAGGGAAGGTTGGGTGAGGGATTTGTGACAGGAATCCATCGAATCGATAACTCTTTACATATATGCAATTTTGTCCATCCTCACAGACAGTCAGTCCAACAATCAAATGTAGATTTTGGACAATCCCCAAAAACGATAACGGGTGTTAAGCGTTGATCCTTTGAAGAAATTAACCACTATTTATGATTGAAATGACAATCCCCATTTAGCACATTATTTCGAAAAACAATCTGGATCGCTTGAGAGTATTAATCACCCGGTGTCATCCGCGAACATCCTCTTCTTACTTATCACTTTGCGGTTCAAATCACTAATAAATATCAAGAAAAGCAACGGCCCAATGACACTTCCCCGAGGTACGTCCGAGGTCACTCGTGCTCCGTCGGAACTCGCGCGGTGTCAAGGACTACCCTCAGTTCCCGCTCTGAGGGTAAGCCTTCAAAACAATTTATTTAGGTTTTATTAATAATATACCTAAATGCAAATACATACAGTATCAACTAACATACACATAAACCTACGAAAACACCTAATATCTACGCAACGTTCAATCTTGTCCTCACTTGTAAATCGAATGTCTTTACTATTTCTATTATGACTTTGATTTCTTACTGTTATGATTCCTATATTGTGTCCATTTCGAACATTTGTAACCATATGTACTCAAGTCTATCTTCCTTAAATCATATTTTTCCCTTCTCCCTTCCACTCCCATATCCTTCCTTATCACCCTCCCCACCTGGTGGTGCTTGCACTCCCTGCCACACTCCTTTTTGGTGGAGCGCGGGATATTTATGTCTAAGTATCACTTCTACTTCCTCCTGATTGACAGTCTATATTTCCTGCCTCGGTAAGTCCTTCTTCCCGCCTTTATGTCGCATAGAAAGCTTATTCTCTTCATTTCTCTTCCCCTAGCTTTCTCTCTATTACAAGATACTTGCAGGTGGAATTGGAGTTCATTTCTTAAAGTAACAAGTCAGTTTAAAAGACAAAAATGTACGTATGTAGAATCAAATGATACAGAAAAGGTCACTTTTTTACAGCATATGGTATGCAAATAGGAAACTTAGATTTCCATTTACGATTGCTTCCAGAATATTTGTAAAGCGGCTTGCATAAATGAGAAAAGGTGTCCTAAAATAGCCTAGACCTAAATATTTTTCACGCTTACAATGCCAAAAATTCTCCTTACATCAAAATTTCCTAAATTATTTATTAATTCTACAAGAATGGTATTTACTTTCACTGCCTTATTCTCCTTCATCTCTTCCCTCAACGCTTTCACGTCCCGTTAACGACAATTATTTGAACGATAACTTTTTTCTTTTTAATAAAGTTTTTTAGCTCAGTGCATCATATACAGAATATTTATCATAAGCAGTCGTTCAATCCGAATATTGGTTAAATTCAAACCCCTTGGAATCCTCCCATATCGCATATCAATACTCTATGCAATGCCCTGGAGCCAAGACTCTTCTCTATCCCTCTTCATATGCCCTTTTTACTCGTCCCTTGGGCCGAGGGGACTTTCCTATCTCTTTTCCCTTCTTTTCTGTTTCCTACCAATCCGTAGTGCCTCGAGTTCTGCCCAATCATTCTGATTCTAGTTGCAACAAGCAGCAGTATAAGAAGCAACAAACAGCCGTAGTACAAGAATCATTACGAGCAGTGCAAGAGAAAGCGAGGGAGAGAGAGAGAGAGATCATTTGAAGAGTGATCGAAACGTCACGTACGACATGGGACACACGTCGAGATGGAGTGTCCATTTGTGATCACTCGCGTCCGTAATGGGATGATTCGTGGGGGTCCGGCGGAGACTTCCCTTTCCCTCCGCTCCATAAAGGTGACCTGGGTGCATTCCTCCTCACGTTGAGGATATTCCTCTTTGGCGTCGAATCGGCTTTCTCGTGGCTTTCAAATCCAACGCTTCAATCGTGAACCCCCACCCCTCCCTCCCTCTCTCCAGGGGGCCGCACCAGTCGAACCAATTGCTTCATGCAGGAGAGAAACCTGGCGTCGGAATTATTCTGTGCTTGAATTTATCATGCACAATGCCTTTGACGCCGAAGAAAACCAGGAGGTACACGCAGTGCTTAGCTTATGAACTTGGACCCGGATTTAAAACAGTTGCTATTTGGGCACTCGCATTGAAATCGGTAAGGTTTCCTGGTTAAAAGACTTCACCGCGTGGTACGGAGAAAGGAAACTGGACCCCATCTGTCACTTCTGATGCTCTACCTATATAAGACAGGCTTTTGATGGTAAGTAACACTATCATATACCAACTATCGCGTCAACTTCCTCTTGTGCACCCGGTAATACTTTCTTCTTCAGTTCACTACTTCCCGTCAGTCTTAATTCCAGCCATAATGCATATCCTCTCCCTCCCTTAACCGCCTCTTCCCTAACATTCTTCCTTCTATCACGGCTTACAATACACAGCTACCGACCTCTTAATATATCCTACACCCGCATCTGATGCCTTATTCGACCGACTTCCCCTATAACAAATCGAACACTCCGAAGTTATTTTTCCTCTCTGTCCAACTCAGTATTCCATTCTTCACCATACTCCTATCACGAAAGCTTCCAACCTACTCTAATCCTTTCGGACCAAGGATAGTAGCAAATAGTAGTTTTAGGGGCGGCAACCGACAGCTGAGGTCATTTGCGTCATTAGAGATGGATGGAAAAGGAGGAATGGTGGAAGGAAATCCGGCGTCGATATTAGCCTACTCTCAACGAAATACACCAAATGGACAGTATGTTTAACGTCTCATCCGACGGACGGCGTAATCACTCAAAGTCTTCACAATGCACCTCAAGTAAGGGTCGGGATATCACTAAAAAATATCTGTCGCCTTCGAGGATTCAAACCAGGGCCCTCTGGGTAGGAAGCCAGTACGCTAGCCACCGTAAACCTAGATTCGCTCGGACCCAACCCTATTCCCCATGCCGCCGCTCCTAAGGCAAAGCGCACCTCGACTGCTCAGTCGACGCACTGTCGAAATGTGGCCGACCGCGAGGGTCGGCATTAGTTCGCATTGCAACCCACCGCTCACCATTTACGACAAAGCGGCCCAAACAACGAGTATATTCTCTTCCTCTTTCCCACAAAGTTCCCACCAGGAGGCAGAGAATGCCCCACACACACACACGCGCGCGCACTCGTTTACGCACTCCTCCTGGGGATAGGGAAACTCCTCCTCGCCCCGAGGGCCCATTGTGTCGGCCTTTCTCAATCCAAGCCCGTCCTGCGCAAACCACCGTCCTCCGACGCCCAAGAAAGTTTTGTTTTGGTCGAATATCCACGGAAACCCTCAAACGAAAACAAAAAACATAGCGAACTCCGAGGTGTCCATGGAATCCAAAAACAATGAGAATGTAATTCGCCGCAGAGACTGGCAGCACAGGTAATATACTCCATGGAAATATAAGTTTTTTTAGTCAGATATGATATTTTCCTTCTCTGGCCACACGGTACCGATTCCCCGAAAACGTTCATTTCCGACCTCAATGCTTCGTCCTCTGTCTCCTTCAATTTAACCGTTTCTTTCTCCCAAATCACCTTCCTTGATGTAAACGCATCATTAATAGACAAAAAAATTCCACAATACTCGACACATAAAACCGACCTACTAACAACAATACTAACAATTACCACCCATATCACACCAAACGTTGCATTCCCTATTCCCTCTCCATAAGGGGACACAAAATTTGCAATGACCCCGACTCCCTTGATAATTTCCTTTCAAATCTACACTGTTCTCTCCTCAAACGAGGTTGTCCTGAATCCCTTCCGACAAAAAGAATCCGAAGATATACTTCTACTTCCAAACTTTCCTCTACTGCAGAAACCCACTCTCTTTTAATTTATGCCACATATACTTCCCTGGCCTAGAGTCTCTGACATTAATTCTGAAAAACCTCTACCCTACCCTCAAAAACCATAATTCTACCACCAACCTTTTTCCTAAATGCCCCTTCGTTACTTTCAAACGCCCCCCCCCCCCCCGAACTTATCAGATCTTCTACAATCAACCAACCCACCCCTTAAATCCCCGACCCGTCCCAAATCCACTACAATGCCCTGCAATAAACCTAGATGCTAAACATTTCATGTTTTCAAAGCCAAAATCTCATCCCTCTCTCGCCCGCTTTTTAACTCTCTCCTACCAATTCCGGGTTTATCGTCTACTTCCAGCATATGCCGTTTACCTTCTGAAGTGCCAACTATGCCCTGCATTTTATATTGGACAGCGTGTAAAAATTTTGATTGAAGCATGCAAACTCAGAAGCACAAAGAAAGGAAACTCACATATTTACTTTAGACATTTCAACGGCACGTCCATTAATCAGATATGTGAGTGTGCTTTCTCTGTTTCTGGGTATGAATGTTTCAATCAAAGTTTGTATAAACATATAAACACAAGTATAACCATAACATGATTAATTTATATTCAATCCGCATTCACGAGAGGATGGGCCAATAGACACACTCGCAAACTATCATGTGACGATTTGGGTAGGAAATCAATGAGTTCAGGGGGAGAAGGGTACAGGTTCTCGTCGCTTAGTGCATGAACGTCCGATTGCATCCGCTTCCCACCCTGCGCATCCGCGGCACCCTGCGCAGCGCCGTAGCACTTGGCTTGAGCGGAGTTCCAACCATCGCGACAGATCTTCGGGTCGGAGAGAGGGTTTCGCGTGCCACCCGGACCACTTTGCTATTCCTGAGGCATCGCCCGGCTTTCAATCCGGAGGCCTAAGATCACCGGTCGAGCGCCGCACCGCACGAGACGGGGGCGCTGACGAAGGCCTCTTCATTTCAATACTACCGCCGCGCTTCTTGTTTCCCCTTCCCACGGACCTCACCCCCTTCCTCCGACGCCTCCAGCCCTTCACCACTTCCCCCGGAATTCGCGGCACGTCCTACCGCAACCGCCCCAACCCACCCGCCCTCGCAGCAGCGCGGATCTTCCACGACTCCCAGACACGCTCTCACCGATTCCCAATGACATACAACTCAAACCAAAATAGGCAGTTGACTCCGCTCTTCTGAGTGCATATGTGTGTGTATACTAATATATATATATATATATTTATATATATATATATTTATTTATTTATTTATATACATATTCAAAAAAAAGCTGAATCTAAATAAGGCCGTGAGGGTTGATAACATTCCCGCGGAACTATTGAAATGTTATGTTTAGGAAAATGTGGGAGGAAGAGGCTATATGGGCTGATTCGTAGTATCTATGAGGAAGGAATCTGGCCGGAAGACTTTGTGAGATCAGTTTTAGTTCCTATTCCGAAAAAGGTAAAGGCTACATCATGTGAGGACTACAGGACAAGAGGTTTGATATCCCACGCAGCTAAAGTTGTTCCCTGGATCATCAACCAAAGGATAGAGAGTAGGGAAAATGATTACTTAGGGGATGATCAGTTTGGGGTTTAGGAAGGGGAGAGGTGCGCGCGTAGAATACAACCAGGAGGTATTTGCCTAAACTTTGATATGGAGCGTAGCTATGTGCGGCGCGGAAACCTGGTAATTGAATCAGGAGGTTAGACGTAGACTGGAGGCTTTAGAAATGTGGGTGCGGAGAAGAATGGAGAAGGTGAAATGGACAGAGAAGAAAACAAATGAGGAAGTTCTTGGTATGGTGGGCGAGGACAGGGGTTTGTTGGGAGAAATCTATGGAGGCAGGAAAAGTAGATGAAGGGGGTATTGACCGGCAGTGGTATGTTGAAGACTGTGATAGAGGGGAGGATGTTGGGCAAACGAGGAAAGGGAAGGAACAGGATAGGGATGTTGGACGAAATAAAGGGAGGAAGAAAGTACTCAGAGATGAAGAGGGACCTGAAGTAGATGTTTTGCTAGGATTCACAAAATATTTATTTAGGATTTATTGTGTCCATCCAAAAACCTACCTTAACCGGTAGATTACCTAATAATAATAATATATATATATATATAAACACACACACACATACTCAAACGTGCATATATAAATATATATCTGATAGTAAAAACGGGACATGTTCCCAATATGAATTAAATCATGAACTACTAAAGAAATAATAATTTATTTGGAAATTATATCGTCCTGTTTCTCTTCACTTCTATCTTAAGAAAACCTGTCTCTACTCAGAAACCCACTGGTTCATACAATGAATTCAGACGAGGAAAACACACGACCATGCAAAATGCAGTCGCACATTTTTCCCATTCCAAGAAAATTGCCGATTGCTACCAAGTATTGATTGAATACATGCATATATAATAATTTTTTTCACCGATTTAATCACAGTAACTTAAACCGAAGGTTTCTATGACAAGTAAGGGCACAGATCCCCTAATAGCCACTACGCCCAATGAAAAGTGAGGAATTTACACTCAATAAGAATATTCTCGCTCTTAGACGAAGTAGGGGGACAAAAGGCCAAGAAGGAAGATAAGAGGAAGTTGAGAATGGCTGGCTGGGGAGAATGCGACGCTGGAAGGAGTTCCCTAGAGCCTGCGTCGTATCCGAGGCAGGGGTGACACGCGCTCGCTTTCGCTTCAGGGAGATTGACTGTCCCTCGCTAATATTATTTTCTATCAATTTAAAATCAGGCATGGCTCCATTGCGTTTTGTGATATATGCCGGGGGATTGTCCGTTTCTTTATTCTTTGCATTAAATGCAAAATGTGGAGACACTGTTTGCAAATAAATTAATATTACCTTTTGGTCGTTATGCAACCGTTGTCTACATAATAATAATTTCGTGTGTCGGTTCTCATCGTTATATAGTCAGTCCGGGAGAATTATAAATAAAATGATAGTACCCAAAGAAAGCTTACATATTAATTAATTTTTTTTAAAGTCCTTCACTTTTATTGGACAATCGGACAGAAACATTTACTGAAAATGCAAAATCGATACGCTAAATTCACGACACAACGAAATGAATGACGACATGGCAAAGTTGTTTGACCCTTCAGCAATGCGGCAAAGAAATGACTAATGATTCCATTGACCAGAACAATGAGAGACCGGCGGACGAATCACAATGGCGCACCAACGTCCACTTCCAATTCCGCCTAACTGTGCACTCGATCATTTTGGAAGTAGCCATTGCCATGACGTCATCTTCTAGCGCGACACGAAACCGATTAGCTTGCAGCCGTGGTCTTCGAAATCTCGTGGCGCATACGGTTTCGCACGAGCCAGAGTTCAGCTCACCCTTTCACGCAAATCACTGTGCCATTATTATTTTGATATCTCCAATACTTCATTTGCCTAGGACAAAATTAAAATCCTCCCTCCCTCAAAGGATATCACCACCATGGGACCCTTAGTGCCGTCAAAGAAGCTTGCTTGCCTACCCTTAAGGATCTTCCGAAATCCGCCCACCAAGGAGTACTCAAGTCGTTGAAAAGCCGCAAGGGCAAAACAGGGTCGACGCGAAAGGGATGTACTTTGGAGAATTTTAAGAGGAATTGTTGCGACATATGAAATCTATTCGACCGAAACTTCTCCCGATACTTTTTATACTAACCATGTACGTCTTAATTACTTCATTCAAAGTTTTATTACACACGGATCCATGATGATAAAGTATTAAGTTCAGCACACCGCACGACTCGTATTAAGAAAGTCAGACGTGAATATATTACGACATGGTTGCGGAGCCTGAGATAGAACGCGGAAGACCTACTCATCACGTGATACATTTCTCGGGGCGATAGAAAAATGGCTTTAACAAGCACAATTTGGGCTCATTTCCACGTTTATGCATGTTTACGTGATTCATTTGGACTGAGGCCACAACTTCCTGCGCGATCTCATTTTTTTCCGCTGCTCATTCGGACGGATGAAGAGAAGGGAATGCGAAGAGTGAAAGAGACGTCCGCCGCTACTCCGCTTTAGAAATCGCAAACGCGTTGCATAATGGCGACTCGCGCCGGGTTCTTGACCCAGTTGATTTACACGTAGGAAAAAAATTATTATTAAACACCACAGAGTCATCGCTCATGGCGAAACGTACCACCATCCGTCGCGAGCACCGCTTCCGGGGAGCCGGCTTGGGTCACTTCAGCTTCGAGAGAAATCGACTCGACTGACCCAAGTCGACAGCAACTCAAACATTAGTGAATATTGACTTACGTGTGTAGCTGGAACCAACCCATGGCTACTTGATTAGCCACGCTGGAGACTATAGGAATCGATCTCTTAGCGCGTGTATATCGCTCTATGCTCTCGGCACTAAAACCACGAGGGGCAGTCTTTAGGACTCCGTCCAACGGCAGGAATGCATACCTCGCCTTAACCCGCACTTTCATATTCCACAATTTTGCAACGCTCGGAACTTTCGCGGTACCCTTGGCTCACTGAGAAATCATTCTCTTCACGGAGTTTTCTCCTTATCGCATCTGAGTTCCATCAATATTTTGACAACATGAAATGTATCAACAAATGCCTTAATATTACTAACGCCAATATTATTAAACAAGGAACGTCAAGATGTGTGCAAGGTTCGTATAAAAGATATCTGTGACAATATTTTCCTGAACTGTGCGTTAAGTGCTGAATCCAGACCGTCGGTTAAGTGTGCGCATGATTTCTCATTGTAAATTGGCATCGATACAAGATGACAACGCACACACCATTATCACAGAATATTTCGCGATGCGAAAGATCTGCACTAAACTCGTCCTCCCGAAGGTCTCTGAACGGACGACCGAACGACGAAGTTGAGTGTGTCTGTTTCTCTGCAACGACATCGCGACGATTCCCCAGCCCCCTTACAGTCCCGACTTGGCACCAGCAGACTCTTCCCTATTCCCAAAATTGAAGTCCGCCTTTCATCAAAGGACATCACCACCATGGGACACTGAGTTCCGTCAAAAAAGCTTGCACGCTTGTACCCTTAAGGACCTTTCGCATTCCGCCAACCAGAAAACCTTCAAGTTGCGGTAAAGCCGCTGGGAAATGTGTGTCGACGCTCAGGGGATTTACTTTGAAGTACAGGGTTCGTCCGGAAAATAAGTGTACTGAGCTCAGGAAAAAAAAATTATTACAATTTTACATATCTTAAGCTAATATTCCTCAAAATAGGACCCTTGTGAGTCGATACACTTGTTCCAACGGCGTTCCCATTCCTGGAACGCTCCCGCGAAGGCATCATCAGGAACCTCTCGAAGACTCGTCGTCGACCTCTTCTCTGCCCTCCACGAACATCTTGTGCCACCGAAAGATCATGTTTCTGGACATGGCTGACTCCCCGTAAGCCTGGTTAATCATACCGACAGTTTCGGTAAACGATTTCCCAAGCTTTACCGCAAATTTGATGGAATAACGCTGCTCCAAAAACTTCGGCATCGCGTTCCGTGACGTGGGTCGAGCGTGGAGGTTCGCGTTAACAGAGCTCCTCACTACACCACAGCTCAGAGCCGACTGCCTTTTTCAGCGTCGCTTGCCAACATTACCCCCTCCAATCGCAGCCCGTCAGAGCGGTGCTGGGCGCGCCTGGAGCGGCGGGAAAAAATCAGTAGTCAGTACACTTATTTTCCGGACGAACCCTGTATTTTGTGGCATGGTAGCAATAGCATCTGAAATAAATGTTTTTTTCCGAAATCTTTCCCAAACACCTTTTATACAAACCATGTATCTGTTTCCTGGGAATTAAATATACCATTCAAAAGTGTCAAAATCCTTCAATAAATCAATTGTAAATCATTTAATGATCGATACTCCCTTTTATTGATATGCATCTTGCTGAGTTTATTTTATCCGAAAATATGTCCAAATACTCTAATATTGTTCATTTTAGTCAGTTGAAATGTACAAGGAAAATAATAAGCTAGAATAAATAGGCTTAAATCCAATTTTAAATAGTTTAAGCAAGTACTGAAGTACTTGTAAACTTCATTTCATTCTCTACGCTCGGTGGGACGATGCAGCTGTAAATGGTGTCTATAAAAATTATTATTCCATGGATAATGAACAGCGCTGGGAATATCGGCATTTGAAACGTGAAGGCCAAATGTCTACGGTGAATAGCTTCATTGTGTGAGGCAGCCGAATGCTTAAGTATGTCTTGTGTGGCTCGGAGGGCTTTGGAATACTAATAAGGGTTTGCTGAGAGCAAACGGGAGGGCGGGCGGAGGAGAGGGTTGGGGGAGGGGGAGAAAGACACCTTATCCGCCGTGTGTGTACAACAGGAAGCACCAGGGGTCGCAATTAACGGCATACTAACCGTATGACTCCCGCCCTGATGAACACTTCGAATCGAAATTTTAATTCGAGGCCGTGGCCCTCGGACGCCTTTACACTAGTGTGCATGCATTAAGGTGATTGATCGATTGGCTGTCCACAGGGGGGGGGGAGTCGCCTCGAGAATGTAGACAGCAGTTCCACCCATTCCCTTTCTCCACCAGACACTTGAATATATCTTTAAATAACCTCTCAAGTTAAATTTCTAAGGTATGCACGAGAATGTTACTCGTAAAATGTACTATGACTTTTGAATTGAGGGTTCAATAAAAAATTAATGTCGAACCCCAACTTAAAAATAGCGTATACTTCACAAACAAGGACGCCTTGAGATTTTGAGAAGACCACGTATTCTTTATTGACCCTCGTAGATATTGTGGTGTAACCAAAATTTTTTTCGGTTCCAAGACGGAAGGTGCAGCAAATTTGGAGACTTGTAATTTTAGAAATATTTAACATTATTCGGGGTAATTTTCAGATAAGAAAAGTACTTTCGTCTGTTCCTATTTTTGAAAATTCTTTAGCTCATTGTTCATCAAATAATGAACGAAATTAAATTTCTCTGAAGCCAATAAGCATAACGCCATCATAAGCCGAATAGTATTATCCGACCGCAGTAGGGGTCATTTTCGGGTCATTATTAGTCTGGTGCGTATTCACCCCATGCCAGACACCCTAGCTGTAACTCGCAGAATGACAAAAAAACACAAAACCATAAACACAGTAATTAACCCGAAGGTCGGTTTGGTAGGTGATGGTAGAGTTCACGCAGTACTAAGCTCAACGGCGTGTGAAATTCACACATCAGGGTAGGGGGGCCAGTTCCTTTCCCTGTGCTGATTATGGCTTCCCAGGAAGACCTGGTACCCGAAAAATCACATAGCTTGGGTGGAGCTGCAGGTGCCCAGAGTGCCTTACCCGGGAATTGAACCCGGGACCCTCCGGCCAGCAGACCAACGCTCTACCCCCTGGACTACCGCGACCTGACACGATATGTAAATGTCTTTATGGATACCAAAATATCTAATAAATAAAAACCTAACGGTCGAAAACCCGTCTCCTTGAGCAGAACATTTACTTCACGGATATGATAATAGTCATTCATTCATTATTTTCTTATCGATACTTGTAATATTTTGACAACTCCGAGCTTCCGCAGATGACATGAATGGCCTTCGCTATGCTAGTGGTCACAATGTTGGACTTCCCACTCCATGGACGCTACACTGTTCTCGTAACATGAGGTGGGACTGCATATTCAAAAAATCCTAACCCCCATATCTCCAAGGTTGTAGTTCATCCGGGACGCTCATGCGGAAGACCATTAGGCAAACCTTAGTGCCCAGTCGAGTGCTCACATGTGTTCGCTACGAGCGCTCTCATCGCTTCAGCGATGCGGTGGAAAATACAATTCATTGCGAGAGAAACGGTTGCATTCTCAAGCGACCGAATAGTTAAGAGCGAAAACTTTGCAGCGAATGGAGCGAACGGTGATGCATTCGAGGAGTAATAAACTCGGCATCTACGAGCTTATGAGTGTGCTGGTTCAGGGCCGGATTCCAGACAGCGCCAACAAATGAGCAATTAGTGGAGCGAGAGAGAAGGCAAGTGGGTTGTGACTTCCCACCGCACGCATTTTAAGTTTATCCAAAAGGATTGCCAAGCAGGTGGCCTATTGACTCTCCCCCCAGGGGGTACTACGACATAAGAGACGACTCGTGCCGACAGGGGTTGGATTACACCCAAGTACGCTGGGGTTGACGCCACAAATGTTTCGTGAGGGTGAGCAACTGGTCGCTGGAAGTGCTTGGTAGGAAAAACTTTCCAAAAGATGAATTGATCTTAAGCTCAAATAAAATTACACGCAAAGTTTGGACATTTATTTTTTTGAAGAAGAAACAATGATTAAAAAGAGAGGATTATCACTTGGGTATCTTTTCAACTGTTACAGTTTAAAACTGTGGGGAAATAATATGACTGAAAATAAAAATTGAGATTTTGTCAACTAGTACGTGTAAGAAGAAAAAGCGCACTATATTGAAAGTGAGAAACTAATGGATGAGACGCGAGAGACACAATGATGCACAAGGACGTAGCGAGAGGATAACTTTATGAATTATAACAAGGAAGGCAGAATGGTGCAGGCCGTGGGACGGCAATAAAAGCAAAAATTAAAAAAGATCGAAGAAATGAGGGGTTTAAAAAATTATGCAACATTAAAATAAGTGCAGGATTAAGAGTCAATATAATCGAAAAGATAAAAGCGACTCTTGATCCCACATTTAGGGAGGGAAACCGAACTGAAGACAACTTAATGAAGAAGGCAGATGCCTAAAAGAAGTCTCCGATCAAACTTATTATATTAAAAATCATTAGCATGTATATGTATAATATACTGGTTATTGCAACCTTAATAGGACAAAGAAAGTTTTCAAAGATATGTGGAAATTTAACGCTAATTAAGTGTTATATCACGTACATTGAAGGATTTCCGTTCATAATCGAGTGTTTATATAACTGGTTCGTACAGATGCATAGAATGCTTTCACCATGTTTTACAAGAACTTCCATTAATGAAGCAGTCAAAGACGAATGCAGCCTGCGACAATAGGAGAGGAAATAGATGCGAGGTGTGGAAACAACTGCAGATAACAGCAAAACATTTATGTGGATACATACACACAGGCACTCGCCAAAGAGACGATTGGGCTCGGTCGCATGGAATGCAGACTGCCAACGGCTCTAAATTAGAGTCAGGAAATAGGATTCGAAACAAAATGAAAGTTCCCCACCAGAGTAGATGGATGCGGTTTTAAAACCCTGATCTGTTAGCGGTGGATATTGTCGGAAATACAGAGGTAAAGACGTCACAGCATCGGTAAAATCTCGGTTTTTGTCAATGCAATTCAGGATTCATATAGTCGTCAAAATTTCCTCACATTCGAACCCCGACAATCACAAGTCCTTCCTGAATATCTCCGCAGTGATGGTATTTTTTTCTCATTCAAAATAATTCCAATTGAGCAACAAACGGTGTAGGTCAGTCCCGGGTGGAAAAGATAGTAATTCTTGAAGTTCAAACAAACTCTCTAATGGTCTGCAATTGTGTAACGAGACTTCTTATTTACCAGCTGAAATCATTACGATTGATCGATTTCAATCTCAACCGCCATGAATTTTTATTCTCATGACTTTCACTCAAGTCAGTACGCGAGGAGAGGGAAGTATCGGAAGGATTCGCATACATTTCTCCACATTTTTTTTCAACTCTTTTTCCTGTCAAACACATTTCTTGCGAACGCGAGGGTAAAAATTCGATTATTTACAATTGTAAAAAACACACCTACCTAAGTCTATTATCAACTTCGCCGGTGAGTTTGAATAAAGTCGATGAGATGGGCAAAAGAACTATATCCAGATTGATGCATAACTATATTTTGCGAATTAATTTGAAAAGTTTATTAAAATAATCCTACTTCAATGTATAAATCAAAGCACAAAAAAACCGTCCTAACCCTTCGTTCATACGTGCTGCTGGTGCGTAAAAGTGGCTACGTCGTTCGCTCAGGGAAGATATCCTTAACGCTATTGCCTACAATTTAAAAGCATACCTATCATTTGGAGTATTATTACCCTTAGGAGATTCAGGAGATTTATAACCCTTAATAACGTTGCCGCCGACTACATTTGGCAAAACAATATCTCTAAAATGCAAATTGATTGTATTAGCTGTAGGACTAATACTGTAGACAGCCTAGCGATGTCAAACAGGCCCATACCAGGAATGAATCACGTCTAGCGCATATTTAGCCAGGAAATTTTCATTACATTCAGTTTGCACGTCAGATGTTCGAACCAGGTCGTATCCTATGCGAATTTATAAGTCACTTATCAGAGTTTAAAACACATAACTTGGCTAAAAATAGCCTCTCTGGCAGATAAAAGAGGAAACACAAACTCATCCTGGCCTACTTGGGCCTTACTGCGTCACTACACCCACGCATTCCCGAGGCATCTTACCACGGGCGGCCGTTTATTGCGATCGCGGAGATAAATGGCCAGAAAAATCGGGGATGTATTTTTCTATTCGAAATGATGAGGAGGACAAGTAAAAATCTGAGTCATGGCCCGCAGATTGAGGGACAATTGGAATAAGACTGAATTAGATGGAAATTAAGAAGCTTGGCGTGAAGAAACCCATATCGGGATCTACGATAGTTACCTGTTATTGTCAAGCGGCGTTTACACGATCGGATTATGTTACCAGAAAAATAAGCATAGATTTAGTGAATGAAACTAAGAGAGGGTATTCAAATATTCTTGCGAGAGTTCCGCTGACAAGTTAAGGCAAGGCACGGGTTTAATCGGTCGATTAATTGAGATGAACGTACTTGATTGTTACGTCCGCGACTTAACAAGACTTTGAGCTCCTCGTCCATGTTTAGTGCATAGAATCCATCCAGATATGTGAGACAGTGAAGATGCGTGATCGAGCGGTGACTTCTCACGTGCTTCATTCGCTTCGTTCATGAATGGGTTCTAATGAAATGTTTGTTCTCGCGGATGTTTACCCCCGTTGAAATCTCCATGCTGAGTTCAAGGGAGATATCAACGGCTGGATAAAGCGCATTTATAGAAATTTACTGGCGAAATTTGTAAACTAAATACTGTTCAAGTTAAGTTTTAGATTTATCCGAAGGGGCTAGGATGAAGGATACACCGCAGCTGGGCATTCATTGGTGAAGCAAAAGTTAGCATTTGACATGGTTGGTTCGTAATGAACCGCAGAAACAATTATTTCCGCATGAACTCTCAATATTTTCACATGGGGCAGGGACCACGTCTCCCACCTGAGCAATGCCATCGCCCTCAATCGAAGACGGGAAGAACGCCTCCGCCGGAGTCACCCATCTCGTTTCCAACCAGCCGCCACTCTTCCCCACGGCTAGATTTCCACTTTCGGTTCCGGGAAGGCGGGCGGAGAGGCCGCGGACCAGACCTGTCGCTATCGGGTGACGAAGGGAGAGTGGAAGCATGTCCAGCGAGGCGCGGGAAGAGGGCCGTTCCCACGGAAGCCAGAGAGGAAGAGGAGCAAACTGGAGGCGATTGGAAGTCAGACCGCGGTAGTTCCGGTCGGTGAGGTCACAGACATACATTCGTGGTTCCCCGCGGCGAGGTTAAGGGGCTTTGGAGTTGCAAGGTACATCGTGCACTCGTGACAAGGAATCAGTCGAGAATGGAATTTCATCGAATTGGTAAAATAGGAAAAGCAGTTACACATCACAAAAAAATGAAAGATAATTCTCGTGATTAACTGCAGAATATCGTTCACGGTAGGTTTCTGATGGACCCAGTGGCCACGTATTGCTAAACTTTTAACCCCACACAGACTTAATCCCGCACCACCTTACACTACACGAAACCATTTTGCAGCTCCACTGCCTCCAATATGAACATACTCTTCCTCCTCCCACCTCGCTTGCACAACATTTTCCCTAAATTACAACATTTCAGTGCGCGGAACAGCACCCTTCATCCATTTTCCCAGCTTTCAGTGCATTTCTACCAACAAATATCTCTCAACCTAACTAAACCACGCATTTATTCGTTCGTTTTCCTGCATTTCCAATTTATTTCCTCAATCATTCTCCACAACTATATCCCAAAATCCTCCAATCTAGACATAATCATATCTCAAAGGACCCTATCTTATCACTGTGCCTCAATGATTAATTTTCAGAGCAATACAACCTACGCTCCACATGAAAGTTCGATCACCAATACTTTCTCCATTGTATAGATGGTGGGTTTCGTTCCACCGTGATCATCGACTTTCAAAGGCGTGAATTTTCGCTTAATCGAAGCAAACCTCGGTTCTTGGCCAACATTCACGTCTCCTTATGAGATTTGAAGCACCGAGAGACCGTGGGTTCGAATCCTGGAGAGGACAGATATTTTCCAGAGATATCGCGATTCCTACTTGAGGTGCTTTGCGGAGAGCACTTTGAGTGAGTACGACGTCCGTCGGATGGGACGTTAAACTGCGGACCCCTTGGTACCTTTTGATAAGAGTAGGCTAATGCCGACGCCGGGTTTCTCTCCATCCTTCCTTTCCCATTCATCCCAAATGGCGCAAATTACCTCAGCTGTCGTTCGCCTCCCCTAAATACTACTATTACTCCAGGATAACGTCTATCGTTTCGGATCTTTCGTCACTTGCCAACCCATCATGGAATATTCGAAAGGATATTCATTTTCTTCTTCCGAAATATAATGACCATGAATAGATTTGAGATCAAAGCGGGGGTGGATTTTTATCTATAAGAATTTTCATTGAAATAGAGCTTTAGATCCTTGATTTGGAGTGCAATAATGAACCAAAACCCTTAGACAATACTAATTCTCGAGTAATGGAAACAATTCCCCATGCGCTGGAGGGAGAGAAAAACACGAGACGCTAAAGAGGTCTCAGTACAACCATTAAAGTCCTCTCATCGTGCACTGGTACTAGTCTACCATACTAGTCAATCCACTTCAAGCCTGAATAAGGAGTTTGTTTGCGTTCTGACAGACGAAATTACAATGCACAGCTGCTGGATAATAATTTCAATGTATGGCATAGAAACCTATATTTTGAGTATTAAGATATAGTCAATGATGCAGATCTATAACATCTTGCTAAGGATCTCAAATGGAATTTTGAACGAATTAAATTCTTAGAGGATAAAACTCCGGATGGAGATGATAAACCCACGCGACTTTTTTCGAATACAAGACCCATTTAAATAGCAATTATTAAACGTTGTGGTTGGCATACGAGAGCTATCTAGAAAGTAACTTAAGTTTCGGCATACTGGCGGGCAGGGCTAGAGCCACCATCTTGGTTTTCAATCCACCCTACACTCAGTACTCCGCATCCTGCTGTGGTAGTCTGTGTGTATGCAGACTGCGATTCTTCTTCTACTTTGCTCACATTGCGAACTGTTAAAATGTGTGCTGCAATAGAAAATCCCACGAATTGTGAAGGGCGATCTGTGATTAGGTTTTTACCGGCAAAAAACTAAAACAATCCAATTGAAATCCATTTGCTACTTTGTGAGTTATGTACAGAGAAACAATACTGAGTGAAGGTGGAGTGAGGCAGTGGTGCATTCTCAGTTCAAAAATGGCCACAGGACCAATATTCACGACGAGGACACCGCAGTGGTCGGCCTAGTCTAGGGGCAAATGAACTGACGGTGAAATTCGGCGATTTACGATTACGGATCTCTCGCTAGTCAACATAGCGCTGCTGTGTTGCAGTGATGCAGATTTGCTTGCTGGTGTAAACCAATGGCCGCAGATTTCTTCAGTGATAGAATTGAAAATATTGCGTATCGTTATGACCAATTTCTAAATTTAAATGACGACGATGCAGAAAAATAGTTTTTAAATGTGCCTTTCAAATGTATATAATAAAACTTTGTCTTGTCACTAGTTCCATATTTTATTTTAAAACCTAAGTTACTTTCTTGGAAGCCCTTGTACGTCGTATTGGATTAAATTTTTAATTCACTCTAATATTTGACTCCTCATACACTACTCATACAATAGGAACAAATGTTATGCGTGTCCCCCATCGATTACGGTGACTCCGCATTGGAATATTTAATGAACGCACTCGATCCGGTCCCTAATCCCTCGCTTGACCGCAATGAGGAAAGTGTGAGAGAGAGAGAGAGAGAGGAGCGTGTCACAACTCTGTTCGAGGGAGAACTGCAAATCCTTCAGCAAAATCCTCCACGACGCCTTTAATTCCATTCCCACTTGCCCTCCTCCCTCCCCTCCCCTCCGCCCGTCCAATGGACGCACCTCCGAGTGGCGTTCCCTGCGGAAGAGAGCCCGCGCCCCAACCGACCGACCTCGCGCCCCACGCCTTTGTTTGTTTACCGCCTTGGCAACCAACGCGCGCCCGTTCGCCATCTACGGACCCGCTCACCCACGGGGTCGCGCCAATGCCTCGTGAAATCTTGCCGGCACTCCGCAAGCCATTTAGAAAACATTGAGCAACACACATTCCAAACACGTCACACGCCGTCATGAAAACACTCCACGCATTTATGTCACTTCACCCTAAATTGTTCATCAAATAACGCTTGGCAACATTCCACACTCGAAATTTATTTTCCGAACACGCTTTATGCGCATGCCATCAGGAACAGAAATCAAACAGCGTGGTGTTTCAATCGTCAGGTATAGTATATCCGTCGAGATTTGTCTGTCGCAGTGCCTCAAACAGAAACAATGTCGTCATAGCCGCTGCTGAATTCTAGACGTCCTAAAGTCTAGAATTAAAGACATAAAGATCTTGCCAGAGCGAGTGAATGTGTAGCGTTGAACGGAGGCGCTGTAATGCGCATCGAATGATTGGAGCATTTTGGTTTTATAAATAAAAGGTGGAAACATGTAATGACTATGTCGGGGGGAAGAATTAGTCCTCCAGGAGTAGCGCTGGGCTAATGACCTGAGGAGCCTGGTTTGATTTCCGGGGCACCCCACGCAGATTCGCCCAAGCTGTATAGATTTCCAACCATCAGATCTTCTTAGGGAAACCACAGGGGAAAATTAGGCTACCTCAAACCCTATTAGTACCCTCTTAATACGCGTGATTGCCACAGGTCTTACAGGGTACGTGTTGAGCATTTCTCTCGCCCATCAAACCATCCTTTGGATCGATTATTGTGGCATAGGAACCCGGAGGTGTGGTAGCTTAACGGACACAAATTCGTCTTCCGACCTAAAGGCCCTGATTTCGAACCAGAAACATACGAAGTAGGTCCCCGGCGGATTGATGAAGCGCTACTGGTTACCAGCATCGCCGCCTGGGAAACAGAAGGTGTAAAGTGAATGGACTCCCCCACATAATAGCATTAATTAACATTCATGCTACGTGGGAGAGTTCCGTCGCTGGATTTGGTATTACGTGATATCAACCTTTTAGGGAAACATTCGTATGGATGGACGTATTGTTTTACGGCGCGCAAGCATACAAGTTATGAGCGCTGGAAGAACGCGTGAGCAGCAAACTATGATTGAGAATTGCGTTTAGCAAGAGGCGATATGTTCAAAACACATCCGAAAATTCTCGCCCATAAATGCAATATATTGGCGCGAGACTCATAGGAAAGAGACCTTGTATCTTGTGCCAAACCATATGGTCAATGGTCGAATAATATTGCTTTAAATGCCTCTGAAAGAGTTATTGATGGCCGTCGAATGGTCCATTTGGTAATTCAACCAAAATGACGAGAGAACCTTGCTTTCCCTGATTAAGTTGCAATCATCGAGAGTAAATATCATATGCCTGATTATTTATAGAACAAAGGGCTTAATTTTTTCACTTCGGCTCTCGATTATGAAACTTTTGCCATTAAGAAATCGACGGTCGTGCCGTCGAAACGTCAAAACTGAATATGTGAGTGCCCTTTTTCTGTGTTTCTGGGTTTGAATGTTTTCATCAAAGTTTTTATGTATATTTGTGTCATCGCTGAACCAGCCACATTCATCAGGGGACGAGGAGTCACTGTCAGTGTCTCGGGGACTCTTCATACCCTGATGAAGGTGGCTGTACCCACCGAAATTTTGAAGTGAGTTGTTTTCGTTTTGTCTAAACATCTCACAGTTTGATTTGAAGCAGAAATTTCACAAAATAGTGAATATGAATAACGTGGGAATATAGTTTTCCATCTCATTTTCTCAAGCTCACAGAAAAACACTCGTCAAACTAAGACTAAATTAAACTATAACGAGCAATTTTAAGACTAAATTAAAATTAAATACGAACAACAATCCCCCTCCACCTAAAACTTCGAATCAGATTCCTTCGCGCAGCGGATTCACACCCGCTCAATCTGACGTGAAAGCTAAGAGCAACACCCTCCCGCTCAGAAAAAAACCCAACGCCGTTCGAATGACTAATTCCACGCCGAGCTCTGTGTAAAAGGGAATTTCGACTGTTTTAAAATATCCCCACGCATTCTTAAGTGGCGTCAGAGGATATTGCCTCGTGCATTTGACCATCTTTTCTAGGCCGCCATTATAATTCCTTACGCATTTTACGTCCATCTTATTTCGCAGGCAAAAAATACGAAGGCGACTACTCGATACACGCACATACATACATACATGTATGTATATGCTCACCAATTCCATTAGGAAACCAGCGCCATCCTAGACTGGAGTTTCTAGCACGGATCGAGCGGCCCTCGTTAGTTTCGAGGGCACGACATGCTGTAGCGAATCAGGTCACTCCAGACGGATATCTCACGTGACAGACGCAAGGAGAAAGGAGAGGGAAAAAGTGCAAGTCTGAAATACTGCACCGACTTCGAGAAAAATAAAACTACAGAGGGGGATCTGGTGGTTCGGTGGCTAACGTACTGACTTCCCACCCAGAGGGCCCAGATTCGAATCCCAGAGGCGGCAGATATTTTTCAGGGGTAACCGGATCTCTACTTGGGGTGCTTTGTTTATGGCCCTTTGAGTGAGTACGCCATCCGTCGGATGGAACATTTAGCTGCGGACCCCTTTCGTTAAGAGTAGGCTAATGTCGACCAACGCCGGGTTTCCCTCCACCCTTCATTCTTTCCCGTCCATCCCTAATGACTCAAATAACCTCAGCTGTCGGTCGTCTCCCACAAAACACAAACTATCGGAACTGGGCGCAAAAGTGAATATCTGTGGTTAACAATGAACTCCCGTAGAAAGTCCAGACCGATGGCCAGTTCTTGGACATCATGGATATCAGTATGTTCACTCTTAAACTAACGACACCAATCACGCAACACACTGACACTCATCACTTGATCGGTGCACATCACAAATTTCCCGATCAATGTCAGCAGTGTAGAAGTTTGTTGCCAGTAAAAACCTTATTACAAACCGGATTTTACAATTGGCAAGATTTCCAACTGTAGTGTTCATTTTGGCTAGCTACTGTAAACAAACGACATGCCTTCCAAACACTGAAGCTCGAGACGCACTGTACTAGTGTGTGTGTATGCATGTGTGTGTCAATACAGCAAACATTCGGCTCCCCCAAATACTTCGCTCAGTACACGCAAACGTAAGTTACTTTCTGGGCAGCCTACGTAATAAGAGAAGTGTAGGAGACTATTGAGATTGAGTCGCGGAGAGGAATCCAGAAAATAAGTTGGTCGGAGAGCAAGACTCAGCGATGGAATTATAAGGCGAGGAAGTGGAAGGCGAAATGCGGGGAAGGCACAAGTTGTGAGTGGAGGAGGTATTGAGAGGTGGAGTGGGCCCACAAGGCCTGTGATGGAAGAGGGTATGTTGGGCAAGCGGGATGAAGAAAGGAAGAGAACAAAACTCTTAGGCAGCATGAAGGCAGGTAGAATATACAAAGAAATGTTACGGGGAAAACAAAATGATATTCACGCAGTGAACCAGTACAGGATGATGTACTCTTAGGAACCGTCCAAAAATCTACCTTCAATGGGGCTGACCATCTCGTGAATGAAATGAATAGTGCCCCAGTTGACCCACGAGAATTCGGAAAGCGGAGCGGCGAGGGGAGGAAAGCGGCGGGCGGAGCACATCCCCCGACTCCTCCTCATCCCCCGCCGCACCTGTTCCCCGATCGAGATAGGACGCCCCTCTCCGCTTGCGCATTAAGAAGCGCCCCACGCCGGGAAGCCGCTTTCTCTTCCGAGGAGTGCCGAAATGCGTGCGGGCCCGAGAACGCCCGGGGCGGGAAACTGACGAAAGATCGACGGAGGAGGAGGTCGAGGTGGTGGCGGTGATGATGATCCGTTCCCCGCACCGAGGGACGTACCGTGCTGGGAGCGGACGACGCCGGCGACCAACAAACGCTCATCCTGCGGAGCGGGTTGAGCTCAGTGCAAGCGCAGGGGACGAGAGCGAAGACAGGAATACGCGGCTAATTAGGAAAAGTCGGAAATTATGGATGAACGAATTGACGGATCCACAGGAGAGGGAAACTGTAAATATATTATTAATAACTAAAATTAATAAAAAAATTAAATAAGCTCAAGTCCTTGAGAGTGAATGAGGATGCCATTATTCTGGATACTCAAACGACCGCGGGCGAATGGTAGGAGGGTGGGGGGGGGCACAGTTTCAACCCAACCTCCCTGTTGAAGCGCGCATCTTAGTTTCACTGATACAGGGTTACCTTGACAGTGGGCCAGCGGAGGATTTGGAGCTGCAGGGGCCGCGCGCCTCTTGGGGAAAGGAAGGGGAAATATTTTATGCAGACGTTAAGTTGCAAAATAACCTTAATTTATCGGGAGGGATTTCAATTGCATCGACAAAATTTTAACTTCTTCATCTATCTACTGTATTATATTACAATGCCGTAACCATTATTTCTCCTTCTCTTTTTTTTATATCTTATTTTTCCATTTTAAGAGTACTTACTTATGGATGATAACTAAAAAAATCAACAACAAATGTTTACCTAAAATAGATAACTTCGGAAAAGTTTTTATTAAACGCATCCAAATATTTTGGTGTTACGTCACAGGATTTCTCTGCAATCGCAAATCCCTCCGTTTCATCCCGGCAAGATACTCATGGATTAACGCTATACTATATTCGGCGCATTTAAGGTATATCAGCGCTAACCCCTAATGGAAATCGCATTGGTTTGAAATTACCATTTCCTGAAATCCTGAAATTGCCCGAATGTCGACCCACGAATGGGGAGGGAGCAGGCACACATCGGGATCATAGGCCTTCGCCCATATACATATCATATGTGGAGAACTATTATATCAAAGAAATTCAAGTTATAATAAGTATGGGACTTTTTCATTCCTATGTTTCGTGGGAGTGTCCTCTGAAATTTCACACTCTGCTCGAAAAAAATATGAACTTGAAGTGAAATAAGTAAACAAAAAAATCTGTTTCAATAACTAGAGAAGGAACTTATAACTAGAGGACAAAACATTACAAATAAGAAGCCGTTTTCTGAAATAATTAATTTCATTAAACGGAGCGCATGAAGTCTACTGAAACCCAATTGTTGAAATCTCCACCAACATCAAATGAGAATTTAAAAAACGGAATTTTTCCGAAAAACTGATTCGAATGAGATGGACAAAATATTCGCACATTTTAAAATGCAAAGAAACTGAATGAGGTTTTTAAATTGCGGTTAAAAAAATTAACAAACGAGTCTTGAAATCAGTATTAATGAGCGACATATATTCTGGAGAGGGTCGTATCTTGACATCTCCCAGATACAAAATCGCACATGAAAGTAGCTCATAAAGAAGGCAATAAAATAACTTTGAATTGAACTCCAGTGTTTATTTAATTGATAAAATCATTCAACGCTCTAAAGGATTCGTAAAAAAAATGCCCTCATCTGCGGAGAGATACTGAATGGGCACTCGGCGAACTGCTTGGCATCAAACGTACGTACATCGGATGCCCACGGGTTCCCTCCCATGGAAAGAAATTGGAAATGGCATTGCTCCAAGTTCGCGGCTCGCAGAGATCGCAATTTCATTTAACCAGTTGTAATTTCATTTCTTATTCTCTGCTCCCTATCACTCGCCTTCCGAAGAAGTCGAATGAATTTGCAGAAATGATATGCGGAGTAACTGATCGCTTGGTTCCATTTACGCATTAAAGGTTCCCAATTAATAGGATGGCCTCGGCGTCCTAAGATAGCTCTCCCTCTGAGACGAAGCCAGTGCGGAGGCCTTCGCTGTGCCCTGCCGCGCCCAAGAGGGTGCAAGATAGGCGACGGGGCTCGTCGTCTTCATTAACTCCGCCCCACGTCTGTGGAGTCCGTCTGTTACCTTTGGCAGGTTACGTTGACATCTTCGACCGCGTGTTCGAATCACTCCTCAAGTTGATGAACATTTTATTTTGGCGCGATGTTTTTATATTCGCCTAGTTAACGTCGTAATATTGCCAATGAGGGGCAGTCAAATTAAAACCGAACGCCCGCCAAAACAACCAGTCCACGCCCCAACAAAGACATAACCCAGCAACAACTGCATGCGCCTCTGAGTTTCACTATGCAGTTCTCCTACCACAGCGATGGCAGTATCGATACGTAAAAAGCAAGCTTCTAGCTTTTAGCGGACTTTGGGTGTTTGTTTTTCTATGGCGGTTCGGTTTTCATTTGACTGAACCTAGTACATCGTCGAAGAATACTTTTTGAAACTCAACAGTTATGAATAAATAAAGAAGTCGCAGTTCTAGCCAGAATAAAATATACGAGGGTAGGCTGAAAACTAATACACACATTCTTGTAGACCACAGATAAAATGACCTTCAGAAGCACTCCTAGTAGTGGTGGCATGTGGAAGTAGGGCATTCCCCCTTTACACACATGCGCAGGTTTGAGGTCGTTAAATTCATCCAGTGTATTTTGAGAAGCGGAAGTGTGGAGACGTGTTCTAGTGCTAATGTCAACGCTCGTATTTTCAATCATTAAAAATATGATTTAAACCTTAATGTAAAACAATAGAGGTTTGGGTACGACTGCAGTACTCAAATTGAATGTTGGCTCGACAGATAAGAGAAGAGGTCACCTAGGCAAGGCCACTACGCCCTTAGCTGATTGAAATTTAGTTTCCTTTTCCCTGTTTGCTATTCACGGATTCCCCGGAAGATCTGGAATCCGAAAAAACCGTACAGCTTGGGTGAAAGGAAATGAGGATGTCTAAGGAAACCAGGAATCGAACCCAGCTCTTACGATGAGCAACCTAAAGCGATACCTATCACACCGCACCCCATTTGAGTACCCTCACCTACTATTTAGGGAGGTCAGAAGTGAAATTAAATAGAATCGGGCATTCGTTCACATTAATACGTGTATGAAAGCAGAGGCACACCGATTGAACTCCGGACTTATTACTTATGACAAACATGTAACAAATTAGCATATCCTTCCATGCATATGTTTTCCATGAATATTCTGAAGCAAGGGTTCCTTGACTTGAAAGCCGACATCGATATTGCACAGCAAAAGAAAACGCAGAGAGCGTGACGTCCGTTAATTGCACTTTCCGAGATGAAATCGCGTTCCTCTGGTCATTATGCGTTCAAGGCCGTCTTCCGCCCAGGGTCTTTTGAATAAAAGGCAATTTAAATCTGATTTCGAGGAAAATTTAAATGAAAAAGAACAATCAAGAAAAAACCTCCATTACCTTTCGTTTAATTTGAGACATAATTACGGGGCATTTGAGAAATGCTAAAGCATCCCCACTTTTCCAGGAAAGCCAAAGTACGCGAGTGGAACCAAGCTATCGTGACTTTTCTCGATGCTACCATAAATGGAACTGTCACCGATTCTTATTAAAACGATGAAAGTGCTAAATGTCCTCCGTGTGGGAAAAGAATTCATTATTTTCCAGTAATTGAAAGCGACAATAAATTTGATAATTCCCCCGTTTTCAATCGAGAAACATCAAGTTGTTTCTTATCATTCGGCCGTATTACGGTTTTTAGATTAACCGAGCTTTATCGTTGACCAATAATAAATACAAGTTTTATTTCCTACGAATAACCACCAGAATATCTAAAAAAAATCACGCTAAACAAAGGCATAAAAAAGAGGAGTGAGATTTCCCACACGGAACCCATAGAATGCGCGAAAATCTTTTAACACGGAATAATTTAATCGGTTTTGTTAAAATAAATATTAATTGCCGCCTAATTAGAATGGTATATCTTTAGGAGAAACGGAACGAGGCAAAATTCTTTACAATGCAACAATTTCAGAAGTTAAAAATCATACCCTGACCAGGATTCGAACCGGGATCGTTCAATGTTCGGCCGAATACTTTGGCCAGTTAAGCTACCGTCCAGAGATTTTTGGGGCTTTTAAAGGAAGAGGATATTTCGACGAAATACCGTATATGCAATGTCACTGGCATTCGTAGTCGTCCGCGATGCGCCACAGTCCACGGGGTTAAAGCCAACTTAAAACACAAGGGGAGTTTCACCTTTGAGAAATTCCAAGAATCTGCGGGAGATGCCGCGACAGTAACTTTTAACGGAGTCATCCGCCAAATGAGAATTACGATCCAACGATTTCAGGGTGTAAAAATCATTCGCCTTGACCGGGATTAGAACCCGTATTCTTCCACTCTGAAATTATATGCATTATAATTCACATTTAGCAGATGACTCAGTTAAAAAAGTTACTGTCGCGGCATCTCCCGTTTTTTGGAACAAAATGCTTAAATACAGAGGGAATGAACAATAGGGCCCAAGAATAATAAATAGAAAAAATGCGAGAGATTTTTCAGACCGAAATCGGAAAGGATTTCCTCGAGAGCTCGAGCTTTTAATCCTCGAAATTTAATGAAGGGTGGGATGCGCTAAACACGGATGCAGTTTCCAGGACAACACCACATTTGGCGGTAATCAGTCATTCACGAGAAGCTGTGGCGTGGCTTGAATTCGGTCCCCGACTCTGCCTAGATTTACACTGCTAGCCCATTTATCCGGTTCCCTGAACACTGAAGACGCCATCCGGGGCGGACCACCGGGCCCAGGTCAGTCAAGCGACGGGGACTCACCAGGGTACGGGAGACAGGTGGCGGGCTTGTAGCGATGGTGGTGGTGGTCCACTCCCGGGTCTAAGCCGTAGTCGAACTCGTCGTCGTAGTAATAGTAATCCCCGTAGGCGGACTGCATCCAGTACTCGCCGTCCAACTCGTCCGCACCATCGTAGCTGTACAGTCGCTCGTTCTGGAAGTCCTCCTCCTCGAAGCCCGCGATGTCGTAGTAGCAGTTGCTGGTCCTCCGGGAGGCGGCCTTCCGGGGCTCGACCGACGGCGGTGGTAGCGACGCCGCCGCCACCGGGGGATCCCCCGCCACCGACAGCCTCTTCACGTACAGCTCGTTCTCCAGATCCCAGGGGTCCACGTAATCGGCGTCGGCGGCCGCGGAACCCCTGCTCTTGGTGCGGCGCCTCACACGGGCCCCCACAGCGGAGGAGCGGCTCACGGGAGACATGGCCCTCGGGGAACGACCTCCCTCCCGCTCCACTAACCCTCGAAGGCGGAAGGTGACCGCCGGGAATCGCCCACTACGGCTCAAGAAGGCCCTTCCGTCTTTTCTACTCTCGCTGGAGGAAAAAAGTGAGGACCCTGGCGAGCCTTTCTTCGTAATCTTCAAGCACTTCACTCACCAGTTCCAATCACGCATATGTGAACCGGCTTCAGGGAGCGAAGTGGAGGTGTTGCTGTAAAAGGGCGATGATGACCCTTCCGATACCACCGTCCGGTTCCGGTCAACAATCTCAAAGAGGACGCCGAAATGAACAGGTCAAGCGAAGCTAAACGGAGAAGGTATCGCAGAGAGAATAATTATCACTCTTTTGACGGGAACTTCAAAACTGTGAATGGAACACAAATAATGCCTGCTCCATTTGTCCACGGTGAATGCTTTATCACCTTGCCGCACACAATTGCAACGGGAAGCTGGGAGGACAAGGAGATTCAGTGAGAACGGGAAGGAATCAAACGGAAGGGTCCACTTTGAGGTATCCGAGAGTTCCCGGGTGCGCACTCATCATCGCGAGCGGGATGGGGCGACCAACGGACGAGAGAGCCACTCGATCGGATTCAGAAGAAGCACTCGCCGGGAAGCGGAGAGGGAAATTCGGGGCCCTCGGACGAAGTTGGGCGGAGGCAGGCGCGCGCGCGAAGTCGTGCTATCTGGGCTGGCGCTCTTGAGGGACTGCGGGCGGGATAATGCCTCGGAGGGGAACGGGAGTGAGGGAGGGGCGAAGGAGGGGGCGATTTCACCCGCGGCGCCCCTCTCGCCACGGGCGCCGCCGCGTGTTGTTGACTCTAGCGTAACACGTGGGAGAGGGGAAAGAGGGAGAGGGTGGGATTGGGCGCTCCACTCACACTGGCGGCGACGAAAGCCCCTCTCTCCCTTAGCACGTCCATCATGCAATAAGAACATACTATTTATTACGCCTTGCCTGCCAACCCAAGGGTCGCGGGTTCGATTTCCGCCGGGGTGTGTTTACCTCCACCTAGGCCTTGGGTGTTCGTAATCATATCTATTGTTATCACTATTGACAGTCTGATGTAAAAAGGCCAAATAGTGCTGTTTTCGGACTAAGAATAAATAATTGCAAAAGATTATTTTACTACCCTGCTAGCCACGGCTATGGTGTATGGCAGAGGGACACACCGGACTAATTTTGAACCGAATATTTTTAACACTACCGCCGTCTGAAATTGTTATTCTGATCCCTTACCGTTCGAGGAAAACAGAAATCTTAAATTTCTCTGTTCTACACTTGATCTATCTAATTTTCTCGACACGGTCTCCCCTACCGTAGAACGATAGGGGTAATAATACATTTCCAACATTACTACTAACTAGACAGCCTTCCAAGTTATGCAAGAGATTTAATCTTTAATATAACCTTCGCTCCGTAAGTGATGCCCTGTCTAGCTCCTCTAATAATATTGATACGCCAATCAGTGTATCATAACAACGTTTTACAAATCTAGCTCCTTTACGCTGAACGCGATCCAATTTGGAAATCAATCCAATGTCGTGAGGATCCCATATACTAGCAGCATATTCTAAATGAGGTCTAACCAGCGAAAGATAACATTTCTCTTTGACCTTTTCATCACATTTCCCCAGTACTCTTCCAATTAATCCTAATTTTTTGTTAGCTGGTCCACATAGTTAATTCAAAGCAATAATTCGTGGTTTAGGAAGAATTTGACAGGAAACTTATGTTAAAAAAGCGTTAGCTGCATCCCAAAAAAGGAAAGGTGGCCGCGTATGACGATTATAGAACAACAAGTTTTATTTCGCCCGCAGCAGAGGTGGTTCTCAGGATCATGAATAAGAGGAAGGAGACGAAGGAAAATGAGTACTTGGAAAAACAGTTTGGGTTCAGGAAAGGGAGAGGCATTCGTGATGCCAAAGCAGTAGTGAGGTCACTAATAGAGAGGAGCAAAGGATAAAATCAAGATTTATTTGTCTGGTTGGCGGTATTTTGTTAAAATGATTTTTTATACTTAGGAAAGCGTTTGGAAGAATAAATTTGGTCGTTCACTATCAACGGTGAATTTCAACACGTACGCGGAGGAAATATTAAAAAGAGGCATGGGAATAGATGGAGACAGGAATTGAAATAGGTGGGGACATCAGTTTGATGATAAAGCAAGCAAGCAAGTCAGTCAACCAAGAGGCCACAATTACGTTTTGCTGAGCTCGTTACGACGTCAGTGAGGGACAAGACTAAATGTAAACAAAACAAAGAGAAAGAATTTTTCAAGAAAGAAGAAGGCTAGGTTAAAAGTTGAAATTGGATGGCATACATAGAGCAGGTAGAGCAGCTTTCTTATCTTGAAAATGTTTTGCAAAAAGATGGTCCTCCATGCATGCATGGTAATATGCAAGCCACCGCTAAGCGTATGTGGCAGGGGGTGATTACACACCAGTACTTTTCTAAACCGTAATAGACCATCGCCACGACTTGCATCACGCCGCGTATTTGCTGTCGTTCGCTCACAACGGACCACATCCGGTAGCATATGTCTCTTCTCCTTGGATGCATGATATTAATGGAGGAAAAAATAATATAAATCGAAGCTAGCTGTGCTACGGCCTAAAAAAACTATCGTAAGCCACTTGAGAAATAGGATTCCAAGTTTTCTGTCGAGAGTTTGGTACACTATGGTCAATTTCTTTGTTTAATTATGCATGTAACAGCATTGTTTTTTCAATATTTGCAAGGTAAAGGCATAGTTAATAATACGTATATATAAATTAATCAGAGCGAATAATCGGGAATACTTGAAAAAAAGGTACCATTTGGGTACATATGTTGGCTTTGAGGAATGGGGATGAGCAGCACGTTTACAGCCAAACACTGACCAGCGGAGAGTGGGCCAGGAGCCATCGTCCCTTCTCGCCAAGCGACACACCCGGATGAAATGTGGCGGTATTCTTCGTCCTCCACGCGCGGACCAGACACCTCGGGAAGACAAATTGCCGCCGAGTGTTTTGCAGTCTCTTCGGCATTGGAATTTTGTTTCAATAAACCTCATAAATTAGAATTTTACATGCAACAAACCAGCATTGCATGTATTACAGTTAAGATAACAGACATATATACATTAGGTCCGTGAGACTTTCAAAAAGTGTTATATATATATATTATCTCCCTCCCCGGACTACAACCTTGACGTGGAGGAAGGGCTTGTGCGTTCCGATGACCCCTGGAGTAATAATAATTCCTCCTGGTAGGGACACCCATGCCAGATAGGTCGAAGGTTAGGAGCCAGACGAAAGGTAGTCCACGCAGCGTCTATTCCTCAGTGAGGCGGCTGCAATGGCGTCTGACCTCAGTGGGGCGGCCGGCAAGTGATGGTGTCACGTTAAAAACACTATTGAAGAAGGCAACGGGAAACCACCTCAATTATCATTCCCAAGATTTACATGATGGACAAAACAGAGATTTTCAGTCCTGGCAACTACGGGGCTCGGCCCAATCGGCCGTGTGTTGCCCAGCAGCGGGGGAGGCAAGGCTTCCACGGTCGTCATCCCACGAAACTCTTGCAAAGGATAAACGGAAACACCAGGACAGAAGAAGCAGGAGAAGAAGACCAAATTAGTTAGAATAGGAACGTGGAATGTTAGGACAATGATGAGGACAGGGAAATTGGAGAATGTCAAGCGAGAGAAGGGAAGGGGAAATATAGATATTTTAGGTCTATGCGAGGTGAGATGGATGGATAGCGGGATTACTGGAGTGATCAGTATAGAATAATATACAGCGGCGGGGACGAGAGCCAACGAGGGGTTGCCATAGTATTAAATGAAGAGGCAGGAAGAAGCGTAGTCCACATAGAGCAGGTAACGGATAGAATACTACTAGTAGAGATAAAAGCAGAACCGACGAACTTAGTTATTATTCGGGTATACATGCCACCGATCAACCATAGAGAAGAAGAGGTTGATAGGATATACGATCAGTTAGAGGACATAATCACGTTAATTCCTGCAGGGAAACATTTGATAGTGATGGAGGATTGGAATGCGACGGTAGGCGAAAGGAGAGATGGTGATGAGGTGGGGACTACGGTTTAGGCACGAGGAATGACCGCGGGGAGAAAGCAGTTGAGTTCTGCAGGAGACAGGGGTTAGTCATCACCAACACTTGGTTTAGACACCACAAGACGCAGGTATACATGGAAAATGCCAGGTGACTCAGAGAGGTATCAGCTAGATTATATTCTGGTTAGACACAGGTTTAGGAACAATGTGAAAAATTCGCACAGCTTCCCGGGAGCGGACGCGGACTCTGACGACAATTCATTTATATCTACATCAATACACTGCGAGCCACCAAAAAGGTGTGTGGCTGGGGGTGCAATACCAGGAGGAAAGGGTAAGGGATGAGGGGGTTAGAGTTTTTCAAATGGATGGAGAAAAGTGAGGGGAGCCTGCAAAAAATATATAAATATAATCGTATAACCATGCGCAGTCGCTACCTTGTAGGTTAATACTTAGTATGTCGAGCCGGCCGCTGGGGGATTTCGATTACAAGCATTCTGGTCTCTTATTGTTCTTGGAAAAAATGACCATTTAAACCTGTCTGTCTTGCAGTCAATCTCTCTAATCTTATAGTATATTCGTGATCCCTCCGCCCGTAATACGTTGGGGTTCGTATTACGTTCTTGATGCCATCGGAAAAAGGACCCATCTTTAAACGTTTTTAATAATTTTAATCTATATTGTAAACGCCGCTGTGTAAGGGAATCCCAGCTTAAATTTTCTAGCAAAGTAGTTACGCTACTGCGTTGGTCATAACAATTTTTGACAAATCTTGCCCCCCTCCGCTGAACTCGATCCAATTCCGAAATCAAATTTATCTCTCGAGGATCCCATATACTGGCAGCATACTCTATGTGGGGTCTGAATAGGGCAAGAAAACATCGTTCCTTCACTTTTTCGTCATATTTACCCAGCACTCTTTTCACAAATCCCAATTTTTTATTAGCACAACCGCATATTTCCGTATGTGCTTTCCCCAGGACAGATCGTGAGTAATTGTTACACCCAAGTATTTAAAGGAATCTACCCTCGCGATTTCTGTTTGTTTCACCTTGTAACTAAATGGGGGGGGGGTGTTACTCTTTTCCCAAAAATGTATTACAACGCATTTTTTCAAATTTAATTCCAATTGCCATGTATCGCACCAAGTCTGAATTGCATCAAGGTCGTTAGGCAACGCGACTCTGTCTTCGCGACTTCGAGTGTCCCCATAAATCACCGCATCGTCAGCAAAAAGACGGAGCCTGCTATTAACCACGGTACTGAGGTCATTTATGTAAATAAGAAACAAGATGGGGCCTATGACACTTCCCTGTGGTACACCCGACGTGACCTTGACAGTATCGGATAGTACACCGTCCAGGACGACTGATTGAACACGATTTTTTTTAAATTGTCTAATCCAGCATATAATACTCCCGTGTATTCCATAAGTTTCCAACTTCGCGAGTAACTTGCAATGAGGGACTTTATCAAAAGCTTTTTTAAAATCTAGAAATATCGCATCAACTGGAATATTACTTTCACCGGAATGCATTATGTCATGAACAAAGAGTGCGAGTTGAGTTTCGCAGGATCTACCTTTACGGAACCCGTGTGGGTTATTAATCAATAAATCTTGGCTATCGAGGTACCTCATTATGGAACTAACAATGATGTACTCAGTAATCTTGCAGGGGATGGAGGTGAGCGATATTGGCCTATAATTACTGGGGTCCTCCCGGTCTCCATTTTTAAAAATGGGTGGTACAGAAGCTATCTTCCAGCCGCTTGGCATGCTTTCTTCTAATAATGATTTCTTAAATATTATATCAAGATAAGGGGCAATTTCAGACGACAGTTCTTTATACACGCGAGCCGGTATCTCATCAGGTCCCGGAGATTAGTTGGGGTCGATGTTTTAAGGAGTTTTGTTCTGGGAGCGTTTGTTGAAAACACTGTGGAAGAATGAGTTTAACATGTTGGCTTTATCTAAACTACTTGTTACTTTATCCCCCCTTTCGTTGTTTAATGAGTTAGCGGTGGACTTTTTTCCCTGCACTTCCCTGACGTACTACCAAAACATCTTTGGGTTATCGTTTAAACGTTGACCTAATTGTTCCCTTTTGATTCCGCTAGCGCCTTCCGGAAGGCCTTCTTGGCGGTGGACCTAGATGCTTCGTAATTCTGCATGGTTTCCTTGATTTTATCAGACGAGGAATCTTTAACCGTGTTTTTCATTCTGGCATGGCACACCCTTTGCCGTCTTAGTGATTTCCATACTTCAGAGTTGTACCAACTGGACTGTGCTGGGGTTCCTTATTCTCTCTTATATAATTACTAGGTATGAATCTCTGTATTGCTGAACGTGCTATCGCAAGAAAATTATTCCTGGTATCCTCGACCTTCCTGGTTTTGCTTAATTCGTCAAATCTAAGAAAGGAACAGTTTAACTCACATTTTAAGCCATCATAGTCAGCTTTATTGAATAAATAAATTTTTCTCTTAGGTTTGTTAACTTTTTCTACGCTTAGGGAAAATTTAGTGTTTACAGCCCTGTGATCACTGATTCCATCAATAACTCCTACATTTAAGACCCTTTCGGGCATATTAGCAGCTAATAGATCAAGAATGTTCTTTCCCCTTGTTGGTGAAGTGACTAATTGATGTAGGGAATTTGAGGTGAACGTCAATAAGAGGGACTCGCATAAATCCTTGTCTTTACATCCATTTATGAAACTGTACGAATCCCAATCTACTGTGGGAACATTAAAATCGCCACCGATTATTAGTCTATGCTCATTGTTGTTATGTTATGTTTTAATTTAGTTGTTATGAAATGTAGCGTCCGTTTCAAAAAGATAAGGCAGGGGCGGCGGGTAAGAAAATGGAATGTAGAAGCATAGACATAGAAAAGGAACATAACGTGAAGAAGTTGGCTTAGGTCCAGGCATACTCGACGATGAGATAGAAAGGGCCTTAAGGGAGATGAAACTAAATAAGGCCGTGGGGGTGGATAACATTCCTGCGGATCTACTGAAATGTTTAGGAAAATGTGGGAGGAAGATGCTATATGGGCTGATTCGTAGTATCTACGAAGAAGGAATCTGGCCAGAAGACTTTGTGAGATCAGTTTTAGTTCCTATTCCGAAAAAGGTAAAGGCTACATCATGTGAGGACTACAGGACAATAAGTTTGATATCCCACGCAGCTAAAGTTGTTCTCAGGATCTTAAACAAAAGGATAGAGAGTAGGGCAAATGATTACTTAGGGGACGATCAGTTTAGGTTTAGAAAGGGGAGAGGTACGCGTGATACCATAGCAGTAATGAGATTATTAATCGAGAGGATTATAGAGTCAAACCAGGAGATATTTGTCTGTTTCGTAGATTTCGAAAAAGCGTTTGATAGGGTGAATTGGGAAAAACTAATGAGTATATTGCAGATATTAGGAATAGATTGGAGGGAAAGGAGGCTAATCCGCAACCTGTACATGTCTCAGACCGCTCAGGTGCGGGTGGAGAACGGGGAATCCGGATGGGCAGTGTTAGGAAGAGGTGTAAGGCAGGGTTGCCCATTATCACCGTTGCTGTTCAACCTGTATGTAGAGAAAATGATTAGAGAGGCATGGGAAGAACTGGAGGTAGGAATGAAAGTGGGCGGGGAATTAGTAAAATCAGTTAGGTTTGCTGATGACCAAGCTTTAGTTTTTCAGTCAGCCAAGGGGTTGCAAGCATTGCTGAGTGAATTGGAAATTCAGTGCGACAGGTATGGGATGAAAATCAATATTAATAAAACAAAGGTAATGCGATTTTCTAGAAAGAAAAAGGCTAAGCTAAACATTAAAATAGGAGGAAAAAAACTAGAGCAGGTAGAACAGTTTACGTATCTCGGAAGTGTTTTGGACCAACACGGTCAAAGTAGAAGGGACGCAAGGAGAATATTGCGTTAGGCAAAGAGGCCTTCACAAGGAGGAGGGAGTTGATGACAGGGACGTTGAGTAAGGGTATTAAGAAAAGACTCGTAAAAACTTTGATATGGAGCGTAGCTATGTGCGGCGCGGAAACGTGGTCATTGAAGCAGGAGGATAGACGTAGATTGGAGGCTTTTGAAATGTGGGTGTGGAGAAGAATGGAGAAGGTGAAATGGACCGAGAAGAAAACAAATGAGGAAGTACTTGGTATGGTGGGCGAAGAGAGCGGTTTGTTGGGAGAAATCCAATGGAGGCAGGCAAAATGGATGAAAGGCGTATTGATCGGTAGTGGTATGTTGAAGACTGTGATAGAGGGGAGAATGTTGGGCAAAAGAGGAAAGGGAAGGAACAGGATAGGGATGTTGGACGGGATGAAGGGAGGAAGAAAGTACTCAGAGATGAAGAGGGACCTGATATAGAGTAGGATGATGGATTTTGTGTTTTGTTAGGAGTAATAAAATGTTTGTCTGGTAGTTGTGTCCATCCAAAGACCTACCTTAACCGGTAGATTACCTTAAAAAAATATATACATGCAGTAATAACCGAATTATAAATTATCTAAAAAATACATTTTGTCATGTGTACTGAAGTGAATTCGATTATTGGCTGTCAATAGATATGTCATTTAATTTGATAATATTAAAGATTACTTGTGGTACACACATGAATACGATATTATGTCTCACATGAACGTTACACAGGGGGTTTTATTACAGAAGAAAGAATAAGATGTCTTTAGTTACTGATGGGCGCTTTCATTTGATAGTTTCCTTCTGTTAACATCTTCGTAGTAAGAAAAAAAATTCCTACAAACCATAGTAAATCTTGAAGCAAAATTTTATTCTGCCATAGAAAAATCTTACCTTCGGATAATGTAGTAGTGTAGTGTAATGTAGGCGCTTAGTATTTAAATTAAGTGTACATACATGCCACTTGCTTTCAGCTGAACATAACAGTTTCAGGTTTAAATTTGTGGAATTCCTTCATGATGAGGGTAAAAACGAAACTTTAGACTTCCACAGTAAAGATTTAATATTTCACGACCATGGTTTCCATACTGCGCATCATCGAAACAATGGTCGTGAAATATTTAATCTTTAATGTGGAAGTGTTAAGTTTCTTTTTTACCCTCATAGGTTTCAGCTGACTTGTTGACAGCTAACCGAGTTTAACTGACTACCTAGGTTGACGATAACAGAATCCACCCACAAACGACGGAAAATATATAATTTCATTCAAGTATTCCGTTTATTGACCTGTGATGGTGATACGTCGATTTTAATTTTCGTACGAATTCCAAAAACCCTTGGGGGCGTGAAGGTTGTTTTTGGGACATTATTTAACCAGACTACAAGTAGTTGTTTCCGTGATCTGGGCAATAAATACACGAACTGGTGCAATCTGGCGGCCATGACGCGGACTATAGCCACGCCCACTAGCGACGCTAGTTGCCCGAGACCCAATGAACCGTCTGTGCTTGGCGGATCGTCGAGCTGTGCGCTTGGTGCAAGTTATGATAGTTTCTTTTGTCCTTGTTTCTACTGTTTGTCGAAAATGGAAATTGACGGAATCACGGAGCAACGAAGCAACATCAAGTTTTTGGTGAAGGGCTGTAAAAGTTACGAAGAAATTACTGAAATGTTGACAGCTGTTTACAGTGATAATGCTCTGAAGAAAACATCCGTTTTCAAGTGGACAAAAAGTTTTAAAGATGGCCGGCAAGACGCCACGGATGATGCAAGGCCGGGACGACTTTCAACCACCTGTGTTGACGACAACATTGATCGTGTGCAATCCCTTGTCCTTACTGATTGTCAAAAAACTGTCTGAGTGATAGCCGATTAACTAAATTTAGGAACATCAACAATGCACACTATTTTAACCGAACATGATGGATGGATCCTTCGCCATGGCAATGCATCTGCACATTCAGCATTGATTGTTCTCCAGTTTCTGGCAAAAAATGCAATCACCATCCTTGATCATCCTCCTCGCTCCCTGAGACTTTTTCCTATTCCCAAAATGTGATGAGGGGACATATTACGGGTCACAAGATGTGGAAGACGCAATAAAGCAAGAAACGACGAGAAAACTAAAAAGGATAACTACCAAGGAGGACTTCCAAGGGTACTTCAAACGGTGGATAAGAAGATGGAATGAGTGCATAGCAATGAATGGAGAGTACTTTGAAGGGGACAAAATCGATGTATACTAAATTTTGCAAATTAAAGTTTTTATGGCCTCAGTTCGCGTATTTATTGCGCATTGGACAGGGTAGTATGTAAGAAAGCCCTATCATGCAGAAGTATGATTAAATGTTGAAATTTAAGCGAAACCCAGGGGACATCCGTAAAATCAGGTTGATGGTACCTATAAATTTCTACTTGAATGTATCCTATTGGGTAGGAAATGTGTAATAAATATTTGATGAACTAAAAATTAAACCACTTGGCTTTTCCACAAATATGTTTATGTGGAAAAGCCAAGTGGTTTCATTTTAAGTTCAATATGAAGAATTCCCACCAAGTGACGCCAGAAACTGTTTTATTTAAATATTTGATGATATGAATGTTATGCACTAATGTGTCCGCCTCTGCGACTCCTCAAAAAATAAAATGGAATCTCTACTGCTCTCACCACAAATGGGGGTTGGAGTTGAACAAAATATGAGTTACATTAAAATGTTTATGGTCAAATCATTGTCCCATGTTATGTTTTCCGGATTTCATGAGACATTACCTCATGCACTACTCTTGACCCACATTTCGGAGGTCCCAAACACAAGTTTTGTGCCATAATTATTGATTGATGTGCTGATATGTAAATGCTACAATCATACCTTCTTACAACCAACCCTACGCTCTATCTTATGATGACAATATATTAAACAAATTATTCTAGTCTTTAATAGGGGCCAATACGAATATATGCCCATCCGTAAGTTATATTATTTTTCTGCGCACTTATTTTATTATCACCCAACAAAAAACATCCACAGTAAAAAGTATCCGATTTCCTCCTAATTCTTCTAATTACAACAGTTTCTCAACATTTTTGTGTACAAATACACCTCAATGTGAATCTTTTCATATCTACCTCTATCCACATCATCTGAATATTTTCTTCAGCTACTGACTATGGTGACCTAGTTATTTCTTACGAGTTGTAAACGAAGAGGAAACATCCTTAAACCATTGAAATTAAATTTAAAATACTTCGCCTTTCCACATAAACCACTTTTATTACTACCTAGGTTTCGTTATGGTATAACATCATCAGGTAAAAATACAAGACAAACACAGTATATATCTCTATAGTTTGACTTGTATTTTTACCTGATGATGTAAAACCATAACGAAACCTAGGTAGTAATAAAAGTGGTTTATGTGGAAAGGCGAAGTATTTTAAATTTAATTTCAATATGACGAATTTCCACCAAGTGACGCCAGAAACTATTTCATTTATCCTTAAACCAAATTAAATGGCAAATATCTTTGTCACCTACATTTCAATCTATTTTTAAGTCATAAATTCAACTTAAAATTCCTCTATAAATGGAAGTAAACGGAAAAAATTCTGAATCACGTTGCATGAAATGAAAACAAATGACAACTTGAACAGTACTAAAAGAATTTGCAGGAGTGAACTACCATCAAACCACAGTACTCAACCCAATGGTTGATTTTAGAAAGGGGTAGAGATCTACTCGCATGTCCCATATCTAGTGTGACACACATTAACAGGATATTAATAAGGGCGCTAGTTCTGTATTGTCTGTGCTACCCAAATCTTCCAAGAAAGATCTGGTATCCATGGAAATCACAGAGCCTGGTGAAGCTTTATTTTTAGCCTAAAGCAACAACTAGAATCGAACCTGGGCTCTTAGGTCAGCAGCTGAGCTCTCTAGCCACTGGACTACTATGCCTCATGCGTAAATTTTAATTACATAAGCTTCTGATTACACCTGTGTCTTTGGGAAATATGTATTTGGGTGACCATAATCCATGAGGTTCTTAAGGGATCATCAGTGCTGGACCATTGCCTGCCTCAAACTCCACACAGTAACACAATCACTCTATTGCAACAATCAGCACTGACAGCCCTACACAGAAAAACCCTTTTGCTTTTTTCAAAAAATGACTGCTAGTGTCTTCAATAATGGTAGCTAACATTTCTCCCATACATGATGACTTCAAGGTTATTCCCACAACCATTTAAATCAAAAACCAAAACACCAACAATACTGTTCAAATACTCTAGCTTCATTAAAATGCTTAAGCTGTGATTGAGGAATTTAAAGAATCAATAATTTTAAACAAAAGTCCTTAAGCTTTATCTGTTTGATACTCAACACACCCTTTAACATATTTTCAGACATTGGTATGTATTACTCGTTACAAAAAAAAACACTTTCTCATTCATGTTTATCAAGCCTATGGGTTTATGCCACAGACTCCATTAACCACACAAATAAATGTTAAACACTACAAGTGTAAATTAGCTTCAAAGGGGAATGGATCCAAGTTTAGAATGAATGAATGAATGCTTACAGGCTAAACAAACATTTTCTAGGAAACATCAAATATTACATGTTTTCATTCCATTAATATCTTTTGTTTTATTGACCCACATTTTCTGGCCCAACAACACCACTGAGAATGGATCAGGACCTTTGTTTTGTAAAAGCATGCCAGAAGATATTATCAAGTGTACTCCCTAAAATGGGAGATTTATTCAAAAACCAATCCATGATAAATTTGTTGCATAATATTTCAGAAATTTTCCATCTTTACTAAGCCATATAATTTACCTGACTGGATTCATATTCCTGAGAGATATAACACAAAAATGGTATCAAGTAACATATGAATGGCATCGCCTTGACTCATGATACTCTCCGTCTGTATCACTTTGTTCTCATAAGAGCTATGCCTAGAGGTATCTGATCCTTATTTAAGGCTTCAATGAACTTTAAAGAGAGTAAACTCACCTTATCATTAAAAAATAGCAGAAGTTTCATTATTACCAAGTATCATGGAAAGATGTTAAAGTTTGACCAGGTTATTTGAATTTTTAAATCAATTTGTCAATTCTCATGATGAAAGGCTTTATTTTTTCTTCATGCGAAAGTATTTCAGTACTCATATACAGGGTCTCACCCAAAAGTGGTAGGAATGATTTTCTCTGGCGCGAACGGAGCGGTGGAGGGGGGTCTGCCTGGCATGGTAAGGTGGAGGGGGCTCTTAGCAACAGACCAACACCAACCTCAGTCGCCTGTGGGCTGTTGCTGAGTGAGGACACCGTTTTTAGTGAAGCAAGTTTTTTGTCCGCGTCGAAAAACTAAATGAATCTGAATTTAGAGCAACGTTATTCCGTGAAGTTTTGGGCGAAACTCGGGAAGACGGCAACTGAGACCCTCGATATGATCAAGCAGGCTTATGGGGACACTGTCTTAAGCTGTTCCACAGTATTTGAGTGGCACAAGTTGTTTAAAGAGGGTAGGGAGCTCGTTGAAGACGACCATCGACGGCAAGAACCGACACGAATCGTCAATAAAATTCTTTTAAAAAAATCAGTCCTACCACTTTTGGGTGCGACCCTGTATACTAAAAATATCAACTATTAAATGCAAAGTTTACCTTGCATGAAACATTTGATGAAGCAATTAAACCTTGGCCATAAAAATAACATGAAGGTGGACATCATAGCATTTTCACTTTCCCTAAATCTTTAAAGCAAATCAGTATGTTGAGTTGGTAGTTTCTGATTAAATGCAAAAAGTCAATTTTTTTGGAGATATTTATCTGAAAGTTTCCGCAATCACTAGTTATTTAAACAGGAAAAAAGAAATTCATAAAGTTTTTCTTTTTAGCAACAGCTTACTTTCAATAGAAGAGTCAGAGCGTAAAAATCATTCGCCTTGACTGGGACTCGAACCCAGATCCCTCAATATCCGGTCGAGTGCTTTAGCCATTTAAGCTACCGAGGCGTCCTCTTAAACTCTGAAATTTTGGGGCTTTTAAAGGAACTAGATGTTATGACGAAATACTGTACATACAATGTCACATGCATTCGTAGTCGTGCGCGAGGCGCCACTGTCCACGAGGTTAAAAGCCAACTTTAAACACGTATGGTGTTTTCCCTTTGACAAATTCCAAAGAAACTGCGGGAGATGCCACAACAGTAACTTTTAACGGAGTCATCCGCTAATGTGCATTTTAATGCAACAATTTCAGAGCGTAAAAATCATTCGCCTTGACTGGGACTCGAACCCAGATCCCTCAATATCCGGTCGAGTGCTTTAGCCATTTAAGCTACCGAGGCGTCCTCTTAAACTCTGAAATTTTGGGGCTTTTAAAGGAACTAGATGTTATGACGAAATACCGTACATTACTGTTGCGGCATCTCCCGCAGTTTCTTTGGAATTTGTAGAAGAGTCAGACTTTAAAATGAATCATAATTTTGAATTGTTCAGAAAACTGGTCTCGTACGAAAGAGATTGTCAACTGGATGTCTTTCCCATGCAAATATGGATCCATCTTATCAATAAGAACATGAATCCTTCAACCTTTTTAATAAAATTTACAAAAAATAAGTTTAATTGAGAGGAAGAAAAGTAGGGAAGTATTAAATGGGGCAAGGGAAACGAAAATTAGTTGTTAGGAAAAGTTAAATGAGGCAGAAAACAATAGGTGGAGAAGACAACAGAGATAGTTCCAAACAACAATTGATTTCTCTTGTCATCAAATTATGTGATAGCAATTATGCACTGATTTTTAACTGCTTTATCGCAACTCATTTTCAAGACGTGAAAAAAGTTCAAATGAGAATAAATTATTTAATAAATTGTGTAAGTAAATTCAATGCTTTAAAATTCACACAACTAATAATCAATATGGCTTCATTTATAGTGCACCTATGATCTCTTATTTAATATATTTTTCATATTCAGATGTGATTACGAGACATTCTTATTTAAAAATGTATTAAATACTTTAGATAGTAAACAACTCAATAACCATATATTTATTGGAAAAGTAACCAAAAATAGCTGATTGCAAATTATTAAAAAATATGTCGTCATATATGATTGGAACATGTTAATCTCAAAGGCATTTGGAAATTTAGGATCAGAGTTCAAGAAACCCACAAGACTCGGAAATCTGTGGCCAGTGTTTTTTTTTTTGAGTTTTATTAAAAACCTACTTACCGGACTACATCAATCATTCAAAATGCCTATAATATTCTTATGATATGACACGGTTAAATAGTTTTTACATTAGATATTTGGAGCTTTGTTTTAAATGACTTGGAAAAAATTTAGAAAAAGAAAAGGCCATATATTCCAGATTGTTTAATATTAAAGCATGTTTTTAAGTACTATATAATTGTATTATGTCCCAATAAGATATTCACAACAGTTTGGCAGATGCATTTAAAAAAATTACAACTGGTAAATAATTTCGTTTTCGCTCGTTAAGAGTAAAATCCTTTACCTGCTGTCATTTTCCTCCTATCATGTGCATACAGCTACATCACCCGTTTAAATCATGTGCTCATCAGATGCATTTGCATTGATGAATACCGCAGATATACATAATTAAATTATTGATATTAAAAATGACGATGTGGCAATAAGGCCTGAAAGTATTCCCCTGGCTATGGCCATATTTAATTATGCTTTTAAACTGCAATGAAAAGATATCCAAGGTCATTAGAAAATTATGTCATGGCTAAACTGGAGTTTACACACTACATGAATAGCACACTTAATATTTAAATTTACTGGATTAGCATATTTAATAAATAAAAATGAGATATTTCTGGTGGATCATTTGATATAACACAGCTGGCTTTGGGAATTACAGTATGTATAACAATAAATAACTATGCTGGGTTAAAACTATTATAAATACCTACGTTTGTTCTATATACCTCAACTGGTTTCAATGCTTTTGCATCATTATCAAGAGGTCATAACATGTGCATGAATGGCTAAAATCATATGAATATCCTGAAAGAAAGAGAGGGAGGGGTTGGCAAAGGAGACATGGGAGGGGGTAATACAAGTACAGGGAGGGGGGGAGAGTTACAAAATCCAGGTAGGGGAGGGGAGGGGAGCATTCATTCAGATAACACCAAAGTTGGGTGGCACCAAGGCCCCAGGGTCTTAGAGAAGTGGTTGGGGAGTGGGTGGGGCAGGTACAGAAATTACACCATCACTTTGTCGATGTTCCTCAATTGCACAGCTTTACTGTGCTTATTATTCTCTCAATATGCCTTCGATTGCTGACCTAATGCCTTTACCATACAGTTTTCACCCTTCCTTTGTTTCCCATCTCAGTTCATTACTTAAATATTTATACTTCCTTCTCCCTGCTTCCAAGTTCACACTTTTCCATTTCCTTTTCACCTCTATCTTCCTAATCGTCTCATCTGCAATCCATGGTTTTCTTGACCTTTTCCTGTTTAATGTTTCTATTATTTCTTTCCGATATCCTTTTCCTTTAGATATTTTCTCATTTTTCTTCGATTGTATCCAGCTCCCATTCCTTACTCATAATTTTCTCTTAACTCAGTTGATACTTCTTCCTTGTAGTTCCTGTTGATGCTTCAAAATTCCATTTCCTAATCTGCCTTCCCTTTTTTTAATTTTTTGAATGAGACACTCCACTTCATAACTACCCAATTATGGTCTGAGTCTACATCCACTCCCGTGAAACTACAAATCAATCAGAGGTTGTAGATCAAGTAGTTTTAAAAACAGCCTGCTCTGGTAATTTCCAATCTGGAGTGTGTCATGGAATTATCTTCTCGGGCTCTGAATGGGTGTTCACATAGTATTCATCATGCAAAAATGAGATTTATATGGCCAAAATTCAAAAGAGAGAGATATTGTGTAATCCTATGTTTGAGAAAACATGTCTATTTAAAATAAAACGAGGGTTATACCACAAGACAAAGAAAGAAGGAGCATGTAATACAGCATACCACTTCTTCGTATCAAAAAGGACCCCTTATTGCTGACGATAAAATGTTTTATAATTTATCAGCAGGCATTAAAGTTACCAACTCATTTCAGATGCTTAAATCTAGGTTAAAATCCTTTTTAATCAAAGAGTTATACTTATGGCCTTAATGAGTATTTTTCTTCATGGTATAACAAGCTGTAACCATTTATTTTTTAATTATAACCGTTTCTCAAAATGTATGCATGCATGCATTTTTTTGTTTTTAAATAACATATCTTATATTTTACCATTTTAAAATAATGAGATGAAATAATAATAAATAAATAAATAAATAAATAATGCTATTCCTTAATCTCAACCCTATCGTTGTGAGGCACATTTTGTTGGGTAGTTGTTCAGTCGACATCTGTCTGGCAATGGAGGCTAAACCACCAGTAGCCAAGCCACTACTCTCATTCCTGAAACAACTTCATCTCTATCTGGAATTAACATTTTAAACCACTATTTGCCGAACTTAGCAGTGACCACTTCATGCTTCATTTTTCGAATTAAACATTTGTCCTGGGCACATTTATTTACTCTTGAACACTTCTGAAAACTACTGCTGCCTGACTACTACGATGCGTGCGTGAAATCACTCTGTTTAAATGTTTTCATCGGATGCAGCGAAGGGAAAACTTAGCAAAAATATCAATAAACACAAGTGACTCCAATTAAGATTTACATTTTCCTAAATATTATGAAGCTCGTCCATCCAAACCTAATTAAAAAACTAATTGAAAACACATGCAACATTGCTTCAAATTTAAAAATAAACGATTAATTACATTTTCAACTTACATTGAAATTTGTAATGGTCGGATCTTAAAAAAAAAAAAAAAAAAAAAAAAAATTCAAAATGACTGTTTTTGCCAATTTATTTCCAAATTTAACAGGTTGTTTCTTTAATGCTAAGCACAACATTTTAGCATATATGATGGGCTAATTCTATTTTCTCATGCTGAACCAGAATAAATAATACCAATTAAAAACTAGAAATATAATTGGCATTTGGTTTTCTCGGATCAGTAATAAAAAGACAATGGTATGAATACTGGTTTTAATTTTTTTGGAAGACAATGTAAAATAATATTATATGATATCAGAGTTCAACAATTGCACATAACACTGTGATGAATATAACAATTGTGATGACTTTTTTAAAAATGTAAAAAAATACAGCTTGCACTAGCTGTTGCCATGGAGTTACAAAATAAATGTAAATGCTATATCGCTGTGATGTTCGAGAAGTATTTGCAAACAATTAGTTATGGTGTAGATTGCCGTTAAAAGCACTCCATATGTGCTCTTATATTTCGTATGTAAATACTGATTTTAATGCAGAATAAAATTTTATGTGAGGACGTCAAAATTTTGTACACAATTGCATGCTAGAAGTTATTTTCGTACTGATGATTAAACAACTTTTTCAATAAATTAATTAATCAATCAATCAATCATACCTGTTCAATTTTTTACACATCAGTGTCTATGCACAGTGATTTTTAAAGCAGTTCAACCGATTCCTAAGGAATGCACTCTTCAATGTTTTCAAAAAGATAAAGAAATTGTTTTGCATTAACTCTTCTGTGCATTAGCTTTTTATACATATCTACAACACAGTCCATTCTTGAATTCATTTTGAGGCAAATGATTAAAAATAAATGTGATGGTAAAAAATTCAATGTCAGTAAGGCACTAAGGGGGCATTTATAAACAATACCAGAGAAAATTCACATTCATGAAAGAACAATAAGTAAGAATTACCAAAAAATTCTTTGACAGAACTCCTGCAAGAAAAACATGCAGGGAAAAGACAGGCAAATAATAATTACGCAGATAACTGGTGTTTCTTTCATAAATATGACATACAAATGCATTAAAAATCGCCATTTCCTCAAAGAGATTTAATTTGTGTTGACAGTGTGCACTGAGAGTCTTACATAGCAAAATAATGCCATTGCCCTCCAAAAAACTAGAATATTATGATGATCTGAATATCAGACCATACAAAAATTGTATGTCTTCCGAGACAAAAGATACTTTGCCTTTCAATGTTTTTTTTTAAATAAGGGCAAAAAAAACAATACACAAGCAGATAAAACAATCTGGTAATTTACGCATTTCAATGCAAAGTGGCACTTACATTGCCTGGACTCAAAATGTCACATTCACATCCAACTTTTCCACTCCCGGTTGTTTTAAAACCTTGGCAACACACATGCTTCATTAACAAACACGCATGCTTCACCAAGTTTATGAGAGCTTAAAAATTAGGGCAAAACGTACATTCACACGATATTTCCATGCAGGAATAACAAAAAACAGCCTAACATGTGATTGTGTTTAAATATATATATATATAAATTTCATGGAGCAATGTATACACAATCCTAAAGACCACGCGAGATAATGACTGTGGAAGATGGAATGTACACTTCAATGACGAAAAATAACAAACATTCCCTATCACAAAGCAATGCTAATAAACATGCAGGACACGATTACCGAAAAACAATCACAAGACTTAGGAGCACAATAATTACAGGGCATTATCATCATTAGTCATCTCTTGACCAACATGACGCTATGAGGATTACGATTGTGCTGCCTTAAAGAGGCAAGGCTAATCCTGGCTGCCAGTGGCAGATCAACTTTTGACATCCTCAAGCAGTGAAGATGCCGCCATCTCCAAATTCCAGTTTGACTTGTGAAGAGCATTCTCACACTGAAGTCTCGAAGCAAGTCCCAACCTTGAAAGAGGATTGATCACATTGGCGTTAAACAAAAAAAAAAATGAACAATTGTCCACCAACAACCCTTGCAACAAATGTACCCTTATTAAATCATCCCCATCCATCCCCAATCAGTTGAGAACATTAATACCACCCTGCCACACAAAAATCAACAATAGATTCACAGATAAGCCCTGCTAATCCAAGTTAATGATCAAGACCAGGTAAGAAGGCACACCACATGAATATTTTCCTCTATTCCACGCCATCTGCGGACTGAAAGTTCCACAGTAATTCCGAACGCAACCAGACATTTATCAAACAAAATATTCACTCTCCCTTAACCCTCAACATTAGTCATTAGCTCTGAAACTTGAAAGCTTGAACTGAATTGTGGCAACTAACCCTGAATTGCAGCAACCCCTTAAATTTTGCAGCTAGACAAGGAATAATAGTACTGAATTTTGGCAGCTAGGCTTGACATTTTGTAACCATAATCTCTCCTGGCTTGAAAACATTTCCCCAATTTGGCCAAACCTCAACTCCACTCTCCACACACACTTTTTAAGTCATAGCTCGATGACGTACCATTTTTTCCACCATTATGCCTACACTGTTTTCTGAAGGATAAGTGTAGAAAACGACACCTTTGATATTTACATTTTTCATGAACGAATGCACCATGAATTCATTATGTCAGGGCCTCAGAATTCTTCACATGGAAGGTTGTCTTTTTTTTCACGTGAGTCATTGTTGGACACTTGTTTTGGGTGACATCCTTCCTCGTTAGTTCTCCGACCCTGGCTCTATACGTCCACCTCTTGCCAATGCTTTCTTGTCTGCCTGGGACATTGCTGACTCGATTTGCAACATCTACATTGCCGACACAATTAGCAATGGAATCCACTTGACCTTTCAAATTCAGATTCATCCATATTATACTCAATAGCCTGGATCATCTTCAATTTGCTCTCACATTTATTTTAAGGAGCGCTGGCTCATTTTACTTTACACAACACTGAGCAATAACTTTTGGGAATTATACTTCATGACTTTTAATTCTTCTTGGCCAAATTTGTCAAAAGTTTCAACTTATTCGGGAGAGATTAGCGGTCCACAGGAGAAAGTAAACTGCTTTCTTCCCTGATACTCATTTAGAGCGTGCACATTCAAGTCAAGCTACTCTCAAACATGTAAACCTGTCACCAAACAAACTGCATGCTTCGTCAGATGCATTGAGACTGGATGATAAACCAAATATGATGCATGGAAATGCCACACATTCCTCTTTTAATAGAAGTTTCAGCACATATTAGTCGACATCCTGGGACCAATCCCATGTTATTAAATGGCATTTAAATTACTGAATGAATGCTAATTAAAATATCAAAGTTGATAATGATCTCTGATAAAATCTGTTCACTCTACTCATACTGCCATTAAAAGCTAAAATGTCGCATTAATGAACTATTATCCACCATTTAAGAACATCTGTCATCCGTGCTTTCTTCTCCTCAGTCGACAAACAGCACCCAAGACACCAAAGATTCTCAAAACATCCTGGTTCACCCGTTGACCTTAGGCCTCACTTTTCTTACGCCTATCATTCTGTTAATGTGCCTAACATACATCTTTATAATGCGATCTCTATGCAAATAAAAATAACTTTTGCTGCAGGATGATCGTACATATTTATTCCTAACCACATTAAGCAGATTGGTGCTGCTATTAGCAAAAGTACATTTTCACACCATAGTGTAATACGATGAATAACTGATGGTAGCACTTTTCCAATGGATAAAATTTATTTCACGGCCAGGTTTCGATATATTACATCATCATCATCAACCTAATGATGACGTAATACATCAAAACCTGGTAGTAAAATAAATGTTATTTATCCAGTGGAAAAGTGCTACCACCATCAGTTATTCATTATGTTCGATTTCCACCACATCACACCTGAAACTACTCAATTTGATAATGTAATACATATCCCAAATACATACACCCCTGATCGCGATCATCTAAAGATCACATTAAATGATGCAAAGGCACATCCCCTAAGGCTCCAGAGCCAGTTGAGTTCTTTGAAGTAACTGTTCTCATGAAGACAAGGTCACCTCATGAGATGCCATAGCATCTGCATTAGCCTCCCACTTTAAAACATCATACTCTCCAGTTAATGACAGAAGACTAAAGGATACACACACACACATTAGTTTTTGCATGATAAAATATAAAGTATAAGACTATAGCTATGGCTATTTAATGCACTCATCAGATATTCTACATTAGTGAGACTAGACAAGGCGGAAATAATGGCATGGTTGTTATTTTTTAGTCAACAAAATGAAAACAATAATTTAGTGATACTAACACAATATATATTTGAGGGAGGGTAAGAAAATTCATTGAGTTAAGGGAACAACATTGGGTAAAGAAAAGACACTGCATCTCTCTGAACCGTAGTACTAACGTTGACAATTGGTTTCACTAGATTCATTTAACTGATGCACAAAATGGTTTTAACCTTCGAAGGATGTTGTGTATGTAACTATGTTGCTTATCATGGTAATGCAAAGTAAAACAATTTCAAATGAATAAATAAAACCAGATGCTAATACCAACAGAAAACTTAAAGTTACGACTGTGGTACACTGGTACATGTCAGTGAGGTTTCTCAAGGCTGGGGGAAGAATTATAACTTCCTTCCAGCTGCCCACAGATACAGTGAAGTAAAATGTCAAAGGAATTGGAAGCTCTTGAAATAGAAACGCAGTAATAAAGGCCTCAATTCACACCAATTATGCAGAAAAATACTTAGTTTTTCGTCTTCTACAAGTATGCTAGGCCCAATACATTTAGGGCAAGGAGGCACTGAACCAAAAACCAAAACATTTTCATGTACATACCAAACCATATAAGCAGAACATTTCAACACAGAAAGTCCCGGCACTAATCACGTAAAATAAATCCAAGCAGAATTGTTCACGTACTCGATAAAGGCCCATTAGTAAACAATGCCTACTTCCCCCGCGTCCATATGCCCTTCCGGGCCAGCTGCAGATATCCAAAACAGTATTTTTCCAATTAAATAAAAAGACCATAATAAATTTGGATTCATTGACTGATTTGCATCAAAAGAAAAAATTACGCACAGCATATGAATGACAGGACAGCGCCACCTCCTGGGTAAGTGAAACCATGGAAACTAAATCCACACAACATTCAGATATAGCCACAGATGCGGATTCTGTTTGATGCATAGCATGCCCTTCACATACATTTTGCTAAACCCTCTCCTATGCAACAGAGATCAGCAGGACTCACACAAAATGGTATGTCTACATTATTACAATTATACTTACTGCATTTATGAATTGCTTGTTGAGATATCAATGTTTAAAAAAAGATACGAGCCCCTTCAGCCAACAGTGGATCTTTCCTGTCAATGTTAATAACTTATTTACTGCATTGCTGCCAGGGGAATCCTTATAGTGCTCTATACAGAGGGTGCGGGGATTAAATCCGGACAAATTTCAATTTGAATTTCCCGCCATATCGTAGTTACACTGGAGGTTGTGATTGGCGTTCTTGAAATCTATAAGCATCTAGTAAACAGTCATAACCTCAAAATGGCTGAAATATTATGTACAAGTGCGGAGTACAATCGAAGAGCCGCTATTATCGAAAGTGTTCACGCTGGGCGTTATATTCAGGGCAGTTGGGCAGTTCAACTGTTTACGATATTGTGGTCAAATATAATACTTCAGAGAAGTCTGGGGAAGGTTTAGCCAACCAGCGAGGAAATCTCATTTGAGGAAATGGGTGTTTGTCCGGATTTAAGTGCTGCACCCTGTCATGCATTTCTTTGCTTACGAGTAATTCATATCCGAGCATCAAAAATGGGTATAAAAAGCCAAATATCACCTTTGCAACAATCCTAAAATTCATTTCATAAAAAGAACACAACTTTAGAAAAGTAAACTGTGGACGAGTCAACATGGATATGTCTATGAAAGGCAAACATTCACACCAAAATAACAATTCTTGTCTAACCCCATAGATTAACAGATCTATATCTAGCAATTACGGCACACAAGACATCGACTTTAGTACTCAAAACATATTGAAACATTCTTGTAGAAACATAAAGAAACCAAAATGCACTGAAATTAAGACAGAATCACACACACACCATTTTGATTCCTCTATTGGAAACATTTTCATGAGAAATCCACCACCATAAAAGCCACACCTGAAGAGGGCTGAAGCTGATGCCCCATGGCAATTAAAGGGGAGGGTGCACTGTAAATACTTGAATGTAAAAAAAAACCATAAACACAGTAATCAACCCAGAGATCAGTTTGGAAGGTGTAGGTAGAGTTCACCCTGTACTAAGCCAAATGGCGCGTGAAATTCACACATCAGGGTAGGGGGACCAGTTCCTTTCCCTGAGCCAGTTATGGTTTCCAGTAAAATCTGGCACCCGAACAGTCACACAGTTTGGGTTGAGCTGAGGGTGCCCAGGGAGCCATGCCCGGGAGTCAAACCCAGGCCCTCCCATGGCAGGGAAATTGGAATGAGCAGGATGCTTCTGGGGAATTTGTAGAGGGAACCTCTGACTATCACAGTCTAGTATTAATTATTCTCCATGTCAGTTGGTTTAGGTAACTATTTAATTTCATATCTATCATTGCCTTCCAATCAGCAAACACATGCAAGTTAAGCAATGAATAATTGATTGTGCAAAAACCCTCCACCAGATTTACATAATGTTGTTATATTTTTGACACAAGTGAAGACTCTGGATGCAGTGCGGAGGTGAAAAACATTTTTCTCAGCCACAAATAGTCCCAAAAGATATACAAGAATATTACTGAAAACTCTGCCCACTGAGGAAATGAAAACTGGGACATCAGAGTTTGGACAGTCAGTAGAAGCATCACTGCATCAACCAAATCACCACAAAGATTAATTAATAAAGGAGCAATTTCAAAACTGTTCAATGCTGAGGAAACAATATAAAGTATTTTATCGCAAAAGGACATCAAATTCGTGGGAATTGTGATTCCAAATATGTTCCCACTCCCATGACATGCATTCAACTCGCCATATTTCTTTCATGCGCCATGAATCATGCCAAAAGATGGCTAAAATTAAATATTAAAAATATATATATGTATATGTATATTATTAATCAATCTGCTCAAATCCATCCCTTGTTGACTGCTAACCTTAGCAATCTGTCTAGCTTGATGTGCCTGGCGGCTGCCAATGCATCCCATCCCGTTGCTTCGAGCGCCGATATCACTTCCTCCTCCACATTGGCACCACAGATTTCACTGTTACCCACAGCCAGGACCACAAGCTCCACCCGTCTGGCCCGGAATACTGGGTCGTGCACCATCACCTGTGTGAGGCGTCGTCCCCTTCTCGTCAATTCGGGTTGCCTTCACGCGTCGGAGGTGAGCGCACTCGTGTGCTGGGGAGGCATGCAGATGGGGTGGGGGAGGGGTGTGCGCTCTCCACTGCCGAGGCAACCCATTATTGGCGGGCGGATGGAACAGATTATTCAGTCAGGGGACAGCCATGCAGCTGCTCGCAGCGGCGGGAATGGGCGGCATGCCCACAGGACCCGTGACAACAATCGCGTCATGATTTCATTGTTAGAAAAGCCTTAACTGAGAGAGGTATGCTTTTGAATGATTCATGAATACCAATAAATAAAATATTATTGCAGACTAATGAAGCGCTTCTAAAAGACATGAGGGGATCGGATTAGTGCGGTGGCTAACATATTCTTCCCATCAAGAGGGCCCAGGTTTGAATCATGGAGACGGCAGATATTTTTCAGTGGTACCCCAATCCCTTCTTGAGATGCTTTATGGATGGCACTTTGAGTGAATGCGCCATCTGTTGGATGGGACATTTAACTATGGTACACCCCTTGGCACCTTTCATGAAGAGTAGGCCAATGCCGATGCCAGGTTTCTCTCACCCCTTCCTCCTTTCCAATTCATCCCTAATGGTGCAAATGACCTCAGCTGTTGGCCGCCTCCCCTAAACCTACTATAAAAAGACATGTAAACCTGCTGCCCTGCATTATTTTCTTCTACAGCTTTTCATACTCTCCAGTGGCGCCAACATGACCCATCTCTCCCCCTACATTCTCTCTCCTATCGCGGCCTTTGACATCTCTTTTCAACTTTTCATTTCTCCTTCATCCATTTCCTCACGCTTACTGAATATTCCCTAATACCTCCATTCCTTTACGTTACATAATCTCATTTGCACATGTGTGTGACTTAATAAGCATCCATGGTGAGGTCTCTTTACACGACTGTCAGCAATCAGATTACATAATATGATTACTTTTGATCTGATAATGCCAGTTTCACAGTAATTGTGATCAGTTAAAATTTGTCATACTAAGACTACAATAGACATTTAGCATTTGGCTTATGAGTACATTCAAATGTGATTTTGATTAAATCAACTATTGCGTTGAAATTAGGATTTATTCATGTGACTCGGGGAAGTATTTGTTTTCACTTTTACCACAAATACCAATCCTCTAATAGACACATTTAACTGCACTGAAGGCATTTCCCTTCAGAGGCAAGCTTGATTGTAAGATGATGAGACATGAGGGTATTCCTATTAGACCTTAGTTTTGCCTGTGGCATGCTGACAAAAATGTAGCAGAACTAATCAGTGTAGTGCAGCAATCATGCACATACGACCTTTCATTACACGCACAAGCCAAACAAATGCCTCATTCAATAGAAGCCATGATGGCCATCAAGCATCAAATATGACTGAGTACGTCATACTCATCCTGCCACAAGAGAGATGGACAAAAGCAATTTTATGCAGAATATTGACACTCCATTTGTAGAGAACGAGAAGAATTAGAAAAATTAGTCTATTATATGCGACACATTCCTTCCTCTTTTTTACAATAAATCTGCCTGGAGACAATTTTTTACATTGATGCTTTTTTGAAAATGTTGTAAAAATGTGACTTAACGTCATCATTAAATAAATTTGTGGCATGCACAGCCACTGCCCCCCTGTGGGATGATGCCTCTCAATATGTGATCCTACGGGGTTTCCCATGCCTTCCTACACCATCTGACATCTCTTTCCAGGAGAAACCTATCTTGCCACAATTGAAAACCTGTTGCAGCAGGTAATCTTCAAAATTTACGAGCTCCTTGAAGTCACCGATGAATTTCTCGGCTGCCTTGTGCCAGAACTCACTGCTTCACCATGCCTCACAATGCTGTTCTCAATAATAGCATAGCCTTGCAATTGATTTTCATTTATTAACGTGACAAGCTATCTTTCAACAATGCTGAGAATATGCAACCATTGCATAAATATTCTTTTCACTCACTTTGAAGTACATGTCTCCTAGATTTTGCCCTCGTGGAGAATGAAAACTGTTTATGTCAAATAACTGTACGTGCATGCAACATCAGCCTCCCTTCATGTTTTAATGACTATACTTTTCATTTCTAAGGTTATTTCTACTCACTCATGGCTGTCTTCTTGTGGCTTTGTATTCAGGGTCATTTTTATAACTATGCATAAAATATTATAAACTTTGCACGAAAATCTCACAAAAAATATATCTGAACACAAATTTGGGAAGATGCGTGACGACTGGCTAAACGCAAACTGATGCAGCACGTGTGCAATCAATCCAGCAACCCCTCTTTCCTTAGCACTTGGTGTGTGAAAAGTTGCTCGTTAAATGAGTCATTTGGAAAAATTGCTTTTGCTCATTATGCAAATTAGTCATCATGCGAAGTGCATGATGAGCGAGGTTCCAAGTATATGTATTTCATAATAGTTTAAAAACAATAATAATTATCAGGAAGACCTCGAGAGAATGGTGTTGATGAATAGATTTCTTCACTGAAAGAAGGTGATAGGAATGCCAGCTTAAGTGTTTCGTCAAAAAATTATACACCAATAAAATCCCACAAAGAAATGTATCCAATAATAATTGTTCCTTAAAAGTGATAAAAAATACTCTAGAATCTGTCGCAAAGCCATCAGTAGTTCCCTGTTTGCACGGTATGAGCGAATATTAAGGGGTGTGATTACATTGCCCACCTACCAATAAATATTTATACTTAATTCACTCTTCTTTAATCAAGCACGCAAATATGCTGAAATTTCTATAATTGAAGTGGCAGGATTTTTTACAGCTGGAAAATTTGATTTTCATTACAACTTTCATAACAATTTAATCTGCTTCTTGAAACTGATAAATTGAGTTCTTCAAGAACTTGAATTATTTTAAATTCCCCAATGCCTGCAAGCCACCTCTTCACTCAAAAGTGAATTACGGAGCATATCCATTTCAACAAAATATCTATTAAAGCTTCAAGCTTTTATGAATGAGAGACTTTTGAAGAACTAAAGAAGAAAATAATGTAGAGGCAAATAAATAGAAGTTCTTAAGATGCAGAGAAGATAATAGTCATCAAGGATTGCCAAAACCTACCTGTCATAGGCAAAACACCTTGACTAAAATGAAACCTAAAATAATTGGCCTGTTTAAATGTCCACGGCCTATTTTAGAGTTTTTTATTTTGGAATTAGCGATGAGTTTTGTTTCATCAAGGCAGCCATCGCCCGGCCTCACTATACACGGGACCAGCCACAGTGTCTAAAAACATTGAAACAGTTTGAAAGCTTTCCTTTCCAATACCCACGAGTTCTGTGACGTGACACACCCAGGCCTAAAACACTTAAGTTTACACCTGCCCGCATACTAAGAGCAATGGAATTCACTTCTCTGAATCTTCAGAGTCTACTCTTTCCCTAGGGCACACCCATCCCCCGCCGCAGCATGAGAGGGACAGTTTCAAACAAGGGTGATGCCAACACATGTCATACACCCCCAAATTCAAATCCCCAAGGGCAAAGAAGTTGTTATTCCAAATAAAACTGATGAGTACAGAAATTTTTCCAGAATACACAGCTACGTTTGAAATACTATTAGATTTCTTATTAAAGGTTGTTAGCATTACTTCACACAAATGCAATGAATGGTACAGATTACTTCATTAACATACGCATGCATTTTTTTAGTCCTCATTTTCACCTTAATGTCTCATATTTTCAAATTCATAGCTCACAAATACAAAAGATTAACAAAAAAAACCATTAAGATATACAGCCTTATTTGTCCTAAAAACATATCTATCATCATTTTCTTAAGGCTTAACTAAATGCAATTGTTTGATTGTATATTTTATTCATAGAAATACAAATTGAGTGTACTTAGTCCGAGGAGGAATTAACAATTATTTAAAATAGACGCAATAACAAATTGAGGTAGAGAATGTTCCACAGATCTCTTTAACTAGTTGGAATTAATGGAGATGACATATGACTTTTAGTGCAAAAATTATTACTCTCCAACTATGCATGTAGTGCTTATGAAGATTAAATCGAAGACATAGAATGTATCCTTGAATATACCTGCATCCCCCCCCCCTTCCCCCCTCCCCCCCACCCATGGTAATTTTAAATGTCGCGTACTTCACCAGCAAAGAGAATTATTTACTTCCAACGGACAAAACTTTTGAAAATGCTGTAGTTAAATGTCCTTGACCAATTATGAGTAATAATAGTAACATAAAGAACAACCACAACATGTATTCAAGATTTTCCTCAATATTGCTGCAGCAAGTATCAATTTTTAAGAGGTGCGAAATGAATGGTCAATCAAATAAAATAACTGCAATAGTTCAAATTAGGTCACTAAAGATTCTACGTGAATTCCCCAACTCTAACATCACATGAAAATGACCAACATTACAATTTTTCCATCAAGGCTATTACAGAAGGTTCGCAATGCGAAGGGGTGAGACGAGTGATGAAATCATGGATAAGGTAACTTTGCATCCCAGATTTACTTCCAAAGCACTGTTAACGTAATTACAATCAAGGCAATGCTTCTAATAAATATGACTGAGCTATGAAGAATGTCCATTATTATTAAATGTTTCTACCACACTTTATAATAAGAATTAGGAATCAATTCAGTGCTATTCTAATCAATATAAAAGCTTGTTCACGCAATAAACACAAAACTCTAAGGGTGACAAATGGCAATGAACACAGTTAGTTGAAAAATGAAACATGATAGTACCTTGCGGAAATATACGGATAAATAATTTCTAAAATTGATATGAATTAATTTAAAACAGAGCTATGCAAAGATATATTTGAAAGCAATTTCTTCTAATTCTGAAGAGAAATGCATTAATAGTAAGATTAAAACACAGCAATTCCACCTGGAAAAATTTCCAAAGCAAAGATAATGTAACACACAGGAAACATAAAAGAGCAGTCCTCCTTTAAAAGCAAAACATGGATCACAACACACAATAGCATGGAAAAATTAGGTAAGAATACATTTATGACACACAGATTTATTAAATGTTTTGTATTATGTCATCAATCAGAACTAATTATTAGTTGAAAAATAAACCATGGTCTTATGAATTATCTATATAATATCATAAACTTTCATCACTTGTAATACTCAGTACTTGCTACTGCCAAAATGCACTGATAAATGATGCATGACATTCGGTCTGGAAACAGATTTAACAGCAAATGCCTATTGTAACATTATGACAACAATTATTAAATTATAACTATATATCTTTAAAAATTGTTGGATACATCCTGAACTTCCAAAACTAAGAAAAACGATCTGATAGATGAGAATTCACTTACGATGAGATAACTGTGACAGCTTGATTTCATTTGGATTCTAACAGAGAGCTGCTGATTTGGGATTTGACTCGAAGAATTAGCTATTTGCACGTCCAAGGCAAGAAATTATTTTACATAAGATCAATAAAAGTGTTCAAAGATAACTATTCCTCTCTTCAACTGAAATGAAATGCAAGCTAAACGTTAGCAATTATTAGACATTACAAAAGCTTTCATGCATACATGATCAAAATTCTTGTAGTGCAAGTGTCCACAAGTTGCTGGGGAGACTGCTTGCCAACCCCTCAAGAGGCAACTCTCTTTTCAACTGACCTGCTGCTGTTTCAACTCATTAAAACTTGGAAATCGACTCCAAACTGATCAGTAAATATTTTAAATAGGCCCCTCTTTCACTTCACATTTAAACATTTTCCATACCATCCTCATGAGCATTCATTTATTCATGACACATTTCAAATATTTCATGCAAAAATTAGCACTACGTAGCAAGCACCCCAGACCCACCAGTGACCTCAGTATACACATATACCCAAGCCTGACACAGATGAACTCTAGTCTGTGAGCCTGAAATATCCCCAAATACAGCTTGAGAAATTTAAAGGGGGTCACTGAAATAATTCCCTGATTTTTAATGACCCCTCTCTTCAGGCTTCACTTCATGGAATTTTCATATATTAACCTTACTATTTCACAGAAAATTTAGTGGGATGACATGTTTTGCTGTTTGACAGCATTTCCGGATACAATGAAACAAAATTACAATGTTTCAAATAAATAATTAATGCCAGAATAACTTTTTGTCTGATACAAAAATAAGTCGTAAGTAATTGAGATTTCTAACCAGGGATCTAGATGGAGATAATTTCAAATCTAGGAAACTTGACTTGCAGTGCGTACATGGCCTCCTAAAATAACGAATATAAGGAAAACTCCTAGAGCCGTAATAAGTTAGCACCACTCATCCGAAAAAGAAAACTAACTTTGTTGCGATAGTTTGTGGGAAAAGAAACTCCACGACAGAGACCAAACACAACCTCTCAACCAGACTACCCTTCCGTAGTAAAGAGATAATTTAAATGACCCATAACAGTTCCAACAAGGACTTTTTGAGTTTTCCTCGCAAAGCAAAGCACAAGCCCATTATGGGCCAATTGCACTATCTGAAGCTCAAGCCTACACATGCATTCTGGACCCATCCTAGCCAGGGGGTCCATCCCAGTGAGATTAGCAAGAGAACACAGCAGATTCATTTAAGTAAGTAATGCGTCAAAAATAATTTCAACACTAAACTATGAGGGCCAATCAAATGAAAACCAAACACCCACCATATCACAGTCTGTGCAAATGTGGCAACACTGTTGTTACATATTGATACTGCCATAGCTGTGGCAGGAGAACAGCATAGTGACAACTCACAGTCAGTAATGGGCTGTTTGGACCTACGGTCCAAAACCATTCCGCGGTCTTGTTGTAGCGGGTGTTCCGTTTTCGCTTGACTGCCCCAAGTATATTTTAATTATATACATAGAAATAATGAGTTTGAACTTCAAAATTTTACTTAATTTGGAGGGGTGATTAGCATCCTAAGTCACGGGGCACACGACTTGAAGAGCCAGAAATTATCAGAAGGGGAAATTACACTGAGAAAAAAGAAGAGGCCTGGTCTCAAGTTGACGAATGAGAGCCAAATGAAGAAGGGTGGGAGAGGGAAGATCTGTCAGGATATTACGGTACGTTAGTATTGGATTCGGAGGCGGGAGAGGGGCTGCGGCCAATCGGTCTGAATTTTAAGGTTAATGATGTCACACTAGAGGTGCAAGAGAGAAACCAGCCACTCACCAGGTCATTGTCGGGGGAGTATGGCATCCCAGTGGTCCCCCCGTAGGCACCCACCGACATGAACGACCCCCACGGCTGAGGTGTTAAGGCACTGCCCACCCCAACCCCCTCCCCGTGCCCCGACGACCGGAGGTCCAGCTGCGATGTGGACACTGGCCGCCCCCTGTGGTGACCCTGCTCCCCTCTCCGCAATTCGCTTGCAGACGAAGGCCCCGGCAGTGGCAGCGTGCCGTGGTGGAACTGCCACGTTGGGGAATCCGCCGGCACCTGGTAGGTGGGTGCATTGAGGGGGGCGTAGAGGGTGCTGGGGGAGGATGCACTCGGGGAAGACGCACTGTTGCTGCCGGAGGTCACCCTCGTCTTGGGCGTGAGCTTCTGGGGCGGAGGCAGCAGCGCTGGGATGGGGCCACTGGGGGATGGGTCGTCATAGGAAGAGTTGGTGTTCGCCCGGGCCTCCTTCTTCCCCAGGCACTTCTCCAGCTCCAGGATGAAGGAGGGGGTGAGCTGCTTGGAAGGGGGGGCGTTGGGAGGGGGAGGGGCCGGGGCCAGACTCAGGGTCTCGCCGAAATGTTCAGGCAGGGCACTCAAGTTCATGTCCTGGGGCCAGGCCGGAGGGTCACCCGCCGGCGACCCGGTGGTCCCGCCGCCGTTCACCGCCCCGCGCCACGCCGCGGGGGGCACCTCGTCGGGGGCGCTGACGTTCAGGTAGGTCGAGGGGGGCAGGGAGGGCGGGATGGTGTCGGGCGCCACTTGGGAGTAGTGGAAGCAGTGGTACACGTTGGATGTGTCGAATGGGTCCGGGGAGGTGGCCCTGGCGGGTGCATTTGACTCGCGCGGTTGGGCGTCCACGAGAGGGAAGTTGGCGTAGAGTTGCTGCTGGTGGTGGTGCCTTTCCCCCACCGCGGCCTCCCAGGCCCCCGCTGCTGCCTCCTCGGTGTCGATCGGCTCGTCGAGGATGGAGTGGGTGGGGCGTGAGGTGAGGGGCACCGGGGGCAGGGAGTGGGCCCTGTGGTCCAGTGGGGCGGGCCTCACCACGACATCCTCCTCGGACAGGTCGATGAGGACGCTGTCGGCGTCGCCCCCGGGGACGTTCCCCCGCGAGCGAAGGGGGCTGGAGGCGGCGGACGTGTTCGGGGAGAGACTGTTGGGCGTGGCCCCGAGGGATCGGTTGCCGTTTTCGTTGGTCAACTTTGAGTAGGAGAACTGTTTCGACGACTGCCTGACTAGAATTCCACTGCTTGGCTGCTGCTGGTCTGAAAGGGTGAGGAATACAATCAAGGATGGTAGACTCGCGTCACGGCTGGATCCGAATCCATTTAACTTCCAAGAGGAACAATTATTTCAATAAGTTTGCCATGCATACAAAGTTTGGGTGAGAAGTATTGGGAAACGTTTCTGAAAAATAGATTTATCTCAGGTATTTGCTCCCTTGAGCGAGGACACACTTTCCCCAGTGGCTTTTCCTTGACTCGAAGGCTCCCTAATAGGTGGATTCCGGAAGGTCCTTAAGAGTAAGTGGCATGCAAGCTTCTTTGATGACACTTAGGAGCCATGGAGGTGTCATATGAAGGATGGTTGATTTCACTTTTGGGAATAGGAAATAGCCTGCCGGGGCCCAGTCGAGACTGTATGTGGGTCATCAGGGCATTGTCACGATACTGTTTTTCATCAGGAAGTCGGTTACCTTGGAGCCTCAAGCTCTCAAGAACTTTGGTAGGATGAGTTTAGCACAAATCTTTCGCATTACCAAATCTTCAGTGATAATTTTGTGCACTGTCATCACATAAATAATTCATTAATTAATGACTGCCAGCAGTCGGGAATTTGGACAACCTTGAAGACTTTATTTTCCTCTGTTTATCCAGTCACGAAGAGCAAGATACAAAGACATGTAGATAATGTGCTTTGTCCATGAACAGGAGCCGAGTGATGATTTGAAATTTTTTTGAGGTTGTAAAATTTACTAGATGAAAATATTATTTTTACATGCGAAAGAGAGAGTGTAAGAGCACTAAATTATTTGGATTTGTGAGTAAAAAAGAACTGGCCATCCGTCAGTACATCTATCGCAAGGCTAGGCCGACCACTGAGGTCCTCGTTGTGAACATTGGTGCTGTGGCCATTTTTAAACTGAGAATGCACCACTGCCACACTCAGCCTTCACTCATTACTCCATCTCTTCAGACTTCATGGAGTTGCCAACAAATTTCAATTGCCTCGCGGTGTTTTTGCCAGTGAAAACCTAATCACAGATCGTACTTCACAACTTGCGGGATTTTCTAGCGGAGCGAACATTTCAACTGTTTGCAATGAGAGCAAAGTAGAAGAAGAACCACAGTCTGCCCACACCCTACCACAGCAGGATGCGTGCACTGAGCGTAGGGATATTTAGACACCAAAATAGTGGCTCTAGCTCTACGCACTGCCACTCTAGGCCGAAACGAAGTTAATTTGTTGACAGCCCTAATAAGTTGGACTGGGAAGACAACTGACAATTAAGCTGGCAGCCTCCAAATATGAGAGCTTCCAAATGAATGAAAAAGAACAAAGTCAAGCATAGAAGGTGGTTATCTTCATAGCCAAATGCAAGCACAACACCACATCATTTTTAACATGATGCAATAGTATCTCTTCAACCGATCCATTTATACTATTACATTTGTCTTAGGCTTAAATTATTCTTTCACTTTGCATATCAAGTAGGATTTTTGTAATTGGGAGACACTCAATTTTTAATCCTCAAGGACAAATGAGGGTCTGCATCACCATGGAAACTCACTCTTTTTCCGATCGGGAACTTTTGGTGATGGCCCATTGCTGACCATTCCAAGGATGTCTGGGGGTTCCATGGGATTCCTCAGGTACAGCTCATCAATGAATGCCGGGCTGCCCCACGAGTTACCAAATGGAGTCCCATGACCTGCACAGAGGGAAAAAGCACTTCATTTGGCAAACAAAGTCATGGAAGGGATAAATTGGGCTTCTTCCACCTTGTCTGTAGTAGATTGACTGTAAATGCAGTAATCAACCTGAAGGTCAGTTTGGTAGGTGATGGTAGAGTTTACCCAGTACTAAGCTCGACGGCATGTGAAATTCACACATCAGGGTAATAAGGGGTGGCAGTTCCTTTCCTTATGCTTAGCTATGGTTTCCCAGGAAGATCTGGTACCCAAAAAATCACAGAGCTTGGGTGGAGCTGAGGGTACCCAAAGAGGCTTGCCCAGGAATCGAACCCGGGCCCTCCGGTCAGTAGTCCAATGCCTTACCCTGGACTACCATCACCCACAGACTGACTGTTTTAAATAATATTTCCTTCAATCATAAATAGCTCAATTTCCTACAAGTTTTGGTTTTGACAATGCCATCAGGTATCCATCTAGTATTTTGTACACTTCATATTCCTTAGTGTTGGTATTACTTTTCTGCAATACCTAAGCGAGTGAGTGAGAGGGTATGCGTGTGTTTTATTCCCCAAAGTCGGTGCCTGGGGCATGGATTAATTTCCTTGCAAACCTATTCGGTCTCTTCCCAGTTAACACGCAATTGGTTAAGGCTTCCCAGGGCTGGTCCCTGGCGAGGGATAAACTTCTCTTTCAACCACTTTGGGCTAACCAGTGTGACTGAGTATGTACATGTATACCTGCAAGGTTCTGAATAGAGTCCCTGGCATTAGGGTTAATGTCCTCGCAAACCTATTTGGGCAAATACCCCTCAACTATGTAAATGTGAACTCCTTAGTACGAGGGTCATCCGGAAAGTAGTACCCGTTCGTGCCGCATGAAGTGCTGACGACGCGAGTAGCCGCTGGACGAGGTCAGATAGCTTCAGTGGCTTGTCTGCCTTCTCTGAGCCAAGTTGCGTGACGCTAGCATTGCCTGTGTTGTTTCTGTGATTGTTTACAATGTTTAAAAAAATTGAGAACGCCGCCAGTTGTGAAGTGAGGGCAGTGATTAAATTCCTCAATGCAAGAAACGTTCGCCCATGTGATATTCATCGCCAATTAAAGGAGGTGTATGGAGACAATGTAATGGACGAGTCGTCTGTTCGGCGGTGGTGTCGCAACTTCAACATGGGGAGGGGGAACACACACGACGATGAGCGTTCGGAGAGACCGTCTGTCATTACAGACCAACTGGTGAGCTCAGTTGACGAATTCGTGAGGAACGATCGGCGCGTCACAATTGATGACATCTGTGAGCATTTTCCCAATGTTTCTCGAACAATTGTTCATGAAATTGTTAAACACCATCTGCATTATGCAAAAATTTGTGCAAGATGGGTCCCTCGCGTATCTCAATGAGCTGGCGGCGAAGGACTATGCAGCAGGAATACAGAAACTTGTCACACGTTATGACAAATGCCTTAATTTGCTTGGAGATTATGTTGAGAAGTAGTTTAAAGTATCCTCTTTCAAATAAAATTTTTTATGTTTGTTAATATTTACTTTTGTGTCTTTATTTCACGAACGGGTACTACTTTCCGGATGACCCTCGTATTTTGAAAGTGTGTCTGATTACTGGCGAGGGTTTAACTTTCCCCGTAAATCACCACACCAGTCTCTCCTCCTTTTTGTTTTTTTCCCTTAAGACAGATGTAAAAAACCCTTTATGACTCAAGGAAATATTATTTGATAGAGTCAGCCAAACAAAGTCCCCTTTCCAAATATTTTTGCCAGATGAAGCTTGGGATTTCAAACACACTTGGTAAGTTAACATACTTAAGCCTAATTCTGCCAGCATCTCTTGATTCCCAATTATTTTTCATTGCAAATTAATTAGCATGAATAATTAGTGATGAAAGGCATTCTAACTCATTGGTTCATTGAAGTGTAAGTTTTGACCCTGAATCTGTAAATTACTGGTAATTTCACATTGACTGTTACTGCTGAACCTGTGCCTTACACTGTGAGAAATTTTGAATGGATAGCCCTAATTTATAGTCCCCTATGACCAATTGCTGAAGCTGAAAGCCAATTTACATCCTCAGGTTAATGTACACTACACTAAAACAGGACTACACATTATTATGATGCGCTCATATTATGATATAATTGTTGTACAATGTACCACGTGAGTAGGCTTTCAGGTTATAGTAGTTATGTTTAAAGTAATAGATTAGGGTTGTGTCTCTCCTACAAAATTTCACAGGAGTATTTTGGAGCTTGAGCACAGCAGACTGTTGTCCCGTTTCTGTTTCACCAATGCCAAACATTGAGTGTCCACCAACGGCTTTTTGGCCACAGCATTTCACGTGAGAGATGCATCCTTGCATCAGGGCCAATTCACAAGAGCTTTGAGGCATTTGATGGGATATTCAGAGTGGCAAATGGGTGCTTTGACTTGTTTTAAAGAGTTGCTGCATACCCTTTTGGAAAAAACCTCATTTAAATTAAGATGAGCTCTAACCAAGTGAAAACATGCAAAATTTTGAATGACCTGTAAATACCACCTATCTTAGCATATCAAAAGACAATACACAGATTTGATAAATAAAACGAGTTAACTAAATTTCACTGTTTTTGCAAATTTATGCTCAACATTGTTTTGACACTAATTAACAATTTCACGGTGAATTTTCATAAAACTTTGTAGGCTAAAGCTCTTGGCAAATTTATGGCTTAAATAGCTAGTGAAATTCTTCCCGGGAAATTCTGTATTCACAGTGCCATCACAGGCAATCCCTGATTAATTATACAGTTATGACAATTAAAATACTTTTAAATTCCTTTTTTAGCATGGATTAGTAATCATTAAATTTGAACTTAAGTAATACCAAGGAAAACCAAAGCATTTGCAAATTTGATACATTTTGATGAGGGTAAAAAAGAAACTTTACACTTCCACAATAAAGATGTAATGTTTCACAACCATGGTTTTGATGCTGTGCTTCATCGTCAGGTGAAATGAAATCGTCGTGAAATATTAAATCTTTATTGTGGAAGTGTAAAGTTTCTTTTTTACTCTTATCATGAAGGAATGCCACATTGCTAAACCTGAAACTGTTACGTGATTCATTTTCACCGATTAACAAAAAAATGGCAATGATTGACTGCACTGGAGACAGACACGCCAAACGAGAGGCTGAAGAGAATATTTCCCAAGCTGAGTGAATAAATAACCATATTGAGCGCAAAGTGACTACGGCCATATACAAGGGGTGTCCCAAGAGTAGTAGGACTTATTTTTTCCCAGATAAACAGACCAACAGGCAGTGGTTTCTCTTGCCACGTTCGATGAAGAGGAGTCCCAGGGAAGGCTGGAGACAGTTGGCTCCCAGCCTTTGTAGAGTGTGGATCATTCATTTGCGAAACCTCTATAACATAACCTTGACACACAATGTCATGAACAGGTTACTGGAACAGCAGTATACCATCGAAATTTTCATGAAACTTGGCAAAACTGGGAAAGAGACCCATAACATACTCAAGGCAGCTTATGGTGTTAGAACCATGGGTAGTTTGGGTGTTTTTGAGTGCCTTAAGTTGTTTCAGGAGGGTAGAGAAGATGTTGAAGATGCCAAACATTCAGGATGCCCTTTGACCTCAAAAAGTGACCAAACTCTTGCAACAGTGAAGGCTTGGTAGGACAAAGATCACAGATTAAATGTTTGCATGTTTTCCAGTGAAATTGGCATCCCTAAAAGCGATGTGCATCGACTTGTAACCAAAAATACGGGCATGAGAAATGTGTGCGCGAAGTTGGTGCCGCAAGTGCTCTCGGACTAACGAAAGGAAACTGGCACACGTATCTGCCAACAACTTCTCCACCACATGACTGAGGATCCAAATTTTGTAGATTATGCCCAACCCGAGTTCTCCCCCTTTCCCCACCTCAAATCCATGCCAAAAGGATGTCACTACGGCTCAGTGGAAGCATTACAACAAAACGGGACCAGGGAGCTCAGCAGCATTCCGGACGCCGCCTTCCAGAAGGCATCCTAGGCATGGAAAACCATCTGGCAGTTGTGTGTGGATGCACAAGGGTGATACTATGAAGACTTTTGAGTGAATGTATCAATTCTGGTAAAAAATACTTTTAAATCAACTCAGTCCAACTACTTTTGGTACAGACCTTGTATGTAGAGCGAGTAGGGCTATCTCTAAGAGCACATGCATCGCGGCAATGACAAACAGAAACTGATCCCATCTTACCAGTGTGAATGAAGGAGTTCTCAAGAGGTTTGCTGATGTCTTCAGGGGCCTTGGGCCGCATGGCATTCACCATTGAGCGAGGGAACTCTCCAATTTCAAAGGTTCTTTGGTTCTGGCCTCTCCACCAATACAATTCCGACCTTGAATGTAAATAAAAGCATTTTATTGCAACTGTACGAAAGAGAGAACTCTTAGAAACTGAGCAAATCTTAAGTTCTCTCTCGCTGCACCTCCAAAAATGGGCCAATTGTTGTCATTGCTAATAAGATATGCCGACCATGAAATATCATGAATCATGCCTATTTGCAATTTAAGGTGACACATATGTCATGCAAGTTACTATGATCGCTATATTATCGCACTTGAAGAAAGATAATGGCCACAGTATTTGAAAAAGATGAGATAACTGAGGAAAACGTCATGACAGTAACTTTTAACAGAGTCATCCACTAAATGCCCAATACAATGAAACAATTTCAGAGTGTAATTTGTCGAACGTAAAACAACACAGTGTTTAAAGATGGCTTTAACCTCGTGGACTGAGGTGCTTTGCACATGACCGCAACTGTCTGTGACACTGCATGTATGCTGTTTTGTCACAAAATCTTGTTCCTTTAGGGCCCCCAAAATTTTGGAATGTGTGAATACCTGGCCGGACATTGAGGGATTTGAGTTTAAATCCCAGTCAAGGCAAATGATTTTTATATTCTGAAATTGTTGCATTATAACCAAAAAATAATATTTAAACAGATTTTTAACTAATCATTCCAGGCATAACATTGTGGAATTGTTCCATGATGAATAATGTCAAAATAAAACTTTGTAAATCCACATAAAAAATAAACTTCAATGCCTTTTTAAACATTTAGATATTTGAAGTCACTGTCATGGCATCTCCTGCAGTTTGTTTGAATTGTTTGAATGAATATCACCCAACATCTAGTTTCAATCCATGTAGTCCATCATGCTGTGGAATGGAATGTGCCGGTGATAAAAAAATTCACAGCGACTGATTACACGAGGTCACCAGGGAATGAATGCACAGGGCTCTGGGTGCAACCCGGGTTGGTCTTGGCCATGACGCCAGTTGGTCCAATCCACATCTGCATCCAATTTGCAGAGTTGCTGGATATAGACATCATGGTACTTGGTGACCCCGTCACTTATTTATTGAAAAACATCCTTGAAGATGAAATCACACACAGAATCATAAGAGAGTCTCTAAGATCAAAATGCATTATTTCAAAATTCCACTGAGGGAAGTGAAGAGCATTTCGAGGGATATAGGGTCAAAGCTTACTTCTCATAAGGCCAATGCCTAAAATTCAATGATGCTTGCATTGCCTGCATCACGAGTAACCTATGACTCAATCCCCCATTCTCTTTTCGCCAGGCGGTATTGACACTGAGGAATGCAAAGCATAGTTCACACATCCAGCTCTTGAAGCTCTCCTGACAACACATGCATTTAAGCAGCTAAAGTGTAACATTCCCAAGAAAAACAATTGTCATCATGAGAGGTGAGCAGCAGAAGCACTACGGGAGACACTATGCCTTACACAAGATGCATTTGGTTTTCATAAAACTGTCGAATATTAATATTTTCAGGCCATGAAGTCTTGGATAAATAGAGTTTTTGAAAGATTTAGAAGGGTGAATTTCACTAATTGTAAGGCTATGAGAACATTTAATAATAAAATGAAGTTTAAAAAACAATTTCACCATTACTGTTGATGGCGGTCCACCATTACAGAGGATATCCTCGTCCAGTATATCCAAGAGCCATTTCAGGGGCTAATATCCTATCAAAAACTAACAAGAGTTCGCCCTGTGCTAAAGAGGTGAATCCAGCCAGCGAAGCATGGACGGATGGAGAATGAAACCCCTGATGTGAAGATTGGGAGTGCAGTGCGGCAGCCATGTCTCAACTTTAGCCCTAAGAAGGAGGATCTGGGAGGTGAGGCTCCCACAACATGACCCACTCTTAGGTGGAATCAATGAGAGGTACACAAGGAGGAAATTCCTGGGCTTAAGACAAAATTCCCAGGACTATCTGGGTAGCCTGACTGCTGTGGGTTCTTCCGGATAGGTTGACACCCTGCACTTTATCTGGTGACTCAGACACATGAGCAATTACGTTCTCACCTCCCATCTACCACGACTATGGAATCCCCAGGTTCTAATGCCATCTTCTCAGCCTGCTGGAACTTCTGCACGACCTTCATGGTTGGGGGGAAGGATTCCTTCAGGGTCTGCTGCAGGGTCTGGAAAGTTGGTCGATCGCTTGGAGACTTGGCCCAACACTGAGAAGGAAAAGCAATGGACCATGAGTTCACCTCAAATACATCTGCACAATACCTCGCAAGCTGCCTCAAGGGCGTGTGGCGGGGGTTGTTAGGTCACCACCCATAAAAGAGAATAAAACTACATGCAAAACTAACAAATTCATGCAAATCTACATCCACAGAGGCGAATGCGATATTCACGGAAAAATATTTTAACTTATATGCATGCAAATACATATACTGTCAACCAATATACACATACACCTACGAATATACCTTATGTCTATGCAACATTTAATCTTGTTTTGACTTGTAAATCAAATGTCTTCACTATTCCTGCAATGACTTTGGTACCTGACTATTATGACTCCTGATTTTCTGGGGAAAGAACAAGTACTTGCATCTATCTGTACTGGAGTCTATCTTCCTCAACTTATCTTTGTGGTCTACTGCCCCCCACATCCACTCCTACCTAAATAGTGTGGGGCATTAACAATTCCTTTAGTGTCATTGTTAAACTTGTTTGCTCCGAATCATTCTGAAAGTCTACAAAATATGTCTCACCAAGTTAATGTATGTGGTCTGGAAACTCTCAGACTTAAATATTTATTGCCACAAAACAAATCATTATTTTTCTACTGAAACAGAATGTACACTAACGTTATTGGACTTGTTAATCAAATAAGATCATCATAGATTTGTTCAAAGCACAATTCGAACCTTTTAATCATACGCTTATATAATTATACAATATGATTGAGCAATGCATAGGTGTATTGTTTAAATGTATGCAAATTGTGAATGTATGTATGTATGCAAATGTTTGCAAAAATACAACCAAACATTCAATTAACAAGCCTCCTTTGAAAATTAGCCGATGAAGGGGAATCTTCAGTCTCATTTAAGACTTTTCTTCACACTTGTACCAAATAACTAAAAGATTTTTGGTACGCATACGTTCGATGTTGTGGAGACATATGTGATCAGGATCAATTATGGCAACAATATTTGTCAATTTCGTCCTGGCAGGGAAATGATGCAGCAGGTATTGTGGTTTTTTTTGTAAATCTATTCAAACAATACATGATGAAGGGAAGCCAGAGATATTTCCTTTTAGATTTAATATTAACCAGATAAGCCTCTTAGGATAAAGGGAAATTTTGTCAACTAGAGGTAAATTAGGGAAAAATCTTGAGCTTGAATTTAGCAAATACTAAACTTTTCTACTGAGTTCTTCCATTTATTCATGATAAAACAGCGCGACAGTACTGTAGAGTACAAAATAAACATTTATTTCCGGAAAAATGACAGCAGTAACATCTTCATTTCTTTTAACATCAGCATGGAACTTGGTACGAAATATCAATTGAAGAGGGTTGTTCATATTGTTACATTTTAGTTGTTACCATTATGCAATGTAACAGAATAATTACCCTCTTCAGAAAATTAAGTAATACACAATTGTAAAAATCTTGGGGGATAAACATAAGTAGGTGGTTCATTAACTCTTGTGGCCGAGCAAGGCCAGGGGTTCACAACGCACTCCAATTCTGACCAGGCACAGTCAAGAGTGATACAGCATTCATGCTGGATTATGCCACGACACATCACAAAAAGTGTGTCCCAGTTACATTAGTCAAGGACATCTAGTGCGTTTGCAGGACTTTGTCCTGGGTAAAAATCAATGCAAACAGTCTTGCCCCTCAATTTTTTGTTTGAAGTCACTTTTTAGCCATAGGTATGAGAACCAATCAGGTTTAACAGTACACCAGGAGGTCAGGCAATTAAAATATTTCAGGAATTTTGAATAAATAACTAGTAATTTAAAGCCTGAAGAAACTAAAACATAGTTTTTCCATAGTTAAAGCAGAAACTCCTTTAACTCAATTGAAACAACATTTTTCATTTCACAACACACCATTTTAGGTAATAACCTAACAGGGGTATTTAATTTGCACAAGATAACAATTTTATCATATGCAGATAGAAACAATGCAAAAAAAGGAGAAAGTAATGACAGTTTATTGTGAAAGCCGACAAATCAAATATCAACAACATTTTGAACTTTTTGTGCAATGAGTGGGATTCGATGAGACATTGGCGACAGCTGTATCCAGCAAATGAAACGGAGTACGTACTTAGGGAATGAATGAGAGTAGGTTAGAGCTGTGAATGAAATTTCAGAAGAGAGAAGAACAATAATCATCAAAAAATATAAGCGAAGAAGTCACCAATCATGATGTTACTCTTTGATATTTGGGATGAATCATGTAGGCATGATCAATATCACACAGATTTCCAATGTTTAGAAGCCTATAAACATAAACAGAGGAAAATAGGGAGTGGGCCCACAGCACCTCACTTAGGATGTGCATTAACATGCTTCTTGTTCTTTCAAAATTTTTAATTCAATCTTCCTTACGCCTCTTCGTTTACGCATTTCAATGTACAAACGAGAACAGCACAGCCAATTTGACATGCTTATTAAGTACTATTTTCTGGCTGGCCACTTCAACTTTGGGTGAACAAAGCTCACCTGAAGCATCAGCTGATAGGTGTGCGTCGGGCAGGCCTCCGGTGCGGCCAGCCTTTCCCCTTCTCGGTCTATCTTGCGCAGGATGTGCGTGCCAGTCAAGCCAACCCATGGCTCCTCACCAAACGTCAACATCTCCCACAGGGTCACCCCAAACATCCACACGTCTGCAGCAATGAAGAACAATTCAAGGGAAATTTACATTATTTTTACTCAGCTCCAAAAACAATATTTATCAAACACTACAAAGAAATATGAAGGCACAAAGATATAAGTTTCAATGTTTCACTCATCCACGTAAATTGATGTATCAGGATTCAAACACTTTATTGGTAAGTTTTTATTTTTCAAATACTGGAAAAAATATGAAGATACAATGATATACGTTCCATTAGTTCCACCAATTCTTATTGGCCCCTCATATCCTCACACCACATCGACCTTAAGCTTCAAAAGTTTGAGCATTTGTCACAGAGCATAATCTGTGGAAGTCAAAGCTGCATTCAAAATGGAAGGAGAAGCTACACAAATTCAAGGATGCCAAAGGCTCTCCCTTACTCTTGTGGGGAAGGCATCAAGTTGCCTTTGCTCTCAGGACACCCACTTAAACTTCTTCCTTTTTAGCTCACCATTACTTCGGGATCAAGAAAAGAGATTTTCATTCTCCAGTTCTCAATTCCACCACAAATTGGAGGAATGTAGAATTGAAAATCAGAATTGAAACATCCTTTATAAATGAATTCACTTCAAAAGTTAATCTACAAGGTGAGGCATTAAAGAAGTATTCATTACTATCTTGAAACAAGAGAAGATATAGAAAAATGCTTCTGACAAAGTTGATCCGAAGAGGAATAAATCCTTTTGGCAAAGGATTTCAGCATTCAAGGAAGTTAAAACAGTAGAGCCTCATTAGTGCTTATGGATTCCAGTTGGAACCACTTGGGAGTGTCTTATTACAGGATTTTAGCAAATTGCTCAGGAACACTTATTCTTTCAAGATCCAACGGCAGAGTGTAGAAATACAGTATCTGATTACAACGGTAGTTAAAAAATTTGTTGTCAGAGGTGAAACCTTATGGAATTCACACAACATATTGAAATGAAAAAATTAACTTAGTAAAAGCAACAGTAAAGTAGGTCGAATTACCAAGTTACTTTTTTCATTTCTATACAATAATAGTTATTTCACAAAATTTTAACAATTAGAATGTATCGCAAATGACAATAAATGCAAAGCCCTTTCAGCACAATTCTTTCTTAACCAAAAATATTTTGATTCCACCTTCATTCACTCCACGGAAATTCATTTCCATCTTATAAGATCTGGTTTCAGTTTTCATGGCTGGAATTTCTCCATGGCGATAAAAAAAAAATGTTTGCAAATGCAAGTTTGATAATACCACTTTTATCATTCTACATTGATATGATATTTGTTCAAGACAGAAAATTCCACAACTGGATCATTACAAACAAAACTGGATTCAAATTCTGAAAATCAACTTCAGGATAACAATGTACCCTGAAGTGAAAATGGAGTGAAATGCACTCGGGAGTGAGCTCACCTGAAGCATGACTAAACTGCCGACTCTTCAGGCTCTCGGGAGCACACCAAGGGAAAGGCACTTTCTTGTGCTCCGTCATCACATAGCAATCTTCTTGCTGGGGGAGAGCTCGCATCAGTCCAAAATCACCAATCTTTATCTGGAAGTGAGGAGAGGAAGAGAATCAAGTAAAATGCTATACGTGACCACCAAACAGACATATATTTGACAACATAAACACCACCCAAGGTCAGATCTATAAACGGCAAGCTCAGTATGATAGGAACACTTGGAGGAGTGATCCTGATCAATTCGTCCTCCTTTGATGCACGGGTAAAGAGATCTACATCTACTTAATACCCCACAAGCTGCCATTGGGGCAAATGGCAGGGGGTAATAGGTCACCACCCGTAAAAGAAAATTTATCCACAAGCAAACCAACAACTTCATGCAAATCTACATCCACTGAGGCATATTAGTGTACATTAATCTCTCAAAAAATGTTTATTCCAATGATGGAATACTCGCTGCAATAACTTGATTGCCTGGTATTGAATACCGAGCATGTGCTGTAAAACTTTCCCTGGTATCAAGTTATGATGCTTAACAGAAAAGGATAAGTTCATCCTTTTCTATATATTTTAACAGCTCACATTCAAACGGATTAGCTGCAACCACTCATACAGCATACAGGACGATGTAATATACAATTTTCATTATCTTGAACATCCCAAAAAAATGTTGCCTTCCTTCACAAAATATTTTATATTCATATGATTCCATTTGATGTACATGATATGGATCTCATCAATAAAAAATCTCTATGTACACCGCTTGGAAAATGAGTTGGTATCAAGATTCTTGATGCTTGGCAATCAGCCTCAAAAGCCAGTCATGCCCTAAAAATTCTGTCCCTTAAACATGGACAACCATGGGAGGTTCCAGAAGCCCTCCCTTCAAATGACCTCTGTAGCAGGGAGTGTGTGCTTAATTACTTCATGGCATAAGTTTATGTTTCACAGGCATCCTGGTGTATGAACACAATTAATAGTATACTTCCCTGTGGCTCGTTTTAGGCAACAGTAAGATGGTTACCCAATGCAATCCCTTCTAAAGGGACCCTACATTAATCAGATTAGTGAAAGTGCACTTGGGATGTTGTTTACCATTGGTTTTACATGTGGCATGATGGCGAAAATGCCCCAAGACTGAATGGCAGAGTGTCATTAGAAGAGAGACGATTCAATGCAAGACTGAAATTATTAAATAAATTCAGATCCGCATGTTTCAGCACCGAGGTCTCGCAGATTATTCGTACTCCTACATACATTGGTCGCTTGGATCATGCATATAAAATTCGGGAAATAGATGCCAGGACTAGCCGACTCAAGGACTCCTTCTTCCCACGGACAATACGGGATAGCAACTGTAGGATTATAGATAGTAAAAATTCCACTTGCCACCCTCAGTGTCTAAAAAATAATTAGTTCTACTTAAATGCATGCTCCTCCACTAACCTTATGTGTTTTGTTATAATAACCCATTCTTTCCGCATGATATCATTCGTGTTCTGTTCATCTGTTTTTAAGTTTCCCTTTCAGTCCCTCTTCCCTCCCGGCGGGGGGAAATTCCTGCTACCTGCAACGTTGGGTCGAATTCCCTTCCTTTTACTGTCTCTTTGGGGGGTTGAGTGTTTTGTGGTGCATTTTCATGTGGTAGTGATGTTTCACATTCTTGCTTGTTGTGTCCTGGCTTGCGTGTTTTAGGATGGCTTTCGTGCTGTATCCTGGGGTGCAGTTTTTTGTTGTTTGGCGGTGTATGTGTTTGCATGAGTATTGGATGGAGGGAGTTTTGCATGAGTGTGTGCGCTGCTGGGGTGTAATTTTCCGTGTTGTTTTTTGCATGTGGTATTTTTCGTTTTTACGGTTGGTGACCTAACACCCCCCGCCACACGCCCTTGCGGCGGCTTGCGGGGTATTATGTAGATGTAGATGTAGATGTAGATGTCATAGCCATTCATAGGAAATGCTGCACATACCCTACCTTTAAAAAACCATAAATACAGTAATCGACCCGAAGGTCGGTTTGGTAGATAATGGTAGAGTTCACCCAGTATTAAGCCCGACGGCATGTGAAATTCACACATCAGGGGTAGGGATGCCAGTGCCTTTCCTTGTGCCGTTTATAGTTTCCCAGGAAGATCTGGTAACCGAAAAATCACATGATCAATTGGGTGAAGCTGAAGGTGCCGAGAGAGCCTTGCCCGGGAATCGAACCCAGGCCCGACGGTCAGTAGTCCAACGCTCTAAAACTGGACTACCAATACCCACCTTATCTTTAATTACTTCTATATTTCAATGAAAAGTCTTCTCCTTCTTTGCCTTCACAGTTGGTCTTTCTACATTTTCGATTTTGGCTATCACTCTTAGAGGCCATAATGTTAGTATGGAACGCACCATGGAAAGTTTTTCCTGGAGTGACTGTATGTCGTAGCGCGCTCACACCACGCAGGCTCGCTGGTGGAGGTCTGACCTTCAACACGCTACAAGCGCCAATCGCCTGCGAGCGAGTCCGTGGAAGCACTAAATTCAGCCAACAATTAAACAGAGGTACTGGGGAAATCGGGTACCGAGACGTTGGGCATGATTCGCCAAGTGTTCAAGGTCGAAAGAATGTAACAAACTGCAGTTTTTAAGTGGTACAAGGTCTTCAAAGATAGTCGAGAGATTGTGGAGGACGAACCCTCCGCTGGATGGCCGTCGATGTCAAGAAATGACGACAACGTGCGCATGAAGTGTAGTATTCAGACCGCCGGTATAAGTGTGCGCATGGTCGCAGATCGTATTCCCATTGATAAGATGACAGTGCACACCATTATCACCGAAAATTTGGCGATGCGAAAGATCTGCGCCAAACTCGTCCCGAAGGTCTTACGGAGGGACGACCAAGAACAAAGTCGAGAGTGTCTGCTTGCGAAGACCTTCCGCCTCGACTTCGCGACGATTCCCCAACACCCTTACACTCCCGACTTGGTAACAACAAGCTATTTCCAATTCCCAAGAGTGAATTCTTCCCACCCTCTAAGGGCACCAGCCGTGAGACCTTAAGTGCCGTCACAGAAGCTGGCATGCATACCCTTAAGGACCTTCCGGAATCCGCCTACTAATGCGCCTTCGAGTTACGGAAAAGCCGTTTGCAAAAGTGCGTCGGCGCTCAAGGGATGTACTTCGAAGACTTTTGAGGCATTGTATCACTATCTGAAATAAATCTATTTTTCCGAAACTTTTCCCAATACTTTTTATACCCAAACCATGTAGCTCTCACTCATCCTAAAAAAAGCCTGGTAGGGAATTACCAAATCGTATAACACACTGCCAACTTTTGAAGAAAAGAAATGAAATTAATTCAAGACCCATTTCTCCAGGTGTTTTGAATGCGATTGATATATTCACACCTTTTCTGCAACGAAGCGGCCACCATGGGTGTTGGCGGATAATTCCTCCCTCCCGCCAACCCCCTACCGAGCGCTCGCAAACCCTAAGCGCTTGTCGCCGCATTCCCGAGGCGGAGGGTCTTGCGAAATGGAAATAGCGAGCGAACGAGCGCCTCCTGTCCGTCCCTTCTTCATTGCACACGCCACGGCCGAGCTGTTGCCTCCCTCCTCTGACCAATGATGGGGCGGGGGGGGGGGATGGGATGTCACCTCTCGATGACGCGTGCGGTGGTGGCGATTCCTCGGATCGGGCGCGGCCGGCCGGGGGGCAGTCCCTCCCAGACACGCAGTTCGAGCCGGGAAACGCCGACGGTTTGCACACCCGTCTCTCTCCACCATTACGCATCGCGGGGACTTCCCCACGTTTCCCTCGCCTAAATTCTTTCCTCAGTTAGTCATACCTCTCGCATGGCACCCACGTCTTGCTCTCTCGCTACCTAATCGGTCATTCTCTTTTCTGCGTGGTTCATTCAATAATTCCTAAAAATTTCCAGGAGATGGCGCTCGTAGTATCAGATTAAGGTTTCCTTAGAGTAAGCTTCATTTCTCAATTGAATGCTGTCAACTATATCCATTGCGCGGTTTCGTTTTCATAGTCGATTGAAGCAACAAACTTACTTTTATTTATTTAGAAATAGAAAAAAAATTAGTTTCACGCGGTGGTTAAACACTTCTCTTTAAAAGGCTTTACGCAGAAAGAGATCAAAGCCGAGTTGGATGATGAAGTTCATGGCACATCTGCCCCTCCTGTGATTTTGTAACTGTTTACAGTTGGGTGAAATCAATGAGAAAATAATTAATTGGATTAGAGACTTCTTGTCAAACCGCTAACAAATAGTAGTCATAGACGGGTTGTGCTCAACCGATAGATATGTAAATTCGGGCGTCCCCCAGGGAAGTGTAATAGGGCCTCTTCTGTTCTTAATATACATAAATGACTTAAGCACACACGTAAGGAGCAACCTGAGGTTATTTGCTGACGACACGGTGGTATACAGGGATATAAGGAGCCAACTAGATCGCGAGCTACTCTCTAGAGACTTGGACAATATCTCGGAATGGTGCAATAAATGGGTATTAACACTTAATATAGATAAATACGCAGTTTTGAAAATTTGGAACAAAGGAAGAGAGGAACAGGATATAAACTACGAAATAGAGGGTTCAGTACTGACTACGGCCAATCAAGTTAAATATTTGGGGGTTGCTCTAACACCACGCCTTTCACCACGCCTTTCATGGGGAGCACATATCAGGACAATATGCGGATCAGCTTAAAAGCGGGTGGCGGGGAAATGTAATGAAAAAGTTAAAGAGAGATGTTATTTTCCTCTAGTTAGACCTCATTTGGAATATGCCGCAAGTACTTGGGATCCTTGGGAGAAAATTTGGCAAAAAGAATTAGATCAAGTGCAGAGAAAATCCGCTAGATTCGTTAAAAATTGTTATGATAAAAACACAAGTGTGACAGGTCTCTTAGGGGAATTAGGCTGGGAACCACTTGAAGTGCGGAGAGAACAAGCGAGGCTTAGACTTTTAGAAAGGTTCAGAACAAACGAGTTTAACTATGACACCGAAGGAATTATAATTACTCTACACTACTTAGGTAGATCAGACCACAGAGATAAAATAAGGGAGATAGATTCCAGTACAGATAGATACAAATACTCATTCTTTCCCCGAACAATCAGAAATCATAATAGTAAGAAACTGAAGTCACTCTAGAAATATTAAAAAACTGCATTTACAAGTCGGAACAAAATTAAACGCTGCAAAGCTGTTAGATATACTTTCAGGTGCATGTGTATGTTAGTTGGTAGCTTGAGTGTTTGCATGTGTGTGGGGTGTAAGTGCTCTTGCATGAATGTATGCCATGTTTTTTGTGGATGCATGAATTTGTGGTTTTTGCATGCGGTTTTTTTTCTTTTCTAAATTACGGGTGGTGCCCTAACACCCCCCGCCACACGCCCTTGCGGGGTATTAAGGAGATGTAGATGTAAAAAAGAGGTAAAGCGTGGCCGTATAACTGACAAATCGTTCGGGATGTTCAGTGGAAGTGACTTCGTCCGAGACAACTGACAAAAGATGCAATATAGTCTTAAGTGATCGACGAATCAAAGTTCGTCAAATGGTTTATGGCACGAGCATATCACGAGGCAGGACAATGTTTTCAATGTTGCACGACAAATTGGGAGTGAAAACATCTCGGCAAAATGGGCGCCGCCGCGTTTGCTCTCAGAGGAGAATACGTAAATGCAATCGTGTGTGGTCGTCGATTCGGGGGCTGGTTTGGCCCTTTTGCATCGCAATTTCGACGATTTTCTGCGTCGATACATATTGCTCGTGGAATCATCTACAACGATTACTTTCAAAAAAGACAAATTTTTATGCTTAATAAAAAATATGCGTCGTTACTGCACCGGTTGAGCGAATAAATCGAGAACAAAGTCGTCACTTGGCAAAGAAAAAAATTCTCCTCCATTAAGGGAATGCCCATTTGGCTTGAACGCAGGTACACAAGGAACAATTTAGCCAGATTTGTAAAACGTTGTTATGACAAACTTAGCAGCTTGCCCAAAATATTAGAGCATCTAGGTTAGGAATCACTCACGGAGTAAAGGTTAAATTACAGATTAAATCTTCAAAAATAAATTGAAGGGATGTCTCTTCAGCGATCATGTTGAAAATATATTAGCCCCATCGTACTACGGTAGGAGAGATCATGTCAATGAAATTAGAGAGATTAAGCGTAGAGCAGATAAATTTTAGATTTCATTTGACCTAAGCACGATAAGGGGTCAGAATAACATTGTCCGACTGCGGTAGGGTTATATTTGAGGCAAAATTAGTCTGGGTGTGTATTCACCCCCTGCCACACACCCAAGCGGTGGCTAGCAGCGTACATACATATCTATCTACCCATCTATATGGTGCACACCCGGGCAGTTTCCATAGCGAAAATTATGGAATTAATATTAGAATTATTACAACATCAACCGTGCTCACAAAATTTGCCCTCCCAGCGACTTTTTTTAATTTCCCAACTAGAAATAATGGCTCGGTTCCCGAGGAACGACGAGGTCATCGCCATCAAAATTCCTATTTTGAAAATCTTCCTATATCCTATCTTTTGGACGGCTTAAAAAATAACTAAAAAATGCTGGGAAGAGGGTATTGAGTTAAAAGAATATTTTATTGATTGAAAAAAAATCTACCGCAAATAATAGTGTTTCCTATGTTTTCCTAAGGACTTACTGACATCGCACTCCACTTCTCAACATCCCCTCCGCACAACTCTTCCGCCTTCTTCCAATCTCACCCAGCAACTTTCTTCCTCCTCCCACCACTTTCGAACGTCGGCCTCCTCCTCTGCCCAACCCCTTCCCCGTGCCACCGTAACCCAAATCCCTTCTACAGAAGCCTTGCTTGCCTCCGAGACTAGGGCCGCATGTTCATTAAAAGCACTAGTAGACAAAACCTTTCATTTTTCCCCTTAACTTCGGTGATTCTGTCTGGATTTCATCTGTCCCTGCGGCATTGAATGATTTCATTACCCTGGACCCAAAGAAACCCTGATTAACGGGCAATTACTTCCAGGAACAAACTTCTTTCCTGCAAAGGTGAACTGAGATTTCCGTTTCCTTTCCACTTTCCCGAAACTTTTCAGGTTCCCTCGTTCATTTTCCTTTCTCAACTGGAAGATTTGTTAAAATTTCCCCGCTGTTACCTCCCAGAATTCTGTTCCGAAAGACTCCGTTACCTCTCTCCCAAATTCGTTCCGACTTTTCCAGTTCCCCGAGGAGTTAGTCCATGTCATCAACACACAGTTCCTCCTCCTCCACGCGTGTTTCCTCGGGCCTATTGGCTGTTGGTACATGGGACTTCACAGCAGCGCTGCAGAGGGGGCCATCGTATTTGTCAATATGAACACTGCCCAAGCAAGTACCACAATCTGCGCATCCTGCAAGCCGCCGCTAAGGTGCGTGGCAGGGGGTGAACACACACCAGACTAATTTTGACCCGAATATCCCTGCCGCGGTCGGACAATGTTATTCTCATCCCTTATTGTTTGTGGAGAAAATGACATTTTAAATCTATCCGTTCTACATTTAATCTCTCTAATTTTATTGACATGATCTCTCCTACCGTAGTACCATTTGGGTAATAATACACTTTCAACATCATTGCTAAAGAGACATCCTTCCAATTTATGCAAGAGATTCAATCTGTAATTTAACCTTCGCTCCAGAGAGTGATTCCTACCCTAGCTGCTTTAATATTTTGGATCCACAACTATATTTATCACAACAACGTTTTACAATTCTAGCTTTTCTACGCTGCACGCGATCCGATACGGCAATCAATCCAACTTCATGTAGATCCCAAATACTAGCAGAATATGCTACATGAGCCATAACCAGCAAAAGATAACATTTCTCTTTGATCTTTTCATTACATTTATCCAGTACTCTTCTAATACATCCTATTTTTTTAGTTTGCCCACATAGTCCCTGTATTTGTTTCACCCAGGAGAGGTCGTGAGTGAGGGTAACGCCTTTAAGTATATTTAATTGAGTATACACATCCCATTTCGGTGTTCCCGATGCAATAGGCATTCGGGTGGGAATTCCTCTTTTTCCAAAAATTATTCACTTCACAATTTTTTAATTTTCATTCTGTTTTCAAAGTGTCACACCCGCTTTATTTATAATCAAAGTTAACTGATAAATCTGCTGTTTCCTTAGGATTACGGATGTTTCTGCAACAACCACTGCATCGTCCACCAGTAAACGTATCTTACTAGTGACTAGTGAGTCATTGTCGTTTATGTGTATTTATGACGTGCCGCGGAAGAACAGCGCTTTGACATTCATCGGGAATACTTAGTAATAATGGTGAAGAGGACGGACGCTACATTAACAAATAATGATCCATTGATTTTGGTTCCGAGGGCACCCTTTGCGACCTGCGGTCGTACGGCGAGTGGTCCAACTGTCTCAAAGCGCGCTTTTTACATCTAGTGAACACTGAGCTTGGGATGAAAGAAAGAGAACTTGGATCTGGAGTTAAAGCGATGCATTTACAAATAAATTAGTTTTCTCGGAGTAAACTACGACTTTTTCTCCCAGCTGCCAGACTGTTTCCGGTTCCTCCTGAATTCCTGGTAACTAGACGCCCTGTCTAGACCTAGGCCTGGCAACACCATTGGCGCCCCTTGGCGGATAACAGGTTTTATCCTGGTTTGGGGCGGGATACGCCGCTGCCTCGAATTCCCATTGGCACACCCGCAGCTAGGCACTCAAGCTGTGCCATTTTCTGGCCCCCGGAGCTTTGCGAAAGGCCGAATGCGACACGGGAGGGAAACGAACCGGGGCCTCGAAATCCCCTGCTGGGAGGAATGCAGTACGGGGCTCTCGCTTAACACGTTGGCCTCGGCTACTGGTCACAACTTAAGAGTAGATGAGCAGGGCCCACATTAACAGTCTCCTTCCAGCTCCGACGGCTCCTAAGGGGTCTCCGAAATCAAATGTTCCAGTACAACTTTCGACCTAGGATAGACACTTCCAGGAGAAATAATCCATAGCGTAGATATAGCACAGAAATATTACAAGGGGACATTTTGAAGCAGCAAATATAAGCTCCCAGAGCTCATAAGAATACTGTAAGTATGGGCCTAAGTCGAAGTATACAAGTATACAGGGCGGTGCTAGTAGTAGTTAACAGGGAGGCGACAGACAGCTGAGGTGAGCATCAGCGTCATTAGGTATATAGATGAGCATGTATTCGGCAGGGATAGGATAAACAGTGAGTGGGGAGAAACCCGGCGTCGGCATTAGTCTATCTACTCTCAATGAAAGGCGCCAAGAGGTCCATAATTTATCGTTCCATCCGACGGACGGCCTACTTCGCTCAAGGTACTCTCCACATGGCACCCAAGTAGGGATCAGGATACCCATGAAGTCTTTCCACCTCCGGGAATCGAACCGGGAACCTAGGGGTCCGCATTGATACCCAGTTGAGAACAGGAAGTGTGAGATCTATGATTATGATGATGATGATAACTGGTCGACACACACCATGAAGGGGATCGCTGTGGAAATCAACGCAAACGGGCAATGCGTATCTCACTCAAGCTTCAGCGAAACAATATCCCAGAACATCACACTTCAAACGGGGAAGTCACAGAATACGTGGTCTGACCAATAAATGCGCGAACTGGTGCAATCTGGCGGCCATGACGTGGACTATAGCCCCACCCACTATCGGCGGTCGTTGCCAGTTCGCGTATTTATTGAACAGTCCTCATTTCCGAGGAGTGATGGCACACGTCGGACGTATCGATCGATATTGACGGTAAACCCATTTCGTTAAACTGGCCGATGTTGCATGCGGATTGCAATATCGCATGTGCAGAAGCCGAGTCTAACAAGCACTCCACGAGTGATAGGAAAGATTTTTATATCGGAATGCCGCAATAAATCAGACGCAACCCCTCTAAGAGACTTCATAACGTACAGATGAACATCAAAATGATCATTACGTGGCGTCGGTTTCGGATGTCATTTTATCGACTCTTTATTTCATTACATAACATTTTTAGCCTCAACATTGTAAGATCGCAACAAAATATTATGACAGACGTTCAAAAGAAAACTAATTTAAGGACAACGACTTAATCAGCAAAATTTGGACTCGTTCATTAGACCACGCTTAATATAGGTACAAGGCCGCAGGTTTCCCAAATCTGCAAGGGAATTTCATTTGACGGTCAAGGGCATCGCAAATAACCTCATAAAGACTTGTCGCATGTTGAAAACTAATGCACACATGCTTGTAGACCACAAACAAAATGACCTTCAGAAGCACTCCTGGTGGCATGTGGAAGCAACATTCCCCAACAACACGCATACGCAGGTTTGAGGTCGTTGCATTTCATCCAGTGTATTTTGAGAAGCGGAAGTATGGAAGCGTGTTCTAGTGATATATGTCAACGCGAGTTAAACAGCGTGCTGTTATCGGAAGTTTTGCCTTCACCTTATCGTCCGATGTTTGATGATTATCCTTGAGGTCTCTCTCGTGTTGAGGAAAAAAATAAAAATCGCGCGGCGCAATATCGGGGGAATATGGAAGGTTTTGTTTGTTCTCGTCCGTGAGTACCTATCGTCCACAGATTTAACAGTATCCCAATCGTTCAACAATGAAGCCGACACGTTCCTCGGAGATATTTCAATATGGTTTGCGATACGCTTTCGAGTGATTCCCCGGTCATTTCGTACCAAATCTTCGACATGATACGTCGGTCGTGTTTATTTGTGCATATTTATTATTGATGAATACGTATATTCATTGCATGCATTTATCACGTATACATCAGTTTCTTCAGATTATCCAGAAACAACAACATCGAAATTGAATTACGGATATTTTCAAGTTGCACTAGTTGTAAGCTTTCAAAGTATCATCAATGCTGAACCCTATTTTCAAAATTTCGACAATCGAATCATTGCACCAAAAATAATTTATGATTAAGAGGAAATGGCTGGGTATGAACCAAATATGAACCGTAACCGGCGAAAACACACGTGGGCAGCATCGAAAATTAAATGCTAAATGTGCGCTTTACCAAAACATCAAATTTCAAAATATATTGCTCACTACATTTTCCGGATTTTTACATGCATGCATGTAATTCACCTCGAAGGAGGTATTCCTCACAACGCATCTTTCCCTTCGGTAATGACAGCAAAAGAAAGTAATAAATATGGAACGGTACCATTACATTCAATTACAATACGAGATTTTTCACAAAATTTCAGACGCTCGAGAACGAAAAAAGCAAATTATTCGTTAAATTTGAAGCCAAGACCGATCGAAGGACAGACGCGAAGTTAAGTAGTTTAATCAGAAGTCTCATTTAGGGCAAAGAGTGAAAACATGGCTACGGACGTTAAACCTAGAAAAAAAGAAGGATTACTATAGCTAATAACCGCTTCCCAGATGACACACCAATTAATTCAGGGGGGGCGCAATAGGCGACGAGTCATCCAAATGCTAACATCTGACCTCACACCATTTCCGCTCAATCGAAGGATAAGTAACGAAACAGGAGATAATGATTTCCGGGGGTGGATTGGTTTCGTTGCCTAAAGAAGATAATAATACGGAAAAAAACCTTTGGAGAATCACTTAACGATGCGAGACGCCCATTTAAACATACCTAATGTCATACCATAGGACGTCATATGCTTAGTTACGATAAGATAATTGTGATAGAAAGTATTGATAGACATTTCCCAGTCATGATTCAGTTTCGTTCCTAAACTGAAAGAAATACATTTGAGAAGGCGATTAGATTAGAAAGAGAATGCTGTACACAAAAGATCGGCGACAAGTTAACAAGGCGGGCGTTAAAAAAGAAATAAAGTCAACTTCCTCCGTTGCGATGTCAACGGATATGAGAGGGCGACACGAGCTGCGCGTTCTCCGTCACCGAAAATTTGCGAGCACATCGAAGTACGGAGCATTCATTCACCCGTTTCCTTATTCCTTCCATACTACACACAGACATCCTTCCATGCTTAACGTATCCTAAACATCCATGCAAATGATCGCCGACCGACGAACAGTCATTCCATAAGCAATCTCTCAAGCTGATGTCAATAAAATTTAACGGGTAAAAATGGATGTTTTCGACACGAGAGCTTTTGAAGACATTATTTTAAACTCCACACCAGTTGTTTATTAGACAATATAGATGTTACCAGGAGGAGTAAACAACGATGACCTACATGAAGACATCACCGTGCCAAGGATAATGCCACGGATTTTTGACCTCCCAACCACGGACAGTGCCACGCGATTTAGTCGCGTCACCCTGACTGGTGGGAGTTGATAAATCACAACGAGAATAGAAACCTCGGTCTTTGGCATACGATAATAGTGGGACGTTTCCTTCCAACATTCTCTAGGCAATAAATATTTCGGCACGCCATTTACACAGAAATTATAGCAGGGATTTCCCATTAGTCCGCGAATAAATCAACTGCAATATAACTTGATGGCAATGAAGCCGTTAAAATGTTTGGGGCGAGAGACGGTCGAGGGAGTTCCACAGCACGGGCAGCAAACAGGAGCCCATTCACTGAAAATGGACTGTACGTGTTGACGAGAGACGGTCGTGGGAGTTCCACAGGGCAGCAAACAGGAGCCCATTCACTGCAAATGGACCGTACGTGTTGACGGACCGATTGGCTGATGTGGGAGGGTTTGAACGTCGATATCGTTCACTCGAGGGGCGAGGGGGGCATACTTAAGGGCTAAGGGCCTCCGCTCTGAAGAGATATTGCACTCGGATGACCACCACCGTAAATAATCCCGAGGGTCAATTTGCTGCTAAAGGCGCGCTACTTCTGATTTAACTAAGATCGCCATTTTCTCGCGTGTCCATAATAGTGGCGCAAATCTATATATTCCAATGCGTCACTTCCGATACATATTGGCGGCACGCTCTCGTCGTGGTGTTGATGAGGAAATGTTTTTACGTCGACGGGTATCGTTATTGAATTAGGGATGCGTCAGAGCTTGAACGCCAATCCGTGAATACCGTGAACACGCCAACTAGGAGCGTACAAGTCGGATACTTGTACATACATTCACGCTTTTGAAAAACGAGCGAAGCTATGGACAACTTGTGTACGTTTTCGGGACGCGTCCTTAGAAGAGAATCGATCCAAATTCGTAGGAGGCTAACAACGCCCACTTAAGCTGATTAGGGTTATTCCTGATCCATCCATCATCCATCCTGGATTTACAAGTGGAGACTCTAAAGCATTTAAAGCCTACTACTATTAACCATCATGAAACATGATATGATGATAAAAAAAACAGTCCGAACATCCCACCACAAGTTGTTTACTCATTCCGCGTAAGTTTTCAAGTGCCACTCCGACGCTGTTTTGATCGCATTGGTGATTTCAGCTTCACGACACATTGCATGAATGTTATCTTTTGCCGCCGCCTTGGATCTCGCCTCCATCGGCGAAAGGGGACCGCCGAAGGCCAAACGCACGCATGCCTTCTGGGCGCGCAACCGAAGAGCGAGCGACCGGTCACGACTGCATCGGAGGAATGCCAACACCGGCCGAGGATACACCTCACTCTTCAGGGAGGGGAAGACTGAAAAGCCTCGGACACGAACGCTCAGGCCAAATACTCCGGTTTGATTGCCCAGGCCAAGTTTGCACGGATGGTCTGTCGGTGAGGGCAGTCGCGTCCACCTGCTCCGACGCAGACGGTTTAGCTCAGTAGGCTTCAAGATGAAGAAACGTGACAACGTTTAAGTGAGTTCGCATACAAAACAGTCGTTTGTTAAGTTTTCTAACTTTATCAGAAGAGGGTATTGAAAAATAATTCAAGACGGGAGAGCCGAATAACAATTGACGACTACAAAACGAAATTTTTACTCACATGAATGCACTGGAAAACTTCGAATTGGAAAAAAACGGAAGTTACAATTTCATGAGGGGTACTTAAAACTCGCGTAGTTTGTGGCGTCGTTGATAACGAATCTAGATGAAATGTCATGAACTCTAGACAATATGCACCTGAATTCCTGTCACTATCCCACCCTAAACGCAATTTATGAACTATTTACCGTTGAAAGAAAATTCAATTTTACAAAACTGAAACAACAAAATTATGAGAAATCCCAAACCATAAATGAGGACGGGTAGAGCAAGACTCGGGTCGGATGGACACACGTAACTCCACTCGCAACCCGTATGATTGTCAGCCCTTGCGGGCGCACATTAAACCGTACCGGTGGGCGATACCCACCTTTACCGGTCATTTTACATAAATAAAACCCTTGGCATTGCAAAAACCTGACAATAGTATGCGTGTATGTTTGTGGGAAACGAGAAACTTAATACTAAGTGTAACAGGACTGTTACACCCTAACAAAATACAATCTAAGGTGAACGAGCCGACAGGAAACGGCTCGTGAATAAGACTAAACTAAAAACTAGGCGGGGGAGAATACATGTCGGGGAAACATCGATGGAATTAACACACTGAAGTATGTATTGTATTTGTACTTATAGTGTTCTTCAAGCCACCGGTAGGGTGTGGCAGAGGGTGAACACACACCACACTGATTTTGACCCGAACGTGACCCTACCGCGGTCGGACAATTTTATCCCTTATCATTCGTGGAAAAAATGACACCTTAAACTTATCTGTTATCTCTCTAACTTTATTGACATAATCTCCCCTACCCTAGTACGATGGGGGTAAGAAGACATTTTCAACGTCATTACTAAGAGACCTTCAAATTCATGCAAGAGATTTAATCCGTAATTTAACCTTTGCTCCGTGAGTGATTCCCAGCCTCGGTAATCAATCGAGTCCACACATTCCACGTCGGTGTTCCCGATGCAGTAGGCGTTCGGGAGGGAGGTTAGAACATGCGAGAGAAGATATCAGCGCATGTCATTCATGCGAGAACGCACGATTCGCACGATTTAGCCCCTACCGCCGATCCATTTTGGTGGTCTGCTATTCGTCCAAAAATCTCAGGACTCTTTACGTACCCCTCCGGAATGTCCACGCAAACTATTAGTGCGGACAGAACAGCTCTGGGCGCACGAGCTGAGCATACGCATATCTATCTACACTGCCTTTGATGGGCCGCACAGAGGAGGGCGGCTTGGTCATGCTACGCTGTATTTCTTGTGAGGGGGGGGGGGGTGCATCAAAGAGTAACCAACCGAAGTAAATAGCAAGATGACCGAAATTTCCAGTTTTCCAGGTTGGCGAGCACCAGGCAACATTATAATAATATCGAACAGAACAATTCATAAGTACGAGGGCTCCCAAGAGAGTAACTTACGTTTCGACCTAGCGCGGCGGTGGGTACGATTAGAGCCACCATCTTGGTGTCTAAACGTGCCTACATTCAGTACGCATCTTCATGTGATAGTGTACATACTGCAGTTCTTCTAATTTGCTCCTATTGAGAACTGTTAAAATGTGCGCTACAAATGAAAATCCCGCGAGTTGTGAAGTGCGATCTATGATTAGGTTTTTTCTGATAAAAAACTGACAAGCCAATTGAAATTCATAGGCAACGCTGTGAAGTGTGTACGGAGACGGAATAACGAGTGACGGCGGAGTGAGGCAGTGGTGCATTCAGTCTTAAAAAATGGCCACACCCCCAATGTCCACGACGAAGACCGTAGTGGTCGGCGTAGCCTTGTGACAGATAGTTTTTAGGGGAGGCGACCAACAGCTAAGGTCATTTGCGCCATAGGGGATGGACAGGAAAGGATGAAGGGTGGAGAGAAACCCGGCGTCGGCATTAGCCTACTCTTTACGAAAGGCGCCAAGGAGTCCGCAGCTTAACGTCCCATCCGACGGACGCCGTACTCACTCTAAGTGCCCTCCACAAAGCACCTCAAGTAGGGATCGAGATACCTCTGAAAAATATTCAACACCGCCGGGATTTGAACCCGCGCCCTCAGGGTGGGAAGCCAGTACGTTAGCCCCCACACCATCTCGATCCCCCTTGCAATTAAAATTTTACCATTTGGACGCACTTGTTGCGATTACTAAGAGTATGAGACGACATACTACGGAGCATCTTTCGCTTCCCACGCTTTGTTTACTTGTTTTTTTAATGCACCGAATCCAGGAGTAAATTCGCACCTCCCTTTAATTCGAATATTTTTTTTAAAAAAGCTTTGCTAAATTAAATTTCTAACCTACATCTGATTACGGGATTTTATGACAACACTAACCAAATAATCGTTGCTAAGACAGCATTTTAATTTTCCCATTTTAATTTTCCAAAATGATTGAAGTATTCAGATTCCAGCGATTTTTCTTACTGTACACCATTTTCAACGCCCTAAGCCAATGAGAAAAAAAAATGTGGGTCGTTTCATCCCAAAAATGTACGGAGAGAAGGCCATGTGCAGAGGAATTTCCGCGAAAAGTCGGTTCACCTACGTTTTCAAAGGGACGTCGGAAGAACAGGCGAACTGGCTTGCCTTGCTCCAGTTGCTATGATTGTTCATACATGACATTTTGGCTGATTAAGCTTTCCGAAACAATAAGCAACTGATACTCCGAAGAAGGCCCCAGGCGGCAAGCGCGGACGCCGAGGAGCCCTGCCGATTACTTGAGGAATGAAACCACGACGAAATAACACCGCATACTCGTACGTCCTTTTCGGCCTTTCATTCCATTTGCGCGCGCTGCCAGGCGAACGAAAAGGCGTTTCCTTCGAGCTGTCCCGCACCTGCTTCTATCCTTACAACAAGCGCGCCCCCATATCACAGGAGAGGTGAAGACGGCTCCCACACGTGACTACGTGTGCACATATTGCTTTGAGACAAGCAACGCGGGCCTGTCGCATTGTGAAACTAGAAATTTTTCCTTCTCTAAGTTTCGTGCACAAGGTTTGCATTATAAGTCTTGGGAAAAGTTTTGAAGAAATAGATTTCTTTCAGATATCACTGCAATTACTCAAAATCTTCGAAGTACATCCCTTGGGCGTCGACACACTTTTTCCTGCGGTTTTACCACGACTCGAGGGCTCCCTGGTAGGCGAATGGTCCTTAAGGGCACGCGTGCAAGCTTCTATGACGGCACTTATGGTCCCACGGTCGTGTCCTTATAGGGAGTGAGGATTCCATTTTTATAGTATATAGAGAGTAGGCTGCTGGTGTCAAGCCGGGACTGTAAGGGGGTTGGGGAATAATCGCGATGTCGTTGCATGACATCGTCCAATGCAGACACTCTCGGCTTATTTTTTCCAAGATTATTCGGGTCTCCCACCGGGTCCACGTTCGTAGGGTTGCCGACGTTTCGATGGCCGAGTCGTCCATCGTCTTCAGGGCAATTCAATGCCCTGAAGACGATGGACGACTCGGCCATCGAAACGTCGGCAACCCTACGAACGTGGACCCGGTGGGAGACCCGAATAATCTTGGAAAACATTATTCGCCGGGAAAGTACCAGATCATTCTTCACTCTCGACTTAGCTCTTCGACTTCCATTATAAGACCTTCGGGAGGACGAGTTTAGCGCAGATCTTTCGCATCGCCAAATTGTCAATGATAGTGGTGTGTACTGTCATCCTATCAATGCCAATATACGATCTGCGATCATATGCGCACTTAAACCAACGTTTTGAATTCAGCACTTCACGCACGCGTCATAAAAAAAATGTTACCGACACTTTTTATAGAAAACTTGTATAAAGACGTCCACCGTTCTTAATTTTCACACATCGCAGCTCTTATCCCGAGGAGCACGCGAGTGTTAACGGAGGTATACGGCAATAGTAGACAGATGCCACCCAACACCAATGGGAAAAAATTGTAACGTGTTGTGGACAGGGTAAGGCCGGGCCCACTTCACTTGCACCCAGGGGAGAGGTGGGGGGAGTGGAGGGGTTAATTTTGACCGTCTTTCTCAGTTTGATTTGTGATATTTGGGGATTTCACCATGGATATCAATATTGGGTTCGAATGCCATCACGTGCCTTCGGATATACTTATATCCTGGTCCAGGTCCGCGTGGGATGACTGCTATCTAGGCCACGACCCTGGATTCACAACTGGCTCGCTGAATTCACAGTCACCCACGTTCTAAGGGTCGGAGAGAGACGACGCATGCAGACACCGCGACGCCGAGCAGCCCCCTTCCCCCCTGGGGGTCCCCGCCGCCACCCCCAACCCCACCTGAATCCTTGTCCCCCACTCGCTCTCGCCATAATCAGACTTCCGGTCGGCGACGCGCGAGGAGAAGCCCGACCGCCTCTCCGGCGGCGACCTTGACCTAGTCCCTCCCCCCTCACCGACGGGGCATCCCCCCCGGGGGGGGGGAGCGGGGAGATGGAGGCAGGAGTGTGCGGCGTCCCCTCCCGTATCGGAGCGCACTCAAGATGCAAGAGGGGGGGGGGTTGAGATGGAATGTGGGGGCGGATGGGAGTCATTTCAGTCCCCCAAGTGGGAGGGAACGCGCCTGACGACATCATCGCCTCCTCTCAAGAACACGCAAGCGAAGTTTTCTCCCCTTCGTCTACATGTAAAAGATACACACATCATTACTCATCGAAACTCGAAGGCAAACGACCCAGTGCAAACGAATTTTCCTGAAGGTATTACTGTCTAGGTAGCGATAAGTAGGATTCCTGACCTGGGCACTGGTATCTATTTGTTCGCTCAAGCAACGATGGCGATCTTCCATTTCAATTTATGTGCGAAATTATCACGAAAATGCATAATGCTAACAAATGTTCCGCCAAAATGCATCACTTTCAGCGACCTTCAGCTTAAGTCTTGTCCCATGTTCCGCAGTCCCTATCCAATCAACACACGACCACCGCACATGTGAAAAGTAACCGATTCTGCACATGTAGTTTTATTAGGGGAAGGTACCTAGTGCATAAGTACCGAGAAATACCAAGTACTACACTGGTTCAAGGCAAAGATAATTGGAATGATGTATGATCACTTGCATCGCGTAATGCACTTATAGTTAGTTTTATTCCCTTCTGTAACAATCAATCAATCAATCCTGGTATCCTCCCCAATCCTGGTATTGACTGTGGATTATTTTAAAACCAAATTCACATCCGAGGGTTAATATTCCCCAATCGGCTGTTTAAGAGGACCCGTACAAAGGACCCACGTCAGAGGGAACAAGCGAAGAGGAAAGGCTAAGATAAGGAACTCGGAGAGTGAGAAGTCTTCGGGGAGAAAAAAAATTCGAATCCACGAGAAGGGAACACAGATCAATCGGCCGCGATGGGATTGAATTAAGCGAGATGGGATTGTTCCGCGGAGAGGAAAATTATTTTATTTTTCAAATTTATTTTAGTACCCTGCAACCCACCCTCAGGGTAAGTGGCAGGGGTTGAATAGACACCAGACTGATTAAAACCTTAATATGACCCTATCGCCGTCGGACAGTTATCCCTTTTCGTTCGTGGAAACAATGACATCTTAAATATAGTTGTTCTACAATAAACCTCCCTAACGTTATTAGCATTATCTCTCCAACCGTAGTACCATGGAGTTAATATTCAACACGTTCACTGCTAAAGAGACATCCTTCCAATTTATGCAAGAGTTTCAATCTGTAATTTGACCTTCGCTCCATTGAGTGATTCCCAGCCTAGCTGCTCTAATATTTTGGATACGCTACAAAGTTTATCATAAAAACGTTTTACAAATCTAGCTCCTCTACGCTGCACGCGATCCCATTCGGCACTCAATTCAACTTCGTGAGGATTCCATATATTACTAGAAGCATATTCTGAATGAGTCCTAACCAAAGATAGATATTATTTCTCTTTGACCTTTTCATCACATTTCACCAAGTACTCTTCTAATAAATCCTAATATTTTGTTAGCTTGTCCACATATTCCCCGTATGTGTTTCACCCAAGAGAGATCGTGAGTGAGGGTAACGCCCTAGGTATTTAACTGAGTCTACATATTCCATTTCCATGTTCCCAAAGATGCGTGGATGAGTTCCAACTGCCAGCCATGAGTGCATATTCCTAATCCTATGCGATTGAATCCTCAGTTACCTATCTACACATCTATTTCGGTATTTTTCGGAGTCGACACATTCAATTTCGGTATTCCTGATGCAGTGGGCGTTCGGGAGGGAATCTGCTCTTTTTCATGTAAATTTCCAAAATTCGCCCACGCGAATTAAATAGGAATCATTCGACGGCAATAGGCTCGAACATTTGATTACATGAGATTATTTCTTTTCAACCAGGGAAGACTTATTCTCGGCAGGGAATTATGAATTAGGAGTCCACGACCAGAGAATTAGTTTATTCTACGATAGTTCGCAACTTTACCAAGTTTCATAGGGCAAAAATTAAATATTCCTGAACCTATTTTTTTCGCTGGGGTTAACTTATCAAGTCGCAAAATGTTGCACTGCACTGTTGCAATTAGTATTAAAGCATCAACATCTCTTCCAATGGTATGTAGGCCACTTAATTGATGTGTTAAATGTATTTATTTTAACTGAATTTTGCTAAGCAATCATTAATGATATCTCATGTTTTACTTTATAAAGCGTTCATAAAAATGCTCAGAAGATCGTGCTAACAGCCATTAAATGAAATGGACATAGTAAAAAAAGGACAGACAGCAACGCTGAATCACTTGTGGATACGTATTCCATAGGTGTTACCGAATTATTCACGCAAATATATCCAACTGTGAAGTCGATGACGCGCTTCATGAGGTTTAACGCTCTAAATCTTCAGCACGTTCAGCTTATTTACTGATTTCTCCGAAGATAAAAGTTTTCCTTTGCCAGACCACCGCTTTCCCACGATATTCTGACCTTGCCCAAAACCTTTGTCCTAAATGACAAGGATGGCCTTTGTCCCTGGCTGGCGCCAAGCATTCCGACTCTTTCTTCTCCACCAGGGGCAGCAACGCAGCTGGTTCCCGAATACGCGCCACTTCCCCGACGCCCAGCGTCCACCGAGGGACTCATCCGCTCGCGGGCCGCGGCTGGAGCAAAGACTGGACCCGAGGCGCCCCCTCTTCTTTTATTTGGGTGATTGGGGAGGGATTTCAGAGGACTCACGAAATTTGGAGCTTAAAAGGGAAGTGGCCGACAAAAGGACAAGTGCTTCGGAAAGCACATTGCATTTAAACACGAATACAACATTTAATACGTGCATCACAGAGGCCATTAAATTGATGGTTCGGAAAAATGGCTGCGGAAAGGAGAACATTTTCCTGCTAACAAAAGTAGTTTTCTCTGCATACTTCCGCGGGTGGTGTAGGAGGCTACAGGCCCTAAATGACAGCATGGTTTGTATAAAAAGTAACGCGAAGTTTCGGAAAATAAATTTATTTCAGATATTGACTTTTCATACCAGCGGATTTTCCACGACTCGAAGGCTCCCTGGTAGGCGGATTCCGGAGGGTCCTTAAGGGTACGCGTACAAGCTTCTTTGACGACACTTGGGGTACCATGGAGGTGGTGTCCTTTGAGAAGGGGAGGATTTCACTTGTATGGAAATAGGAAATAGTCTGGTGGTGCCAAGTCGGGAGGACTGTATGGGGGTTAGGGAATCGTCGCGATGTCGTTGCAGAAGGTCCTCGCTAAGCAGACACTCGACTCTGCTCTTCTTGGCCGTTTGTCAAGACCTTCGGGAGGACGAGTCTAGCGCGGATCTTTCGCAACGCCAAGTTTTCAGTGATATTGGAGAGCATTGTCATCTTATCAATGACGATATACGATCTGAGATCATGCGCAAACTTAAAGACGGTCTGAATTCAGCAAATTTTGCTGGAAATAATTTTACTAATACTTTTTATGAAAACCTTGTACATCGGCAACGAGACCTAGCTACTCCTGATTGTATCGGAGGTGCTACAAAAGCGAGCTAAGGGAGCGCAACGGACTGAATACACTAGATGAGACATTTAAGCGGTGCATTTGAAGTACTCGCGCCCAGAAGGAACCGGCCTGCGAAACTGTAGACACACCAAATGGACCAACGCGGAAACATCTCGAGACTCCTATTCCCCCGTCCGCGAGATTACCTCGTTGGCGATCCCATATGCAGAGAAATACTTAAGGATACGGAAAAAACAAGGCAAATCCAATAAATAGAGGAATATTACAGACAACTACAGCGACTGCACAGTAAACACTACATTTGGAAATATAATGCACAGGGGACACTTAGTACAAAACCTACTTAAGTAAACCCGATCGTGGTATCCTGCAGTTTTCCAATAAAACTGTGGCGAAGCATGGACGCTTTCATTGCCTCGAGGGAAACTTTCGAATGCAACCCCGACCGTTAAAAACGTACGGGCACCATATTTTAATTTTACCAGAAGAACGACATCAATGCATTTTTTCACTCATACTACGCAGTTGAAACCGTATTCGGAGAATGTAGAAAGTTTGCACCTACGAGTGGTACTTACAACGTTGCCAAATAAACTTCCGAGGTGGCGAAACCGCGATCCGCCATCGTTTCTTTTTAGGGTTCTGAGGATCTGCGATCGGGGAGTGTCACATCTGCTGAAGAGAGCTGACTCACACGTGCGAACGTTTTAAATCTGAATCTCTGGAAATGGGGGCGAGTGCATGGGAGAAGAGGGACGTGGGTGCACATACTATATGACGGGAAAGTGGAGAGGGAAGGCGGAAAAGAGACGATGGAACAAGTAACCAATCGAGCGAACTTCCGCGTTAATGGTACGTAGTTGATGATGTACGTAACGGCAACCAACCACTCCAGCCACGACCCATTCGCTCCACGGGCGGCCGCCGTAGCGACGACCCCCGGGCCGGCCGGACACTTAAAAACCCAGAACGCCCTTGGGCTCGCCTGTGAGACCACCTGGGAGAGACTCGCGTTTATGTTTAACTAAAAAGAAATTTATACAGAAAAATATTATACACGCGGAAATTCACTACTTCGTTTCATTTAATAATTTCCCAAGTTTAAATTTAACGCAGAAAAAAGGAAAGTGGCGAAATTCGGACCGCGACCCATCTAACCATTCACCCCTTTCCACTTTTTTCATGCGGGTTAGAGAGAGGAGCGTTCCGGCAAGATTTAAAATTCGCCAGGAGACCTGTTGGGAGTTTTTGAAAACCGGGAGGAACGCCGAAGTGATGACACCAAATGGCCAAATACGGAGGACGATATCATAAAAAGTTGACGCAACAGGGGATAAAACTTGGGTTATGTGTATTCCCAAACATCCTTTAACAGTCCTGAGAGAGGAGAATCATTTTTTAAGATATTTTAGTGCCCCCTGTAAGCCACCGCTACGGTGTGTAGCAGGGGGTGGATACACCCCATACTAATTTTGATCCGAATATTTGAACACCTACCGAGGTCGGGCAATGTTATTATGAGCCCTTGCCGTTCGTGGAAAAAATGACATCTTTAATCTGTTCTACACATAATCTCTCTAATTTTATTGGCATGATCCCTCCTACCGAAGTACGATGGGGGTAATAATATATTTCCAACATCACTGCTAAATAGAAATGCTTCCAATGTATGCAAGAGCTTCAATATGTAATTTCCCCTTCGCTCAATGGAGCGAAGGGGAATTGGCGACCACGCCAACGAAAGTCATGCTGTCACCCTTTTCAAAAACAAGATTTCCGTAAAAGAAATTCGAGGTGAGAACTCGTTGATTGGTCACAGCCCACAAGGCCCCGGGTTCGATACTGCTTGTGGACACCGACGGATGAACCATGGCAGCCCGTTTTCAGGTGCAAAAGATTGGCAATTGACGAAGCATTTGAAGCACAGGGAGCGGAAGGCCATCCTAACCCAGAATGCGCTATTTAACTCACAGCAGGTCTTCGTGCGACGTCGCCATTACTTTCGGAAACTTATGGGCGTAGGTCACTCTTCTTCGCCATCTTCCGGTCCCTCTTATTCCTCGGCAATTATTAAGCGCCTTCCCGTGGGACTTGGAAGTCGCCAATATATGTTCACAGGTTATCAACGTGTAGGTTTCGAAAGTTAATATAGATTTTATTTTTTACACTCTATCGATGGAACTATAAGAAGAGATGAGAGGGTGAAGAAAAGATTAGTAAAGACTTTCGTGCAGAGCGTAGCACTATATCGATTTAAGCCCATCGTATTGCTTAACCGTCGTACAAATCCACGCACCAAATCGCCGTCTAGACGAGATTTTTCTTGACATTCTTTCTTAAACGCCCCTGCCATCGATTGCCTCCGCCTTAAGAAACCTTCTTGGCCTAACTCAATTATTCTCCTCATGCCCCAACTACTTCGACCATTTTGGCCCAATACACTACCGAGATCTTATTTGTTCCACATCCTAAGTTTATGGACTACCAATTGATTTTTTAACTTAGCTTTCCGCTTTCTCGAAAACCTCACAATCTTTGTTTTGTTCACATTGATCCTTATCCCGTATATATTGCAAATGGCTTTTCTTCCAATGCGTCCACCAATGCTTGCACCCCCTTGACTGACTGGAAAACTTAAGCTTCATAACTCGCAAATCTCAAACGAGTTTTTACTTAAAAATTCCTCGCCGACTTTCATTCATATTTCCAATTCTTCCCATTCCTCTTTAATCATTTCATCTGCATACAGGTTGAACAGCAACGGTGATAATGGGCAACCTTGCCTTACACCTCTTCCTAACACTGCCCATCCGTACTCCCCATTCCCCACTCGCACCTGAGCAGTCTGAGACATGTACAGGTTGCGGATTAGCCTCCTGTCCCTCCAATCTATTCCTATTTTCTGCAATATACTCAAAAGTTTTTCCCAATTCACTCTCTCAAACACCTTTTTGAAATTACGAAATAGGCAAATACGTCCTGTTGTATTCTTTATTCCTCTTGATTAGTGATCTCATTACTGCAATGGTGTCACGCGTACCTCTCCCCTTTCTAAACTCATAATCTGATCATCCCCAAAGTAATCATTTGCCCTACTCTCATTCCTCTTATTGACGATCCTGATTATCAATTTAACTGCGAGTGAAATCACACATTGTCACATAGTCATCACGGATGGCTGCCTTCCCCTTTTTGGAGAAGGCAACTGACATTTATTTGATGAGATCTTCCAGGCGAATTCCTCCCTCATGCATGCTCGCAATTAGTCAATTGAATCCTTTTCTCCCACGTTTTGCTTAACGCCAAAGTAGATAATTAGGAATGAAACCTATCCCCAGGATCTACTTTGATTCCATTTTCCTCAATGGGTTTTCCATCTCGTCATCAAGACCGTGTTCAGATAAACCTTTACATAGAGTTAAGGTTTAAAATTTGTAAAAAATAATCCTGAGGAATTTTCGGTAATATTTTCTACTTTCCATAACAAGGCGCTTACTCTCCACTGGAATTCTTCGAACACATTTGAACTAACAGCATTCGACTTGATATTAATCTTCTATGACTAGGAAAAAAACCAGGTAAGGTCAATGACAATACTTAATCTATTTTTAATTTTTTTTCCTCCGAGAAGTACATTATGTACTTTCAAGGCAGCCGATTAGATAATCTCTGTGAAATAATCCAAGAGAGAAAATCTACAAAAGACAAGAATGAGTCCTCTTAAGATAAATGGAAAGACCTTAATCCCATTAGAACAATATTACGTAAGCCATGGAAAAGGTATTGAATACGTCAGCTTAAGAAAGTAAACGTATGCATTCGAATGTTTTAATCCCTCGGTAACCCCCCGTGGGTGTCAAAAAGACGCCCTTCTTTCCGTCCCCCTTTCTCTTTCCGACGCATCCGACCATTTTCAGAGACGATTCCTTCGCGCCGATGCGTCGGCCACTTCTCTCTGAAAATTCGCGCTAAGACACGAGTTTCCCGCCCGTTCTAACGGACTCCTTGAATTATCAGAGCGACTAGCCGTAGCAGCACACGGTGCGCCTGACACTGGCCATTTTTCCTGGAGTCAAGTTTACGTTAGACTCTTCACCGATGAGTGACTGGGCTCTCGAGTCATTACTGCCATCCAGAGGAAAGCGGAGAGATGAAGGATTACTTCATATCACAGTAATTACCCAAGTATATTAGACGGGCACAAAATTGGGATTAACTACAATCAAAAACTAACTCAGATATTCACTGGACACGGGATTTTTCAGTCCTACCTTTAGAAAATTGACAAATCGCCCTCAGAAAAATGTGAAACTTGGGCCTTGGAAGACATAATTACACACAGAATACAGACCTGCCTGAAATTCGAGATACAGAGATATAATATCTGGCATAATATGGACTCGAAAACTACGAGCATCAAAGTAGTCATATGGGAATCATTCAGGAACTCCACTTTCCGGAAGGAACTGGAGAAGCTAACATTGTAAAGCAGAAACAAATTGTAGTGTGTTCAACCGAAAGAAGACAGAATTTAAAAGATATTCCAAAGTGAGGCATTAGGACCTTTGCTATGAAGACCACACTGACTAGGTTAATCTTATTCAAGGAATGAAATAACACGAAGGAGTAGAAGGAACACGAAGACTGACTGCGAAAAGAAGAGCGCTGGCCATTTCTTTGCAGGAAGATGGCGCACATGTAATCTCTTAGTGCGTCATTGTATTGTGCACTAATTGTAATATTTCAAATGTTCTTATTCATTGTGTAAATAATGTAAACCAGCTAATGGCGCGCATATAATCTCTCTGTGCATTTATGTATCATGTATTCATTGAAATATTTCAAATTGTCTTATATACTGCGTAAATTAATGCCAGTCTAGCCAACTTATGAACTCAAAGGGGAAGTGAGCATTTTGCAGGTAACCCCAAAATGACCTTTTGCATAAAATACCTCATGTCAATAAAGAAATTTCAACCTGGGATAGTTACAACTACCTCTGTTGAAAAAAGTAATACCACTGTAGGGGAGCCGAATGTTTGCTGTAGTGACGCGCGCACGCACGCGATGTAAAATATCCATTACATTACACACACATGCACAGCTATTCGCAGAATGCGGTATCACAACACGACTTGCGATACCACAAGGGCTTTTATGGGTAGTATTACAACTGACTTATTAATCCAACAATGTTCGTAAAATGGGCAGATCAAAAAACGCCGACAAATGCCACCAAAATCCATCGGATCAAATTTCAAAATATTTCAATGTTTTCCAGACCAAAAGCACAATTTCAAAAGGTAGTTTTTCCGCTTTTCCCACGAACCTCGTTCTTTATTTAGACTTTCCCTATTTCATCCTTTCATTCCTCCACTGCATTTTACTTCATCTATGCGTCTGTATTGTGTATGCATGTACTTTAAAATGTTATGGCCATTACAATATGCATATGACGATGGGTTGAATGGATGAAGGGACTATTAGGTCTCAATTTCGCCCTAATAAAAATCTCCAGCTGTCTATCCTCGGGCCATCTTCCCTTCCTCCACTAAAAATCCCTTCTCCACCATCGCGTACGTAAATACATGCACCCAAACCATCTGGCTCGCATCTTCCATTTCATCGTTCCGCATCTGCAGAATCCGCTACCAACTTTTGCTTCCAAAATCTCTCTCTCAATTATTCTCCCGTCTGCTTTTCTAACGGCCAATGTCTCTGGTTCCATTGATCGACACACTCCACGCGAATGTTTTCACGTCTCATTGGAAAGGAGCCAAGTTTACGAAACTTAACAAGCGCATTTGCGAGGAGCGTGTGACGACGGCCTATGGCCCGGAGAGATCGGAGCACGGAAACTGCACTGTTCTGTTCGATATCCGAAGGCAATGACTGCTTCGTCGAGACTCGGAGTCGGATTTGAGACCAGGGGCAAGAGCGGCAAGGGGAAGTGGGTGGGGGGGGCGTGGCTTGGAGATGGAATCGAATGCATGGAGTGTGGGAGTGAGGGGTAAAGGCGTTCGCCCACCCACCCCCCCCTCTCTCCCTTTCTCCCGCCGGGCGCACTCGTTGCTCCCACGGTGGGAGTGCGGGGCGCATCGGTGGCCGACCACTTCTAGGGGGCGGTGGGTCCTTGACATTGCGGTTAGAACAGCGCCGGTCCTGGGTCACGGAGGGCCGCTGACTAGAGTTTTTATTTATTTCGGTCTAGAACAGCAGGCATTCGAAATAACTAGACAAATACGTTTCGAAGATTTCGTCAAGAAAAAAGCAAGATGGCATTGGACATGATTGTAACGATAACATAAGTAGGCTATGATACAAAGTATCTTCACAAGTTTAAAGAACATCTCCTAGGGTCGTAATAAAAGAGCACCACTCGTCCATTAGGTGTGCATGTGGTCATAAACCAGGCCATCCTAAGTGGAGTCCCTTCAACCCTCTCAAAGTATTCCATTTTGGGTTGAAAGTGTTCGTCTGCAGTTGGTCACTGCCGAAGAAGTAACATTCCCGCAAATCACTACACAAGAAATTCTGTTTGAGAGAGGTTGTTGTTGGTCACTCTGTCATGCAATTCTATCTTCCACAAACCATCACAGAAATTTATAGTTTTCCTTTTTGGGACGAGTGGGTACTAACTTATTACGGTCAAATCAGATTTTCTTTTAACTTTTTACGAGCCCGAAGAGTTAGAATTTCCTAGATTATACGGTATCTCGACTTTATTTTTAGCATACCAATCAGCAAAGAGTCTTACTAAATCAGCAATATCAGATGCACTGTCATTCTGAGACATTTCGCAATGCGAAAATGATTGAGGATAAGTCAAACTTGAATCAGAAGGTATCGGATAAATAGTACATGGCAAACAAAATAGAAAGATTTTCTACAGAAATTTGAAACCGAGGAAACGAAAACTTATGCTTGAAGAGAAAATTAAGCGAACTATTCATGATTGCAAAGAAGAGTATTTCCGAAGTCAGAGATGAAGAATTTCGGAAGATACGTCTTTTCCCGAAGAAAATTCCCGGTCTGCTCCGATTTTTTTCTAGATTTTCGGGCGAAATGTTTGGACTATGGAATATGCCCTCATGACCTCTCACGACCCTTCACCCGAGAGGCGGCTCGTCCATCGGAAACAGTGCTCTTTGACTTCCCATGAGAATCGCTCTGCTGTCACTTAAATTTCAATCCCTCCGCAGAAGCAATTTACATTCCCAAATCTTTGACGCAGACTTATCCCCGGACCGCGTCAGGCAGAGTTGTCCCGTAGTCAAGAATCGAATGACGTCCATTGTGAATTTGCCGACGTGGAGAAATCATTCGAAGGGAAAATGGAGGAAAGCAGAGATAGATTTTGAGAGACTACGTTATTATGGCAAAAATCCCCAATGTATGGGGCTAGAGAGGAGTGACAATCGATGCGAAAATTCTTCGATAATCGATTTGAAACGAAGCATGGCGTGAAATAACGAAGCGTAATGCCATCAAAGGATGTTCTTATTTGTAGAAGAAAGTTGCTCGACTTTGACTAAGGATTAGGAAAAGAACTGTTATTCAGTGCACCGACGATACAGTTTCGCAGGCTGGGAGCCTACATGATGTACGAGGACTTAGAAGAGCGTTATTGAGGTAAGAGAGAGAGTGAAATTCAAATAAATGGCCCTTAAACAACAGTGGACGCGTTTCATTTTAAGATATGGAAGACAATAAATAAATAAATAAATATACATATATATACATGAAGGTTATTTTCATTAGCTATTTCGGCAGTACGATTTTAGATATTTTAGTACTCTACACGCCACAGCTAGGGTGTGTAGCAGGGGGTGAATACACGTCAGACTAATTTTGACCCGAATAACTTTACGTTCGGACAATGTTATTCTGATACCTTATCGTTCGTGGGAAAAAATTATATCTTAAATCTTTAGCGAGAGATTAGAAGGCCTGCGAATTCTGGCAGAAATATTCCCGCCAGTAAGTCAAAAGCGAATGCACGAATTGTGAAGCACAAGAAACATTTGTCGACTGAGTTTATTAAGTAGTCGAAAAGCTCTCAAATGCAACGAATATTAGAAGTTTAGCAAGCTACAGAATATCAAGTATGAAACAAAGTATGAATGCGACAAAAGTGAAAGAGGAATGGGATCGCAGAGGTGAGGTGGTTAACGTATTGGCTTCCAACCGCGAAGGCCTGGGTTTCAATCCCGGAGGCGGCAGAATTTTTCAGCGATATCCCGATCCTTACTTGGGGAGCAATTTGGCCAGACCACTCCGAAGTGAGTTCGGTGTCCGTCGGATGGGATGTTAAACTGTGGACCCCTTGGCACCTTTCGAAGAGAGTAGGCAAACCAATGCCCACGCCGGGTTTCTCTCTCCACCCTTCCTCCAATCCCCGAGTATCCTCCACCTACCGAATCACCAACCTATCCCTTCTGGTGCATGTGACCTCAGCTGTCGGTCGCCTACCACAACGACTACCCCTACTAATACTAAGAGGCGAAAGGCATTACGCACGGTATAGAACAAATCAGTAAGAGAGATAGGAAGGTTCCTTTTACGAGTAAAAACATTAACTCCAGCTTTCCGCAACAGTGCTAAATCTCGAAAAGGGACGACGAAGAGCGTGTGTATGCCTATGAAAAAAATCAGTAAATCATCCGTGGTCCACCAAATTTGCTCAAACTAAAGATAGGCTCACCAACGACAGCGCCACTGGACCACGTACGAGGTTCACTTTTGAAAAATAACAATAACGTAGTCATCCGTCCGCCGATTCGTGGCGTCGGATACAAACTAGACATCGGCTGCCGCGCCATGAAATTGCCTCCAACGCACGCGTGGGTGGATTTTGATAACATGGATGGATTGACCCTAAACGAAGCTCACCGTTGGTAAGGTGAAGCGAGGTTATTCGGTGTTACTACCTACAATGCTTTTGGGGCAATGTTCAACATGGAAATGCAATGCGGGTGGAACGCAACAAAACAAATGTTACGTAGAATGTCTATCAACAATTACAACACGATGATAACGCTGTACCATGTATTTAGCACACAGCAGTAGAAGACTACAGGATTGGTATTTCACATTGACGTCGAGGTTCGCCTTTAGCCCTCTCTATTCGGGGAAATAACACGATGCAGTCCAAAAAACAAGGATGCCACTCTCATTGAGTAGGGAATAAGGCATAAAACGTTAGTACGTGGCGGAAGAGGGCTTGTGCGTTCCTATGATCCCTAGAGCTGTGCTGGCGGGGGTCATGATAATTGCTCATGGTAGGGTCACCCATACCAGATAGGTCGAAGGTTAGGAGCCAGACGAAAGGTAGTCCACGCAGCGTCTGTTCCTCAGTGAGGCAGCTGCATTGGCGTCTGACCCCAGGGGGCGGCCAGTAAGTGATGGTGTCACGTTAAAAACACTATTGAGGAAGGCCACGAGAAATCATCGCAATTATTATTCTCAAAATTCCAATGACGGATAGTATAGCAAGTCTTCCACGGTCATCATCTCACGAAACCCTCGTAAAAGAAATCCGACAGCAGCAGGACAGAAAACGCAGACGAAGAAGACCAGTTTAGTTAGAATTAGAACTTGGCATGTCAGGACAATGTTTAGAAGCGGAAAATTAGAGAATATAAAATAAAGATGGAAAGAGAAAATATAGATATCTTAGATTTATGCGAGTTGAGATGGAAGGATTGCGGGGATTACTGGAGCGATCAGTATAGAATAACATACAGCGGCGGGGACGAGAGCCAACGAGGAGTTGCCATAGTATTAAATGAAGAGGTAGGAAGAAGCGTAATTAACATAGAGCAAGCAACGGATAGAATATTGCTAGTAGAGATAAAAGCAGAACCGACGAACTTGATTATTATTCAGGTATACATGCCACCGAGCAACCATAAGGAGGAAGAGGTCGATAGGATATACGATCAATTAGATGATAAAATCGAGTGTGTTCCTGCAGGGAATTATTTGATAATGATGGGGAATTGGAATGCGATGGAAGGTGAAGGAAGAGATGGTGATGAGGTGGGGGACTACGGTTTAGGCACGAGGAATGACCGTGGGGAGAAAGCAGTTGAGTTCTGCAGGAGACAGGGGCTAGTCATCACCAACACCTGGTTCACACACCACAAAAGACGCAGGTATACATGGAAAATGCCAGGTGACTCAGGAAGATATCAGCTAGACTATATTCTGGTTGGACACAGGTTTGGGAACAGTGTGATAGATTCGCACAGCTTCCCGGGAGCGGACGCGGACTCGGACCACAATTTAGTTGTTATGAAATGTAGCGTCTGTTTCGAAAGATAAGGCAGGAGCGACGGGTTAAGATATGGAATATAGAAGCATTAACTGGATTGACAAGGAAGGAGTACCATCAGGTTCTAGAGTAAAGCATTGAGGTTGATAAAGAGCTGAGTACTATCGAAATAAAATGGGAATGTATCCTAAAAGGGATATTGAAAGCCGCAAAAGTAAGTATATAGTAGGACCTGTTAATAGGAAAAGGGCAAGGAAACCATGGATCACGGATGAGATGATTAGAAAGATAGAGGAGAGAAGGAAATGAAAGGATTTAAACACAGAGTTAGGCAGAAGTACAAAGAGTAAAACAATGAATCGAGACGAGTAACAAATAAAGTAAAAAAAGCATGGATGAAGACAGTGCGAGGATATGGAAAGTTTTCAGAGGATGGGTAAAATTGATACGGAATACAAGAAGGTGAAAAGACAGTCGGGAAGTAAAAAGGGAATATCTGTGTTAACAATTATAGTTTAGCAGGAAAAAATACCAATTGAACCAGGAAATATTCAAAGCAGATAGAAGGAATATATAACATAGAGGAAATTTATGGTAAAGAACTTATGCCAGTAAGTAGAAAGAATATACACTATAAATGGAGATAGCTTAGGTCTGGGCATACTCAACGGTGAGATAAAAAGGGTATTAAGGGAAATGAAATAATATAAGGCCGTGGGTCTAGACAACATTCCTTCAGAACTAATTCAAGGTTTAGGAAAATGTTGGAAGAATATTCTATCACGAGAGGACTACAGAACAATAAGTTTGATTTCCCACGCAGTCAAAGTTGTTTTCAAGATATCCAACCGAAGGATAGATGGTAGGGCAAACGATTACTTAGGGAATGATCAGTTTCGGTTTAGGCAGGGGAGAAGGACGCGTGATGCCATTTCAGCAATGAGGTCACTAATCGAGAAGAATATAGAATGCAATCAGGACGCATTTGTCTGTTTCGTTAACTGCGAAAAGGCATTTGATAGAGTGAATTGGGAAAAACGAATGAGTATATTGCAGACAATACGAATAGATTATAGAGACAGGAGGCTATTCCGCAACATATATTTGTCTCAGACTGCTCAGGTGCGAGTAAGGCACGGAGAGTCCAGATCGGCAGTGTTCGGATGAGGTGTAAGGCAGGGTTGTCCATTATCACCGGTACTTTTCAACGCATAAGTAGAGGAAATGATTAAAGATTTGTGGGAAGAACTGGAGGTAGGGATAAAAGTCGGCAAGGATTTCATATAATCAATTACGTTTGCTGATGACCAAGCTTTAGTTTGTCAGTCAGCCAAGGGGTTGCAAGCACTGCTGAGTGAATTGGAAATTCAGTGCGATGGATACGGGATGAGAATCAATATTAATAAAACAAAGGTTATACGATTTTCCAGAAAGAAAAAAGACTAAGCTAAACATTAAAATAGGAGGGCAAAAACTGGAGCAGGTGGAGCAGTTTACGTATCTTGAAAGTGTTTTGGACCAACACGGTCAAAGTAGAAGGGACGCAAGGAGAAGAATTGCGCTAGGCAAAGAGGCTTTTGCAAGGGGGAGGGAGTTGATGACAGAGACGTTGAGTAAGGATGTAATGTAAAGACTCGTCAAAATGTTGATATGGAGCGCAGTTATGCACGGCGCGGAAACGTGGTCACTGAAGCAGGAGGATAGACGTAGACTGGAGGCTTTTGAAATGTGGGTCTGGAGAAGAATGGAGAAGGTGAAATGGACAGAGAAGAAAACAAATGAGGAAGTGCTGGGCATGGTGGGGGAGTAGAGGGGCTCGTCGGGAGAAATCCTAAGGAGGCAAGAAAAATGGATGAAAAACACATTGATCGGCAGTTTGAAGACTGTAATAGAGGGGAGCATGTTAGACAAACGAGGAAAGGGCAGGAATAGGATAGGAATGTTGGACGGTATTAAGAGAGAGGAAGGAGGTACTCAGAAATGAAGGACGACTTGATGTGGAGTAGGTTACTGGATTGTGTTTTGCCAGGAGATAGTTATTTGGAAGTTGCGTCCATCCAAAACCTACCTTAGCAGGTAGGTTACCTAGAAAAATAAGAAATACATGGAAAGAAGACAGGATGGGAGCGGGGATTCAGGGCCGCCACAAAGGCGTGTGCCCGGGAGTGTTGGGTCACTAGCCATTAGGGTAGGTTGCCACTACGTTACATCTCCTGGTAGCTCGCAATGCCGCACATTATGCTTTCCACCTTTGGGGTCATGAATTACCAGAGCGACAAAGGACTCGGCAGGTCCGCCCGGCTCTCAATTTCCTTTGACGCTTCTCGCAGTGTTCTCGCCTACCCACGCAATGTGGGGCAACGGAGAATTATCGTTCCCCTGCGTCGGCGCTGAACTCGAGTGATTTGAATTCATTTAGTAAAGTAAGTGACAATGATTATTCTCGTGCCTCCGAACCCTTTCTCTGCCCTTTGTGTGTTTCACATACGCTTTCTACAGGTTTTATTTCGGTCAATTTGAGGAAAAATCAAAATTATATCCTAAGTTATTCCATTTGCAGTAAACTCCGCCTTGTTTGCGCAATTTAGGAATGACATGTCTAAGGTTTCAGACGTCCCATGGCTATAAATAGGAGCATGACAAAATCTTCGAAATGGCTATCCCAAAATCAAAAGAAGCGGCCCCAATTTTAATTTTCATAAGCATTTTATTAAGGCAATGGGTGCATTAATCGACAAATTACGAAGAGAGCGAAGTAACCTAGTGTGTAAGTACTCAAACAGTGCATTCTCTCTTTCATTTGATGGACATACAAAACTTCCACGAAGTAGAGCCTAACCCTGTTTAAGGTTTATTAGCAGCGTATGGTAATTATTTTATTTAACGTCCTTTTATTGTTACCCTTACTAGCAGCTAGGCTCGTAGGTGTTGAGACGTTATTTACACTAGGCACCCCCAAACCAACGAAGGGCATTTTAGAGATAGTAAAGATCGTTTATATTACATAGTACCCTGTTGACCACCATTAGGGTGTGTGGCGGGGGGTGATTATACACCAGACTACGTTTTCATCTTTTAATTATTTAACATTTTTATTTATGACTACTGTTTAAGCAACAAATGGCTGTGATGTAGCGCGCCTGGTGTGGAATCAGTTCTTGCCGACAACCCTATACGTGCCTTGCAGGGCATTGTAAATAGACGTAGAGACAAGAGGTCAGCCAATCGTTTGTTCTCTTCAGGTGGCCCCAATGGCGGTGTGGTTGGGGAGGGGGATTTCGACAGACAATCACAACCAAAATGTCAATCCCAGCTGGGTGGTGCTCGCCGTGCACCAATGGATCCCTCACACGCCGCCCTGGCTCTCGTGCTCAGCCGGTCCAGCCCCATGCGGGGTGCATGGAGGGCGCTAGCCGTCGCCGGAAGTCGGGAGAGGTCGTGAAAGAGGTCTTTTGTTCGCTTAGGGGGCCGGGGGGGGGGGAGAAGGAACCAGCGGCGCCCTTCGACGCCTCTCGCATTCAGATTCCCGTCCATTCCCTCTTCACCCTAGTCCACCCCCTCCAACCCCATTCACTGCCCTCTCATACGACGAACATCCACATTATATTCGCGAATGGGGGAGCGCGCCTCTGCGGCGACACGACCAATACATATGCGATCAATGGAAATGTTGCATCCTAGACTTCAGTTATTCTTTCTATTAATCCCCTCGGGTAACGTAGTTAAATTCTTCTAAATTAAACAAAAAGATATTTATACTACGACATGAGGGAAAAGGGAACGCTTAACGCAAAATTTAATACAAGGAACCATAATTGTTATGCCTTTTCGAAACATATTTGCCGTTCGCCTCTAAGTATTTATCTCAATACAGCGCCAGCTTCTGAAATCCCTCAGAATAGAAGTTTGCCGCTGGGGAATATGAACCAGTGGACAAGGGCGGCCTCAAGTCCCTCGTCGTCTTCCAACCATTACCCGCCAAGCCGCTGCTTCAGGTGTGAGAAGAACCACTAGTTGAGAGGTCGGGACCGGGGATTGCGGTACCAAAAATGCTCGTCCGCTCTAAATTCTCAGCCCTTAGTGTTAGTCGGTAAGCATTTTCGCTCTCCACCTTGGACACAATTACCGATATCCGAGGTTTTCCGTAAAACTCGTGAAAATGGTGACGCGTCCAACAAGAATAAAGACAATAGTCAGTTGTTCATCAGCTGGCAGCTCTTGGTCCACTGGTTGCATTTGGATACTGGGCCTGCCACTCTGCTCTCTTCATCACGCACACATTTGACCGGTCATTATTGAAGTCACGACACCATTTTCTAACATTTCTTTCACTCCTCCCTCCAGGTCAATACACCTTAAGCATAACTCCCAAAGATGAATTCGCGCAGCTGATGATCCTTTTGCACACAAAATATCTAATCACAGCACGCACTCCGCAACTGGCCGGCCCAACGATTTCCGCAGACAATACTTTCTGCATTTACCGATAGACAAACGGCAAATTGAATCAAAACACAATCCTTTGGTGAATCGGGAAACAGACAATAGATGGGCGGTGCATGCTCAATCTATTGATTCTTTCCAAAGTCATTTACTGCCCCCATTTTAATATAAGAAAATAGCCCTTTCTTTTCGAATAGTCTCGCAATAAAACCGCTGAAATCAATTACTAAGTTGGTTCGATGGGCGACGGTGCAGGTCACCTGATAATAGGCCGTCATTGGCCGCGTGAAATTCACACACTATCAAGAAAGGAGGGTGGTTTCAAAGGTCCTCGGTGTCACTACCAGATGCCAGCGCTAGCGCAACGAGTTTCCCGCGTAGTAATAGGTGTTCCTTAATGAGTAAACACGTAACGCGTCATTGCTCTTGGAAGAGATCTGTGGTGCGGACGCCTTCCTTTAGTTGTTCCCGTGTAGCGATTTGTGTAGATGGAAAAGATTGAGATTCGAGCAGTGATTAAATAACCCGTAAAGAGAGGTCAGAAAGCAAAGGAAATCCATGCCGACTTATAATAAGCACTGGGGGATTCTGCTCGTATCAGTGAAGGGAGTCAGTTCCTCATTCCCTTCGTTGGCTGCGTTTTGCCAGGAAGATCTGGAAGACACGGAAATAACACCGCTAGGGTGAAGGCGAGGGTATAGCCAGAGTTGTCATCCGGAATCGAGCCCTGGCCCTCCTGTCAGTCGCCTAGCTCCACTGAACCCGCCTATGTAGCGCTGAGATATAGATAGATAGATATGCTAGTACCGTGCAAGACGCTTCTATGATGTGTGGCAGGGGGTGATTGCACACCAGACTAACTTTGACCCGAATATTTTTACCCCTACCACGGTCGCACGTTCTCCTCATCCCTTATCGTTCGTGGAAAAAACGACAACTTAAATCTATCTGTTCTACAAGTAGTAGTAGTAGTAGTAGTAGTATTTATTGGGGGAGGCGACCGACAGCTAAGGTCATTTGCACCATTAGGAATGGATAGGAAAGGAAGGGTTGAGAGAAACCCGGCGTCGGCATTAGCCTACTTTTGTCGAAAGGGGCCAAAGGGTCCGAGGTTTAACGTCCCATCCGACAGACGTCGCACTCAATCAAAGTGCTCTCCACGAAGGACCTCAAGTAGGGATCGGATACCACTGAAAAAATCTGCCACCTCCGGGATTCGGACCCGGGCCCTCAAGCCTGTACGGTAGCCAACGCACCATACCGACCCCTCTGTTCTACATTTGATGGAATTTTATTCACACGATCTCTCCTAGCGTAATATGATGGGGTATGGGGTATAAATACAATTTCAACATCACTGCTTAAGAGAGGTCCTTCCAATGTATACAAAAGATTTAATCTGTAATTTAACCTTCGCTCCGTGAGTGATTCCCGGCCTAGCACCTCTAATATTTTGGATGCGCCTCTAAGTTTATCATGACAGCGTTTTACAAATCTAGCTAAATTATTCCTGCAGTGTCTGCGTCCAAGCCGAATGACTCGTATTAATGCACACGGCCGTGCTCCTCGTGTCTCCCAGCCCAGGCTGTGCTAAGTACGAAGCTTTCCTTTCGTTCATACGACGACTCTTGGCGAATCGGGCCGCTTCTCCCCCGTGCCAACGCCGCCACCACCCCACCCACCCACCCTTCGCGGCGACGGCCACATATCGGCCCAGGACGCCGCGCGGCGCGAGGCCGAAAATGAAAGCGCTTCCTTGAGCTAGATCGGGAATGGGCGAGGAGGGGGAGTGTCTGGGGGAAGAGGAGGGGGCGTTCGGAGGAACCCCCGCCCGCGGATGACGACGCTCCTCGCGAGTTCGCCCACCCCCCTCACTCGCGGTCCCTAAAACGGCGAAACTTCCCTCTTCTCGATCGCAACATCCCCGCGCTAGACACCACGAGGGCATGTGGCAGCGGGTGTCAGGTCACCAGTCATTAGGGCTACGGGTGATTATTGGCATTCCGTATCATATCATTATTTTAAATGTCGTGGGAGGTTTTCCCAATACAGTGGTCACGAATTGTGGCCACGATGAGAAAAGAGTCCTCATATCGTCGAACAGAAAGGCAATCTATTTTCTTTGAGCTATTCCACTTCCAATGTCATGCGGAGCCCAACCTATTTCCCATCAGTAACACCGTTGAAGTCAGATGATTGTTATTTAGCGAAATTTTTTTCGTTCATGTAGTGAGGGTAAAAAAAAGTAACTTTGCACTTCCACATAAAGATTTAATATTTAATGACCGTGGTTTCGCTGCTGCGCATCATCGTCAGGTCCTGACCACTGAGAGGGCCCGGTTGCAAATCTTGGAGACAACAAATATGTTTCAGTGGTATCCCGATCCTTACTTGAGGGATTTTGTGGAGAGAACTTTGAGCGAGTACGACGTCCGTCGGATGGGACGTTAAACTGTGTGACCCCTTGGCGCCTTCCGACAAGAGTAGGCTAATGCTGACGCCGGGTTTCTCTCCACCCTTCCTCCTTTCCCATCCATCCCTAATGACCGTAGCTGTCGGTCGCCTCCCATAAAAACCACTATTTCGTCGGATTTCGAAGTGAGAGATTGGGAGGTTCTCGAGGCCCCTGCCTTCGACGGGGGCCCCTGAATGATCGTGAGAGCTTCTCGGAAGTCGGCTATGGCTATCCCACTCTTACCGAGGGTGTATGATTCGTAAGCCACCTTGTGCTTCCATTGCGAGCATCACCTTCTCATACTCTCGACACCACAACACCTTTCAGATCGCAGGTACGTCACAATGCTACGGCGGGGCGCCGATTCTCGAATTCCTTGAGACATGGCCCCATAGTACTGGTCTTAATGAAGGAACAATCGTCCTGGATAAACACTGCATGGCTACCTTTGGGAGCGACCTTTTACGGAGCCCATTGCGACGGTGGAATGGCTTATTTTACATGAGTTATTATTTAGGAAATTCAACATCATGATTTATTCCAAACAAAGGCCTGTGCATTGAGACAAGTATACGCCACGCACGGCACGATTTAAAACTTATTGATTTTCTGATTTCCGTTAAATAAATTTTAAAAACGATGCAGGTAAATTCGTGTCATAAAAACGATTTTGAACACTACCTCTCTATTTCAGCTCAACTCGTGACAGTTATGACCCAAGAAACATTGGAAGCGGATGAGAATGTAATTCTTCCGGAGAGGGAGTAATAGGATTTCTCCTTTGGTGGGTGAAACAGCTCCATAATGCCATCTCTTGGCCAAAGAATCGGGGCACTTGGTTGCTTGAAGCATCGCAGATCTCAGTGTAAATTACGTTTCCCGGATAGCTCAAGTGGTTGCCGAGCCTCCGCCCGGCAAGTGGAAAGATCCGGAGTTCAAATCCCGGTCTAGGAAATATTTTTACATTCGTGATCTGCTGGATTCCGCCTTCCCCACCTCTCCTGTGTTCGTCCTTTATTCGTGTTCCTATCCCTTTTCCTTATATCTGTTTCTATATATATATATATATATATATATATATATATATATATATATATATATATATATTATATATATATTATATATATATATATATTATATATATATATATTATATATATATTATATATATATATTATATATATATATATATAATGAAATGTTACGTACACATAAGGGGTCCAAAAAACAACCAGGGACTGCTACGAACGAATTTACCTTTGAACCACAGTCTAAGAGAAGAGTGGTACATTGGCTCCTGTTTTCCGAATATTTTTATTAACACAGGTACTTACTCTGTTGCCTACAAATTTCATTAGCCTTGGGAAATTTATAAGTGTTACGAGTTAAGTATACATATTAATTTCGGTGTTGTGACAGCAATATTATGGAAACCGATTTTACGACACATGACCTTGATTTGATTCAGTTTTTCTTTACGGAGATTCATGCCGAGATTAATCCTCTAAAAACAAGAAGGTCCTACATTAAAATACGGGAGATGTCTTCGGATACTCCCATCATTTCCGACTTAATAGATTCTCCAGGAATGCCTCAATTAAGCCAAGAGAAATTCAAGAGAGATGGAAAGGATACATGGCGGATCGATATGATGAGCATATCAAGCCAGCAAGGATAGACTCAGAAAGATAACGATGAAGAAGATGAGGTTAGCTCAGGTCCAGGAACATTTCACTGGGAGATTAAAAAAGTCCTTAAGGGAATTGTACCCAATATGGCCGTGGGGAAAGATAAAATTCCCGCGAAACTACTTAAGAGTTTAGGAAAACGTGAGGGTAGAACTTTTATCGGATAATTCACGGTATTTACGAGGGAGGAATTTGGCCGGCTCATTTCGTCAGAGCAGCGTTAGTTCCTACCCCAAAAATAGGAAAAGCTATTGCACGTGAATGTGGACTATAGATGATAATTTTGATTTCACGCGCATTTTTGGTAGTGCTCATCGGGAGAAGGATGGAGACGGGGACTTATAATTACTAAGGAGAAAATCCGAAGGTCAGTTAGTGGCCTGAAAGGGGAGAGAGAGAGGCATATGCAGCCAAGGCAACGATGAGGTCACTGATATAAAGAAATAGAGAATGCGACCACGATGTATTAGCTAGTTTCGTAGATTTATACGGGGTTGAATTAATGAATGTATTGTGGAAAATAGGAGAATACTGGAGGGATAGGAGGCTAATCCGTCATTTCCAAAACATTGCAGCTCGAGGCGTACTGCCTAGCGTGTGTGTCAATACAACAAGCACGCAGTTCTCGTCACTACTTCTTCGATCACTACAGCGCTCGTACATACATACATGTGAGCCCCGCCTGAGGATATACGGACTCGAGCGTACGGGCGAGCAGGGAGGGACCGACAGAGACGAGGTTCGCGGGAAGGGAATCATTTACCTGAGGGAAAAATTTGGAATACTCTGCGGATCTCACTGTACAGGGAAGAGGACAGCGAAATCCATTCTTCGACTTTTCATGGTTCGCTAAAATTCCTTCGACTTTAAAACCCACCATGAAATCCTGGCAAATAATATTGTTTTTGCCGGGACCACTTTGCATTTAGCGCCCATTGAAAGGGTGGAAAAAAACGGTTTGAGTTATGAGAAGGGTGAGGGTTGAAAAAGAAGCTTTGCACTTCCACATAGAGATTTATCACTTCACACACGACCATGGTTTCGAAGCTGCGCATCGTCATCACGTGATGACTACGCGCAGCATCCAAACCATGGCACTGCGAAGTATTGAATCTTTACGTGGAAGTGCAAAGCTTCTTTTTCTTCCTTCATCACGAAGGAATCCCACCAAGTTAAGCCTGAAACTGTTATTGGATAAATTTCTTACTGCATCCTAAAGCGCAATT